>NC_091825.1:159362844-160072844 GCF_038994185.2 Dermacentor albipictus | reverse complement strand
TTTTACTACGAGAATTAACCTTGGGAGTGTTAGCCAGCGCCACTACCCACAAACCTTGCAGCGGTGGATGTGGAACATCCTTTCTGCAGCAGGCGTCACGAGTACGTGACGGATTTGGGTGAAGGCAACTAGCCAATTCGAATGGCAGCCTATCCGGACGGAGATTCTTAGCACCCTCTGCTGCGTCACAGGTCTGACCACCGCCGTGGTCAGTTGCTTCGCAGCTGCTGGGGACTGAGGGCCGGGGTTTGATTATTGTATTCATATAGGAGGTTGGGGTCAAGTACTGCCCCAGGGCATCCAATCTTGCTCTGGTGAGGGAGTGCGTGTTGATGGTTCTGGTCACCGGGATCAGGCCGCTCTGCAGGCCTGTTTATGCGATGTTATCTTCACGTGGATTTTTTTTTTATCCGGTGGAAAATTGTGCGGCACCAGGATTCGAGCCACGGTCCTCTTGCACGCGAGGTGGATGCTATACCTCTACGCCACTGCGGATGGTAAGAACTCGAATTGGCCAAGACTTGAGGAGGGAACGGAAGAAACTTGTACATAAGAAGCCGATCAATGAGCTAGCGGTAAGAGGGAAAATCGAGGAATTCCAGATCAAGCTACAGAACAGGTATTCGACTTTAACTCAGGAAGAGGACCTTAGTGTTGAAGCAATGAACGACAATCTTATCGGCATCATTAAGGAGTGTGCAATAAAAGTCGGTGGTAACTTCGTTAGACGGGATACCAGTAAGCTATCGCAGGAGACGAAAGATTTGATTAGGAAACGCCAATGTATGAAGCCTCTAACCCTACAGCTAGAATAGAACTGGCAGAACTTTCCAAGGTAATCAACAAGCGTAAGACAGCTGACATAAGGAAGCATAATATAGAAAGAATTCAACATGCTCTCAGGAACGGAGGAAGCCTAAAGGCAGTGAAGAAGAAACTAGGAATAGGCAAGAATCAGATGTATGCGTTAAGAGACAAAGCCGACAATACCATTACTAATATGGACGAGATAGTTCAAGTGGCTGAGGAGTTCTATAGAGATTTATACAGTACAACTGCCACCCACGACGATAATGAAGGAGGGAATAGTCTAGAGGAATTTGACATCCCACAAGTAACGCCGGAAGAAGTAAAGAAAGCCATGGGAGCTATGCAAAGGGGGAAGGCAGCTGGGGATGATCAGTTAACAGCAGATTTGTTGAAGGATGGTGGGCAGATTGTTTGAGAAACGGGCCACCCTGTATACGCAATGCCTCATGACCTCGAGCGTACCGGAATCTTGGAAGAACGCCAACATAATCTTAATCCATAAGAAAGTAGACGCCAGAGACCTGATAAATTATAGACCGATCAGCTTACTGTCCGTTGCCTAGAAAGTATTTACTAAGGTAATCGCAAATAGAATCAGGAACACCTTAGACTTCCGTCAACCAAAGGACCAGGCAGGATTCCGTAAAGGCTACTCAACAATAGACCATACTCACATAATCAATCAGGTGATAGATTCTGTTGAAACCTCAGCAGTCATGTAGGCATTACGGAATTAGGGTGTAGACGAGCCGTATGTAAATATACTGAAAGATATCTATAGCGGTTCCACAGCCGCCGTAGTCCTCCATAAAGAAAGCAACAAAATCCCAATAAAGAAGGGCGTCAGGCAGGGAGATACGATCTCTCCAATGCTACTCACAGCGTGTTTACAGGATGTATTCGGAGACCTGGATTGGGAAGAATTGGGGATAAGAGTTAATGGAGAATACCTTAGTAACTTGCGATTCGCGGATGATATTGCGTTGCTTAGTAACTCAGGGGACCAATTGCAAGGCATGCTCACTGACCTGGAGAGGCAAAGAAGAAGGGTGGGTCCAAAAATTAATCTGCAGAAAGCTAAAGTAACGTTTAACAGTCTCGGAAGAGAACAGCAGTTTACGATACGTAGCGAGGCACTGGAAGGTGTAAGGGAATACATCTACTTAGGGCAAGTAGTGACCGCGGATCCGGATCATGAGGCTGAAATAATCAGAAGAATAAGAATGGGCTGGGGTGTGTTTGGCAGGCATTCTCAGATCATGAACCACAGGTTGCCATTATCCCTCAAAAGAAAAGTGTATATAACAGCTGTGTCTTACCAGTACTCACTTACGGGGCAGAACCCTGGAGGCTTACGAAAAGGGTTCTTAAATTGAGGACTACGTAACCAGCTACGGAAAGAAGGCTGATGGGTGTACCATTAAGGGATAAGAAAAGAGCAGATTGGGTGAGGGAACAAACGCGGGTTAATGACATATTAGTTGCAATCAAAAAAAGATATGGCAATGGACAGGACCTGTAACCCTTATGTAATACCCCGTTACGGGGTCTTTAAGGAATAAAAATGCATAAAAAAATGAAATGTAATGAGGAGGGAAGACAACCGATGGCCATTAAGAGTTAAGGACTGGATTCCAAGAGAAGGGATGCGTAGCAGGGGGCGGCAGAAAGTTAGGTGGGCGGATGAGATTAAGAAGTTTGCAGGGACAACATGGCCACAATTTCACATGACCGGAGTAGTTGGAGAAGTATGGGAGAGGCCTTTGCCCTGCAGTGGGCGTAGTTAGGATGATGATGACGCTGATGATGATGAACTGGCCCATAAACTCACACATGCTACCTGAAAGCATCAATGTTGCCGGATTTGAGACCCTAGTTATGTAATAAACGAGAAGAAAGAGGGTTAATCAAGGGGTCCGATTTTTCATAAATCATATCATAAGGAACCAACAAACAATGACACCAACGAAAACAGGGGAAATTACTTGCGGCTACCAATTGAATTAAAGAAATGATTTTCATTTCTTTGAATGAGTAGCTACAAGTAATTTTCCATAAAAATAATCGGGCCCCTCGGTTAACCCGCTTTATTCTTGTTTATATATGCTACTACTTTGACTTCATGTACATTTGTTAGCTCATTGCACCATGTGTTTGGCGCTCTTTGGCCAGAACTGACCCGTGCGCCATGAAAACCATCAATCAATCGACCCTACCACATATGTGTGTCCTTGAGGTAAGAAGAGCAATAAATAAGAAAAAACAACTTCATGCGGCCGGAAGGAAGGTGGACACAGCCCTATGTACGCCTTAACTGTCGTAAAATTTTTTTCGCACTTCTAAAGAATTGAGTAGAAACTCACCCAGCAAATAATCATTTTCATATGTGTATTGTTTTGTACTTTGAAGTTCATTTATTACGAGTCCCCTAGTTTCAAGTATTGTTAACAAGAGGCGATCATTTCGTGAAGAGACAATTTCTTGGGCATATCTCAACAACAAACGATCTGCGAACGCCACAAGACGCTGGCGGTCTTGGAGTTGCGCTTTGGCAACTAACTTTGTGCGTGGATGAATGACTTAACCTTGCTTATTTTCTATGCAACGTAAAACGCAAAAACAAAATCAGAATGACAGAATACAAGCACGGCGCATAACGACACCGCCGAGTCCCGCGAAGATGCGCAGGCCTTGAGTGGGCCACAATTCTAGCGCCAAAGTCTGTACACGGCGAGAATGCTGATTAGCACAGCAACAGCGTTCCTAGCCGATGGAGAGCAATGGCCGACCGACGAGGCGGTGCTCCTGGTCGAGAAGTCCTGCTGGCAGAAGACGAAGAGGAAGTCGATGGCCGTCGTGTTGTAGGCGGCGGTGGCCTCGGGTCGGCAGGCGGACGAGCTCAGCGCTCGCACCAGGCAGCGCGTGTGGCGCACCAGGTCCCTGCAGTCCCGCTGCGTGGCCAGGAAACGGAAGATGCGCTTCCACGCCGTCGCCAGGTCGAAGTTGGCCGTCCGGCAGTCGCCCGCGCCGTCAGACACGGAGCCGATGCAGTGGCCGTCGTAGAAGAGGTCTGCGCAGACAGTGCGTCACGCGTTCACTGCTGCGAACCAAGTTTGCGGAGAGAACGCTCGCCTCTTTGTTCAAAGTGCAAAGCACTTCTAGCGTTCCATCATGCTCCGTCGGAGCTCATGCTGGTACGCTGCAAAGCTTTCATGTAAAGCTTGCGCCCGATACCGCAGCAATAAATGGTCCTACTGAAATTCGCTTGGTCAGGGTTTGTGGTATAATAAAAACTAACTGCGCTTTCTGCCCACATCTTATGGTGTTGCGAGACTTATGCACGTTTGAACACATCAGCACAGACTCTTATTATCTGTACTCAATAGACATCGTCATTTGAACAGCTAGACATAAAGCTTTGTTTTTCATCTGTCTTATTTGCTTGTTTGTTTGCAAATTGCTTCGAATCACGTGCCAGTACACGCTGCGCTCACAAACTTATTCCAACATTGTATCAACTATCTATACTATCACGAGTGTCACTGAAGAGGAACACGCGAGTGCGTGGTAGATATGGCGCCGTTAACGATGCACTGCGGCCAGACTAAAAGCAAGTTGAATGACCAGTGCACTTTTCTCATCTTTTGGCACCTTCCTTGCGCCAATGTTCTTTTCGAACCTGTTATTCGGCGGAATTTTATTCTAAGGGCGTCGGTGTTCTAAAATCTATATATCGCTGGAGTATACACCACTCCCGAGTCAAAGACAACTGATGCTACCTTGTGCTTGTAACGTGCCGCGAATGTCGTGATGAAAGACTTTTTATTTATTTATTTATTTATTTATAGATACTGCGATCTGAAATCAGATCATAGCAGGGTGGGTATACATAGATATGTACAAGCATGTAAACACATACAAATCCATCACATATGCAGGCATTTTAGGACATTAATGAAGAATACATACAAGAAAAAAAACATACAACAGATAACGCACACGAATTCATAACATTTGCAAGCATTTTTCAAACATTGGTAAGGAATTCTGGGTAACAATATGAGAATTAAGATCATTCCAGTCTTTTATTGTCCTAGGAAAAAAAGAATATTTGAAACAGTTATTCCGTGCGTTGATGGGGGTTATCGATGATGGGGGTTATTGAAGAGAAGGTTTGGTTTCTCTCCTAGGATGCAACCCAAAGCACGAACCAATAATACACAACACTGTGTAGCGCACTTCATCCTTGCGATCAAGGTCTGCCTGCACTTGTTGCGGGCAGCTGTAGGCAAAGAACAGCACCGTCACTCTGGTCACTTAATTTCAATTTTGATCGCAGCGTCAAATGATACAGCGCACATGAAGATGCAGGCGTCATCGTTGGCGCGAAGCAAATATACACCTTATGTCGCGCGCTCGCATGTTCTTTTTACATAGCTGAAAGTTTACGTTTTACTAAAATAAAGGAATAAATAAAAAATTAGCAAGGATATACGAATGTAGGAGCTAGACCTTGTAGGATTTGCTGATTAATGCGCATGTAGGCGTTGTATACTGACTTCAGGGTTAATCTGAAATTCAAGAAGGAATGAGGACGAACAAGTCATGGAACACCCAGTGAAACCACGCGCCCATATAAGGTGCTACCGAGCGAGACGCGTGCACGCTCACTCTGTAGCACGGTTCGGTCGGTGGCGCAGAGCAGCTGGAAAGAGGAGACCATGGCCTTGATGAGCCGCTCGAAGTACTCGCGCCGCACCCCGCCCAAGTCGGCGCAGTTGAGGTAGTGGAAGGCGTAGCACTCCAGCAGCTCTCCGAAGCCGCTGCAAGCAAGATCAGGTTGAGGGGCGAGAAATATGTGTGGCACGGTACGCGAGGACTCTGGAATCGTTCTGTATTACTCACTGGTCATATGGGATTTCACGTCTCAAAAGGAAACAAGAGAGACGCTATATGTAGTGCACACGGGAGGTGTGGGGTATTCAAAGGGCTACTCGGGGCTCTTTGAGAACGCGTACCCCTATGCGCGTTCTTGCATTCTGTCATAAAAGAAATGCGGCCGCTATGGGCAAGAGTCGAACGTCTGAGCTCGCGCTGAGCAGCAGAACGCTACAGGCACTGATCCATCTCGGCGGGTCCGTGCTGTATTATTGCCAGTGGCCCAGTGCGTTATGCCACTATGCGTGCGTGTGGAAGCCAAGCCCGCGCTTCATGCACATAGTTGCTATAGTGGTTTCAGCAGAATGGCTTCTTAAAGAAGTACTAACGGAAAATGTTCTCATTTTTATAGCTTGATTGGATGACCATCGACCGAGTAGTTAAGCTATGGAGCATCAATTCAAATTCAGTCACAAGAACTGCCATTCGCACACCCATACTAAATAAACTCAGCTTTCGGCAGCACGACCATAGTATGTGTACGTGCGTTATTGGTGTCTGGTATCACGAGACCGCCGCAACAAATTTTTACGACGTGGCGATTATTATTACTGTGTTCGTGTTTGTTTCCTTCCTTGTCTCTTCATGGTTCACCCAAAAGTCAATATGCACCAACAAGCCCAGCTAAAAACCTTTCATGTGCAGTGGTAGCAAGGAGTACAGTGGAAACATTAGGCTTACGATAAATTGAACATTCTGCCAAATTACTTACATTTTACTTCTGGGTGATACGTATCGTTACAGAGTACCGCTTTGGTAAAGGCACTACCGTGTTTAGGGAACGTTTGATGTGGGGCGTGTCGGTAGCAACTTGGAAATATATTTTTCTTTCTTGAAATGCTTGCAGCCAATAAATAGCATGTGGATGTAATTCGAACCGGTGATTCAATCATGTTTATGGAGAAATGTAGCATGACTAACTTTACAATACTGAAATATTTAGTTACCCTGCAATTATGATGACTTATCATAAAATAGACAAAGAGTCAGTCTACCATCTTGATTTGCTTTCAGTGGAGTGTCAAGCACCCTGCCATAAAATTATCTACGTTTCATACATGCATCGACAGTCGATCATAACTCGTGGCTGAAGGGGATATGCCGTGGCCTGGCAATGTTAAGAAGCTATATTTTGTAACAAAGGCGATGTTGTTAAAGACGACAGCTATGTCGAACATTGCAAGGAACATCGTTGTCCTTAATAATCAACACTCTCAGCCTGTATCCGGCGGTCACCGGCACGCATGAAGCGAGTGTGCGCAACCGCCAGCAAATGAGGCGGTCATTGCTGCTGTAATGCCTTGCCACACCGCGCGCATCGTCTTACGAGGAAGGCGTGCGTCGCCAAGACGCGTCAGAAGAAAGAATCGCTTCGGCCGGCGGGAGGAGTGATACGCAGGAGCTGCTTCTCGTCTGTCGGCGCTGGAGACATCGCGCCACTTTCGTGTTCGTTCGCTTTCTCTCTCTCTCTCACTTTTTCTGTTTTCTTTCCTACGCGCCTCGGTGGCCTCGCCGGCTCCAGATTTTCTGGCGCAGCGTGCATATCTGCGCATGTGCGGACGTCGTGTCAGTCACGTTGACTCCTAAGTATCTCATCCTGAAAGAGCGGCACTATAGGGTTTTATATCTTTCGATTCACCTTTGTTTTTTCTCTCCTTTAGTAACTCGAAAGCCGAAGTGCTTCGAATGTCACGTGTGTGAGCCCTTTGACAGGGAAGAAAGAAAGGCGCGCTTTCGCGGTAGAGAAAAATAAAGCAACAGTTGGGGTAGAAGAGAGATATCTGTCGCCTCTGACCGTGATTCCGTGACTCGCCGCTTCTGTTTAAGCGGTAACATTTGAAGTGGTAATTTAAGTGCCTTCTGTTTAAGAGGTAAGATAAACCTGAACGCAACATGGCCACGTTTTAAAACTCGGGAGCTGCTCTTCTGAACGCCGCTAATATCTGTTGCCCAATTGATTAATGGGTTTTCATGGCGCAAGGGACAGTTCTGGCCAAAGAGTGCCAAATGGCTGCCAGTGTAATCAGCGACTATAACGCGGCACAACTTAAAGCAAGCATTCTACTTAGCGTTTCTCCCTAAAAGAAGAAGGAGACGAGAGAGCAAGACGCACATGGTATGTGCTACCATATGAGCTAACCAGGAGGCTATGCAGTGGGTACGCGCTATCGAAGAAGGATATCCTATACAATCCTATCCTATCCTATCCTATCCTATCCTATCCTATCCTATCCTATCCTATCCTATCCTATCCTATCCTATCCTATGTGCTACAGCTTTCCGAGGCTGTGACGGCACAAGTATTACTCCGTGTATCCTGTCATTACCGAGGAGTTCTTCGGGAAGTTATCAGCTCTTTGATAAGACCCCTCACATTGGATTCAGAGCTCCATAATGACTTTATTCGAAGGATTCCTACGACATCACGCCACCATCTCGCTAACCCTAACGAAGAAAGTGCCCGCCCGCTGACAGCCCGAGGAGCAGCAGCTGGCGCCGTCGATGTCGTCGCCGCTGCCGGTGAGTAAAGCGAGCACGCTGCAGCGGGAGCCTAGGCCTATCGTCGAGACCTAACCAGTCGGCCTGCTGGAGCAATAGAGGTGGTGGAACTGGAAGGAATAGACATCGCACCAAATGATCGCAATGAAGAATCTGGATAGCTGACTAGTCACAAGAACCAGAAGAAGCAGCAACAACAACAACAACAAGCAAGCAAGCCGACGCAAGACTTCATGAGAGGAATGCAACAATTAGAACAACATATCACCTATAGACCAAGAATACCAAAGATGCCCAAACTACCGGAGAATGACAGAACGATCGTTATCCGCCTTAGGGACGGTTTCAACGCCACCAAGGTTGGAGAAGCCCAGATCAGAGTTGCGATCCTCGCTGCAACTTCAATAGGAGTCACAATAAATGACGCAGAAGAAGACACGTGCAGAATGTACATAGCAGGCAATATTGTTATCACCAGCACCCCAAGTATGCAAAACGCCGAGAAATATGCAAGCATTCACCCTTACAAATTGAAGGGAAGCAATACACAGCAACCGCATATGTCATTTCACCGGACGTCACCGTCAAAGGAGTCAGACACAACATACCAAGCTGCGGCACTGAAGCGGATATCACGAACAGCTTAGCGAACAAAACAAACCCCCGCATAAGCACGAATCAAGCACGCGCGAATGGGCAAGACGAACTCCGTGCTCATCGTATTTGACGGGAAGAAAGTAACCATTTCAAGCCTACTACAGACACGCCGAATATAATTTCTGCAGACACAAGAAGAAAGGCGAATTCTGCTCCGTGCGCAGGGCGGTGGGACATCGCGCTGATGTATGTCCAGATCCAACCCGCGACCGATGCAACACAGGCTGCAAGGAGGAACCAGAACAAAATCATGACTGCAAGTCACAATGTGCCCTCTGTGGACTCGGACATTACACAGTGGATAAATGCTGCACCAAGCGCTTCCACACTCCTCGATACTACGCCCAAAGGCAACAAGTACCAGCGAAGACCTAGAAACTGACACAATCAGAAACAACCTCGAGAAATCCGGCACATCAACAAAGTTCTGACCATGCAATTATGCCATCCAGGCACTTCTCCCGAAGCAGCTGCAAAGCCCGCAACCAGGCTACGAGCACCTCGAGGAACAGGATCAGGGGCACTTCCCAGAAAACACGGGGCGACGCTACCGCAGAACAAGCCAGTACAGCATCTCTCCAGGTAAGCTGGGCAACTATGGTCTCCCACTCTCACACAAAACACACAACACAGCACAACACCATAAAATAGATAATAGGGGAGAAAACGCATCCCTGCAGGCGATTATGCAAGAACTCAAAGCCCTACGCTCAGAAGTAACAGAATTGATACGTGAAAATGCACAAATGAAGGAACAACTTTGAGTATGTCAACAAAAGGAAACAACAAAGACCATTCGCTCAACAAGCATAATAACAACTGAGCGCAACAGCAAGCTTTGTAACAAAATGATCCAATAGAAGTCACTAGAGTAATATATGCATCATCAACCGTGAAAAGAGGACTGCATGAAATGATTTAGATAAGGGTATAATCGACCCTCATAAATTCAGCCCAATTACTTAAATCAGAACAGGAACAGCAACATTCCGAAGTAGCACAGAAAGTACTCAGGACGATGGGTAACTAGAAAAACGAACGATGGAAATTGAAGAACAAGTGGATAAGGCTATAGTGCCCCAAAAATCAACAAGACCCGCGCTAAGTTTTGCCTGAACCCGGTGGCGAACAATAATAGTAATGATGATGGCGGCGTCCCGCAATAAGAAGTCAGATAAATACCTTGTCTGGCAATGACATTGTCGAGGTTACAAAAGAAAACGTGGGATTCTGCAACAATGCTTGCAAAAAATTACAACTAGAGGTTCACCAGATGCCATTGCTCTTCAAGAGCCTATGATGGAAGCAAAACTAACGGGATATGCCACTATTAACTCTCAGAAACGCAATGAAAATCAACAACCAGTGCTCACCAAACTGGTTAGAAGAAGCACCACAGTCATACGGCATGACCCTTGTCAAGATTAGCTCACCACACCTATTTGAAATTATTTCAACTTCGAGTAAACCCAAATCCAGTTTGTTTATCCTAAATATATATAGCAGCCCCAGAAAACAACACATGTTTCAAAATGTTTTGGCGGCAGCGGATCGACTCTCCCACAGAGAACCCTTGCTAGTGGTCTGTGATTTCAATGCACCGGCGCTTGCGTGCGACTATCCACATGATAGACGGAAGGTACGCAAACTATGGGAGGACATCCAGCAACTTTGTTACTCATTTATTACCGAACCTAATCATCCTACATGCATGGGAAATAGTGTTTCAAGAGACACGACACCAGATCTCCCGCTAGCCAAACGCAGTGACAGAGCTAGATGTTTAAACAAAGAGAAGAATCTCGGAAGCGATCATTTCATCATACAAACGCAGATACAAGCTGGTCCATGGCAAAGACAAGAAGGAAGTCCTTTATCGGTCACAAACTAGGACGCATTTAGAACAATCCGAGCAAAATGGACACCCACAGAGGGATCGGAGCCCAACCTAGAAGAATGGACAAAAGAGGTATTGAACGATGCGGAAAAACCAACCACATATGTACCTAAAGAAGCTGGTCTACAGCAAGCAGATAATAAACTTTTACATATGCAAGAAGCATTGGACGAGCTTCAGAAGAGATATAAAAGACAAAAGCTCAACCGCAGACTTTGAAAAAGAATGTTGCTGCTAAACCAAGAGATAAAAGAATATCAATCACAACTAACAAATCAACAATGGAATATTGTCTGTAATGAAACGCAGAGACAGCCAAATGTGCCTAATACCTGGAACATTCTAAGGCACCTCTTAAATGAAAGCACCACGAAGACAACACTGCAACAAAACTTACAGAAACTGTTACACAAATGTACAGGAACCAATGATCGGATACTGGATTGCCTTAAAGAAGAATACGCAGCGGACCATGAACCTGCAAGAAAACGACAATACAAAGGAATGGATAACGATGACACTGATACTTCAATAACTATGGTGGAACTACAAGAGGCGGCACAAGTACATAACACCAATTCTGCTCCTGGAGAAGACCGTATAACAAATCGAATTCTTAGAAATGCAAACGAGGAAGCGCTTAAAGCCCTACTGAAATACATGAACGAAATATGGGAATCTGGACAGCTACCACAAGCCTGGAAGCATAATAAGGTTATATTTATTTCAAAGCCGGGGAAACCACGAAACATCGATAACCTTCGCCCAATTTCCTTGACATCATGTCTCGGAAAAACAATGGAACACTAAGGAACGCCAAGGAGACCTACTACACACATTGAAAAGAATGAGCAACTGCCACATACTATGATAGAATTTAGGGCAAAGCTCTCAACGCAAGACATAATGCTGCAACTCTACAATCAAGTCATATATCCGCATCAGGCTCCTGAGCTGGATACGAGAACCATGCTCGGGCTGGATCTCAAGAAAGCATTTGCTAACGTAAGCCATAACTCAAACCTAGAAGAACTTTCTAACTTAAACATACTGATACACTGCGGATTTTTCGCCGGCAAAACTACTACGCTGAATATCGGAGGACTCAAGTCGAACACTGTGAACATGAGAGAGAACGGCATGCCCCAAGGATCGGTGCTATCACCCATATTATTCAGTTATTCAACATCGCACTCATTGGGCTCCCGAGAAGACTCGAGAACACCCCGCGCATACAGCACAGCTTATATGCGGGTGATATAACGCTATGGGTGACGCGTGGTAGCGATGGCGAAATTGAGGAGACCCTGGAGGAAGCAATACAGTCATGACATGCGTAGAGTCGACTGGACTCTCATGTTACCTGAAGAAATCTGAGCTCCAACTAACAAAGAATTGCCTTGGAAATCAAAGGTATACCCGTACCGGCCCCAGGTCTCATGCCTAAAGGCACTGGAATTATACATATAAAGTGACAAAAAAAAACTACAACAATCGAACGCGCAAAGATGCACACAGAGCACAGCTTATGAGCCGGCCTATTCGGAGAATTGCTACCAGACACACGGGCATGAAAGAGAGCAACATCATTCGACTGGTACAAGCATTTATCATCACCTTTATAGCATATAGTGCGTCATTCTGAAATTTAACACATAGCGAGAAACACATGACATGATGATAAGGCAAACATTAAAACAAGCATTACACCTTCCTCCAAACACAGCGAACGAAAAGCTATCAGGCCTAGAATCACACAATACACTGGACGAAATTATAGAAGCACAGAGAACATGACACCACGAACGCCTAACGCACACGAAGACAGGATGGACAATGCTAAACAAGTTGGCAATACAATACCAGACGCATATTTAAGAAAAGAGAGATATTCCACTGGGCATAAGCAACACCTTCGTAATCCCCCCCCCCAAAGAACATGCACCCGAACCGTACCGCAGAGCGACGGAAAGCAAGAACTCAAAGACTCAACAAAGTGCTCAAAGACGCTGAACATGTGGCCTATGTTGATGCTGCAATGTATCCGTCCCAACCAGCCATGACTCTGGCAGCCATTACGCGTACAAAAATGGATATCGCAACAACTAGCTCCATACGTACCAAACACCCACAAGAAGGGGAAGAGGCTGCAATAGCTTTAGCATACACTTCAAGCACTGCCATCGTGTCGAACCATTAAAATTCTTGCATTGCATTGTCAATTCTTTAGTTAGGCTCTCAAATGATAATTACATTAACTTCGTGCCGGGATCATCAACGAGAAGACATCATGACCTAAACTTGATACCCTACTACGCACGTACTAACATGTTCAAATTCAGCTTTTTTCCCCGCTCAGTCGAAGACTGGAATTCATTACCTGAGTCCATTCGTTCATGCTCATCCCAAGTTTTTGCAACCGCCATCCCAGATGCATAATCGCGCTCACCCATGCCTGGCAGCATTTGTATAACTTCATGTGTATTTTTCTTTCATCAGTGCTCTTTTCTAAAAGTGTTCACTTGTGTTTACTGCTGTATTCTCCGATGCATTTTCTGTACCTTTTCTTAACCCACTCCTGCTATAGCGCAAATTGCGCTGCAGTATGTATAAATAAAATAAAATAAAATAAAATAATAAAATAAAATAAAATAAAATAAAATGCATCATTACCGACTCCAAAGCAGCCGTAATTTATTGCACCAAGGAACTTGTATCACCTCAAGCATACAGAATTCTCATTGGAACACATCCTATCCGCAGAAGAACTGTTGGGTTCATCTGGACGCCAAGCCATGCAGGGGTAATTGGGAACAACACTGGCCACGACGCTGCGCGAGCAAGTGTCAACAGGGAGAGTCATTTGCGTCGCACATCTCTAGCTGGACAGCAAATCCCTGAAGAGACCCAAACAGAACTACGGCCCCAGAACCAGATCAAGCAATAACAGCTTCCCAATACGAACAAATGACTACTTACGGAGAAATCCTCGAATACTATAGAAATTCTCACTATAAATACTCTCCTCCCGACAAATCATTAAAAAAACAGCAAGCAACTACATGGATACTTCTACAAATAAGCACCTTGCCTACACCACTACTCATGCACCGAATACACCCAGAAGCATACTCATCACACTGTAAGAGATGCAATACAACACGTGCAGACCTCCGTCACATTATACGGGCATGCCCATCAGCTCCAAACAATATTAGACACAGCATAGACCCCAATGCTCAAATAAAAACCCCTGAGCAGTGGGTGGCTATACTGCTCACACAATGCCCAGAAGACCACCTCTGGGCTGTTCTCCGGCTGGCGGAGGACGCCGCTACGGTTCAAGGCTTGGTCTGCGTCTGATGGAGAGGGGAGCTTTACGGGACTAGCCTCCCGGCCTCTCCGTTCTCCTTTCAAACCCAGAAGGGACTTTTCAATAAAGATGTTTTATCTCTCTCGCCAACACAGTGCAGAAACCAAAGTCATGTTCACGTCAGAGATGCAAGCATTGGGTGCGTGTGCGACCAGCATCTATGTAAAGGAGATATACTAAGCTTACAAGACCCGCATCATATGCTTTGGACATGTCTGCAGGAGCAAGAGTATCTGTGAAAAGCGACTTAATGCTATATACTATACTTTGCTAATTAAACAATCTGACTATTATGAACGATTACTTATTGACGGCGCATATTATAAGTCAACATTGCAGTATCTACATGAAACGGGCATACATGTTTCTCTTTAATTTGTTTCGTTTATTATATCATGTGGAAATACACTTTGAAAAAAGGGAAAACAAAATCTCCTACAAAAAGTTTTTACTTTCTCACGAAAACGGCTTTGAATGGAGGTAGAGCCGAAGACAGAACTAAACATTTATTTCTTGCCTGTCTGTTCGTGTGCATTAAAATCTACCGCAAGGTTTTGATTCGTCTCAGTTAGCTCTGAAATTATGTTTCAATTGCGTCTGGAAGTACGCACCGCAAAACAAGTTAGCACTGTCCTATAATTTGAATGAGCGCGTGTGATCTCGACGGAATGAATTAGGTGCGCGCAGCTGTATAGCGAGTGACAATGACAGGCTTTCTTTTTTGTTTCTTTGCTATAAGTGCGATAGCATTTATAGACGGTGGTCCTTCTCGCATTTGAGCTCAACTTTCATTCAAGATAGCATCACGACGTTAAAAAAGTACCAAGGCAGAAAAGCGAGTTCCGGAATTGCTGGAAGGTGTGAAAGAAGAGGTATCCTGCGAGAAGGGAGTCATTGTTACAGCAACAAAAGTAATAGTAGAATAGGGGGGATATCGTCTGAAGAGTGGGAGATGGTCTGACAGCGCCAACTCGACTAAAGGCTGGGCAGTGCTAAACAGCAAGACGGTATCGGTAACAAATAGGCCATGCTGACCACGCAAACAATGCTCAATAGAAACGCACTGTTTGGGCGCCTGCGACGCTAACACATTGCTGACTTCCGAATGAACTGATCAGAAGTGAGGCGATTTCTGCAACAAACTGTGACGCAAACCCGTACTCGCACATGGTGGCCAGGTCCCCGGGCTCCACAAGCACCCTGCCCCGAGATCCGAAAGCCCTGTTGAGCAGGAAGGCTTCCACCAGGGGAAAGTCGCGCTCCAAGAAGATGTTGAAGCAAACGTCGTAATCTTGCAGACCAGGCAGGCAGCACCAGGCACACGGCGTCAGGCCTGCATTGTTCGTTTGCTATGAGTATTACATATGCATACACGCTATCACCGATGCACAACCGAGGTGAGCTGAAGCTCGGCAAGCGGCGGAATTAAAGACAAGTAACATTTTAAGCTGACCAACAGCGCAGTGTGGTATGCAAGTGCGCGGTTAGTAGCTGAACGTGGATTAGACATGGCCATACACGTCTAAACACGCATAAAGCCACGAAGACGTGATTCACTGTGCTTTCCTATAAGTGCAGATTGTTCGGTTTTAGCTCTGATCCAATACAGCATACGCGCATGGAACTCCAGGAGACCGACAAGGAATGCGTGGCACTCCTGGAAAGAATACAAGTTATCACATTCTTCAGTCCAAGGTGTATGGACGAAAAAAAAAAGTTGGCAGAGTAAATTCCGAAGGCAGGAGGACACACTTCAGGTTGCTATAAGCGAGAGTAACAACAAAGCGGCCTCGTTCCAGCAGGGAAAGGTTCGTGCGTCGTCATTTCCATTCTTTGGTGTAAATTTAACATCTTCGGCGTGTCAGCTTTCTTCTTAGAATTGATTGAGACGTGGGGAGGTTTCTGATAAGCCATGAATGAACGCGTCCCTAGGTATTGGAATATTCGGCTGCGCTTCCGTCAGCTAACACATTGCGAAAGAGTATTCGCATATTCACATGCAGTAGACCGCAACGTGCAAATGAAACGTACACATGAAAACATCTCCGAAAACCTTTACAAGCAAGCCGTACGGAACAAGGTGGGAATGCGAACTGCGTCGTTGGCCTATGCGTTGACTCCGCACGAGGGCGCGTTGAAAGCAGTGTACGTTCTGTCTTCTTCGTAGTAGAAACCTGCTACGAGTTACAAAGAAAAACGAAATCAAGAAAGAAACATTTTATGATAACTAAAAGGGCAGGTCTTTACTTTTGGAAGCCAGATCAGGAGGCCTTAGATCGCACACTTATAAAGTGAGGTACAACAAGGAAGAAGAAACATCCACTTGCTGCGGTAAATCTAGGGAAACGATGGAACATGTACGTTTTATTAGAACATGAAGATATCCGAGCAGCGGCCGGTTTAGGCTAGTTTGGCCTCCTTGAAGACCTTGGGTTCAGCCATAGCAGGGGGAAAGTAAACACGTCCGCAATAGAGATTAGTAAGAGGCGATAGGAGGTTGAGTGGCAGAAAAGTAGGGAGATCACAAACAACGGAGGCGTACAAAAAGAAAGTTCTTGATAGTGGTTCAGAAAATTTGGTGCTGGGAATTCTGCGCTTTTTTTAAAGAGATAGGTAGGACATTAGGCAAAATAATGACAAGACCTTGGTGGTTTAAACCACTACTCCGTTTCAAAGGGGACGCTCATAGCACCCATCTATCCATCTGTTTCTGCGTACAAGGGCATTCGTGCACATGTTTACACCGTGCGCTTGGCGAAATAGCCGGAGAGGGGAAAATAAAACGGACGTAAATGGGAATTTTCTAGATTGCACGCAGAGGACACTTGGTAACATGAGAAATACCAACAGTATTGCCACGATATGCGACTTGACAACATGTATTGTGGCGGTTACCGAGAGGACACTGACGAACAAACGAAAAAAAAAGAGTACACCGTATAATTTCCAAGTGACAACAAATTTGTCGCTGCCTTTGTTTTCTTCCTTGACTTCACTTCCTCTTTGCATGCTCTCCGGAGATGAACTGCTGCAAGGCGCCAGCGGCGGAGAGTGCTCGCGTCGACTAATCACCGATCGAGGGGCGGTGCTCGAGTTCCTGTTCCGGTAGATGGGGAGGGGGAAGCGGCTGCGGGGTGAGACCAGCGTGCACAGCAGGCACATCCGCGTTGCCTGACAGCTATCGCTGGTTCTTTGGACTGTAATTGCCTCACACGTCAACCAATTGATTCACCGATGTGCAGCGCTCACGTTTCTGAGAATAGAGAAGTTAACAAAAAGTATGTCAAAAGGATTTCTTGTGATATAAGATACTAACGATTTAGTGTTTCTGCAATAATGAGAAGGAAAAAAAAACGATGCATATGCACGTTAAGAAACTCTGCGTAGTTCAAAGTAATTCCGGAGGACCCCACGGCTGTGTCCCCGATGTTAAACTGTAGCTGTGGGACGTTAAATTTTCTCAGTTAATAATGCTATTTTTGCTCTGCATAGGACTGTGAGCGCCAAATTCGGTGAAAATTAATGAATTTTATAGGAACAAATCACTTTTTCCCCATATGGGTGACAGCCTTTCGTTTGCAAATTGAACACTAAAGAATTTCGCGGAGCACGCAGTAACTTCGAAGAAGTACAGCTATTCAAGAGAAGGACAATACTGCGCTTTGTCCAGTGGTTTAATCTGTCATTTATCTTCTTTTTTATAACTAGTCACCTTACAGTTATGACGGCTGTTTATTACTCGTGGCAAGGAACAACATAAATATTAAAACGAACCTCGAAGGAACGCCACAAGTTCAGTACAGCAAGCTTGAATAGATCTGAAAAAAGCGCAGGACGTTCCGATATGGTCCGAGTAAGAGATCTGACTTCGCACAGAAGCTTTCCTTCGACTGTGAGCACAAGTGGCGCACGAGAAAGTTGCTGCGTGCCACAGAATCTGCGCGACTACTCGGCGGTCCTGCTTCCGACGCCCCCCAACCGCTATCACGCGCGCAACCGGCTCCTTTCCGCCCGACGGCGCAAACAGAGCGTCCGAGGAGCCCGTGCCAAGAAGGCGGCGCGCGACGTGTTTGGCTGCCGCCAGGCACCGCGCACTCTTCGTTCGCCTCGCTTCGAGCGAGCCGGGCCGAAACGCGCCCGTTCGTGGGAGGCGTGCTTGGCCGTGTATGCAGTTATGTAACGCCCGCGATGCCGCCACGGTGACGGGGAATGTTCGTTGCCGCCAACAACAACAGAAAAAATAGAATTTACGTTTTTGAACGTAGCGCACATTCAGCAATATGGACTCATTTAAAGATATGTTGACGAGGGAAGTATATATATATATGCTGTTCAACGTTTAACGCGTGTATTTTTGCTAATAATTATTTGTGTATTATAATTTGTGTATTAATTGCTGGCTCTCGAATATTTTTTTGAATTGGGCACAGAAGCCTCATACTCTAACGAAGAAAATCAAAAGAATGTGCAGATACAACGCGCACCTCAGTATCTATGTGAAGCGGAGCTTTGTAACGCGGTTATTGAAATACCATGTAAGATTAAATGCGATGCGTAAGATTGTATTTATTTTTATTGTGGGCAAACACCTAACCTCATTCAATGTTTACGCAACGCACGGGCCATCTTTATTGTCATGCAATAGTAATTTTTATTCACGACGCCGTTCACAAGCTATGCCGGATTGCAAGCGACAGTTCAGTTGGATGCACACTGTGAGATGTCGGCGATGTCTGGTCCTTGTCGGGCGAAGAATGGTGTGGTGCATGCAGCGATAGAAGAACGACACCCTCGTAATATTATTTATTTATTTATTTATTTATTTATTGTTGATGCTCTCAACTGCTCAGGGTGCATTACAGAGACGGATGGGATGACATGATATAGTTGTGACACACATTCTTAAAATTGATAAAGTCGATAATAACAGCGACATTACACACACATATATATATGCACATTCAAGTTTCCCGTAACTCATTATGTATAACCGTGACACATGCCCATTCTTGGGGATTGGAATGACCGTATGTACGCAGTGGCACATGTATGCAACTGCCCAAGAATGGATGCTTGCCAAATATAATTCCAAGAAAACCGTCAAATATCATGCGCTATTTCATTAAGAAGGGTTAGAGACACCTATGAGATGCCGTCCTATGTGCATGTTCTACGCCGTTATTTATTGTTTGACCAAGTACAACAAATGTGCACGCATCGCTATTTATTTGGAGGTGAATTTGCAGTGCTTACATTATAGGCCGGTGGGCAAAGGTATCGTGAGAGATACTGACAAGCGTGAATCCACGGTGGGCTAGGCAAAGAAAGCTTCCCTTTTAAAAAAGAGGTGAATTTGCGCATTTGCTTGTGGCTAACCTGTTCGGTATGACGTCACCACCGCTACACGACTTCGAGCCATGACGCATGCGTATGCTGCCTGTCTAAATGAGGACGGTATATATCATTTGTCATTGCAGTGGCGATGAAAAAAATTAGTTTTTTTTTGTGTAGCGTGAGCGACCGTGAACATTAGGAGCTACGCTGTGCATGATTACTAATTATCAGACAGAAAAAAAGTACGCCGTTGCAACAAAAACTGGTAGTTAGGATAGTTGGCGTACACTCGCCTTGTGAAATACAGCACAGGCGGATATCACTACAAAAGGGAAGCGCCTACGAGATGAACATCGTTGACGAAAAACATGTTTATTAGATAAACTCGAAAAATAAACAAAGGAGAGGGGGGATGTACTTGATTGAGCCTTGATTGAAGTCAGGTGGGTGAAAGGGTCAGAAGGCAGCTGAATAAGGGGCACTGTTTAAGTTTGACCTCGGTTTCGTTAGCGCAGTGTTTCACAAGATGATGGTGCAGTAAAGACATATTCGATTATTAGAGCGAAGACAGGGGTTGGAATACTTACTTTATGTTTTCTTTCTCTCTCGTTAATTTAGCTTCTCACCCGCCCGTAGGGTATAGCGAAACGAAAACTCGCATATCTTTAAGCTATGCTTGCCTGCTCTCTCTGGCTCAGGCAATACCATACGCTGTCCAGCGCACACCTTTCGTAAATGTCCTGAGAAATCTGTGAGCTTCAATATACATTTCCGAAGCGGTGCTGCGAGACACACTGGTGTGGTCCGCGCAATGCATAGGGAAGCGTTTCCGGAGATTTCCGAGGCAGTCTTTCGCATCGCTCGTGAATTCAGCAGTGAATAACTTGCTTCCTCACACGATTTCTGTACGCGGTCGCGAATAACTGTCGGCCTCGTGCTCAGTGGCGCGATGCTAAAGCGAGTAGCAGCATCGAGCCGAAGAATCTCGCGAACGCCGAAGAGCCCCCCCGTAATCTCGGGACGCAGCCCCGAGAAGTCACTTACGAATCTCGCGACGCCTCACGACGCTTTCGGAAGAGCGCAGCGTCGCGGGATTCGCTAGCGTCGCGCGCGTGCGCCAGCCGTGCACCAGCGCCACGAGGACGCGCAACAAAGAGGCTCACGGCGTTGCTCGCGCGCGCACGGCGCTGTCCGGTAATCGATGGTGAGTCACGTGCCGGGTGGCGCACGCTGGAGAGGCCGACGGTCGACCGTGCGGACGACATTCGGAGAACGGACGCGCTCGCGTCCCGTGGGCGTGCAGCACGGCGAAGCGTCGCGATTCTCGGCAGTCGTCACGACCGGCCTCCATGAACGCAGCATGCATGCACGCGTCAGCGTAGCCGTAATTTCTGTCTGGGGGGGACGAGTAGTGCTGGTAGAAAAATTTCGGAGAGAAGGCGTGCTTTATAAACAAACAAACAAACAAACAAACAAACAAACAAACAAACAAACAAACAAACAAACAAACAAACAAACAAACAAACAAACAAACAAACAAACAAACAAACAAACAAACAAACAAACAAACAAACAAACAAACAAACAAACAAACAAACAAACAAACAAACAAACAAACAAACAAACAAACAAACAAACAAACAACTGAATAAAGAAATAAACAAATAAATAAATTCGACTTCCATTAATTCGACCCTCGCGGAATAGCAAGATTTGCTCGAATTATCAAAAAAGTCGAATTAACAAATAGCAGCAACAAAAACGAAACCAAGTCTTTTTCAGAACGAAGAAAGAGATCCTGAAGAATTTCCTTCTTTACCTGAATGAACAGGTTTTTGCAGTTGCTGCGCAAAGCCTCGCTGAAGGTACGAAGAAGGTTACCCAATATTGTGGGACACGAGACGAGCGGGAAAGGATGGCTTGACGGGCGGAAGGTGCGTTAGCCACTAAAAAACAAGAATACGAGAGCTTCTCGCCTACGCAAGTAGTACCGCCGTCTGCTGAATTTCTTGCGTTTTAAAGCCTTCGATAATCATTGTGACTAATGACGATGGGAATCGGTGGAGGTTGCATTAACCGAAGTCACATACTGTCGCGTTCGAACTAAACGAGTTCTTTACCCGACGTCGAAGTAACCGGAGCTGGCTGTCTTTCCTCAGATGAAACGAATATGTTTACTGTATAACGTCTCATTTTACATTGCATTAAATTACGAAATTGCATTCTATTAAATTACGCAGTGCAGCTTCTCACTTCATTTCAAACAAATATTGTTACAAGAGCTTAAGTGAGTTTTATGTATTCACTGACGCCTACGTTCTAAATAAGCATGCAGAGCAATGCTGGTTTTCACTTCATGAGAGAGCGGAGGTAACGCAACGTCCCGCTTTCATGTGTGTAGAGAAAAGAAAAAAGTTTTCATTTGGGTGCAAATGTTCGAATATCATAGTCACAAACGACCCTTGAGCATCGGTTCCTAGACTTTCAGAGAAGCGTTGTAGTAACAACAGCATAGTAATATCAGTTTATACGTATGTGTGTAAACGAGCACAAAGAGAGAGAGAGAGAAAGAAGGTTAACCAGAATAACCTTGCGATTGGCTATTCTACGTTATGGGGGGAAGGGGTGGTCAGAAAAGAAGAGGAGAAAGGAATATAAAATGTCAAGGATGCGTGAAAACAAGGAGCTTGTCGCTTGGTCCTTAGGAGCACAAATGAACCTTCAGTGCCAGCGAACTACCAGGAGATGTAAGGATTCGTGTTGAAGATACGTTGCACTCTTCTTTTTGTCCTCTCAAATTTATTGCTTTGCTTTTATATAGGCCATAATTTTTGTCTATCTGAATGTAAAGATAAGCACTATGCCCGTCACCCACTCCAACAGAAAGAAATAAAGCTGGCAAGCAGCCGCCCAATTACAAGAAGAATGACGAAATCTTGTTTCTTTTTCGTAGTGCACGAAGCCTTATTTTAAACCTTGCACACGCCAACACAAAACACACGACAATAAGCACGCCCCCAGGCACGCACACAATAAATATATAACAAAAATTAATGAGGCACATATGAATGTTTCCGTCGAAATTTCGCGTGATTGGACACTTTTTTATGTTTCCCTTATGAAACACTTGCCCACAAGCGGAGCTCATTGCGGCCTCGGAGGCATTTTCCATGGCTGAAATCTTCATCGTTTCTCGTTCTCATTCGTGCCTGATCTTGCATTTCGATTTATTTTTCTGTATGTAAAATAGGTTGGTTCCATCCCCAGAATTAAAGACAATAGCAAACGAACGAACAAACAAAGAAAGCTCCGGCAGCGTCGAACTCTTTCACAGTGCTCACGGTGCCAAACAAACGCGGACGATATTCTGACAACAAAATGGTGGACCCATGTCATCGTACCCCTCCCGCTTTCACGCGGCTCGTTGCACGCCGTTTCCCTTGCGATGTGCCAGCGGCCTAACGAGATTTTGTCAAGGTCGATGGCCAAGTTCGTGACCCTCCCGAAAACATTGTCGCCGTGTAAGTGTACAATTCGTGACGACGCCCGTGTCATTCCTCTATCGATTTGGGCCGTTCCCCGAAGGAGGGTTCGCTGTCCTCAAGAGCGAGCGAACAGCCCGAAATGAGTTGGGCACAGCGCCAGGGTTTACGTCATGCTTTATTCATTTATGCTTTCACGAAAACCCGACAGCACGAACACGCGCGCGATACCCGTACTTACTCAGGCATGAACAATACTTAAAATAAAGCATTGAACACGAAGAAAAAAAAAGACATTTGTCGTCATCAGTCTTGCAATTGGGTTTTTCTTTTTTCTTTTTCTCAGCACCAAAGATCTCTGCATTAGACGTCAATATGGTAAAACAGTGGCACTTGCTTTACTTGCCGGAAAGTTCGTTCGAAGTGCAAGGCGTAGTTACCATGCATTTCTTCGCAACCTTCGTTTTACAGCAGTTAGAAGGCATCTGGATAGTCGACAGAGCATCACGCTTTTCTCTCATTTGCCGGTTGTATGGTGAGGAGTTGATTCTGTGCGCAAGCTTTCTCAGAGCAGGCATCATGAGTATTTTTACACAACCACAAAGCAGCGCTAACTTCTCGGATACGTTGGTAGCAGGAGGGGTGCGAAGCTTCAGGACATACACCGCAGAAAAAAAAAACAGAAAGAAAGAGACTGCATCATTGGGCAGAACATCATACACCGTTGTGAAACTTTCGTTCAAGTGCTGAGAAAAAGCAACAGTACGGATGTAATTATTCATTCCAAAATTTTAAAACAAACAACCTATGGTTCCTTCACCGGGAGAAGATAGTGTCATTTTGAGGTTATATTTATATTAGCAAAATTTGACGGGATGAGGGGTGCAAACAATTAGCATGAGCTCCTCAAACATTTAGTTATGCATCAGTTAGAGCAGCATGTGAGCTTTCAAACTCGCAGTCATGCTAAGCAAATATGTACTTGTAGTTGTGCAAATTACTGCCAACCTGCACTATGCATCTTCTTATCAAAAGTAAAATGATAAAAACAAATCCAGGAACGTTCAGTGTGAAGAAGATTGAGGGGTTGCACGGAAAGATTCGCGCAACAACCTCACTACACGATAACACATATAGTGCACCCATATAGCAGAAGAAAGACGAATTAAGCTGGACACATAAACGTAAAGAAAACTAATAATTAAATAGATCGTGAAGAAAGAAGAGAACAGGAAGAAATGGGAATGTGCTACGGGAGACGGGAGATGAACACAGCGGCAGCGCAAGACTCGTTCGGCTGCCATTCTGTCCAGCACGCGGCTGCCAAACGGGTGTCGAGCGCACGAGAGCGCTTCCTGCGCAGGGTGACTTACCGGAAAGGAGCGACGCCGTGAGGAGAAGCCCAACGGCTGGTGAAGGAGCGCTGGGACGCATCCCTGTCCATAGTGTCCGACTTGTCATTTCATCTTACGGCTGCACGTCTCGATCGGGCCCCGAGAGGTCAGCTCGCGGTCCGCTCACGAAGAGGCAGCGGCAAGCATGGCCGGTCGCCCAGCCGCGGCGACGACAACGTGGTTGTGTGATGAACGCAGATCGAATGCAGCGACGGCGGTGTATGACGACGACGACGCCAGGATTGCCCCATACCGAACGGCCGTCTGGTTCGCCCCCCTTCCGTTCCGGGAGCGGAGGCTGACGGGAAGGAGAAGGAGGGTAGAGGAGACGGCGGGGCGGTGCGCAGAGAGCAGGAGAGGGCAACCACTACGAAACGAGAGACCCCTATGAAGCTGAGAGTGGAGGCAGCGAAGGTCGAGGGGAGAGGGATGAGCTCAACGGAAATAGGAGCAGAAAGGACTTCCGGCTATTTCGCGCGTCGGCTTTCGAGTGGCGGGATAATCAAAGCTTGCTGTGCCCTACGTCGTTGACTGAGATGCAGTTCACGTGTTGTCGTACTTACCCTGAATACCTGTTGCTTCTGCTAACGTGTAGAAGGGATATAATGGCTTGCAACTGCGAAATTTGGGGAAGCATGCGAGCAGGCCAACCAAGGCGCACCAGCGAAAATCCCAGATTAAAATAAAGGAAGGTACGAACAAAAAAGGATAGCTATCGCTGTTGCGTTTGCGCCTTTCTCCGATATGCTTCTCCTTCCACACTTGATTTGCACTTCATGTCCCACTGTGTCTGGCGTGTCCAATACGTTAGCATAATCGAAAACACGTGCAATGAAGCCACTGAGACTACATCAATTATGCATTATTTGTTTTAATATTACTTTGTCGTCAGCATAAAATACCAATTGATAAATAGGACTGTGATTGATGCCCGGCATCCTGGATTTGTACAAATTCTTTTGGAGATTTCCACAGTGATGACGGAGAACAGGGACGGGTGGATATCACAGGAGACGTAACTGTAAATTGTATGCATGCATGCATGCATGCATGCATGCATGTATGTATGTATGTATGTATGTATGTATGTATGTATGTATGTATGTATGTATGTATGTATGTATGTATGTATGTATGTATGTATGTATGTATGTATGTATGTATGTATGTATGTATGTATGTATGTATGTATGTATGTATGTATGTATGTATGTATGTATGTATGTATGTATGTATGTATGTATGTATGTATGTATGTATGTATGTATGTATGTATGTATGTATGTATGTATGTATGTATGTATGTATGTATGTATGTATGTATGTATGTATGTATGTATGTATGTATGTATGTATGTATGTATGTATGTATGTATGTATGTATGTATGTATGTATGTATGTATGTATGTATGTATGTATGTATGTATGTATGTATGTATGTATGTATGTATGTATGTATGTATGTATGTATGTATGTATGTATGTATGTATGTATGTATGTATGTATGTATGTATTACAATTTATGTCCACCCTGTAATTTTTATATAAACAAAAAGTGAGCTAAAATCGTTGAAATTACAATATACCTCTAAATCGCAGCAAAAAAACTAGAGAAGGCTGCTTGTGTAAAAACGTGCAGGTGTATCGCTAAACATATTGTCACTGGCATGAAGTAGAACATGAAGCAGGCGAACAAGAAAAAGCAGAGAGCTTCTCCTTCTTTTTCTTCTCTGACCCCCTTCTATTTCCTGTTCTCCTGCTTCATGTTCTTCTACTTTGCGCCAGCGACAATATGTTTGGAAAGTCTAAGCAACAACTTTCCCAAGCACAAGTTCTTTTGGTGTATCCGTCGCTTCAGTACATAACCTGGATTTGGCCATTCAACTACCTGTGGCGATTGGCCAAGGTGGCTGAGGTGCCTGAACACACATTGGGGCGGACACTGCTCCTTCTCCTTTGCACCTTGGGGGAAGCTCTGCTGTCGGAGCACGGTGGCAGAGAACGCTCTGTCAGCCCCAGCAAGAAGTCACCAGTGATACAGCTCCGCTTATCGCTTGTCGTTGGAGTTTGGCACTGCGAATTAGCTGCGTCATAACTACTAAATCATATACTGACGCATTTTTTTGTGAGATCCATCGCGGCACAGGGATTGTGTTTTACTTTTTGCTGACTGGGTGTGATAACCTGGCAAGAGCACGTTACCTTCGTAGGCCCCGATTCCTTTTCTCATATCTTTATGAATCTTACCGTCACCCCAACACCCGCTAGCCCCGGACATGGGGCCAAAATAATGTTTTTTTTCTCGCTGTCTTTCTCTCTGCCCAAATTAGCTTTAACGCCGGTATTGTTGTTCTCGTCCTACTCGTCGTCACGGTCGTGGTATACCTAGAGTGAAGGATTGGTCATGAATCGAATGATTTAACGAAACGGACCAGGATGACGTGAATTAACACGGCTGTGCGTAGGGCGTGTTGTACGCAAACTTGGGACAGCCTTTGAGCGCAAGCAGACAAGGACAGAAAGGAGACGTAAACACCGCGATGCGTGAAGTTCAACAATTTATTATCGCGAGATAAATACTTTCATGCTCTATGCGCCACCGCGCCACTGCTGGTCAACAATGTCGTACCAAATAAATCGTTCAAGCTGGCGTATCGTGGGGTCCACGCCTCCATTTTGTCCTTGCCTGCTTGCGCTAAAATGTTGTACAAGCGAATTAACAATCTGGATATTGCAGCTTACAGATACAAGTTATAAGATGTAGCAGAAATAGCAATAAAAACAAAATCAACATGTAACGTTGAATTATAAAAAGGGAAATAAGCATGCTACAGATATTCTGAGAATTGTCTATTAATGCGTAAGTATTCTTTGGCTCGGCTGTGAGTTGGCTATTCTTTACTTATTGAGCTAGCTTACGCATGCTTATAATCGCTACGAGTCATCTACTATTACGTCATTATAAAGATTACGTGTGTTCTTCATTTTCCCTTTCTGTTACGATCTTAAGGCGGCGAAGGCGACGTAAGCATTTCTTGTTTTTTTTTCTAACGCTACCAATCATCTACTATTACACTATTATAACGATTACATATGTTAACTTGAACAATTATGAATTTATTTTGCAGATATAAGACGTCACGGGATAGACTGATTTTGCTGGGGTACTCGCCAAAGAATGCTTGTGCGTAGGACTGTAGGAAACTAATGTAATGGAGCTAAACTTCTGAATGCCCTTTTGACTTGTACCGGGCGTGATGCCAAGGTCAAAACAACCTTCACTCCCATGACTGTAATGTGGCTCACACATACATCTATCTGCCACACTACGCTCCATGTTTCGTATCTCGGTCAGATGTATTTTTTTCTAACGCTACCAATCATCTACTTTTACACCATTATAACAATTACATGTGTTAACCTGGCCAATTATGCATTTATTTTGCAGGTATAAGGCGCCAGGGGACGGACAGATATTGAAGAATGCTTACGCATTAAGGTAATCAATCTAGCGGAGGAATCGAATAGCTTCAGTTAGACGATTTCCAATTACGGTGCAATGATTTCTGTTGCCGAAACCAAAAATAGAGGCTGTGTAAGAGCGGACTACAGACCCAATTTTGACTGCCCTGGTTGACTATTCCTTCTTATTTGGTCAATTCCACAGTTTGCCAAGTTTACACGCGATTAGGCGGGATATAGCATGACATTAACTCAAAAGGTGATCGGACTCGTCTTATTTGTATATGTTGTTTCCCGTTTCTGGTCGCCTTTGAATTGCGTTTTCTCTCGTTCTTTTCTTTTATTGATCGTACATTTTCACGTCTCTTATCGGTATGGACGACCCATTCATCGAAACGCACCCAACCCAGCGTTGTGGAGCCAACAGTCCAGGAAGCAAACATGTCAATAGAACCCGGAGCACCTTGTCAGCCCGTGTTTCAAAACTCTTTAGAGATAATTTAAGTCAGTGAACTTTCCCCATCACTCGTCGCCACGTCTGAGCACGACACCAGTAGTGCGATCAGGCGAGGCCAACGGCACTCGGTCCGACGTTCTGTTGCTTATCGGTGCGCCCGCTGTCAAGATGGCTGCAGCATGGTCAGTGATATGGCTTCTAGGCCACTTGATGCGCCGTTACGAAGGAAAGAAAAATACGGGCGAAAGAGAACAGCTGGACAGGACGGGCGTTCGTTCTGTCCAATTCGCGTTCGTCACCAGCCCTTTCCCCCCCTGCGTTTTCCTTTGGTGCTTATGCTCGAGCTGCTATTATCGCCTGTTACTGGTCACCGGCAGCGATACTGAGGTCACCATGAGCCTATCTTGACACCCTTAGACGCCGTGACCGCTGCCAGAAGCGGTTGGCTTTAGTGCCGCGCACAATAAATTATATTTGGGCATATGTGAAACATAGACGCCACGCATGCTACAGTGAGTTAATGCATGGTAAATGTTAACAAGAGGCGAGGCTGGACGAACAATTTGATGAGAACCGAAAATAGTTAACGAATCGGATAAAGTAACCGGGGGCGGACAAGCTGGTTTTGTTGCATTCCTCCACATGTCCGTTGCGTCGTCGTTGTCGGGCGACCTCTTCATCTACAGCTTCATTATGTCGCAAAGAAAAACAAACTTCGTCCACAACCACCACCACCACTGGATCTCAAACTCTTCCGTGGCAATGTGTAGTTGGGATCATCTCGCGCCAAACACTGAACTTCCGCATGATTGTTTTCCATGCATGGTATTTATTGTAGAGATACAATGTACGTACTTTAATGGTCTGACAAGGACGTGGAAAGCCCGACGCGCATAACTATACAACAGAGAGAAAACAAATGCTAGCATATTCGCATCCAAAAGGGAAGCAACCACAGAGGCCTCGAGAAGCATCAAGGGTCCGGTTGAAACTGCTTGATAACAAATGTGCTTCCAATGAAAGACCGTTTGACTAAACTGCAGTTTCCAAGGAGCAGTCAGCTTAGCATTGCGGGCCACATGCACATATTTCATGAACTATGTGGTCGAATTGGTATGCGGATTGAAGACAGTCTTCATTTAGAGTCATTTGTAGTACGCCCCAAAACAATTTATTTTTACAAGTGCTAAAACGATGCTGTATATATTTTTAGGTATAGTCGCGTTCAATATGAGCTGCAACACTGTGCTAGTGGTGGAAGGGGCCCCTAAACTGCGTGGCGGCGACTTACGAAAAATTAGAGGGCTAAACACCATTCAACTTACTGGCATGTATTAAGCCAATTCTTCTTTTGGCACCACCGTGCAGTCTTGGTGTCCCTTCAACCATGGGCACCATGTTGGAGCTCGTACTGTGAGCTCACAATGTGAGCTCATGTATGAGCGCGCACATACGCGCTCATACGTCGCAATGATAGAAATTCACAGAATACAAAAAAAAAGACCTTTGCTTTATTCAGCAAAGTTTCAAGCATTCGCGATTAGTAATTTCTGTCGGGTTTTGCAGTCCATGGAGGTATTTCAGAAGCAACAGTGGACAGCACTGTCGCGGTCGAAGACAAAGTTGAGCACATACATAGGAAAGAAGAAGTGATTATTGTTAAGATGGCGGCATCCACTGTCTGACTGTGGGGACATTACTTCAGACTAATAAGTCTTAAAGTCTCGCATGAGAACGTCTAAATGGCTACGAAGGGACGAAATTAGATTAGCTAGACCAGCTTCTTCTTTGGAAAGGTTAGCACTCTCGCTTATAGATCGGGAGAGGGAAATTACGATGTAAGTTTGGGCACCAAGAAAACACACATAGCAGACGCGGGCATGGCGTAAAAAGCGAGAAACCGTAATATTGCTGGGCTTAGAATCAGGTTGCTGGTGGCACAATACCAGAAACTATTAAAGTGTTGCGTAAAGATTGCAGTGTACCATAACTTCGAAAGTTTTATCGGAAAATACCCAAAGGAAGGAAGCGTTGCATCCTTCGATGCGAGCATCTCCGCCGTTGACAACGGGGCAGCCTCGGCAAACGTCCTTGGAGGCGAATCCGTCCGGCCACATCGGCGCACCCAACACATACGACGTAAAACTCCATTAAAGTGATGTACTAGGCGGACCTGAACCTAAAAAGGAAGTTCATGCACGAGCACAAGACGCCGTTATCAGCAGAAAGCATCTCCTTACAAGACGCGTGTATCGCGCACATCGCTTAAATGTGGGTCTCCGTTCCTCGCGTTATTCAGCTCCTTTTTCCCGCTCGCCTTTTATTCTCGGCGAAAGTGCATCGATTCGTGGCCGGCGTAACTATCGAGTTTAGAAATTCGTCGAAGCGCCAGCCGCCGTCGGCTAGCCCCATTGCGCGACGCGACCGGCCGACACGGGCTCGTGTTGTTGCCCGACGACCATCGACCGATACGGCCCGCGTTGCCTCGGGCCGCTGTTGACCCGGCCGATTGTTTGAACGCTGCCGATGGCGAGAAGAATATGCGCCGAGCTGCTTTCTCTGTCTTTCGAGGCACGCGGCGCCGTGAATTCCCGCTGTCATTAGCCGCCGATTGGCGTGCGAGATAATGTCTCTCTGGGAACACGATAATTTACTCTCTCTCCTTTCTGTCGCCGCGTTGGGGAAGGTCGGCGTTTGTTATAAAAGGAAAACGGGGTACGTGTTGCTCGATTGTCGCCAGGTGCGGGCTGCCGCTTTGGGCGTTGCGGGTCCAGCGAAAAGGACGAAACTAACGCCGCATATATAAAACATTGCCAATTGATCAATTGAACAACGGAGCCGGTTAGTTGTCAAGCTGACGGGAAACAACGTCGGGCGTGCACCAAGCGTCCGATACGCCAAGCTTCGTCTTTGGCCGTTTCTATAGCCCTTGCACCGTCCAGTGGCGATGATGCTGACGCGTCTCAAGCGCTTTACAGATACATTTGCTCGCATATTGCAATCACATTGCATCCTATGCGATTACGTGGACAAGTGGCTCAGTTAATATGGCATTGTGCTGTTCAGGCTCGAAGTCTTTGGTAGGTACGACATGAGCGCAGCTTCTGTGTCTCCGTCTTGTTGCGCTGCAAATGACGAATCTGTTGCGACTCCCCCGTTACTTTATTCTTATCCCTTAGAGGAACTATGGCTGTCAGAAGGGAGCTCTTGATTGTCCCGTCACATGCATAGCCCATGTGTTTTGCTTGTGTGCGCTCGGTGCGGCCAAAGACAACGCTGGCACTCCTATCGGTCACGCAGCGCCCGCTATCTCAAAACCGTGGCCAGATCGGCAATGCTCTCACTATGTAGTAAATATTACTGTAAGTTTCTTGCACAAGAGCAAACTGTATAAACGAAGCCTTAAGGATAATTTTAGCTGCTGCTGCACTTAGCATGAATAATCTTCTACTGCTCTGAAATCACCATCCTTGCATTCGCGCTTCCCCCTTTCGTCATGCGCAATCGAAAGCTCTAATTGTTTGACGCGTCAGGTCCGACTTCTCCATTTTCTTCTGTTTTAAGCTCGCTGTCTTATGAAGTGAAACTTGAACTACATTAAGATGTTCAGAAATTATAACTATTAGTCGGTAACCAAACATGAGATATTGCGTCGGGAGAGGAAGAAAAAGGGATTCGGGATGCAACGATTCAGGAAAAGAAGTTGGTCTTCTGCTGTATACTTTATTTTTCCAGAGGTACTGCTGCGACGTCGTGGCGATGTGCTAAGGACCAACCCTTGAGCGCAGTGGTTCAATGACACTTGACTCGAAACTGCTTCGCGTGTGCTATAGTATGAGCACGCGTGCGCGCGCACATGCTGCAAGGAGCACCAGGAGGTCATTCGAAGCGCGCCCTCTTCACACAACGCTTCCTCAAGTGATGACAACACCGGAGGAAGCCCTGCAAGACCTCATGTGTTTGGCATCAACACTCGCACAGTACGTTGCCAAAAACGCGGGATGCCGAAGCACTGCAACGAAGTCTGTGCGACTTGGCATTGCATCTGGCGGTGCTAAGCGTCTGCTCCCTCTTTATTTATGTGGGAGACATGCAGGACGCGCTGTAAATTACTTCCCCGCTTTCAACATGTGGGCGCCAGCTTCGCAGGATCGACGCACGCACAAAACGTACACAAGGGTGCAGTGGTATATCACGAGGTATAGTTGAAACGAAACAAGACATGCGGACACAGTAACACGCACGCGAGAAACCACGGGTGCACGCGTCCTTTCGTGGGATATTTTGCTTTAATTTATTTAGTACCAAAAACGATAACTTGTTCTAACTATAGAGTCTTCAGCCAGGTCCTGTTGATGCGTACGACATAACGGTCAGGGTCGCCCACCTAATGTCACATGACGCAGAAACTAGCAAACTGCTTTAATGGCTCACACCTTCCCTGTTGGTGAATTTATACACGAGTCCACGCAGTCACACGTTTAGAAATTTATTATCATCGTGTGTGCTTTTGTTTAAGGCCTCAAAGTTATTTACTATGCTAATACAATTTTAGGGGTCTTGCATTTGCTGCTACCTTTTAAACATTTAACGGCTATTTTTCCGTTTAGATAAAAAATATACGCTATGGGCAACAGTAACATCTCCTGACGCGCTCTGAAAGTTCAGTGAAACCTTGTGTTGCAGTAGGTTCTATTGAAGCCCTCGCGAAGTGTAGACCTACGTTGAACACGACTATATTGTTCGCACAGGGATTATAGGGGGAAATTGATAATGAGAGAACAAACATGCGAAACAAAAAAACAAACAAACAAACAAACAAAGGAAGAAACGAACGAACGAACGAATGAACGAACGAACGAAGCTGTAATACAAAAATGCATACGTTAGGCGAAAATAAAATAACAAGAAATAAATAAAAGGAATTCGAGAGCTACGTTGGTCCGAATATGACGCCATGTACAGCACAAGCAAGTATCTGACGCGAAGCCGTTCCTGCTCACTTATAGGATGTCCTACTTCCTTCCGGGAATTGCGCATATCACGCATTCGCCAACACGCACATCCCCGAGACGTATTCTAGAAATACTGGATGATAGATGGCGCCCAGAGGCGAGCCCTTTCTGTCCTTGAACTGCGGTGAGCCGCGTATTTACGGACGCTCATCACCGGAAGGCCCGAAGGGGAGCCACCGCGCGGTGCACGAGCCGCTTTCGGCGACGGCGTGCGCCGCGTGGCGCTGCTTGCGAGCCGCGTTGCAACAGTTGCCGCCTGTTGTGTTTCAGGCAGTTGCGCTGAACCGCTGTGGTCGCTTTGCCTGCACGGCCCGCTTGCTAGCCGGGCGCGGTGCAGCCGATCCGCCTTAAGTACTGTGCATCGTTGCGAAAGACGCAAGACAATCAGTCGCCGTTTTTGTAATACGTGTGCAATGTAATGTAGCGCCGTGTTTCGTCAGCGCTCAATTTACGCATTCATTAGTTTGCAGCGCTTACCGAATTTACATGTACACATCGTCTTCCGCTTCAACTCTGTAGAGAAAACGGTGCAGCCCATGGGAGTGAAGCTCCTTAGAGCGATTTTAGTACAGCAGACGCTGCGAAACAGCGTTTGTTTCTAGCGGTATAGGCACACGTTCTGCAAGACATGGTGCTCAACATACACACGATATGCCATTCCTACTCGCTTATTCAGCATTTCCGGCACCTGCTGGCTAGAACTGCCACCTTTGAATAAACTTACGCCAACATGTTTTTGTTCTTTCTCGCACAGGTACACTCCATAAATACGCAAGTATTTGGTATAGTGGAGTAAGCTCTTATTTCTGAATGCATTGCAGGTTGCAAATAAGGTGTTTCACTGCTTTGGCGGCAGGCGATGGCTCGACCACCGAACGCCTCCGCGATGGCGTTGCGCTGCTTGTTGTGGCAAAAAGGTATCTTGGAAGACGTGCGAAACTGTTTAGCACTGCATCGTCGAAATATTGTGAAGCTCGACAAAAGCTGAACCCTTGTATGTTGCTTACCGACCTGTTTGAAGCTTTTGGCGTACTACACCGTTTTAGAGAACGGGACGTCGTCGGAATTTTATGGGCGCCAGAAAACAAAGAAACTATTTCAGTCGTTCTCGCGAGACTGCGCCATGGCTTAGATTTCTTGATTCGTTGTATGCAAAGGCAAGCGTGCAGAGGGAGGCCTTAAAGGCACCGGTGTTTTTGTGTTCGCCCTATCGAAGAGATCCTCGAATAGAAGGACGCCGTTTCTTTCGGCATCGTTTTTGAAACGAAAGGTCAATCGCCTTTTGAAAGTTAACTGTACACCATTTGTGCTCGTTTTTTAAATAAAGTCGTGTTGTACGAAGCCTCGTCTGTTGTATTGACGAGAAGTTAGTGTTTACTTGTACCGAAGATGGAAAACTGTTCCCACTCTCATCTCGCTTTGTTTCCTTTTGTACGAACGCGATAGCCAAAAATAAAGGCGATAGGTATCCTATAGAACTGTTAGAACAATGTAAGTAGCTGGCAATAATACCGCAATAGGTGTGATAAACGTTATCGCACCAGATAGGGCCAAGGAGTTCTTGAAGTGTGTCACGGAAGTGGTTTACTTACTAGATTCTTTTCACGAGCTGAAGAAAGGCAAATTATACGGGAAAGTCCGGAATGCTAACCAAGATCTGCCCGGTTGCCTACCCTTTACTGGGGAAGGAGATTAGGGGCAAAAATGCGTGTCCTCCAACATTCACTTATTCGCCGATGATTGTGTAGTCTTCCGAGAAATTACACATCAAAATGATGTTAATATTCGTCAAAACGATATCAACTCTATACCTAAATGGTGTAAAGCTTGGTTGATGGAACCCAACACAACTAAATGTAAGGTATTACGAGTATCCCGTAGAACTGCTTGCCCCACTTCCTACTCGCTCGAGAACTCCGCTCTCGAATCCGCAACTTGCTATCTAGGCGTTCACGTAACTTCCTCTCCTACTTGGTCTCTTCAAGTTAGAAAAATAATTCGCAATGCCAACCACTCGTTAGGATACCTCCGGCGAAACTTTTGATACGTTCTGGTTTCTTTAAAACTCCTCCTTTACGGAACTTAAGACGAAGTGAACTCGAATATACCGCTTCCATCTGGGACCCCAGAAGTGAAGTATTAACCTCTGTCCACAACCTAGTCCAAAATAACTCTGCCCACTTTATTCTCCAAAACTACAGTCGTACTGCCAACATCACTTTAACGATAGAGCCTCCGCAGCTTGCGTCACTAGCCTGTTGCCGCAACTTTTCTCTTCCACAAAATATACTGCAGTCCGGCTCTGCACAACGACCTTAGTCCTCCTCCATCATACATGTCACTTCGTTTCGATCGTGCACAAAAGGTGAGAATAATGTCGTGCTTAATGCAGTCATGCCGTCAATCATTTATACCCCGCACTTCGCCGGTCTGGAGCCATCTACCGGTATCAGTCATATCGACCATTCATTATTCCCAGTGTAATATTATTTTAGACCCAAGTATATTACTGTGTAACTAACCATTGCAAGTATATATTCATGTCGTTTTCGGTAAACTGCTTGACTGTTTGTTGTTCCGGCTTGAAGTGACTTGTTCTCATCGTTTTAGCTAACCTTGTATTAACAGAATAAAGCCTGTAGCATGTATGTTTCAGTATGTTCCACTCCACTCTGAAATGCAATGTCTGCAAAAAGAAATGTAAAAAGACTGTAGCATTTTCTCACAATCCATGGATCTCGCAGCAGTTATTAACAGCTTTGCGTAAACGGGATAACTTATATAGGAAAACCAAAAAGCAACCGTTTAACATGAACTTACGTGCCCGATATAAAAACTTTTGTAACACTCTTACCTGTAAACTAAAATCAGCTAAGCGATTGTATTTCGAGCAAAAAATTTTACAGGCGGCTAATAACAGTAAAAAAAAATGGGAGATTGTCAACTCTTTCTTAAACAGGAACACACGACTAAACCAAGTATCTAGAATTTTAAATGATGGAGTCGAGCTAAATTCCCCTGCAGATATGGCTGAGGCATTTAGTAGGTTTTTCTTTCCTAACACTTTACCTTCCCCTACACAGACCATCAGCATGAACCGTCTACCCCATTCATTATTTTTATTTCCTACAACGCCGGAAGAAATAACTGCAGTTATAAATAATCTAAAAGTGACAAGCACTGGAATTGATGAGGTCCACCCTGCTAACATTAAATTAATTGTGCACTTAATTTCAGATATACTTTCATTTATTGTTAATTTATTTTTCAAGACTGGTTTATTTCCTTCTGAACTTAAGCGTGGCAAAATCATCCCAGTTTTTAAGAAAGGCGATAGCTCATTATTAAATAATTACAGACCTATTTGCATTCTACCATTCTTTGGGAAAGTTATTGAGAAACTAATTGAAATACGGCTAACGAAATACCTTTCTAAATTTAATATTCTCTCTTCATGCCAGTTTGGTTTTCGCCACGGATATTCCACAGAGATGGCACTTATTCATCTTACTGATCAACTAAAAAAATTAATCGACGAAGGATTTCTTGCCGGTTCAGTTTTTATCGATCTAACGCAAGCATTCGATAGCATAAATCATAATATCCTTTTTTCGAAGCTGGAAGCTATTGGCATTTGTGGGCCTGCCCTCTCACTACTAAAAAGCTACTTATATAACAGAGTTCAAGTTGTTTCCATTTCCAACGCTTATTCTAGACAGCCAATTACTAACGTTGGTGTGCCCCAGGGATCTATCCTGGGGCCACTTCTATTCTTGGTTTATATTAATGATTTACCTAACTGTCTCTCTTCCACAAAATGCATTCTGTACGCAGATGACACCACTATATTCACATTTAATAAAGATATCTCATCTCTCGTTAATAAGTTAAATGCTGACTTAGAAAATATCGTAAAGTGGTGTAAGGCTAACATGTTATATATTAATGCAGCTAAGACTAAATTTGTTGTATTCTCTTCTCATCAGCGAAACATACCATCCATACCACCTATCACTTTCGGTTCTCACCGCCTTCCTCCAAGTTCATGTTCATCTTTTCTTGGTATTCTACTTGACTGTAATTTGAAATATCACAATCATATTGCTCACATAAAAAAGAAAATAGCTTATGGTATACGCATCTTAATTAAAACACGCCCTTACTTCTCACGTGCCACATTACTCTCACTTTACCACTCTTTTGTCCACTCTCACATTACTTATGGCATAATATGTTGGGGTAACACCTATAATACTCACACTGCATCACTCCAGACAGTTCAGAACCGAGCCATAAGAATAATTACTTACAGCCCACGCTTTTCTGGGCTGTAAGTAATTATTAAAAGAGTGGACAGCCCACGCTTTTCTGAAGAAGACGGACGCAAGCGCTAGGGTTCCATCTCGGCTCCTGCTCTCTTGAATGATTTCGGCAAGATTTTCGCCTCTAATCTCCATCATGTTGTTACCAACGCACGTCTAAAGGGAAGAGGATCACATCGATATTGGACTTGTTTCGGTGGGTGGCCTCTTTTCCATTTTATGAACGTTTTTTGTGCTCGGACCACGCCGCCGCCTTTCTGGCCCTAACGACAAGCCTAGCCCGGCGTAGCGCCGATCGGCGCCATCAAGTGTAGCTGGACCAACAATTCTGAGATCTGAGTGACGATGCAGATGACGGTTGACGGGGAGGATCTTCCTCCTGAAGAATTTTCACCAGAATTTGGATGGCAGTCGGCAGTTTCGAAGCGTATGTCCGCCAAGGCGGACTCTGCCAAGCGCCCTAGCGGCGGCGTATGGGGGAATAAGCCTAACGCCGGCGCCTCATTCAGCACTCAGGAAAATGGAAATAAGCTCAAGAGCAAAATCATCAGGGCATCACGGATGCCTCCCATGCCCAAGGAACATGCCAAAATTATCATACGACCCCGCGGAGGGCTGAATATTGCCAAGACAGGACCGACCGTGATCGGTAAAGCGATAGTGCAAGCGGTGGGTCTTACCCCTACGCAGATAAGCTCGGACATCATTTGTCCTAACATACAGCAAAACATTCTGGTGGCCAGCACGCCCAACCGAGACAACGCTTCAAAATACACAAGAATCAGAGCAATTCATGTGGCTGGAAAAATGTTTGAAGTAAGTGCATACGAGGCCGCCCCCCACACCACGTGCAAAGGGGTAATCAGACACATCGACCTCAACGACAGTCCCTCGGACCTGGAACGTAACATCGTCAACGAGAGAAACCCACTGGCCTTGGCGGTCAAGAGAATTAAGAACACAGGCACAATCATCATTGCTTTCGACGGACTCAAGGTTCCGAACTTCGTACGCTATGGCCCAGTCCTTGTGAAATGCTTTCTTTATCGCAAACAAGTTGATATTTGCTACGCGTGCGGTAAACTCGGCCATCGTGCCGACGTTTGTCCGACTCCCGAAGAGTCCACCTGCAGAGGATGTGGGGCAGTCAACCCGGACGATCAACACCAGTGCACGCCAAAGTGTGGGTTGTGCGGGGGCCCACACCCTACGGCGGACAAAACGTGCAAGGAGAGATTCCAGATCCCGTACGTCGTCAGAAGGAGACGATGGGAGAGTGCGACGGTGGAAGCTTCGACCAATGGGGCTTCGTCAACACCACATAGCAGGGAAAGCAAGAAACACTTCGAGCAACCTCCACCGCAAGAGCCTAGGGGGCGCTCCCGATCCAGGGGACGCTCTCGCTCCAGAGAGAGCCCCCAGAGTCGCTCTCGATCCAGAGGCCGCTCTTGTTCCAGAACCAGGACCAGATCACGCTCCAGGGGTCGCTCCGGATCCCGGCGCCGAGTCAGCCAAGTCCGGTTCAAGTCCTGCTCGAGGTCCTGTTCCAGGGATCGCCGACCCGAGTGCTACCCGACCTGGGCCGACCGAGTTCGAGGAACGCCGGAAAAGGTAACGCGGGGCTCACCGCCAGAGCATGATAGAGGTAACAACAGACTAGCACAACTTGAGCGCGAAAACGAGATGATGAAGAACACAATAGCTCGACTGATGACAGAAATTGCTGAGATTAAGAAGGGCGGTCAACCCGTCATGGCTGACAAGCAGCCAGCCACTCCCCAGCTAATGGAAATCCCCATGGTTGAGAAGAGCGATACGGATAAGCAACCGGCCGCTCCCCAGCCAATGGAAGTCCCCATGGTTGAGAAGATCGATACAGAGAGACCCGCTAAAAAGAGGGCAATCGCTAACGAGCAAGAAAGAGCACCAGGCAGGGCCAAATCGGAGATTCGCGAGTTGCTCTCCGCTCTCAGTGACAGCATTAAGCAGATAAATGAAAAGTTCTCGCTCTTCCAAAGCAACATGGCTTCCATGGAGGAGCGCACTAATCAGCGGATCAGCAAAATTGAATCCTTCTTAGAAAACGTTGTAGCACCTGTGCTGGCACCTACAGCTCCTACACCCCCAACAACAGCATCGACTAGTAACAGCTCGGGGGCGATCGGCTCTCCGATGGTTAGCACAGCAACTCAAGAGCAACACGATGGCCACCCAAACTAGCTCATTCAAGATGTGGCAATGGAATTGCAGGGGTTACCTTCCCAAGAGGGCTCCCCTGCAACAATATATTCGCTCGCATGCAGAGAAGCCAAATGTTATCATTTTACAAGAAACATTAACATCTAACGTCACGCTGTCTGGCTACAGGCCCGTAGCAAAGCACGAAGAAGGACGGGGGATCGCCGTACTGGTTAGCAACAAGCTGACCCACATCACTCACGACCTTAAGATGACCGCAACTAAAGTTGAATACATGATGATAGAGATCATCCCTAGCCCAACGAACCGCCAAAGTATATTCATCCTGAATGTCTACAGTAGTCCCAAAGCTCAACGACAGCGCTTCAAAGCCCTAATCACCAAGGCCACGCGACTAGCGCGCGACTCCCCTTTGATCATAGCTGGTGACTTCAACGCGCCGTACCACATCTGGGGCTACCCATATAACACTAAAAAGGGGGAGGACCTCTGGCGGGAGGCTCTAAACCTTAACTTGATGCTAGTCACGGACCCAGCGTTCCCCACCAGATGCGGAACATCGTCGAGCCGTGACACGACACCGGATCTCACCTTTGTCAGGAGCATTGCAGCGGTCAAGTGGACAAACCTCGGGGTAGACTTTGGTAGCGACCATTATATCTTGGCCACGCACCTCCAAGTCGACCAGAAGAGACAGCGCATGTCCCAGTACACAGACTGGGACAAATTTCGCAAAATAAGGGAAGAGCGAATGGAGAGTGAGGACAAGCCTAGCCTCGAACAATGGGTTGCACAGGTTAGACACGACATCAAAGCTACCACCAAAGAGGTTTGTACCGACCTCCCGGTGGAAAAGATGAACAGCCGTCTCGCTCACCTATTGGAGGCCAAGCAATCCCTCCTCGCCAGGTGGAAAGGACAACGGCTCAACCGCAGGCTCAGAAAAAGGATATCGGAAATCAACCGAACTATAGAGGAACACTGCAGGGCCCTCTGTAAACAGCAATGGGATGAGGTGTGCAACTCGATCGACGGGCAGATGCGCAACGGTGGCACCTGGAACCTCCTAAAGCATCTCCTCGACGAGACGAACACTAGAACCAACCAACGCAACACACTGGCGCGCACCCTACACACAGCCAAGCAAGAATATTCGAGCAAGGAAATTTTATCGAAACTCGTACAGAAGTACCTATCAGTCGCATCGTGCCCTACACCACCTTCCCCTGACTACGAAGGCTCCGAGAACCCTGAGCTCGACGCAGAATTCGGGATTGAGGAGATCAGGCAGGCGCCCCACGCCCTCAACGGCAGATCGGCTCCGGGTCCGGACAAGATCACAAACAAAGCTCTACGGAATCTGGACGAGAAGTCCATCGAATACCTAACGGACATCATTAACCAAGCGTGGAGCAATGGTAAAGTCCCGGGAATGTGGAAATCTGCCAACACCATTCTCATCCCCAAGCCAGGCAAGCCGCCCAGCCTCGATAACCTCCGCCCAATTTCGCTCACATCGAGCGTGGGGAAAGTTGCTGAGCACGCAATCCTAAACAGGCTTTCACGCTACCTGGAGGACCACGACATTTACCCACACAACATGATCGGCTTCAGGGTCGGACTCTCGACGCAGGACACGATGAAGCTCATCAAACATCACATTATTGACTGTAATACGCGGGACACGAGAGCCATACTAGGTCTAGATCTCGAAAAGGCATTTGATAACATTCTTCACTCGTGCGTTTTAAACACAATCTCGAGCCTAAACCTGGGGAAGCACTTTCATTCCTACACGAGATCTTTCCTGTCAGACAGAGAAGCCACCCTTAAGATCGGGGACCTGACTTCAGACATGATTAAGCTGGGGTCTAAAGGGACGCCACAAGGGTCAGTCATATCCCCAACCCTCTTTAACCTAGTCATGATCGGTCTATCCCGGACACTCTCTGCTATTGACGGTATCAGTCACACCATATACGCAGACGACGTTACCATCTGGTGTACTGGAGGTAGTGACGGACAGGTAGAGACGGCCCTGCAAGAGGCGGTTGATGCTACCGAGAGATACCTTGAATCCATGGGCCTTCGGTGCTCACCGCACAAGTCGGAACTGCTACTTTATCGACCCAAGCGCAGAGGCCCGAAACCAAAGGGATGGAAGCCACTCGCCGAATGCGACATAAAACTGCGCACAAAAGACGGAGGCTATATTCCGAGGGTGGATGCTATCCGGATTCTCGGCATGATGGTAGAGTCGAGTGGTTCAAACAACCAGACAGTGCTGCGACTCACTAAGAAGACGGACAATGCCATCAGACTAATCAGAAGAGTGGCCAACCGGCAGCAAGGCCTCGGAGAAGATAACCTCGTGAGATTGGTACATGCGTTCGTAATGTGTCATTTCACTTACGTCGCGGCCATGCACAACTGGCAAAGATCGGAAAGGGATAAACTCAATGCATTAATCAGGAAGGCAATCAAGAGAGCTCTCGGCCTCCCCGTATACACTCCCACGGAACGCTTACTTCAACTTGGCATGCATAACACGCTAGAGGAAATAGCGGAAGCACAGGAGAGGGCCCAGTTCATCAGGCTATCTACCACACAAGCTGGAAGGCACATCTTACAGGAGCTGGGCGTTCCTTCCAGAGTAATCAAAACAAAGTTCTGCAGCATCCCTCGAGAGCAGCGGGACCGCATCACTGTCGCGCCTATCCCACGAAACGTCCATCCAGAACACAACGTGGGAAGACGTCGGGCGCGCGCGAAGGCTCTCCTGGAAAAGGCTCGTGAACGGGCTTCGCAGAACAGTTTTGTAGATGCAGCGCGCTACGCTGACGGACAGGCCTTCGCTGTAGTTAGCGTAAATCATGAAAGCCAAATAACGAACGCTATCTCGATTCGGACGACGTCCTCTGAAATCGCAGAGCAGGCTGCAATAGCGATGGCCTTATTGGACCACAAGAGGACATCAATCTACAGTGACTCCATATCAGCTGTTAGGGCCTTTGCCAAAGGAACCATATCCGAGCTGGCCCTAGGGATATTAGGAAGCACAGAAATCAAGCCACACACATTGATCTGGTTTCCAGCTCACATGGGACAGATCGAGGGTGCCCCGCCCAACCTCAACGAGTCGGCACACGGAGCTGCGCGAGGGATCATCAACCGCGTAGCTACCGGGCAGCGTGACGCCGGGGGTACTGACAATCGGGACTCTCCTTGCTCGTACACCGAAATTACCAAGCACTTTTACTTGGCTCGGAGGATCTACCCCCTCCCACATTGCAAACTCAATAGACCTCAGGCTTTGACACTAAGGCTTCTACAGACGGGGGCATACCCAAACCCCCTACTTCTTCACAAGATGTACCCCGAAATTCAGACGACAAATGCATGTGCACTATGCAATGACTTGGCGAACTTACCTCACATGCTCTGGCGATGCCCCGCGTTACGCAGTGATGAAAGTAACACTTCTTCACGCTGGGATGCTGTCCTACACAGCCCCAACCTCGAAGACCAGTTATGGGCTGTCCAACGGGCCCGCGACGCAGCGGAGAGGCTCGGCCTCTCTGTCCCGACGTGGGAGCGGCCCGCTGCGCGCTAGGGCGCGCCCTAAAGGACCCTAATAAAGTTTTTCATCCATCCATCCATCCACGCTTTTCTAATGCCACTTCCCTGCTACACGAGAATAACATTCTTACCATATCTGGACTCACTAAATACAACCTAGGTATTTTTTTCTACAGATTTGTGAATAATGAGCTACCATCGATCCCATTTTCGCCTTATAACCTGATGATTCATAGTACCACCAGATTTGCGTTGAATAACAATTTTCTTTTACCAAGAATCCGTACTAACTATGGTAAACAGACTGTAGAATTCTCTTCCATATCAATATGGAACACGCTTCCTTTCACAATAAAAAACACAAGATCTTTATCACATTTTAAAAGAAAACTAAAAATGCATTTTTTATTCGCAGATTAACTACAAGGATTACTGTAGTCGGCCATTGTTCGCTTTTTTCTTCTCTTTTTTTCCCCTCTTTTTTTCTTTTGTTGTTGTAAATAAACTGCTGGTATTTTGTTCGCGCACAATTTCGCTGCTACCATGAGATATGCTAAACCCTGTTATTTTTTGTAATCAATCTTGTATTTTGTTCTGTAACCGTTCTTTTCTTGTTGCTTGTATACTTCCTTATTTTATGCGGTTGTTGCCTTTAGATGTTAACTACAATAACTGTTCTTGTACAGGAGGTCCCGATACAGTCTTTGACTATGGGACCTCCTTTTGCATACTAAGTACTTGTAACTGTTACCCAACTTCTAATAATAAATTTTTGACTCTGATTCTGATTTTGATTCTGGTCTCGAGAGTAACATAAATAAATAAATAAATAAATAAATAAATAGGAGAAAAGCTCAAAGCACAAACACGCACGTGTTGCAGGGTTTTAACATCCGACAGACCGGCTGCTGTGCATCATCATCATCATCATCATCATCATCATCATGTTTTATGTCCATTGCAGGACGAAGGCCCATCCTTGCGATCTTCAATTATCTCTGTCTTCCGCGAACCAATTCCAACTAGCGCCCGCGAATTTCCTAATTTCATCGCTCCACCTAGTCTTCTGTCGTCCTCGATTGCGTTTCCCTTCTCATGGTACCCATTCTGTAACCTTATTGGTCCAACGGTTATCTAACTGGCGCATTACTCGATCAGCCCAGGTCCATTTTTCTCTCTTGATGTCAATTAGAATATCGGTTATACCCGTTTGCTCTATGATCCAAACCGCTCTCTTTCTGTCTCTTAACATTAGGCTTAGCAATCTTCGTTCCATCGCTCTTTGCGCGGTCCTTAACTTGTTCTCAAGCTTCTTTGTCAATCTCGAAGTCTCTGCCCCATATGTCAGCACTGGTAAAATGCACTGATTGTGCACCCTCCTATTCAATTATAATGAAAAGCTTCTAGTCAGGAGCTGGCAATGTCTGCCGTATGCGATCCAAGCCACTTTTATTCTTCTATGAACTTCCTTCTCATGATCAGGGTTCCCAGTGATTAATTGACCTAGGTAAACGTACTCCTCCACACACTCTAGAGGCCGACTGGCAATCCTGAACTCTTTTTCCTTTGTCCGGCTATTTATCATTATTTTTGTCCTTCTGCATATTAATCGTCTACCCAACTCTTACACTCTCTCTGTTAAGGTCCCCAATCATTTGTTTAACTCGTCTGCATTGTTGCTGAATAGAACAATGTAATCGGCAAACCGAAGGTTGCTGAGATATTCACCGTCGATCTTTACTCCTAAGCCTTCCCTGTTTATTAGCTTGAATACTTCTTCCAAGCACGCAGTGAATAGCATTGGAAAAATTGTGTCTCCCTGTCTGACCCCTTTCTTTATAGGTATCTTCCAGCTTTTTTTTGTGTAGAATTAAGGTATCTGTAGAATCTCTAGATATTTTCCAAGGTATTTACGTAAGCGTTTTGCACTCCATGATGACGTAATGCCGCTATGACTATTGGTATCTCTACTGAATCAAATGCCTTTTCGTAAACTATGAAAGCCATTTAGAGAGGCTTATTGTGTTCTGCGGATTTCTCGATAACCTGATTAATGACATAGATGTGATCCATTGTAGAGTATCTCTTCCTGAAGCAAGCCGGTTCCCTTGGTTGACTAAAGTCCAGTGTTGTTCTTAGTCTATGGGAAATTATTTGGTAAATATTTTATATAATACTGGGAGTAAGTTAATGGGCCGATAATTTTTCAATGATTTAACATTTCCCTTTTTGTGGGTTAGCATAATATTTGCATTCTTCCAGTTTTCTGGGACCCTTGCAGACGATAGACACTTTGTATAGAGAGCCGCCAGTTTTCCAAGCATCATGTCTCCTTCATCTTTGATTAAATCTATTCTTACTCCATCTTATCCTGCCGCTCTTTCCCGTTTTATGTCTTGCAGGGCCCTTCTGACCTAATCGCTAGTTATAGGAGGAGTTTCTGTATGCTGTTCATTACTGTTTCGAATGGAGTTGTCCTGAGTCCTCTGGGTACTGTACAGGTCACTATACAATTCTTCTGCTGCTTTTACTATACCTTCGAGATTGCTGATGATATTAACCTGCTTACCTTTCAGTGCATACATCTTGGTTTGTCCTATGCCAAGTTACCTTCTCACTGATTTCCGGCTGCGTCCATTTTTTACGGCTTCTTCAGTGTTTCTCACGTTATAGTTTCGAATATCACTTATTTTCGCCTTGTTGATCAGTTTTGACAGTTCCACAAATTCTATCTTATCTCTTATGTTGTACACTTTCATTTTTTATGGTTTCTTTATTAGGTCCTTTGTTACTTGGGAGAGCTTGCCTACTGGTTGCCTTGGTGTCTTGCCTCCCACTTATGTAGCTGCCTCTGAAGCCAACCTAGTAACGGTTTCATTCATTAGCTATATGTCACCATCACCTCTCTGTTTTAAGGCTGCATATTTGTTTGCAAGTACCAGCCCGAATTTAATTTGTCTGCTTTTATCCTTATGCCTCTGCATTGACCTGTTTTTTCTTGACCAATTTTGCTCTTTCTCTCTTGAAATTGAGATGAATCGTAGCTCTCCCTAACCTGTGATCACTGCACTTTACCCTACCTATCACTTCTACATCCTGCACTATGCTGGGATCAGCAGAATGTATGAAGTCAATTTCATTTCTTGTTTAAGCGTTAGGGCATTTCTAGGTTCACTTTCTGCTTCTACGCTTCCTGAAAAAAGGGTTCATTATTCGAAGCTTATTCCTTTCTGCGAATTCTACCAGCATCTCTCCTCTAGCGTTCCTAGAATAGACGACATGGTTGCCAATTGCTTGTTCACCAGCTTGCTTTCCCCACACTTTTGCATTGAAGTCGCCCATTACTACAGTATATTTAGTTTGCACTTTTCTCATCGCTAATTCAACATCCTCATGAAACTGATCTACTTCCTCATCATCGTGACTGGATGTTGAAGCGTAGGCTTCTACTACCTTTATTCTATACCTCTTATTAAGTTCGATTACCACTACAGCTACCCTCTCGTAGAATTCGTCGATGTTACCCGCTATGTCCTTATAGATTAGGAATCCTACCCTCCATTTCTTTTTATCTAGGAGACCTCTATAGCAGAGCTCATGTGGGTTATTCAGCAATGTATAAGCCTCACCAGTTCTAATCTCACTAAGGCCGATGATCCCCCAAACAATGTACGTCTGATAATTCCTCAAAGAGTCCTGCTAAGCTAGCCTCACTCGAAAGGGTTCGGGTGTTAAAGGTTGCAAGGGTCAGTTTCCATTGGCGGCCTGTATGGACCCAGAGATTCTTGGCACCCTCTGCTGCGTTACAGGTCTGATCGCCGCATTGGTAGGGTGCTCTGCAGCTGCTGAGGACTGAGGGCCATTGGGTAATTGAGTGAGCCATGTGGGAGGGGGTGGCCGAATACTGCACCAGGGAGGCGAATTCCTGTTCTGGTGAGGGAGTGTCTTGTTGAAGCTTAGTGGGCCTTCCTAATTTGGTTGTACTTGGTTTAGTATAGCCCCACTCGCTCACAGTCACAGTTCCTTATTCCAACTGAACCTTATTGGACTACAGTAGGCTTATATGAGCAAAAAAACAAGAGCCAAAAACGAACAACAAAAACTGAATTTTTACACCATGGCGCACTCCACGCATCTTGGCATTCATGTGAGGGATTGTGGCTGTAGGCTCACCTTTGAAAACAGCGTGGTCTTTGCATGAAGTCCCGATCAGAAAGTGAAGGAAATTATAGAGACAGAGGAGATTGTGTGCTCTGGCCACGCATTCGTGAGTAGTATCAAAAAATTAAATTATGGGGTTTTACGTGCCAAAACCACTTTCTGATTATGAGGCACGCCGTAGTGCAGCACTCCGGGAATTTCGACTAGCTGGGGTTCTTTAACGTGCACCTAAATCTAAGTACACGGGCGTTTTGCGTGAGTAGTATGCCTTCTTTGCACCTTGCCAATGAAGAACATTCATAGAGGCGGGAGCGGGGGGTGAGAGACGGGAGCGTTTACGGTGTGTCTAGGTGACGTCACCTTTCAGATTAAATCCCACACGTGGTTTTTTCAGCGCGTGTGCCAGGGTACAAAAACTGCATCGACTTTTTTGTGCTTGTTTTGTACGTACATAAGCCTACTGTTGTCTAACAAAATTCAGTTGAAAGACAGCGCTGTGTGCGTTATCTTATTTTTTTTGTCCTTTCTTTGCATAGTTCCGTGACCGCCATCATGACTGAGCTGTTCCAACTCGCTCAAATCACCACTCTGTAAATTCATATATCAAAAATCTCCGCTTGAGATGCTCTATTAAAATCAGTTTACAGAAGTGCAATATCTGCTTTTGGAGCACGCGGCTACGGATTTGTTAACGTCGCACTTAAGCTTTTCTGAAATTTACGTCCTTGATAATTTTGTAGAAGAAATTCTAGGTCATAAATCTAACTTCTGCTTCGCAGAATTGCTAGGATTTAACTTTCTTTTTCAAAAACACTAAATTTTATTCAAGTCAGCCATGCCGTTGCCTTATAGAAGTATTTCTGCGTTTTCCATGTATACATTAATAGGGAAATCCTAGCTGACCCCGAGCTAAAGCTTCCTCTCGAAAAGTTTGCGTGGAAATTGCCAAATATTTTAGCCATTTAAGAAAAGAAAATTGCCATGTCGGGAAAAAATCTATACTGCACACTTCATAACTTGAAACGTGCCGACCCCTGTACATATATTCACGCTTGGCTTTCAAGTTGTTAAAACAACGTGCCGCCGAAGCAGCAGTAAATGTCTAAATAAAGTTCTTAGAGACAGTCTCTCAATGCTGACCGCATAATTTAATATACGTGAACCTTTTATTGTCGAGAAATCCGCGTGCCCAATGGTTTCGACAGATGTATGTACAGCGGTGAGCGGGGTTGAATTTTTACTTCTATGCACTATAACTTCCTTTTTATTTCTACACGCCGTTGTTTGCTACATCGCGCTACAAGCAGTGAATTTACCCCTACGAATTCAATATCTTGAAGATGGCTACTAGCAAGCAAGAGAACTAAATGAGATGCTTCGAATCTCTGCGTATGAGGACAACGTCACAAGTTCGCCTCTCGTCTGATAAAACTGGCCCACGCCGCGTTTGGATAACTGGAGGTGTATTATTTAAGGGACCTCTTTTTTTTTCAGGTTACGCTAAGTTCTTCTGTATACCCCCGAGCTCTCTGTGTGAAACGCTCTGAGGGTAATACCTATATGCACATAGGCATCAGGTAACTCATTCATACCAGGTTGGAGAACGCCAGAGTGCACGACACAAGCACAGAGAGGTGTAGCTCCGCCACCGGAGAGAATGTATTGCTATAAAACCTTCGTAAGTGCTATGTGATGGAGTATTCCTTTTCGATGTCTTCCAATATGAGTTTTTCCGATGTGTCGTACTCAACGGGTCCACCTTCTTGAGTTGGTGGAAAATGGTTCGCTCTGAAAAATACAAAAAGAAGAAAACAAGGCACCTCTACGTGACATGCCTCCAAACAATGAAAAAGACAACGATACTGGGAGAAATAATACGGAAACCGCTTTCGATGCGATTGGGATTCTTCAGATACTTTACGTATTTTCCGGGATGGTTGTATGTAACCGTTTTCCGTAAATTAGGATCACTGAGTTATCCATGGTCTAATGGATAGATCAGCGGGGTGCTCTGCTGAGGGAACATTGTTCAAAACTTACCGTTGGACCAACTCTGGTAACTGAGCAAGTGACACTGGGTTTGTGCCGTTCTTCGGTGAACCTGCTTCATGATGAACCTGGGACACTGGGCTCAAGCCGGCCCCACTGTCACATATCACGAATTATCTCAATTTTACAAGGATTCGCGCAGAGCGTATCCGTTCCCGAGCACGATTCCCTCCCGGGAGCAGGCCACGACTCTACGGCGGGTAGAGTCGGTCAGTGCTAAGCCCCAAAATGTTGGCTGAACTTTCTAAGCAAGAGTTTAAACCTCACTGCAGGCACTGCGAAGCACTAACCGCAGTCCAAGATCACATAACTTGGGGGTACCCATCCAACCCCTCCCACAAGAAACACCTATTTTCCTCATGGTAGGGAAAGAGTTAACATTCATCCGGTGCTGGGTGGAATCGAAACCGCGTCATATTATATATTCAATCCTGTATAAATATATATTCGGACACGCGGCACACAGGGATATCGCGGCGCCGCTAGATGGCGCAGCTTGGCCAGGGGGATCGACCATTGACTACTGTCTGATGACAGAAGGAATTCACGATAAGTAGAGAAATGGTCATTGATGAGGAAGGGCATAGCAGCATTGGGAGTGACCATAAACGATCATCTTGAAAACGGGATATGTCGTTGGGAAAGAGAGCAAGGAGCGCAAAATGGCCAGTCCGAATTTGATCGCTGAACAAATAGCAAATATAGTCACTAGATCGAGTCGAGGAAGAAGTTGGCAAATGGCCAAGTAAAGAGTTGGAATAGGGTGAGCTTCTAAGTGTAATAACGACAGAAATATGGAAAAAGAAACAGCGTGTTCGTTGGAAAGGAAGAAAGAAACCGAAAAGCTGGTGGAACAGGGAGATACGAGAAGCGATCGCTGAACGACAGAAAGCATCTTGAGAGCACAGGCAGGCAAAGAAGGCGCAGTTGCCGCAGGATGAAGCAACCAGTAAATGGGAAATATACCGGGAGAAAAAGTCTATGGTTCAAATACTGGTGCAAGCAAAATTAAAAGGTGAAAGTGAATGTTGGTTGTCAGAAATACGTGAGAAAAAGAGGGCCGCACCGAAATTATTTTGGAACCTCATGAAACAATTAGGCAGGAAGTCATCAACAATACAGCAACATATCCTAGACGAAAATGAAAACAGACTGGAAGGAGAAGGGGCAATAAATTACATTCGAAAAATAATAGCCGAATCTTTCCAAGCCAATGACGAGGTTGTATTTGAAGAAAAAAAAAGAGTATGAAAGAGACCCAAGTGGAAAAGGAGCTGGTGCTGACAAATTTCAACTGGAAGAAAGCGGAAGAGAAAATTCCTGAGTGCACAGCCACGGGGCTAGACGAGGTTCCCGTTAGGCTGATTAATGAACTAGGACCAAAAAGTAAGAAAGCTCTGGTGAAAGCAGTAGAAGAAACTTAAAAAAAAATAGACAAATACCAGACAGTTGGCGACCTAAATTCATAGTCACAGTGCGCCTTCCCGATTGGTCTACCTTTTCGATAACTTAGGTGATGCACCGCTTAAGTGAATGAAGAGGCGGTGAAAGGAATAACTTAAGGAATGATAATTCTATTGTAAATTACAACAATTTTTTGGTCCTACTAAATTTGAACACAGAGCGCAGTACCACTTACTCAATGCACCGACGCACCGATTATGTCGGGAGTATGCATTTGGTACAGCTATATTTTTGTGAGAATATACCACGTGACTTTTAGAACTTTTTTCAATACAAGCGATGTTGACTTTACTAATGAGCAAGGCAATTCATTATTGCACTGAGTAACTGAACTAGTAACTTTCTAGCTTGTTGTTGTCGTTATTGTTATGATTCGTCAGGACGAAATTGTTTGCCTCCATATCTCGGATTGATAATCAAACATACCAGCGGCAAGCAACCCAACCTAACACCTGCGTAAACTAATTTCAGGCAAGTAGGCACATATACGAACAATGAAAGATAACTCGGCCTACCTATCTTGTAGACTTTCGACCTTGCTGAAGCTCTGTTGTGCATCAGCGACGACGTCGGTGGCGTTAGGCTGGTGACCTAAATAAATGAAGAGCACTACTAAAATCGATATAGACGACGGGTGGCTTCAGACATTCAATACAAGACGTGGCTCCAGAAACAGCGTTTCTCAGTTCAAAACAGAGAGAAAGGGGTTCTGTGGTATCTCATCCGCATCGAGACCTTCTGAATGTGTGGCCTTTGGACAGACGAGTCGTAGAGATGCCGGACATGGGGGAAGCTGGCTCTATCCCGACAGTCACATGCGTACTGAAACAGCACCTATTTATAGGTGTTGTTTAGCATACTTATATAAGCTATATGTTGCTCGAGACGTATAGCACTCGCGATAATGCCTATGTGTGAAAAGTGTCAACATTACCGCTTGGTTGCCGATAGCTTGTAAGACAGACGAGATTTCTGTTTCAAGAAATCCGTAATTGCACAGCCACCAATTTCCCAATCTCTGGATTTCCGGTAGTGACTCGCAGGTAGTGCCACTTTCCTCTCTACATATGTAATTGCACAACCCTCTATAGATACCTACAGGCAGAGTGATAGTTATACTCACCACCTCCAAAGATTGTATGGCCTTTCTGGTGTGCAAGTGAAAATGACAAAAATGGAAAGGCGATATCGTCAGTCGCATGCGACACAATAATACGGCAAGTGACGCCTTTGAAATGCCTACCTTCTCCCGCTGGTTGGCCTGATGAAACTTACTGAAGTCGTAGCTTGTTTTCTTATTCTGAAAAGGAAGAGTAAAGAAACAAGGAGATATACGTTTTAGGTTTTGTTAAATCTTGAGGAGGTCCTGCGCCAGCGGCCTCTGCTGCGTTACAGGTCAGACCGCCGCCTTGGTCAGCTGCCCCGCAGCTGCTGGGGACTGAGGGCCATGGGTTTATTGAAGGAATCATTTGGGAGGTAGTGGCCGAATACTGCACCAGGGAGGCCAATTCATGTTCTGGTGAGGGAGTGTCCTTGTTGAAGCTTAGTGGGCCTTCCTAATTTGGTTGTACCTGGATTAGTATAGCCCCACTCACTCTCGGCATCTTTTGCCAGTGTCAGGCGTCACTCCAAGCCTGCAGATGTTGCTGCTCGGATTCATGCAATTTCTGCTATCGGTAACTTGACATACATTCAAAACTTCACTAGCCTCATAGACGAATGCGACGGTTAGCGGATCGAGTTTCTTGGCTCATCACGGTATTTACTATGCGGCAGCGTTTACGTGTGGCGCTTCAGGCGATTCAGGCGCTTTACGTTCCAATTGTCGATGGAGAAGGGCGCATGGCGGCAGCCGCTTCACTTTCCCTCTCTTCCTCGATGCGATACGCCAACGTTTACATCCACCGCGTGAGACCACTTTCACCGTCTCGAACTGCCCTCTTCTGTCGAATAAATGCGATAGGATTTCCTAACGCATTACGGTCGTTTACACAGATGTAGTGCGCCAGAACTGCGATGCGACGCGTCACTTGTCACATTCATGTATGTAAACGCCGCGATTGTTTATCCACGCATGCTGAATTGCTGAATTGTAGTTAACGCCTACAGTGCACAAGGCGCCTTCACTTCCTATCGGTATTTCCCTCCCCACCGCCCCTTCCTTCAACAAGATAAAAAAGAAAGAAGATCTAACGGCGTAGTTTCATTTTGTACTTTGTTGACAGTGGATCTTCCCGACCTTCCCCTTTGACAGGCGAAAGGAAAAAAAACATTTGGCCAGAAGCATACCGGCAGCTGTGTGGTGGCAACTTTGTTCCTCGGCACGTGACCAAGAAAGGGACTGTGCGTTGTCTCCGCTCTCCCGCTGAACTGAGTCCTCATCTGAGCGCCATGACGTCCGGCCGCTGCCAGTCCAGCGACTGGCTGCGACTGCGATCTGACCTCGGAACCCGTGCTGCGACTGTGCGGCTTGTAGCGATGTCCCCCGCTCCTGGAGCCTGCGACGGCGGTCTCCCAAGGTACTGACGCCCTGCGCGACATGGTGAGCAAGTGCAGTTTTCACTTCGCCGAACCTTAGGCTCTATACATAGAGTTCAGTTATATTTATATTGCCAGCACAAGAAAAAAAATGGAAGGGACAGTGAAGAAAAAGCGTGGAGGATGGAAGTGTTAATCATATTTAAGGAGATGGAGATTTATTAGGTGACCGACAGCGGTTAAACAAGAAATAAGATTTTGGGGCCATCCGCTTCAGAGACATCCATTGCTAGACCCCTGTGGATCACTAATCAGGTACAGGGTGTATGGAGCAAGAAAAAAAGAAAAGGAAAAGTTAGGCGAACAAGATAATAAAGTAAGTGGTAAGAAGTCCATTATTGTTTAAGAAAGTTATTTGATGTATGCTGTAATGACTACACTCTAGGTTCTCATTCACTGGGCTGAAGGATCGCCACTTAGTGGTGGACGTACACGAGATCTATATCACTCAACTGAATTTCTTGCTGTTTATTCAAGGGAAAGAATGGCCACGAGGGCGACTGACGAAAGCACCGCGTGAATACAACTCTCGTAGAAAATACGCGTAAATGACCATCACGACGATGACGCTATCACGTAGGTAACGAAACTTACACAATCGTGTCTGATGAACTAAATTTTTTTTTTCGAAGCAAGGCTGTAACCTGTAGACCTGTAGAACAACGTTGAGCAGTGCAGCACCTATATACCCCGTTACTTAATATTTCCTAGAAATCAATATGCCAGAGTAATCGGTTTAAGGGTGCCCCACGGCTTCGGTCCATCTTATTTTATATTGATCAATGCGTGCGAAATCTTCCACATTCGCGTAATGCTGGGCAATGCATTTGGTTTTCCGATGAACAATAATTAGCGCATCATCCAATGCGGCAAGACTGTCTGCACAAGCCAACCTACGGGTGCAAGTTCGCAGCATTAAGGGGAAGTTTCTCGACTACCCGAAATTACCTGCGGCCCCCACGTTCCAACGACCGAGTCGGCGGTAGTTGCGGCCGGCCAAGTCCCGTGAATTTCCCTGCGTCGCCGAAGAGGCCGCGCTCGAAGGAGCCTCTAAGTGGTGCGGCCGACTTGCCGGAGTCCAGCGGGCCACCCACATCTTGATGCGGACCTTTCAGCGCGGTCGTCTTCGTAGCCGGATCGTGGCCCGTGCTGAAGCTGCCCAGGTTTTCGGCTTCGATGTCCTCGAGTATGCCGTCCGTCATTTGCTCGATCTCCCTGATCTGGCTCTCGATGTCGCCCTGCTGCTGGTGGCTGCGCGCCTGCTCGTCGCGGGGCTCGCTCAGCCTCCTCGCTTCCGCCTGCAGCTTGGGCATGGGGCTGTCGGCTCGCATGGAGTGGCGGCGTTCGCCGGACGTCGAGGTGACCCGGGTCGTCGTCACGACGGGCACTCGCGAGGACATGGACGCAGGAGGCGGAGAAGGTATGGCCGACCGATCGTCGACGGCAGGTCGCGGCGGGGGCGACGAGATGGGAGGGCACACGCGCGTCGGAGACAGCAGGGCACCGTGGAAGCCGTGGTCGTCGCTGTGCCGGGGTCGGGCGAGTCGTTTGTCGAGCAGTCGCGTGGGACTGTGCGCCGGAGAGCCGTCGGAGTGCGTGCTCCGGCCGGCGCCCATCGCCGAGGAAATCCACCTGCGAGAGAGGAATCGTCAAGGCGCTGGCAGCGAGACGCGATCACGCCGGTTCTCTCCGTGTCATCGATTGGAAACGCTGCTGAAGGACAATACTACTAAGGCAACGCGGAAATAGGACCACCAAAAACAAATAAAAGTAAGGGCTGTTTATGCAGCGAAACTTTCATGTCGAATCAAATACAAATATTCTAGAAACATGACCTTCGAATACCAAACCGAATACCATACCGAAAAGTGACTACTTTCTAGGTTATAAACAAGGTAAATATAACCATCGTGCAGAGTTCCTTCGGTAAAAAAACAACAACAAGAAGAAAACTTACTTGCATCATCTGATACACGACATAAAAAATTGTCACCCACGGGTCTGTAGCACGAAGCCACAAAGAAAGCCTATACAGGTTTCTCAGAAATAAAGTTTTGCAGTTTAAGGAAAAATAATCCTGGTCCGGGGATTGGTTCCTAGTAGCTTCGTGCTACAGTTGGATGGATAACTTTTCATTAACGTTGCTCCATCTTGCGATACTGATTTACCGTCATTTTATACATGTAATGCCGTTCACACTTGGACGTCCGGCCGGTCAGCCGAGGAACTTGGAAATGAAAAGCTGATGAAATGTCATCGTGGCTGGCACGCTATCACAATTACAGAAATGAAATACAAGAACAGCACACCAGATGATGCATGTATAACGCTACGTCCGTGCAAACATGACGACGCTGTCCAAATAATGAGCTGCTCTTCCTGAATTGAGAAGACATATTCACAAGCTGTAGTACACCCAAAAGCGACGCTTCCTTGTTCAGTGACAGGGACCCATTTAGCAGCAGCCAGCTACTCCATGATTGGCAAACTGCTGCGCAGCAACCACGGCTCTGCTACTGCAGCAGTTCACGCCGCGTGCGTGTCTTTCTCCCGATTGCAGTGGTTGTTCCTTGTATTCAAACGAACAAATATTCGGCAAAGTACATTGTGGATTCTTGAATACGTATCGAAGAGCAAATATTATTCTATTCGTATTCAAAAATTGGAGTGTTCACACACCCGAAATGAAAAGTGCCTGTGTCATCTATTGGACTTTTCAGTTGCCTTATCGCGTTGCCTAAGCGCCGGCTACTCAGAGTGGTTCATATCGTTTAGCTGAAAAAGAAAAACCTCTTTATATCCGCCAGTCCCTTTCCAGAAAAAAGAGACCATGCTGATGTTTCTCCGACTGGCTGTAGATACTCAATTTCAAAGACATTTAATGTTACGTTTCTAAAGCGCATACATGAAGCGTTGGTGTATTATTTAGCGCCTTTCACTACACTTCTAAGCCGATGTGCATGTGCGCAGAAAAACTGGTTACGCCTCTTGTCAAAATTTTTCGCTAACGTCGATGCGCTGTCTACAAAATATTTGCGCAAATAATTCTACACATATTTTAATGTAAGGATTAGACAAACCATCCAAGCTTTGCAGCTTGTGTTGACGTGAATACGTGTGCTTGATAAATAGTATAACGGGATAGCAGCATTCGCTCCATTGCCAGGTCATCATCACACAAAGTGGGCCACCATCGCGCATTCGTTCTTTCCCTCTCTTATTTTCCCTGCTGCTGTGTTGCACTGCCTCACCGTCGCCGTGCTTTGTGCTGCATAGCTTCTCCTCCTCGTCGTATAAGTCCCGCATGTCTTGTGCGCATCGACGTTGAACGATATGCCCCACGTCTGGCTGGCACATTCTTCGCCTCCATTCATTCGTCCCACGACACCCCACTCGATGCATCGACTAGAAAGGGCCTGCCTTATACGCGTGCTTTATCTCGGCCGTTGGATAAGCAAAACAAAAAGGAAGAAGAAAAGCATGGAGTCTCAAAACGGTCCGGGCCCGCTTCACATGCCGCGTTTAATTCGCGTATCCATTACAGGCTCGCCTCTTTAGCGACCTCCCGTCCGCCGGTGGCCGTCAACAGCTTCGATCGCGCCCACACAAGCCGATACTCGGAAGCGACTCCAGCGCTGGCAGACGCCAGACGGGACACGCTGGCGGGTGCGAGTACGCTGAAAGCACCGACTCCTGCATTCCCGCCAAGGCGCCCAGCATAGTGCGCAGCGGGTACACGTACGCGCTCGTGGCTGCCTCAAAGCTTGGCGGCCGCCGGTTGCAATGAGCAACACTGTCGCGTGACGCGCCCGTCCGTGAGGCCATTCGAACCCAATGACGTCGTCGTGGCGAGCCACTCCTTCGCTCTCTCCGTCTATTACATTTCCCACCCGCGCGGCGACGCAGTCTGCTCCGCCTCGCCACCGATCACCAGGATCAATGCCTGGCCGTCCGTGGTGCACAGACGGTGCGCTCGCAGTGAAGATAATAATGCGTCGCCATGTCCTTCTCTTTTCCTTTTATTCCAACTCAAACCCTATGGTGACAGGTGCGACTGAGGAGAGCGTCGTTGGGCCGGAACAATCCGTGGCCTCATCGTGTTTGCGGCAGGTGCTGTGCCCGAGATTCGCAAGTGCGTGTATGCGTGCTAGTGCACGTTCCATTCGGATTACCTGGTTGTATCACATGGTCACCGTGTTGCCCTTCAGTGAATAATATCGGCAGTCGCGCAAATCCTAATAATGGGCATTGAGAGTAATTCGTTGCCAATTATACAGCCGTAAGCTATGGCACGTCCGTTACACTCAGAGCCGGTGTTGTCTCCAGCCTTCATTATTCTTCATTTGTTTCGTCAAGCTAACCCGAAGGCACTTGTTTTCTTTTCACCACATGTAATAAAGCTGCTGCTGATGAACCAGGTGATAAATTGACAGTACTGAAGGTCACTCCTCAGCAAAGCGACTGACTGTGGTGACTAAGACGTGCTGCCGTTTCTCTCCGCAATGTGGTTGCGCATAGGAATTTGTATTGGTTCAAAGGTTGCCGCTATTCTTAGTGATATTTATCTGAGCAAGATTGATAGCAGCTTAGAGAAGGCCTTGGGCGATTGTGTTATTGAGGTATTTCATTACGTTGATGATTACCCGATTTTCAGCAGTAGGGACGAATCTCATTCCACTACTGCTTCAGTAAGTGAGCAACTTAATGGAAGGGGATTAAATTTTACCAAGGAATTTCCTCAGAGATGCGTAATACAATTTCCAGGCATTTCCTTGGTCTTCGAACAAAATCACGTGTGTTGGAAGTATTCCCCTAGAGGTTCGAAGCCATTGTTAAATTTTCTCTCTGTGCATTCCAAATTCGTAAAAAATTGAATTGCAATGTCGTGCCTTAAGTCTTCTCTCACCAGATCATGCATGCACAAAATGAGCGCCGGTTTTAATGCACAGGTCCGGCGCTTATTAGAAGTAAGTTATCCTATAGCGTAGCAGTGGCCACTGTGGCTGAACGCCTAAAGAAGTCGATTTCGAGGGGGACGGACGTGATTACAGAAAGCAGTAATAGCAAGAAAAGAGTAGTGGCTATTCCTTACATTCATTCAGTATTTCACAGGCTTAAAAAATTACATGTAGATATGGTGTTAATGTTGTTTTTACTGCTCCCAATAAGCTAGGTAAGATATGCGCTGCCGTGCAGAGAAGAAAGGAGCAGGTGAAATGAAAAAAAAGAGCAGATATTTGTCCAGTGAAGCACATCAAGAAAAACAATTTTACTGACTGTCGTTTGGGTGTGGTACATAAAGTTCCCTCTAGCCGTGGCCTTTTCTACGTAGGGCAAACGGGGCGGTGTATCAATCACAGACTAATAGAACATAAAATGCTGTTAACCGTTGGATCGCCTTCTAATCCTTCCTTACATTGCCAAGACTGCCAAGATTGAAAGTACACGCCTGAGTTAGATGAATGCCCAATATTGTACAGGCGTAGGAATGGTGCAGTAAAAAAGGCACCATAGGTTGAGCCGTCTTACAAATAAAGAAAAAAGTTAAAATGGGAATACACTCAGAAGAGACGGGAAAGGTTCTCTCTGAAGGTTGACAGCAGCACTTCTATGTCTGGAGTGAAGCGACTATGCATATGCTCACATATGTTTATGGTATGTAGACGTACGAGGCCCGCAAAAAGCTCAATTCTCTGCAATCTAGCGTAAGATTTAGTGGTGCAATGCTTATAGGCTCCTCACTCGAGTGAATAACTGAAAACTCAGTTGCCTGCTGCATTCTCATGTTGTGGAGGATTTTAACTATTTCTTTCTTTTGTCCCGAACACTTCTATGGGAAGCTGTGTTTGGTAGCCTTAAAGATAAAGCGCCCATCTCCCGTAGCAAACGCAATACTTTGGAAGCATCCGCAGGTTATGAAACTGGTGGTGTACTGTCTGCCACAAAATTAATGTTTTGGTTGAAAAGCGCTACCTTCTTGTGTCGACATATATTGGCAAATGACGACTGGTAGTAATGAGCAGTGCTCGAACAAGGGATGTCTATGTATAGTGAACATTTCGACAAGGGGAGTCGTCTTCGAGCAGGGTAATAACTGTGCTTACCTGCAGTTGTTGCCCTTACGATGGCAAATTTCATTTTCAAAAAGTTGTGTCTAGTGTGAGAGAGAGAATAAACTTGATAGAAAAGAGCACACAAGCCTAGGTAACTCTTCCGCTGTGCAGTGGGTGGTCCCTCAGTCCAGGAGTCCAGCGGCCTTAGTTGCCCTTCTCGCTTGGGTGACCAGGGTGAGCTGATCCGTCGAGTCGGATCTGGACAGCGCTGCCTCCCATTGCCGTGTGGTGGGGTGTGTTATGGGTGCGAGCACCGGCGTGCTTGCGCAAGCCTATACCACATGGTAAAGCGTTGGGAATTGATCGCAGTGTGGATATTTAGAGGGATACAGCACAGGGTGTATGGATGGCGTGGTAGAGACTCAAGTGTGGATATGTGTTTGGAGTTTTTGTCATATTACGGCTTCCTGTCGCGTCAGAACATTGTGAGGCGGCGGTAGTGTTCTTCGCGAAAGGTGATAGTGATGTAGGGTGTGCGTGTAGCATTTATTTCAGTTCCATGATTGTCGACTACGCTGGTAACGAATGCGGTGCTTTTTGCGGTGTTGGCCGTCTCTACGTACAAACCATTTGAGGGGTTCCCATACTTCCTCGCGAGCACCTGCGCTCGGGCCTTTCGCCGTCCGATGTGGAAGTGCGGGTGCATGTTTCTGGGAATCGATGAGGCATGCATAGTTCCCTGTATTTGTGTTGGGATTTTCGTTTGTGCGCTGATCTTCCGTACGAAATGTCCAATACATTTTAAGACGCAGCGTCCCACTATTGTGCGTTGTAGCCTTTGCTTCTGGCTTACCAGGTGGAATTCTATGGTTTCCAGTTCGTTGTTCTACGCCCCTGTCTCCTAGAGGCAGAAAGTAACCTTTCCTGGTGGGAGTCCACGCGCTTACTTATACGCCTTCCGTATCAGCAAGTCGAGTACCTCCGTTTCCACATTACTGAAATTTAAATATGGTGCCGAGTACACAATGCGGCTCACCATCAGAATCTGCACTAGACGCATCAGGTCCCCTCTTACTGCTGGTACTTCTTCGTATCATGCCCAAGATCTGCGTGGTCGTGTATTGTAGCTTCTGTATGGCATATCCTCCGCGCCCGTCTTTTTGTAAGTGTAAGCCGAGGATACGAAGTCTGTTCACCTAGGAGATTTCTCTCGGACCTATTCGCAAGTTGACGGTTGATGCCTGGGTTGTTGAGCGTCCTTGTGAGCACTTTTAGATTATGAGGCGCTTCAATGTCTTCGGCACGTATTGAAGTCTGCATGTCTCCGCGTATCTTGCTACGACGTCTACTGCCTCCTGTAATGCGTCTTGTTGTTCTCCTATGGACCCTCCGACCGCCCATATCGTGATGCAGTGGAGAAGGGCGTACCCCAGGGTGCTGTGCTCAGCCCACTCCTATTCAATCTCACCCTAATACACATAACAAGAAACCTGCCTCGAGGAGTGCACATCACAATCTATGCCGATGATATCTGCATCTGGGGCGCGTCAAGTTCGTGCTATATCACCAAACAACGACTTCATAAAGCATTACTGAAGCTCTCCATGTATCGGCTCCATGTATTTTTTTTTCTGGCGGGAGGCCTTCACCTCCCGCAGGAAAGAAGCACAGCCATGGCTTTCACAAGAAAGAAAATGACCAAATATCCACTCTTACTCGGTGGGCGACCACTGCCGTACGTACGGTCTCAGCGATTCCGTCGAGTTGTGATAAACAGAAATCTCTATTAGTCACCACAGGTAAAAAAAAAACTACGTGCGAGGATTGGCGAACATCGCAAGCTTTCAAATTCATGGCGAGAACACGATGGGGCTGCAACTACCGCTCAATGGTACTACTTGAAAAAAGCCTATATGGAAGGCGCATTGCGCTATTGCCGAACGGTTCTTCAGAGATTATCACCAGCAAACAAGATGATTCTGGAAGCCACGCGGAACAACTGCCTGTGGATTTGCCTGGCCTCCCGAAGGGCTCCTCAGCCTCGGGAACAGTATCGGAAGCAGGATGTCTACCGCTTGATGCCATCGCTTTCCAAGAAACAATGAGTACCCATCTTCGGCATGTGCTCCAAGGGAAGAAGCACTTCATGTATCGCGCCCACGTAACTCACAATAAGTCTGGCTTTTGCCGAGCGGTGCAAGTCTTGCAGCTTCCTCCTATTATTAAGCCACAGAAATTACTGCCTCCAACTTTTCCTCCCTGGACACTCTCGCCTCTAGATGTAAACCAGTTTGTACCCGCTGTAAATGGGACAATGAGTCGCATGCCACAGGCCGCGCTGCTGCAAACCACTCTCCTCTACTTAGCCGAGAAATATACTCAGCACACCCCCATCTACACTGATTCCTCAACCACTCGGGAGACTTCCTCCTGTGATCTTCATGTGCCCTCAAGAAAACAAATGCTTTCTTATTGGCTGCAGCGGAGGACATACTCAACGACAGCAGAGCTTCACGGCATCAAAAAAGCTGTCCTCTATATAATGCGCCGAGCGCCTGATCAATGGGCGATTTCCACTTACTTTAAAGAAGCACTACAAGCATTGTGCAGTCTGATAAACAAAAAAAGCAATCACCATCCTGTTTCTTTCGACATTGCGTACTTATATCACTTGGCCATTGCATCAGGCCACGGTATCAAATTTTAGTGGATGCCGGCTCATTGTGTTATTCTGGCCAATTAAAAAGCAGATGAAGCGGCACGCAAAGTATTCAACACCAAAACTATAAGCGGATTTATTTTACTAGATCTGATGCTTCTCAACTAGCTAAAAGATTTGCTTCTGAAGAAAAGGACTGGCTGTGGAGCTTGCCGACCCGACATTACCCTTTACTTTACTCAATCGACCCAAATATCAGATCCAGACTGCCATCCAACATTCCTCGCCATTTGGAAACTCTATACAATCGTCTTCGCCTGAGCACAGCCTATGGAAACGGCTTACGGCACCGCTTCGGTCAAGTGTCAGATCCAGACTGCCATCCAACATTCCTCGCCATTTGGAAACTCTATACAATCGTCTTCGCCTGAGCACAGCCTATGGAAACGGCTTACGGTACCGCTTCGGTCAAGTGACAAGTCCACATTGCAACAACTATGGCTCAATTGAAACCGTGGAGCACATCCTGTTTGAGTGTCGAGCGCATGCCAACGAGCATGCGTTCTATGAACATTGCATGCATTCGCTTACACAGAGACCTCTGTCATTTGACTGTGTCTTAGGTCCTTTAGCCTGCCTCACACAACAGAGGCGTGCTATGTACATCTTATTCACATATTTAGAATAAATTGGTGAACTCTACAAACTTTAGTTATACTCTGTCACCCTCATGCACCTTCTACGCAGCGAATTCTGTCACCAAATTGTAGGACGGTGCATAGACTGAAGGACTTAACCATAGCCCGCCGAGTTCCATTGCACTGAGTTTTCTGAATCGCCCATGTGTCAGAAAACTCATTGCTCATTTTCCTAAAACTTTTTCTTTTTTTTTGCGCCTCTCTCGTTCTCTCTTTTTCTCCGAAATTCCTTTCCCCACGCAGAGTAGCATGTCAGCGATGTCTATACGCCGGCTAAAATCTCTGCCTTTCATTAAAGGGTTCTCTCTCTCTCTCTTATTATGATGTCGCCTGCATACAAGGCATGTCTGATCCCCGGTATTTCCTCGAGTTGCACTGGGAGTTTCATCATGGCCACGTTGAAAAGTGTCGGCGACAACACTGCTCTTTATGGCGTTCCTCTATTAGGTGTGTCTGCTCGCTGTGACCACATTTCCCAGCCTTTGTGGCTGTACGATGTGTTAGGAAAGCCCTAACGTGCTTCGTCAGTCGCAATTCGTGTCACTGAGATCGGCTAGGATGGCTTCGTGCCACACGTTGTCAGAGGCCCCCTTTAGATCCAGTGCAAGAATTGCTTTCCTGCAGCACGGCGTTGCCGCATTCAATACTTCCTTTTTGAGCTGTAGAAGCACGTCTTGCATTGATAGGCTAGGCCGAAAATCAAAACATCATGTTCGGTATCAGTTGACGTTCTTCGAGATGCATTTTTAATGACGCGTTCCATCAGTTTACCGAGGCAGGACGTGAGCTAAATGGGTCTTAGCTTCTCCAGGTAGGGCATTTTTCCTGGCTTTGGTATCGGCGTAATCTCCGCATGCTTGAATTACGAGGGCAAGATTTCTCTGCATGTACAGTGTACATCGAAAAGTTTCAGTATTGCCTGCACGGTTGCATCGTCAAGGTCACGTGGCAACTTGGTGATTCCGTCCTTGCCCGGGGTGGTGTTTCTATTGAGTTTTGCGATCGCTCGCGTCCGCTCGGAACGCGTTAAGTCCCAGTCGAGCTCGCTGTTTTCCAGTCCGGTGTAGTCAGCCGCGGGCTGTGCACCGAATATTGGCTTGCCAGTGTATCGGAGGCACACAATAGCTGATCGTGTGTGCCTCCGAAGTTCTGTAGTACTCGGCTTATGGTGTGCTTGGCTTTCTCTCTTGCTCTGGGTCGGACCTAGTAGATGTCGAAGTATGGCCCATGTCTTCGCAGTGCCCATCGTTCTTTGAAGGGAGAGACACAACTGGTCCCAGTTATGTCGTGCAAGTTGCTCTGCGTAGCCCTCTGCCTCGTCCGTTGGCTTCGCGGTGCTAATTTTTTAGCTTACGGTTGTGCCGCTGCCTTCGCCGTCTTCTCAACAAACTGTGGCGCGCTTCCCAGATGGGCAAGAGGCGCGGGTCCACTGCCGGATTGTACGTGGCGAGTGCGACCTCATTGAAGTGTTTGGCCACCGATCCCGGCAATTATTTAACCCAGCCCTCCAGATCGCTTTAGCGTGGGCTTCTTGCGCTTCTCTTTCGCTTCAGAACTTTGCCCAGTATGTGATTTTGTGCACAATGACATTTCTTGCTTGAGCACTGTTCATCACTTCGTCTCCGTCTTCCCGTGCACCTCTGCCCTGTTCGAATAATGGACGGTAGTACTTCATGCGTATGATAACATCAGCCATGGCCACACAAAAATAAATAAATCAAAAACGTTTCGTTACTCCATTTAATCGTGGTAGCTGCGCTAGTGACATATAAAGGGACAGTGAAACGCCTGACCGCTGCCTGCGTACCACAGAAAGAGAACGATTTTGAATCATCTAGTGCGTTTCTTCTACGCTTCCCATAAAGTTTTAGCAGCAATTAGGGGTATTCATGATATCGAAATGGACACTGTATTTGTTGTTCCAAATAAAATAAACGGTACATATTTTTTTTCTTGCATAACCAACTCGTCGTAGCTATCATGTGATGTGAGCCTCTGAAGCGCCTCGGGTGTTGCAGCATAATGATTTTCGCTGTGAAGTAACCGCCTGTGCCCATGGTGCTTGCTTGATTGTTTCTCTTTTTAGAAACTGTGGTTCTCGTGTACTGCTTTCTGAGATTTTGCTGACTGTGATGGAGCTGCAGTGCTTCGGCTTCCTGCCCCGTGTAGAGATCCCAATACCGGTAGACGACACAGTACACAGGGCCTGAGTGACTCGGGAAGCTGGATTGAGATCAGTGCAGTCTGATACCGACACACCAAGAATAATGGCGGCGTAAAGCGGTGGTCATGTATAATCAACAAGCAATCTGGCGCCCCGAAGCGTATAGACGCAGATAAGTGCTGCGGGGCGGCTCCACATGCGGTGCGAAGAGTAGGCGGATCGATTATGTTGCGCAGTAGAGCGAGCGTGGTTTATGCTTCGGTCGCATATTGTGTAAGTAATGGCGGGCATAACAGACGTCACCGTCACGACCTCATACAAGTTATAATCTTCGTTTCCTATCACTTGTATTTCATCTGTACACAGAACATGCTATCCCTGTGTCTGATTAATTTCACGCACTTTGCCACGTAGTTTGAAATTTCCTCTCTCAGCTATGCTCTAATTCAAAGCTTGCTGCCCTCTATTAGGTTGACCTTGTGCGTGCATGAATGCGTGTGTGCGCGCGTGTGGGTCCTCTGTGTGTGTCGCTATTCATCACGTATTTTTTTCTCGATGCAGCTCTCGTTTATACTCATTAGGAGGGAAAACTCCCAGTATTCTTCGCTGAATCTTGCTAGCCTGTTATTTTTTAACAAATCAGACTCAGATAAGGGTGTTTCGAAATATATATGACTTTTGTTATTTCGATATTCATGGATTTTTTCACCTTTTCAGGCGGGGAACATAAGTCCCGCAGTGTACTCCTACTTTTCTATACTTTTCTATATATATATATATATATATATATATATATATATATATATATATATATATATATATATATATATATATATATATATATATTTCGACGATCGCCGACTGTGTTCGCCGCTATCATCGTACTTTGCGTGTAACCTGTTTTTGAGGGCGCAGGTTCGCTTAATAAAACACTATTTCCGTCAACCACAGTTTTGCTGCCTTCTTCCCCATCACTGTTACGTGTCAATATATATAGATGGATAGATGAAGAGAGGGAGAGGGGGAGAAGACTTTCTTTAGTCAACTCCATGCGTCTGAATATAGCACCCAAGCAGACAGCCAAAGCCGCACAAAACAAACAAAAAGTCACCATGCGTCGGCAAGATGCTTTACCAACTCGCCCAAACTTCAACATTATCGAGCATAGCACCATCTGAATCAGACCCAACTGTCGATACATGAACTAGGAATTATAACGGTAGTCGAAAGTAAAAAATTAAATTCTGAGGTTTCACATGCCAAAACCACGATATGATTATAAGGCAACGCTGTAGCAGGGAACTCTGCATTAATTTTGACCATCTGGTGTTCTTTAAATAACGTACGCGAGTGTTTTTGCATATCGCCCCCGTCGAAATGCGGCCGCCGCGGTCGGGATTTGATGCCGCGTACTCAGCCTTACAAGCGCAAGGCCATAGCCACTAAGCCACCATGGAGGATTGATAATGGTTATGATAGAGGGGCCAACTGGGATACCATCAGCTCAAGCTTTGGGGTCGCAAGGCCAACGCTCCAGCATGCCACGTGCCTCAAAGCAGAGAACACAGAAAATACAGCATGCATACAAAATGCGAGAGCAGGGGACGACGAAACCAACGAGGATAGGAATGAAACGAGATGTGGTCGCGGGTAAACCATAAATACTGACAGGTGTACCATTATATATGTACAACTTTGCAAGTGGGTTTCTCTTGCAGGCAATGGTCTGCGTGTTGTATCCAGTGACTAACTGAAGCAGCTATCCGTTTCGGTTTCGGTACCTCGTTTATTGATTGTTTAAATTATTGATGCGTTTCTAAGCAAGACGAACCACCCTACCCGTGACAGGACTGTCAATGCCATTTAAAAATGACAATATCCTAATGTGCTTAAAAAAATGCCGGAGTTGCCCTTTAGCATTGGGTGCATGCTAGCTTGCACGGTCGTTAATCTGCGCCCCGTATACCTGACGTCGCATGTGAAAAGTATTCCTGACACTTGACGGCGTATATTGCTAGTTCAAGAGATTCACAAAACTTTTTTGTTAGCCAGAACTGTTTTTGATCATTCAGAAGTGATCGATAATAGTATTGTTAGTGAGCTCCGTTTGGGGAGCGCCTGCTGATGTGAGTCTGTTTAGCTTACGGACAGCTTGGTGAATTGTCTGTGCAGGGTTCGGGTAAATGGAGCGGGAACTGTCACACAAAAAAGGAGACACGGACGAACATGTTGCGCACCTGTTCGTCCGTGCCTCCTATTTCACTGTCCTTTGTGTCGAAAATTCCAGCGCATTTAAACCGAATGATGCTGTACCAACTGGTCCCAATTAAAGCCGTATTGTCTTCGCAGGGCCTGTTTCTGCTAACAAATAGAAACTATATCATCACAAGGTATGCTAAGTAAACACTAGTGTATGATAAAGATCTAAAAGTATTAAGCAATTCTAACATTAGAAAACACAAACTAATGTCGCAGTTTCCAACAGGTTGAATCATTAGAAATTGACCGTGAAAAAACTTACCTATAGATATAAGTAAAAAGGTGAATAAAAATGATGAAAATATCACGTCATCAATAAAGGTTGCGGAACGTTTGAGCCGAGAACAGAGCAAGAACATCGTGCACAGGCAAGAACTAATCTGAAGCGGACCTACTACAGTGACACTGAAGCTGTTAGCATTTGATAAGAAGTTCCTATTGTATTTATTATAGTGTTCCTATGTCCGTATATGTACCTATAGGTTAGAGTGTTCGTTTGTACGCTCTGTCCTGTCACCTTCTTCCTTCCTTCCATGCTACGAATTTCACACTAAAATATGTTTTTTTTCGTGTTTGAACAGCGTGTCATCAACCAGCCCAAACAGCTACCTTTGTGCATATGTTCCAATTTCTTGGGGTTTTCACACTGCCGAATGTAAATTATACTAATACCATTTGAGAAAGCGGAAGCCCGTTATTCTTTGATATTTACAGGCCTTTTTGGATGACCTTATAAAAGCCAGAGATCTCCGTCGATGTGTTTTGCGCACTTATACTAAGATTTTCCGGCTAATCGGACTACCCTGACGTAGATAAGGTTGAATAACAGCAACTGCGTATTATTTTGCGTATTATTCGAATCAATCGGCCGAGTTAACGCGCAAGAGTTTCAAAAAGAACTCATCGCGATGGTAGAATTCATTCTAATGTCGAACGTGCATTACAATAGCTACCAAACAGCAGTCGCTGGGCATACCATCATTGCGTTATAGTAGGTGGCTACTACTCCCAGGGTAACTGTAACAATCTTAACAGAATACGCAAAAGTGCCTGTAGCACCTGTTGATAAGAAGCCAAAAAACACTGACACTAAGCACAACACAGCGGAAATTACTTGCGCTTAATGAATGAAATAAGGAAACAATAGGTGAATGGAAATGAAAGTGGATGAAAAAACAACTTGAAGCAAGTGGGGAACGATTCTACAACCTTCGCATTTTGCGTGCAACGCTCTACCAACTAAGCTATCGCGGCGCCGTTTCCGCGTCCACTTTCTTGGGTATTTATGTGTCCTTGTAGAACCCTAGGTGGGGAACGATCCCACAACCGCGAAATGCGAAGGTTGTGGGATCGTTCCCCACCTACTGCAAGTTGTTTTTTTATCCATTTTCATTTCCATTAATTTATGGTTTCTTTACTTCATTTATTAAGCACAAGTAATTTCCCCTATCATGTCCTTGGTGTCACTGTTTGTTGCTTCCTCATGATATGACTAATGAAATATCGGGCCCCTTGGTTAACCCCCTTTCTTCCCGTTTATAGCACCTCTTGTTGTAGACGGTCAGGCTCTGTCGGCATTATCGTGGTATAGGACCTTACTGTGTACGTTCATTTCTGTGGGCCACTCTTTCCGAACGAAGGATGAAGTAGTGGCGTCTAACAGAAGAAAAAAGAATAAGAAAAAGAACGCCCACCGGACACGCCACACACCACACACGCAATGAAAGCAAGAAGACAAGAAAGGGACGAGCTTTACGACTTCCGCATACATCGGGGCAATAGGAGTGTGAAAATGTCAAGGAAACAGAGGCAAGAGAAGAAAGAGAGAAATCGCTGATGAGCACACACACGCAAGAAACTACGCTGCGTGCTGCGTCAGCTGTGCACACTCTACGGTCATTGCGTCTGGGGTGCAGCACACGGAGCCCCGCAGTCGTTCTTTGGGCGTCAGTGAATAATTTGTTTCGGGGCCTTCTGAACAATGACTGCTGAAGCTTAGTTACGGAAGAAGAGGTGGCCGTCTCTTGCCGACTGACTCTTCATAGCACGTAGGCCAAGAAAAAAAAAAAGGAAACTCGGTAGCTTGGCTTGAGAATTTGCATGCATGCAGTGGGTGCCATTCGGTCCTTTAAAGGCAGCCAGAATAAGCACGGTTAACCGCGCCGCAAGTGGCGTCATACTGTTTCGGGCAGCCTTGTTCCGGTCTTTATGCTCCGCTCTTCTGCTTGGTGTTGCGCAATGAAGACACTCGAGCTACTATGGAAATTGTATGTGACATGTAGTATGTACAGTGCTCATGGAATGAAGAGCATGAATGAATGAGCATTTAGCAAGACCCTGCATATGGGCAAAGTACTCGAGAGTACCATCTCATGTCGCTAGGAACCTGGTCACCAAAGTGACACGGACTCCGATCTATCTTTACGCGCCAAAATTACCTCGATGTGACACGAATTGCAGCCGGTGGAAAAGAAAGTATGCGCATTAGCTAGCCCTAAATTTAGCCCTAAATTGACGCGTTTTATTCCGTGAGCAATGTACGTGCGCCTGCTGTGTCCTCCCTACACAATCAACACATTTCATTATTACTTTTGCTCGCTTGCGTATAATCTCCACCATGCGAACCCACAACTATAGGCGAAAAAAAAAGTAGCCAGCATCGGAAAAGACGCCACTTTTCCCAAGACACCTTAGAAAAAAATTACAAATAATTATTATGCAGATTCGACGCGCATTTTGGAATATGGGAAACAGGCAGTCAGTGAGATGCCGTAAGTGTGCCCATCTCATTCCTGCGTCTCTGGCGTAAAGGAAACTGGCGCGTGTGCTCTCGCTCACCCGTGCTACGCATTGTGACGACTTGCATTTCTGCATTTCTTCTTACTTATATTAAAGGTACCGCCCGCTCCATTGCCAAACCACGTTGTCGATAAATGCCATAGTATGGAAATCATCATCATTATCAACACCCGGCAATCGATTCAAACAGATAGTTGTCGTTGGCACGATACATGTACAAGTGCTAATGTGGCCTAAATGCATTCTTAAATGAATTGTGCCCTTAATGACGTACGTTGGTTACAAAGAGAATATTTCGGTATTGTTTTGGCACTGAGTAATTCTGTAGAACACAAGGCCAGCAGCCTGCGAGTGTAGTAGAGACGGCTTGCTCTGCGTATTCGGCAAGAAAGCAGCGCCCACCCATGCAGCAAGCCCCGGTCGCCGGCTCTTGCGTGTCGGGTTGTGCGTGTGTGTTGACCCGCACACACACACGCACGCACGCGTGCAATTGTGTGCAATATGGACTGTTGGTGGTATGTTCATTTATATGAGTAGCTTTTGAGAACTCTGTTTTCATGCCTATTGTCAAGTCACTGTCGCGAATTGCTTACCTCTGTTGATTTGATATGTTCTATTAAGTTTATTAAAATTCTCTTTGACCGCGGTCGCGAAAGCCTGGGAGGGTTCGCGAAAAACTTCGCTAGAAATTGATAAAAGCTCGGAGGATATACACGCTGTATTGTAAGGCATTAATCTTTAAATCTAAGCATACACCTGTCGAACGGTGGGACTGAGCAATAGCATTTACTGTGAAGCTGCCATTTAGGGTGGAATGCCTGTGATAGGCTAGTGATAAATAGCCTAGGGCGAGCACTCAAGTTCATGAAACATCCACGTGATAGACACTCAGCTGTTTTCGCAACAACAAATGTGAGCAGCTTCCTGAAACCGATAATAGGTGGCATATGCCTCCATCACGCAAGCGAATGATGCACTTGTTATTGTTATTTTTTTTTGTTTGAGACCTCAGCACCGTCCTAGTAATCTGTTTAAATCTGAAGACGAGGATGTGCCCTGACGAGCGCACAAACCGACATTTAAGAATTTTGGAGTGGTTGTCAAGTCACGTAATCGAAATTTCGCCTTCCTCATTCGGAAGTTGTCTGTAACAATGTCCAACATGAGATACGCGTCGTTACAGAAAACGAAAAACATCGACCGCAAGCATCATGAAGCAAGGTAGGAGCCGAATTCTCTATCGACCACTTTAGGCAATGTTATCACGCGTACATTGTTTTGCTGTTTTTCACCAGACTGTCCCTGCTATCGAGTTGCCGGTAATTGTGACACGCGTATGCTGTATTCAAAATTTCTTGAATGTTGTCGCCAATTATGCTGAAAATGTTTTGCCTAATCAGATAACGCATTCAACGCGTGTGCAATCTGATTAGCTCAGAATAATCGCAATTTGTTAATTTGCGAGTAATCTACGCCATCACCACTACGCTACAACGCGACATTACCAATTTTCGCGCACACTAAGCGAACGGAAGACGTTGTGACAGAAGGAGTGGCACTCCTTCAAGCGCTATTTTGCCATTGATCCAACAAAGCGCCGCGTTAGGTGTTGCGTCACGCTAAGGCATTAGTGACTGAAACTTCCATTGCAACTTTCAATAGCCCATGGCTAGTGACTGAATTCGTCTGTCACTCCCGTTTGTTAGCTCTTTTCCGGTAGCGCTCAATATTCCAATTGTTGAAACAAGAAACTAGCGACCAAAAAAATTTTGCACCAGCCTGCACCTCCATTTGATACCAATAAATTCTTAAATACTGTCATATATTTCAAATTCCTGTAATCTTGATTCTTACACGAACAGTCCAAGCAGGCTTACAATACGGAAAGCCGCTCGCCCCCTTTGCCACCTCCAAAAACCTTCGTTTGGTTTGGTGCCATTGGGTATGGTTCAATACACTACGGGGGATCGGATTCAAAAAGCCCTGCAGCGACAGCTTTGAACATCGACTTCTTGCGCTTCGCATGCAGCCAATAAGTCATCGGGATGCATCAGAATGGTGCTTTGCTCATCTGCTATATTATGCTTCTGTGGCGGTTGTCACTGTTGTCGTGAAGTGCCCTCTCGCGCACCTCCGCTGTGCTTGTGTGTATGCTGGTCGCCGTCACAGCAGGAAGCGCAGGCAAGCGCCGCCAATGGAAACTCTAGTCGTAATCCGCACGGGGGGCTGTACGCCACGCCCCTATAACTCACTTAGTAAAACCCTATCATAGCCCTAAAACAAGAAAGGGGCTGGCAGATGGAATGGCACACTGTGGTATAAACTTTTTTAAACAGGGTTGAAGTACCTCAGACAGGCTGGCCAACGTTTCGATAGGTGGACCTATCTTCGTCAAAGGCGGCCTCGTCATCCTCGGTGTGTTAGTTTTAAAGGGTTAGTGCAGTGACGTCACGTGCGGGTGTTGTCGCTGGCGGCTGGTTTTAAAGAGAGAGATTACAAGAGGGAACAGGCGCTGTCGTCCGACGTCTGTGAGCCTCATTCTCAAGACGAAGGGACAAGAGCGTGAGAGTGGGCACGCGGGGAGGAAAGAAAAGAAATAGAAGCAGAAAAAAGGGGAAAAAAGGAAAAAAAAAGCAGGGGGGAGCCAGGGCCGTACCAAGACACAATAAAGGGGGGGGGTGAAAGAAAAAGAAAGAGAAAAATGAAATCTTTAAGAAATACGGGGGCTTGGGAGCGTGTTGGGGATGCGAAAGGTTAGGAGGTATTCAGGGGGACTCGTTGGCGGCATGTTTTTGAGGCATTAGAACGGCCGGTCAAGCAATAGGTCGAGTAATTTTGAAATAGTTAAGGTGGCGACGGGGAGTCTGCGGTGCAATGTGTGGGGTGACTGAAAGGCAGCGGCATGGTCTTTCAAGGGGCACTGCCCCACGCGCCTAACGTAGGTGTCGTTACGGCGGCATCCAGAAGGCGATACTCTGGGTTGAGGCGCCGAAAAAGGCCTATTGACTTCGGAATGTGTTGTCGAGGGGGTTTCAAAAAAAAAAGGACTACAAAAGGGGCAGGGGGAAGGGGGGGCGAAATCGGTATAGCAAACAGGAGGGCGACGCGTGCAGAAGCGGGCGCGGGCAAGTGTACATGGAAGAAGGGGATCGTACACTTGGTATAGACGTAAAATCCTGAAAGAGTACATTAAATTGAGTAGTAGGCAGGAAATTTTTTTCCCTTTTCTTTCTCCCTCTCTCCCCCTCTCCCTTCTTTTCCTCCGAAATGAAAGAGTAGGTGAGGTTAAGAATTAAAGTTGGCTGGTGGCCTAATGTGTTTTGTGTATTGGTTGATGATATGAGAGTTTCAGATTTAAGTTACAGCTTTTAAAGATTCTAAGTTGCCGCGTGCCAAATTAATTCCTGTCGGGTGTAGGCAATTAAACTTGTGTATGAGGTATGATTCCGTGTACTTCCTTTCGCGAGGGGAACGGAAATTTGTTTGTAGTATATAGAGCCTTGCTTTGTCAAACATATGTCCATGTTCATTAAAGTGGCTGGCTACTGCTTTGGGTAAATTGTGTTTTGTGTCCGCGCGGTGACCATTGAGTCTTGTATTGATTTGTTGTCCGGTCTCACCTATGTATTGTTTGCTACAAGCGGCGCATTCTAGACAGTAGACTACATTGCTTGATGTGCAGGTGAAAGCCGAAGTTACCTTGTGTGTGTAATTCGACGCTGTACTTTTTACTGTAGTAGTGGATTGAATGTGTTTGCATGTAGAGCACCTGGGGCGACCACAGGGATTGGTTCCCAACTTCTTCTTTTTCTGTAGTTTGGCGTGCACAAGAACATCTTTAAAATTAGTGTTGCGTCTGTAGGCTACTCTGGGAGGGTCGGGAAAAATCTTCTTAAGTTTCTGGTTGCTGGTGAGAATCGGGTAGTATTTACTTAGGATGTTATTCACGTTTGGGAGTGCGTTTGAGAATTTAGTAGTAAGAAGAGGCGTTGTTGTTCTTGTGATCTTCGGGCGGGGCTTGAGGACCTCGGCTCGATCAAGTTTGGTTGCAGCGATGTAAGCTGTTTGAAGGTCACTGTTTGGGTGGTTCCTGTTTGATAGCGTTTCTTTAAGGTGATCGAGTCTATCTATGTAGTCTTGGTTTTCAACGCAAATGCGACGTAGTCGTGTGGCTTGGCCTTTAAAGATGCCTTGTTTGCAATGTCTGGGATGGTGGCTGGTATATTCTAGGTACTGTTGTTTGTCGAAAGGTTTCCTATACAGCGTTGTCTTTAGTTCACCATTGTCAATGTATATTGTTGTGTCCAGAAAGTTTATGCGCTCAGTTGAGGATTCTGATGTGAATTTTATTGTTGGGTGAACAGAATTTAGAAATGATACATATTTATCTAGACTGTCTTGGCCATGTCCCCAGATTATGAGTATGTCGTCTATGTATCGTAGGTATGTGTGGGGCTTGGTAGTGCAGCGCGATAGGAAATCTGTTTCTAGAATCCCCATAAATATGTTCGCGTAGGTTGGTGCAAAAGGCGTACCCATGCTTGTACCATGTATCTGTAGGTAGTAACTCTCTTCAAATTCGAAGTAGTTATGTGTGAGAACTAATTCAAGGAGAGACAGGTAAACTTCAGTAGAGTGTTGTGCACTGTGTTTAGACAGCGTTTGTTTTATCGAAGATAAACCATCAGGGATTGGAATGTTGGTGTACAGCGCCGTGACGTCTAGTGTTGCGAGAATTGTGTTGTGGGGTAGTGTGCCTTTAGTATTAATGTCTTCTATAATTCTCAGCAGGTGGGGCGTATCTTGTACAAATGACGGAAGTGTTTTCGGCAAGTTACCAAGGTAGTGGTTAAGGAATGTGGAGATGTTCTCTGTCGGGGTGTTGTTGTTTGATACTATCGGACGGCCTGGGATAATAGCACTGTATAGTTCAGCGGATGGAATTTTATGAATTTTCGGAAGGAGGTAAAAACGTCCGGCAGTTTTGTTGCTTGGTTTAAGAAATTTGTATTCTGATGGTGTTATCAATTCATCAGACAAAAGTGATTTCAGCCTGTTGGTAATTGTCACTGTATAGGACAATGTCGGATCGTTATCTAGTTTGCGGTAATGTTCTGGGTTGTTTAGTTGTCTGTAAGCCTCGTGCTTGTATTTTTCTATTGGCCAAATAACTATACTTCCACCCTTATCTGCTTCCTTAATAACAATGTCATTCCGGCAGCTCAGATTTGAAATGATATGACTCTCCGACGCAGTTATGTTTTTAGGTCGCTTAGATGTCTTGGATTGGCTTATAATTTCTTTAGTGATAGTTTTAAGGTATATGTCAAGTTCTATGGCTTGTTCTGGTTCGGGAGTCCAAGTGGATTGGGCTCTAAGTGGTGTCGTCCCGGTGTCTGGTGTGTCTGCAAAAAAGTGTCGGATACGCATTCGTCGGGAGAATTCTGAGAGGTCCTTGTGAAGCTCGAATTCATTTATTGTGTTGTTCGTGGGGCAAAAGTTTAAGCCCTTGCTGAGTACGGCTATTTCTTTTTGACTTAATGTTTTAGAAATGTCTATAACATTGGAGTGGTTTAGTTCTGTGGAAATTTCCTTACTGTCTGGTCCTTCTAAGCTCGAGGTCCCTCTTGTCTGGGTGTGGTGGCTGTTTGGCTGGAAGGTTGTTTTTTGATTAAAATTTGCTTTTTTCCTTTGTTTTTGAACCAATTTTCTAGATTGTTTTTCGCCGTAATGTTCTAAATCTCTCTTCTCATCTGGTGTCAGGGTTATGTTCCTAAGTCTGTGGTTAAAAGTAAAACCAGCCGCCAGCGACAACACCCGCACGTGACGTCACTGCACTAACCCTTTAAAACTAACACGCCGAGGATGACGAGGCCGCCTTTGACGAAGATAGGTCCACCTATCGAAACGTTGGCCAGCCTGTCTGAGGTACTTCAACCCTGTTTAAAAAAGCCTATCATAGCCCTGTATCTCAGTCAATAATACCTACGCAATTTGCCCCAATTGTCATCACCAAAATCCGAGTTAAATTTGCCGCTCAAGATAGACTTTCTCCGCATGCGTTTCAGGTTAGCGCTGTTGTGCCAATTTTATATTAATTTCATCGCTCCATCCAATTTTCTACCTCCTAAGGCAGCGGTTTGCTTCATCGGTATCACCTCTGTCGCTAACAGACCATTGGCCGTCGGTTCTACGCTTCGTATCCAACCCAAGAGCGTTCCTACATCCTGATACGATAGCTGCAGTATGACCGATGCCTGTTTGTGCGCTCTGGACAACTGCAAAACGCTGGTGGCCCGACGGGTTGGTCAACGCGGCGCACGAGGCGCCAGGCCAATCTTTTATGCACGCGACGCTGGGGCAGCGAGAGCGGCGGTGCGCCGTCGGCCTGGGTCACGACCCGGTTTCGACGGTGGCGGTCGTGGCTGCGAAGCGCTGCTCGCAGCTAGCTACGCTATAGGCATCCGTGCTGGGCGTGTTCGATTGGTCGCGCTGAATCACGTGCGGGGAACTCATCACGCAACATAGAGAGCTGCAGCTTTTACAACGTTCGAACACTTGAAAGCAGGAGTGTCGTTGCACAAGCGATCGAAAGCCCTATAGTTACTTAAAGAAAACAGAGTTTGCAGTGCAAAAAGGTTGAAATTGAGCTTGTTGGTACATTAAAACTAAACTGCGGGACAAATAAAGACAACACATGTGCGCAGCCTAACAAGTATTTGTTTGAAGGAACATGTACTGAAGTAAGATGCGTAAATAGTTAAAGATCAGTTCAGTGCGACGCCCAATTGCCTACGTAACAACCCTAGCACGCAGACAAGTCACTCGCTCGAACGGTCAAAGTCTTCAGATAACTGAGCATCAATTGAACTGAGCAATGGCGCGCATTCGCAAGAGGGGCCCCTACCATGAATCGCCCGCGCTTCAACAATTTCACACGCTCTGTGGTCCTCGTGTCGCCTGAGAATTGAGCATTCAATCAAGGGCTGGAGCACGGCCGCACAACGCTGCATGAATGGCTAGGCTGCTACTACGTCCTTTGTTGTGAGAGCCAGCACGTTCTCTGAGGCGATAGCTGAGGCACCATCCCGTGTGTCCTACGTATAGTTCCGGCCGCAGGACAGCGGGATTTCGTACGTGACACCAACCACACAGGTGACGAACTGCTGCGCGTGCCACCCGCCGCAAGCTTCGCGTCTCGGCTCGGTGCGGTTGACCTTCCTGCAGAACGCACCTAGCTTGTTCGGCACGTGACAAACAATGCGAGTTCCAGCTCTCCCGTCTAGTTCCTTCATGCAGTGGCCCACCGTATGTACATACGGGATGACCACGGGGACCCTCAGCTGGCTTGTAGTTCTCGATCCCGCGGCATCCTGTGCCCACAGCTCCATTAAAAGCGATGTCAGCGATGCCCACCAGAAACTGGCGCGGCTAACCCTCTTAAAATAAAAGCTGAAGTCATGTCTTTAATACTTTTCGACTTGCTGGTGGCAAGTCCTGTTGAGGGCCCTCTTCGGTGCTCCGGCGACAACACCGCGCTTCACAATCGTATGGAGTGAAAAGGACAAGAGCCCTTTTCGCGGGGCGAGGGAAGTAGCGCCAGTACACACAATGGTCACCGAAGAACAGATTTGGGTTCAGAAACCAGATCTCACTGTTAACTGCCCGTGTCTTCGTTAACTAGTACTCACCTAGCACTGTGCTGAATACACAAAAATTATTTTTAACTATCTCCGCATCTTCTTTCAATATGCATGTTCCTTCAAGCACTACTTGTTAGTCTGCGCCTATGTGTTGTTTTTCTTTGTGCCGTGACTTAGCGCTCTTCCAAATCTTTCCAAGGGTTCACATCTTCACATGATAGCTCAGGAATGCCTACACAGGCCATCGGAAGAAAGCACCGTGGGCAGTAAATGAAAGAAAAAATAAATAAGGGCTTTTCATGCATGACGTGCACTATGCAAAGTGTGGTGTACTGGGGTAAAAAGACATCATGAGAACTTCGCACAACAATGTACAACATTTTATGAACCTTCTCGCGCATATTTCTCGAGGTGTTCAATGTTTACCAGCCCAGCAGGTTCCCATGATTCCACGTGTGGGTGCGCACGCCAGAGAAGCAAACGGCTGACCACTTTTCTTCGTGCGAAGTGGTTTTTCGATCGGGAGCTCAATAAAGCAGATCGACTTCGTGAAGTGTAATCATGCAGTCGCACTAAGCCACTGAATCTTTGCGAAGGAAAAAGCACAAGCCCAGTCACGCTCATGTTTCAAAAGAAAAGAGAGAAAAAGAGGAAATAGTACCGGTCCCAACAGCCGCGCTTACGCAGATGCCGCACGTCATTTGTCCACTCAGAAGTGTTCACCGTTGCCCGGAATTAAGCGCGGTAAGTTTACAGCGAGGAATCTCTCTCCTCTTTCTCTCTCACACACCCACCTACATACACACCCACATACACGCACGCGCTTTTTTATGTCCTTGCATAGTGCATGAACTACCGTACTCCCCCAATTAACCTTTTAACATGATAGCGTTAAGGATCTCGTGCCGCAGAAAACCCGGTGTCGGCGTCGGTGGAGCTCTGCGTGAGCGAGAATTTCTGCACATATTTAGGTACATGTATATTCCACGCCTTGCTATATGAGATGTTATATATGCGGGTTATATTGCCGCATCATTTTATCACTGAAGTTGCTCATACCTTGTCTTACATTCTTTACAAACTTATTCCTAGGAATATTGAGAATGACAGCCCACAAACAAATTTCATGAAACAAAACACCGACAGTGGATGCCTTTTAGGTTAAATCTTTTCAGACTTAAATATTAAAAGTGCGAAACAATAACAGAAACCTGAATATGATGTGATTTCCTTAGGCGCGGCAGTGCGGCACAATTTCCGGGATCTGCCCACACAAGACGCGCTTGTACCAGAAAGCTCGCCTTCGTGCATAACGTTCGCCACCACCGTTTCCCCGTAAACATTACGCTTTCATAAGCTGCCATTGCCGGGGAGCGTGAGAAGCAGTCGGGGATCTTTGAATGCTATCGCATTCCACTCTTAATGTCGAAGCTTAAGCACCCTCCAAGCTTTCCTTGTTTAACCGGCGCTGCATCTTGTGCGACGCTAAAAGGTGGCACGCAAGGCTACACTACGCGACGTTTTCTCAGCGGACTTTCCCGCACTTTAAGAACGCCAAGTGGTGAAGCACAACGCAATAGCTAAACAAGGACAGACTTGCGATCGCTGTACTACTTTTCGTCAGCTAGCAGCACTTACCAGTAGCTGGAAATACTTTAGCGGAGATGATGATACTAGATATTTGATATGGTGAAATATGATGATATTTAGAGAGATGATATTCACTTCACTCCTGCTCATTTCTTTTTCGTTTTTCCTTTTTTCTATTTTTTTTTCATTTGTAGCCTTTATGGACATTTTTGGTTCGTTCTGTTGCGAATACCTCAACTAATATTTTAATTGTACGATTACGTATTGACCTTATATTATTTGCAGTTTGTACTACAGTTACAATGCATTATCTTACACTAAGTGACTGCTATATTGCTGTTTTACGCTGTACATTTGCACAAATGTTGTATATATTTTCTAACAGGAGGTCCCCTCTCAGCCATATGCTCTTGGACCTCCTTCTGTATACTTATGTAAGCATATATGCACTCATAAATAAATAAATGAATAAATAAATAAATAAATAAATAAATAAATAAATAAATAAATAAATAAATAAATAAATAAATAAATAAATACACTGAAATTGAAACTGAATGAACAAATGGTCACGTTAAGAGCATAACTTAGAGCAGCATTCATTTTCTTTGCAGGAAAAAAACAATTTAGGATTGATCTTATCCATATATGTTGACGACCTTGGACCTCGTATATTCATGTTATCAGTAGGGTTCCTGCCGAAGAAGCACGTACGACAGAACAGCGCGCACTCCCTACACTTTTAAGGAGTTTCGAGGAGTCGTGGAGCCTTGGAAAATAAAATACCTCGCGAGGTTGGCACTCAGCCTGGAATTTGAGAGGTACCTTGTTGGAGTCATCAACACAAGTGCAAGTATGCGTCTTTAATTTGACTCTCTAAGTTGAAAGGTAAGCAAGTTTGAATGGACCTGTGGCTCTATTGTGAACTTCCGCCGTCTGCAGCACACCTACAGTGTGGCCCGCCCTGACTTAGCTACACTGCTAACGATCGCTCACCAGACTTTCGAAGATGTTGCGGGCAAATACTGCGGAGGACCGCTCTCACCTGTTCGTAAAGCATTTTGCGAGATTTGTCATAATCAAACTCAAATGATTATACTAAAAAAAGTACGGGGGGGAGGGGTTGCAGTACGTAAAGTGAACCATTTTTTTAGCATGCTCGTGCAGACACTATAACGCCAAGAGTGTCAGCCTCTACCCCCTGGTCTCTCGTTCCCGGAAAAGCATTGTTCATGCACTTCTGTACAATATCATGCAGAACACGAATACGACTCTAGTTGCGCTTTTTACCGAAACGGCACTGTGCTAATATTCCAATAAAGAGATACGACTTAAACGTTGGGTGGCTTCCATTATAAAGCTGCGACGTTTGCCATAAAATCACTTATTCATATTTTCATAACTCACGTTAGTAAATTGTGGTTTTTCTTTTTTTACGAATTAATTTCTGACATCAGCTGCACTGAACGATGTTGCTCAAAAACTCACCTCGATCTGTGCCTTCGCTGTACTATCGTAATTACGAATTTTGTTAATTGCTATCGGAAATGCGCGCAACAGAAAACTTGCGTAGGCATTCGAAGCGGAGTGATTTCGTGAGCATGGCGTATGCAGTGCGCCTTGCCCTGCGGGTGTACATATATATATATATATATATATATATATATATATATATATATATATATATATATATATATATATATATATATATATATAATATTATTCTTATTATTATTAAGCTACTGCATATAATTCTGCACAGAGGGAACGAACGAATCATTACTCTCCGAATAGCTAGTGCTCTGAAATACCAGCTCTGAAGGTTGTGAACTCTACATTTTTCAAGAGCCTCATCTGCTTGACGCGTCATGCCAAGTGACTGCAGTGCAAGCAAACAGACGAAGCGTGAGAAGTCGGTGCGCAATTCCCCCAAGTGTGTTGCGCACTGCAAACGCTTAAAACGTACCACCGTCGACTGCAGTCGCTTGTTGTGCTTATCCGCTGGTGCGCACCCCCAGGACGGACAGGAATCCCCGATCGCGAGTTGTCCACACCGTCCGGTCGACGAGAGCGCTCTCCTGTCCCAGACCTAGATGTATTGAGCCGATTGACCGCATAGCACAGTGGCCCGTCGCGCTTTGTGTGCCGCGAAAGTCGTCTGCTGCGCCGCCGGCATCGACTGCCCTGTGCAGCTCCTGCCACCCGGTGGTGACTTCGGATAACTGCTCTGCGTCATACGGTCGCCTTGTGGGCTATTAAACATTGCAGTAGCAGAACAAAACGCGCGCGAGCCAACAGAAGACGACAGCGCTCTGTCTAGCGACAGAAATGACGGCAGAATATTAGCCCATGCCGTGTCGTCGATCTCGCGGTGACCCATCTCTCTCACTCGTCATCCGTGTAGCAGAACGACGAACGCTTCAGCGTGTGTACGCGCGTGTGCTGCAGACTTTGTGCGCCTGTCGCTCTGCGTATTGCAGTCCCCTCTCCGCCAAGAGCGCGGAGAGCTCGCAGGAGAGCAGATCGGAGATCGGCTGACGAGGGCGGATGCTGTCGAAAGCGTGACTGAAGGCTACCTCAAACCAGACAATGCCTTAAAAGCCCCAGCAGCTACGGAGAGTCAATTTACGAAAAGTCAAAGCGCAGATGGGTCCTAAAAGAAACGAGCAGCAGGCAGAGCGGCAGGAGGTTTCCTTGCTGATCGAGGCTAACTGCCCGACTCATGCTCCTTCCTAGACTTTTGTTTACTCCAAGACCAGTGCAAACTATTCCTTCTCACTCGTTTGGTCGCCGTGACAATAAACGAGTACATGTAAAGCATAACAAAGCGTCTATTTAACCATGCGCAAGGTGAGTGCAGCGATAACTCCTGTTGTTCGTAGGCTGTCTCTGGTCGTCGATATATGTTTTCGTCGGTACTCTTAATTGAAGCCGGTTTTTTTTTTCTCTAATGGAGTGATACAGAAACTTCGTTGCGTCTTGTTAAAAGTGCTAAAAGGAAGCAGTGAAAAGAAATTTCTAACCAGGGGCCTTCGTACTATGCCGAATCTCAAGCTTCTCGCGGAAGCTCGTATATTATCATCAAGAAAAGGTTTGTTCTCGGTAATTGGGTGTTAGGAATGGCCGGACGGGGTGGCAACGTGCCAGCTTTCAGCCCGCTGCACGTGTTCCTATCCAACCGGACGGGGCGCCCTTCAGACAACTGCGAATAAACCGGCAGCCACATGGCGCGGGGTCAGCACAGGAATGTGGTACTCGGCCGCGCCACCCGGGACAGAGAGTTCTACGAACTCCTCTGACGTCGGCTCCGGACCTTTGCACCTGTGTGTGTGTGCGACACGAGTATGTGAGCCCGCCTTCTCCAAAAGGGCGGGTCATCTACGGTGACGTCGAACGGTGACTGGACGAACGTTTTCGTCCACTGGGACTCAATGGGGGACCAAGGGCTTATAAGCAGCGATTGCCGGCTGCTAGGGCGTGCTCGTCGTTGCGAGCTGAGTGCTCATTGTCATGCTAGAAATGTACTCATGAGCTGCGTGCTCGTAAGCTGTTTGCTGTATGTTAGTCTTGCGGGCTCCATATGGGAGTCACGCTAGACTGTCGATGTATACCTTGTTCAAAATGTAAATCCTGCAAATAATTCCTGCTCTCCTAAGTCCCGACGAAGAGTCAAGTTCCTCCCTACAACCACGACCGCGCCAAATCTTAAATGAGTCACTCAACATTTAAAAAGAAATGTGCGCACTTGTGGTACTTTTGTTCCTGCACTGCATCCTTGGAAGTACGGCACAGTTCCCGCTTTTTACAGAACGAGACATAGTACCTACGTGCCAGCACGATATCGCTGGAGATGCGATGCCGCCGGCTAGGTATCGTACACTGGAGGACGATGAGCGCGTTTCGTCATTCGAGACGCACAGATGCCATGAATGGGTGCACACCGTAGTCATTCCTTCCGATATAGATGCTGATTGCTTCAATGGCAGCACAAAGCGACGAGGACGATTGACTATGCGATCGACGACAACTGAAATGACTAGTTTTAAATAATGGTTCGCTAAAACGCCTACCGAAATGTAAACATCAGGGTTCTTTCATTCATAGCTTAAGCAATGTCACCGAGACAAAGTGGACGAAGTATGGCTTCCAACAGCAGTTAAAACAGTGGCGGTCGTATAACACGATGTTAATGAAACGAGTCTTTAAAGTTAGTTTGTGACATAAGATTGTGACCTAATAACAAAGTCTTTTTAAAAGGAGGAGGGGCAATTTTACTGGTGATTTCATAACGTTTAGGCTATATGTAAGGTGCACAGCGATTCAAACGCGATACTCGGAGCGCACGGCTGCCGGCGCCTTCTGTGCCACCGGCAAGGACTGCAGGCACAGAGCCGACAGACTGTGCGGGTACGCTGTGAAGGCGAGGGAGCCGTACTGACGCACTGCATCTGGCTTCGCCCAGGGATGCGCTCAGCAGTGGCGCGAAAAGCGTTGGCTGCCGTACGCTTCGAGCATCGCGTTTCAGTCTCACTGCACGCATGGCGGAGTCTGAACCTGACGTTCCTCAATAGGAGTCCACTCTACGCAATTCTTCGAGCGCGATTGTGCTGCGACCTGTCTATATATAAACGTTCCGTACAGTAACTACAGTCGCCCCCTGCGCGTACCCAAAAGCACCGTCCTCCATTTGATCGGTGCGGCGATAAGCTGGATTATTTTTTTATTGTTTTTGATAGACAAGCGTGCTGGTAAGCTGCTTTTCTCGAGCTCCCGTGATACAGCGTGCGTCACACCTACGTGATATTACGCCAGGCGAGACGAAGCAAATTAATGCCTTCAGAGGCCTGTACGTTTATATATGCAAGTGGACATTTCGCGAGTGATCTTTTTGAACAACGACGGTGTTAAGAAGAATTGTTACAAACTGAATCATTTATGAATGATTCTAGGAAAATAGACTTCAAGTTTGCCTTGTAAATAATATCTATGTTCTTCGCAATAGCAAAACGTACCACTAAATAAATAACAGTTCCAGCTGTCTTAGAGCGAGCGCGCACCTTTAAAAAAATATTGGTTACATTTGATGTGCCGCATGCTGTTTCCTTCAAGTTGTCACACAATTTAATGTCCAAAGGAAGGAGACAACACATATGATTAACGCTTTCGTCGGGGTGATGCCACCCATAACGGCCGGCACTGGTCACCATTATGGGAATTAGTCGCCACTGGCTTATGTGCTCGGCTCTTGGCGGTGACGTCATGGATGCATAAGCTCTAGCGAGACGCATGAGAGTTCTTCGAGCTCGCTAAGACATTTGCTCGTAGCTTAAACTGTATTCACATATTGCATACAAGGGCGACCACGCGTTCTTTACGTCCATCACCAGGTCCTGAATTCATCTCGAAGCTTAAAAAATCTGTGACGACAACATAATTCAGCAAATGTGTGTGCTGTGCCAGTTTGTCTAGTGAAGAAACGTTTATCTTACTATACCAAGGAACATGTTTCAACATTATACAAGGAAATACATTAGTTGTACGAAGATACGGCGAAGTGTCTTGTTTACGAAGCTCATATTCATTCAACTAAAGGCTATGCGTTACGTCTCTGTCGTCCGCGCAATTCTGCCGCCGAACAATCAGTTTAGCAGACGTCGTACAGACGTCGTACACTGGGCTTAGATGACGGAGGGGGTCCCGAGCGAACGGCAACCCGCGTGCTCTCCGGAGGAGGCCGGAGCGGCGTGGCAGAGCGCGCTACTAGAAGCTCCACGTGCACCTGTCCTCGGGGTTCATGAACGAGCCGAGGGAGCAGTTGTAGGCGTCCGCGAAGCCCCGAAAGTTGCGCAGCGCGCCGTTGACCGCGTGCCACGCGGGCGGCTCGTCGCCGGCTTCGAGCAGGCGGCCGAGGAAGCGCTCGTCGTTGCTCTCGCAGTAGTTGAGCGCGTAGTAAACGAAGTACAGCTTCTCGGACGAGAAGCGCTCGAGGCCCCGCAGGTACACGTCGCCGTCCAGGGAGGCCAGGAAGGCCCTGAACGACGGCGCCGCAGCCAGGACGTGCGCGAGCAGGGACCAGCCGGCGCGTTCCGAGCGCAGCGACGCGTTCGTCGGGGCCGCCTCCCGAGACGCGCTGAACGAGAGAACAACGCGGTTCCGAGGGATTTAACTCTCTCTCAAAGACGCGCGGTTCTCTGCAGCCCCTGCAGCGATTTTAAACTCGTGCACGACTCACGCGACATCCGTTATCAGTGAATACGTAGTATGCACGTACCTCATTCAATGATACTCCGCGACTTCCGGTTTACGGCAGCGCCATCTTGGGGAAGCTACAGGCCTATAGGCGGGCCTGTTGATACGGTACCCCAAGATGGCGGAAGGTAGCGGAAGCAGCGGATGTGACGTCACGTGTATACTATGTATAGGGGTCGCTTATTTCGGGAGCCAGATTACGAACATATTCATGTGCGCGCGTACTTCTTATAAGCCTCGACTTCTCAGGTAGCCGTCTGTTAACAAAAAATTGCGGGCCTTCATATGATGAGAATATCTTGTCCGAGCTTGAGTTAATGCTGAAAGATAATTAGCTATTTTGTATTAGTTCGGCCCGTGCTGTATGTTCAACCCTGGAGGACTGTTACATAGCCAGCATCCCTGAAGCTGTCAGCACAGACTTTTTCCCCCTGGCACTCCTCGCATAGCTTTTGCTAATAAATATTGATTACTGAAAATTCTTATGCAGCGCATTGATTCGAACACAATATGAGATGATGTCTCGTAAGCAACAAAAAATGGTTTCACCTGTGCACTCGCTATGCAGTCCACACATACAGATGCCACTAATAAGAAGTTAATGACCTATTATTACATTGTAAAGCAAGAAAGAGTTATAATCAGCCCATATAAGGTATATGATAATAGCGATCACATTTCTGGATTTTTTCATCAGTGTTATCGTATGCATTGTGCAAGTTGAAACATACAACTTGAATATTTCTGACGCGCTCCGAACTCTGTCATTGCAAGGTAAGCTACCATCTGCAGCGCAACTTTCTGCGACAATTCATGCCAGGAATTTTGTAAGGTGTAAAAAACCGAAACGGCTATTAAGAAATCATGTAAGACCTGAAAGAATGTGGGAGTGCGAGAATGCGACTTTTACAAGCCCAAATACTAAAAAGCCGCCCATGATATGCAGATTTCTGAATTACCTCACTTACTGAATTCCAAACTCGGAAAGTAAGGTTAAGCTAGTAAACGCTACAGATTAGTTTGTTGCCTTCTAGGTAACGTAATGCTACAATTCGCATTACAAAGGAAAACGGTACATTACCACTCTGCTTTGTCCAAAAATTTCATTTAGTCTAAAGAAACGTACTCGTTTCTAAAAGCTAACGCGAAAGAAAAATGCCTTTGTTTAGAGCAATGAGTGCTTTCCATCTACCGAGTCGTTCGTAAAAGTATTTTGCATTAAATAAACACGAGTAGAGAATGTTACGTACACCCCTGCGCTAAACTGACTCCAGACGCAGGAGCGGGCGTCGTCGAGTAGAACCCAGGACTTCTGGTGGCCAGTGTGGTAGAGGAAGTCCAGCGCCTTCAAGTGAAATCAGATGTTTCTATACCTTTAATATAATGACTTTGACTTTATTGAAATTTAGACAATATACAGTTGTCCGGGTGAAGAGGGCTAAAGGTGACACACGTGGTCACCTGACTAGGTCCTAGACACCCTGAATTCACGCAGGCACAGTTTCGACATGGTAAGTTGCGAAGTACAATTTTTTTTTTACGGGAAGTTTATAACAATTCACATACAGCAATATACATACACTGTACATTCAAATCAATCTAATTAATTATGTATAATACCTACAAAAAAATAAAATAAACATTCCCAAGTACTACTGCTGCCCGGTGCAACCTGATAACGAACATCTTAAGGCTGAACAAAAGTTATGCTAAAATAGGCTTCATTGGCAGCGAACGCGAGAGAATGAATAAATTTTCTGACGATCATAAATGGAGCATCGAAGACAATAACCGGGCTCAGAGCTCGCTTTAACAGGTGTCGCTGCTCATCTGTTCGACACCATGCTTCCACATGGGATCCGCATAGCATCCGCAGAAGCGCATTGCTTCCTAGTTCCTTTCAGCACGCCCACGCATGCTCCCAGACGCCGTGCGACGGGGTACCGCATGCGACCATCTTCAGCGTGCAGCACGCAGTGCGCGCAACGCACGCTCAGTCGCGGAACAGTGTATCCCTTTATCGCAAGCAGGCTGCGAATGCCTTGTTGGCACAAAAAGTGTCAGTATTGGCACTGAGGGGCTGTCTCTTGTTGCGTCCGGTGAGGCGCCTTTTATCGCGATGGCAATTATACGGACACTCCAGGCGCATTTCTGTCGTCGCCTTCGCCGTGAGGTTCCGTATGAGTGAAAGCTTGTGAGGGTGAGCCGGCGAACGCGGTTCCGTCTCGCGTGCGCGAGCGAGGACTGCGGTCAGAACGCGTGCGCGCCCTCGCCTGTCGCGCGCAAGGCAGCGGGGGATGAGCGAGGCAGGAGGGGCGTTCTTCTCCGGCGGCTGCCAGGGTGCATCTAGTACACCCTATAGTCGGATACAAATTTTGAAAAAAGGGGACGTTTACTCCTCCAAGGCGGAGGAACACGAGCACCCACCAATGGGCGCGCACTCCGGACTAACGTCATCAGCCGGACGGCCGGTGACTCCGCGACGGAGAGGATGGCCGCCCGCGCTTCAAACTGGGCGAGGTCGCGTCAGCTGTGCGCTTCAGCCCCTTGTCAGAGAGAATTCCAGAACTGTTTGTGATGGTCTATCATGCCGCAAATATTACTGCGGCTTACGATGCGGCATTTGTGCCGCGTGCGTTTATTCTGAGCCGTGATCCGGCGAAGGAACATTGCAGCGAGCATCGCTGGCGCGGCGCTACGCTTTGCCTGAAAACAGGATCCCGCGGCGACCGCTACGAACACACGTGTTTGTTCCATGTTGTTTTATCTCGCTCCCGAGTGAAGTTATAACGAGAAATTTTTCCAAAGAGTGGTGCCTACTGTTAGCGGCGGGTGGGTTCGTGTACTGTGTCGCTGCGTTTTTCGTCGGACGGGGTGAAGTGATGGAGCAAAACCATTCTCGGGAGAAATAAGAAAAGTGTGCGCGCATGAAACAAACCTACAAGTGTCTCAACGGAAAATATTTGCAGAAGAAGCCTTCAACGCAAAGATTTGTCGTCGTCAGCTTAGCGTGAACGATCATTGTCAGCAGTGAGATAGCCGAGCCTCTAGCGACGGTGTTCGAGCGTTGTGTAACACCGTCGATTGATTGCTGTCCACCAGTGCTCACTGCACGCGCAAGCTGTAGAGTGCATGCTGTGAAATATTGAAAACACAAAACCAAGAAATATAAATTCTATGTTATGTAAAACCAAGAGTATTTATTTAAAACGATGAATAAAGCATTTTTGTACCTTCCTTCCTCGACCGTATTCTCGCCCCATGGTTGCGATAAATGCATTGTTTTATGTGAGTACTTTTTCAATAGCAACTGATTCATTTTAAGCTTGAAAAACGAGTAGTGGATACGCCGTGTACATGTGAACAAGCGCAAAAGCCTTGCAGAGCTTCTCCGTCTGCTTTTGTGACTTGCGATGAAGCTAAAGAGCAGACGACGGGCAGCGTTGTAGGAGGCACGGGGTTATTTTTCTGTCGCTATCCGGCATGTGCTGTAGCACATGAGAGCTCTCTAAACCAGTCATCAAAATGCAAAAGTATTTATTTATACTGAGAATTACGCGTTTCAGGAGCACGATTTTTCGAGCGGGACTATTTTAGTCGCGGAGGCAATCGGCTGTAGCGCTTCGGTCATCTGGGCGGGGCCTCCCCTTTTTCTAAAGTTGTATCCGACTGTGGGTGCTTCCATGTCCTTCTTGCTCGCCGCTCCGTACAGAGGCGAGACAACCGCGGCGTCTGCCACGGCGTTGGCCACGCGAATCGCGGACGCCGCAATAGACGCCACTGGTGGACGCCGCAGGGTCGCGTTGTCGGCGCTCGTGTCTTGAAAGCGATCTGCCATGTGGCCAAAGTGCGCGCCCGGTAGCTTCGTATGCGATGTGCTTCCGACGTTTCGTTCGCGTTAAAGCGAGATATGCATGAAGGTCAATTCGCTTGCTGCTGCCGCGATTACTCCAGAATTTCGACAGCCAGTTTCCACACTCATCGACCGAGATGTGTTCATGTGTACCTGTGCGCGCGTGACACCGTGCGGCTAATTTAGTTAAAACACGTTGGCGGGCTAGTTGGTTTTGATCCGTGATAGAATGTGTAAGCGCGATTGAACAAGGATGTAGAAAGAAGCAGGCACACAACGACAGCGCTGTCTCTGTGTGTCTGTTTCTTTCGACGTCCTCGCTGAGTCACGCTTACACATTCTATCATTGTTAATTTAGTTAGTAAGCGAATGTTTACAAGTTTATACGGCCGATAAATCTACTATGATTACTTCTTACGGCTATCTACTAATTTGTTATCGCAAACAGTGCTTCGCCTTTCGGACGGAACTGCGAGATTCTTTAATTGCCATGTGATGTTGATTGCCACGAACGCCGTCATCCACTCATGGCTCTTATACACATAAACAAATAGGACGGTTACATATCGTTGAGAAACAAGCCGGCCATATCGAGAAAATACCAACCTTGGCGAACACGAACCGGTAGACGCTGGTCGCGACGCGGGGTCCCAGCCGCGCCATCTGGAGCGGAACTAGCGAGGGCTCGTCGGCGCGGAAGAAGTCGAACACCCCTGGAGGCACGTCGACTCGGTCCTCACCGACCGTGGCCGAAGTCCTCAGCAGGCCGCCAGTCCAAGGTGCGTCGAAGAATATGCCTGTCAAGTAGCGCTGGTACTGGTTGGCGTTCTTTAGCTTGATAAGCAGCGAAAACTGCTGGTGGACCGGCGCTCGCCCCACCTGCAAAGAGCGGCTGTTTGCGTATGCGATATATACGTTCATGGACGCGCACACGATGCGTGCCCCGTTCTTAGCAGCCGCGACAAACTCCACACCATACGCCTATTTATGCGACAATTACACTTACACATAGCAAATGTTTGGCAGTTACATCTGTGCAGAAAAGATACTAGTTCTGAGCGATTCAAACTCGATAAGCAGCCCGCGTGGTAGCCGGCGATTTTCGCCCCACCGCAACTGGGTGATCGCTGGGGGCCAAATGCAGTCAAAATGCGTCACAATTAAAGGCCCTCGCTTTCGTGGTATACCGCAACGCATTACCACTAGTGCCCAACGGTGGCGCAAAAGGCGGTGGCCGTGTTGCGGGCCGATTATTACGTTTATATCGCTGAGCACTGTACTTTTATGTCCATCCTTTATTATGTTTCAGCACCCCGCAATCTCATGTCGACGCGTATTTGCTTTGTCATTTTCTCACCAGCGTTGTTTAGTATGAGGGGGACCTCTGATGCCATTTCATTCGGCGGGGCACGACGACTAGTGGTCACGCGACGCGCTTCGTCCCGTCAGCTGCCGTACGAGACTGAACGCGCTCGAAGCGAAGAAATAGAAACTGAATGTAGCAGTTGTTTTTTAAAGGCATCGCAGAGCCCTTTAAGGTGCAACCTTGGAAGTGTAGGATACAAATGGCCGCGTACCTTCGAGTAGAAGTAGTCGACGTATTTGGCCCGCAACAGCGCAGTGTGCGCCCAGTCTGGCATGAGGGCGGTCCATTTGGCCGAACGCAGGATGCGGCTCACGTGGTTGAGGAACGGCTTCGGGAACAGTGCGGCCATCTCCTCGTGGACGGCCTTCCTCAGCGCATCCACGAGCGAGGCGGCCCGCAGGCGTCTCAGGCGGCGGCCAATGCCGTCGCGCGCCGCGTACAGCGATAAGGCGGGCTCGAATTTTTCGAAAAAGCGCACGCAGTAGTGCTCCCTGCTCAGTGGCGGATGCCACTCCGGGAACCTCGCATCGAAGAATAAAACGGAACATATTCATCCAGAGAATTATTGATCAGGCACATGCTGCTACAGCAGTAACAGAAAAATATGCAGACATGCGCGGTGGAGTTGCAAAGCGCGTCGGAGAAGCGAGAGCACAAAACAAGCGACACCGTTCGCACTTGCGAATGCGATAACTGCGCTTTTGACAACGATTACACAACATCCAGTATTAAAGCCCGGAGTGGCGCGCTCTGTTTTACGCTTGCGCCGTCTAACTACAGGGGCCGGTATACAGTGCACGCGTACACTGCGGTGCGTGCGCGTACGCTGCCGAAGGGAACCGGGGTCGCTGTTTGTTCTCGTGTTGCTAAACTTGAGATTATTCACTGGCACAACGCCAGGCAGGTAAGCCACCAGGCAAATGACTGGTTATAGTCTCGTGTGCCCTTGCAAGCACCTACGAGATCTTGCATGCAACATTGATTGGCGCAGTGTGATTCAAGAGAAACACCCGAACATCTAATTTAAATTGTTCGTGGATATTTTCGCCGTGATACATAATGGGGCATTTCCCGAGCGACCATTCATTTCTCAAAGACTGTATGAAATAATCGTAAAGAAAAACCGCTTACTTGTGCAATTCAGACAGACAAAATAGCCTAATTTATTCCTTGAATATAAAGAAAAAGATAAAATGGGAGCCATAATTAATTAAGCACGAGAGGAATATTATCTAAACAAGTTCGATGCATGCCATTACTCTGAGAAAACTTGGTCTACGATAAACCAATTAACTGGCGATAGGAATCGCTCGCATTGACACACCTTTCACCCATGAAGGAAAAATTTTAGACGGTGTCAGTTTAGCTAATCGAATGAATGCACACTTCTTAACGGCAGGTACACCAAGCGAATCTTATGACCACTCCTTAGATTCCGTGACTTTTATGAGCGGAATGCATTCTAAATCTTTATTTTTATTGCCGTGCAGTCAAAATGAAATATTTAACACTATACATTCTCTTAAACTGAAGTGTGCCCCTGGCGTAGACAACATAATGACAAGGCCAGTTAAGAAAATGGCCGATATTGTCGCCTGTCTCCTGGCGCATATTTGTAACGTCATGCTGACCTCTGGTTGTATGCCTGATGACACGGAATTAGCCCGAGGATGGTAACAAGCTACAAGGGTGGTAACAATCCACAAGAGTCGTAACAGAGATGACCTAATAACTTAAGGCCTACCTCAGTGCCGTCAGTTTTCGCAAAAGGTTGCTGAACATGTAATTAGCAATCGTCTATATAGTTACATTTCCGATAACATTGCTGTAGAACAACAATTTGGATTTAGAAAAGTAAGAGTTCAGGATCCGCCTTACTAGGTATAAAGGAAAATAAGAATACTTGACAACTTTGCGTGCACATTAATAACGGTAGAGATATCCTTAGACCTGCGTAAAGCGTATGATTCGGTAGCACACGACATACTTGTGGCGTGCAAAATCAACGATGCCCACGAGCCACAGTTAACAGGAGCGCATGTTTACTGGGCAGAAGGCTGACCGGCCGGCCCCCTCGCGCCGGCCGCTTCGCTTCCTGCGGGCCGCCCTCCTCCTGATCTTCCTCGACGCTGCTACGTGATGAAAAGCTGAGTCATTACGGTACAAGAGGATTAGCGTTAGGCTTACTCGTAACTATCGAACAGTCGCCAACAATTCACAACTGTAAATCGTATCAAGTTGAACACGGGAATAATATGAACAGTTGTACCTCAAGGGTCTATATTAGATAGACCCCGTCCTATTTCTACTATTCATCAACGGCGTGGTTAATATGCGAGGTACTAAAGATATCGTGATTTATGCTGACGACGCGAATGTAATTGTTGCTGGACAAGACTGTCCAAAATTACAATATATCGCAAATGCATGGTTATGTGAACTTGCAATATGGCTAAAAGCAAGTCACTTGCAAAAAATGTTAACAAAACATGTACGTAGTGTTCAGACCAAAGAATAAAATCATTCACAATGATTTCTACTTCAAACTACCTTGCGCGTGAATCAAAAATTAAAGTTCTTGGTGTTATATTTCAAGAGAATATTTTGTGGCCAGAACTCAAAGTATTTATCCACTAAAGTAGCTCGTTGAATACGCATAATTAATCATTTCATTATGCATTACCCGTTCGAGTAAAGCTACTACTGTCTTATTCGCTTGTATATCTCATCTTTGATTGCATACTAATATGGGGAACGGCTACGGAAGCTAACGTAATGAAGCTTTCCATATTGCATAAAAGGGCCGTAAGTTCTATTCAAAATATACCACTTTGTGAAAGCACTAAAAATTCATTTTTAAAACAAATCCTGCTGAACATTCCACAATGATACCTAAAGAAATTACCAATATACATAAACCAGTCAGAAATGATAAGCAACTTTTTGAGCAAAAGTATTTTAATGTTAACACATCCTACGATTTCCAACATTACCACTATACGTTTCATACGACATGAACAAATTATGACCTTCAAAAAACTGTCTTACTATACTATACTATACCTAATTATACTAATTATACTAATTATACTTAATTAGTTATACGAATTCGTATACATAGTACCTTAAAGCTCATTCAGAAATTGACATTATAATTATGGAACATTAAGACGGTATACTTCCTTTAAATTTTTTAAACAGTTTGCTATTACGAGAGATGTAAACCATTGTCGTAGCCTTTGTTTTCTTCTTCAGTTATCTTGTTATGATTTCTATAACTATAATGAATGCTTTGCAACTACCAATGACTGATCTTCTAAACTACTTTATTGCATGTTACATAATGACTTGCATTGATGAAATGTATTTTTGTATTTGTTGTTGTTATTACGTGTGACACGGAAAATGTTTGAATTGCAATTAGTGAATTTGTAAACTGTGTAACATTTTTGTAAATCTTATGCTGCAACCGCATCTGCTCGAACTATCGAAGGGAGGCTGGACCTTAATCAGGTGTTGTGAAACACCTTTAGCCTAATCATCCTTGGTGTGCAGTGTGAACCGAAATGAAAAGTTTGTTTTTCTTTATGAAAAAAAATGCACATTTGGTAGCATGGCTGCAGGTGCGCCATGACTATGCAGGTTATATACAGGGTGTCCGACTTAACTTTGGCCAAACATTAAAAATATACGAATGCCACGTAGCTGGACAGAACCGAAGTAATGTTTTCCATCGCTTGGAGATAGATTATTTCTTTTCATTCTGCCTAATTACCTAATTAGTCCTAATTATTGAACCAACTTCTCAAATACTATATTTAGATGAAAAATGTCAATGAGAAAATTGTAGAGCGACATGAAAAACTCTCGACAGAGATTTCTGTTGCTCAATACGCGATACATAAAAGTTTTTTCGAGTGCAAAAGAAGCGCGCAAATGAACATAAAATTGCCGCGCGACCGGCCGCTCGAGGCACTTTACGTGTATTCGCGGGTTTCTTTCACGCTCGAAAACACACTTATCTAGCGCGTACTGAGCAACAGAATGTTGTTGCGGGAGTTTCTGATACAAAAATATAAAGGTGAGGCGTGCAGACAGGACACAAGAGAAGTGGAGAACACGAACGCCGTGTGTTGGTGTTGTCCACTTCTCTTGTGTCCTGTCTGCACGCCTCACCTTTTTTTTTTTTGCATAGTGAATCCTTACCAACCAGCTCAGCTCCCTGTCGTTCTGAGTTTCCGATGTCGCTCTACAATTTCCTCTTCAATTTTCGTCGCCGCTGCCGAGCGGGAGGCACCGACAACGGAGGGCGGTGATGCCGCTGGTGCGGCGCGCGTCGGGCGCACTCAGTGCCTCTAGGCACGCAACATATCTTCGTCGACCACGCACGGAAGCCGAAATAAAATATCACTTAATCTGCAGGTCGTACTGCAGAGATTGATTAAGTGAGCGCCGTTGAAACGATGTTTCCTAGCACATAGGCGAAATTAGCGCGGAGTGTTCGCGCACACACGAGGTATGCGCACACATAACACACGGCTACAGACATTCGCAAGTTCAAAATTGAGGAAAACATATAACGAAGGAGACGGCAGTAATGTCCGCAAGCAATTCACGAGCTCAATAAAGGCGAGTACCTTAATAATCCAAAACACAGTCGTACATGGTTTATGTGTACCTATAGGCAAACGTACTGATTACAATTTGAAAGTCTACAAGTACTGCAAAGGTTTAGCGCCTCAAATGGACATATTTACTGCGCACTAGTGCTACCTATATTCTGTCAACAAATTTAATATCAGTGATTGAACAAGTAGCACTAGGTTTCGTTGCTTCGATTTCACGTCATCTTTATGGTTGCAGTAGTAGTCACGCGTAGGTTTGCAAAACATGGATCCGTATACACTTAAAGAACTTCGCACGCTTTGGCGGTTCGTGAGAACATGAGCCGACCAAGTCGGGGGCGAAAAAGAATACTAGTGAAAGCGGCCAGTCAATAACAAATAATTATTCTGAACAAGAAGTCCAGTGAATTCAGCCCCTGAGATCTAAAGCCGATGGACACTGCATGTTCCGGTTATTTGTATGCTGACAGCTCGGTATGACGGTAAAAGCAATGGCAAATTCATGTGACGTGATTATACAGACAAGGACGCATGATCACTGCGGTTATACAGGAACGAATGGGCAGTTACCTGGCTAAAGCAACAAAAGCAGACGGTGTCTGAACGCCTATATAGAAACAAAAATGTTTAATGTGCCGTTCGTACACATATAGGAAAGGCAAGTCAATTGCGGTTCACATTGAAGATCTTGCGCACATTAGTGTACTGTGTGGTTTGTTGTTTAGACTAGACTAGCGTAATGCTACACTCGCGGTTCCGGTATTAGGTGCGCGCAATTTGAATCTGGGTCTTTTAGCGCTAATTATGCCTTATTAAACTGTTCCGTACATAGCTCTACGCTAAGTTGGTGCATCTTTTTCGTTACAAGCTGACGTCTTTTCCGTTGTCCTATACGTGCACTGGAAGGTCTTAAATCACCTTATGTTGAGCAAAGTGATCAGATTGTGACGGCCCAATATAAAGATTCCACAAATCCCAAATCATTCCGATGTCGCCACAGAAAACCGTATTTTACAAAATAGAAGTGAGACAAGAAGAAAGATAAGAAACAGCGGCGGCTTACGGGGACACGGCAAGGGCTCCGAGCAGGGAGAGCGAATCGTTGTCCATCAGTAGCGGGGCCAGGACAAGCTTGGTGCGGAATCCTAGGTAGGCCAAGATCTCCACGTCCTGCAACTCGTGCAGTGCCTCTTGCAAAGCGTACAGGTAGCGCATCGAGTCCACCGACACGTACACCGACGAGAAGTTCGTGTCCGTCTCGGCCATCATAGAGCGAAACAGAGCGTCCCACTTGAGCTTGCCCGTGCTCGGCAGCTCCTGGACCTGCACCAGCCTCGGAGCCTCGGGAACAGCGGTGCCGATGGCGCGCGCCAGCGTGAGCTCGACGTTCAGCACGTTCACCTTGATGCCGTGTGTCAGGTTGCTCTGGCGGAGTATCATGTCCATCGCATCGGACACGTAGTTGTAGTCGTTGCTGTCATCGCGCATCTTGGGGGAGTGCTGGATGAACGACCCCATTACCAGAGTGGGAAGGCCGACGGAGATCAGCGTTTCATTGGGGAAGTCGCTGTCCGTGGTTGGCTTGATGGAGAACAGCGCCGGTTCGTTGACGGTCCGGTAGAAGGCGCCGATGCTCGCCGAGAGCTTCGTGTCTCCCACATCCCGGAACGTGGGCCACACCGACTTGCGCAGCCGGCCAGCCATGGTGCGGATGCTCAGGTACCAGCTGACGTTTCCGAAGCCCCCCACGAGCTCGTCGAACAGCGCTCGCTCGAAGTCCCCCGACTTGTGGCTGCGGCACTCGTTGTACAGGTCGGCCACCCGCTCCAGCTCTTCGGAGTAGCGCCGGAAAGCTCCGTCTACGAGGTGGGTCAGGTGGTCCTGGGTCAGGGTGTCCACCGAGACCCTGGCAGAGCCGTTGGGCACGGCAACCCGCTGCGTCCAGCGCCCGCAGACGTGCGTATAAAAATCATCGCACGGTGACACGGACTCATCCAGTTGCTCCGAGATGTTCAGCGCTTCCCGTTGACAAGCCGGCGAGTCGCAGGGTTTAGGGTGTTCCATTACCTGGTTGGTACAGAGTGAGGCACGGCTAATGAAACATCAAATAACCAGTTGGCATCTCGTGTGCCAAGAACGTTTTTCTTGTGAACTTCGTATTTGACAGAAAGAATGACAATGTGCGGAGAGAACTCGTCGAAAGCCGCGGAGTGCGTACACTGAGCAGTGTGTAGCACTTGTTGCTCGTTAGCTCGGCAAGTGAGACAAGTGCACTGATGTTTGAAACAAGCCAACATGCAAAAAAGTATACCGTGTAGTTTCCAGAAAGCTTCGACATGAACTTGTGACTATGAAGGACAAACTAAAGAGTAAAATGTTCCCGGGTGTGGTGTATGCCATTCCCAGCGCGAACTGTTCGTGCGTTTACGTCGGCGAAAGCAGAAACTTCGAGAGGCGCCTCAAGCAGCCAAAGCGACGTCAAGAAGCAACACGTGTCTCCGAGCGCACATTCTGAGCATTGCGTTTCATCAGGGCATGCTACTAACTGGGACCAAGCACGTTTGATTGCCAAAGAGAAGAATCGAAACATGTGTCTTTAGCTAGAGTCGCTTCATATTGAAACAATGATGAACACTCGTAATCAAAACGATGAAAATTTGCCACCTGTGTACGCTAAGTGTCTTGTACACGTCATACGACGTGCTTACGCGACTGTTTTATTGCTTGTAGTCGAATTTATGAACAGGGCTTCCGTGTGGGAGCCGAAACGTTAACCTTTCTAGATCTTTTGTGGTCGATGTCTCGTTTTATTTTATCATATTTCGTCAATTTCACGCCCACTGCCATCCCGGCTAAAGCGCCAACTTAGTTTTTGGTGGTCTGCGACTATATCACATTACATATAGTGTTTAAGAACCATGTGATGAAAGTATGTGTGCAACATAGTTTTACTATAACGATGCGCACTTATGTATTACAGATGAAGTGAAGGCGTCGTATAGCCATCGATAACTGCTGGAGACTATCAACGCTTATCCATGCCTTGTCGCTTTTACCGATGCTCACGAAGGACTGTACCGACCGCCCTAGAGTGTGCTAAGAAATATCTAGCCCTGATTCGACCTTGTCAATACAACTGGGTGCCTATGATAGAACTCTGGTGAGACTTTGGGCCATCTATCCGGCTGGTCAAGCCGACGAGCTTGACCGGCAGACGAGATTTCCACTATCGCCGATCGTGTTCACCGCTGTCGTTGTGCTTTGAGTGTAACTTGTTTTTGTGGGAACAAGTTCACCCAATAAAGTTAGTTTCGTCGTTTACAGATTTGCCACTGTATTATTCACCTTCACTACGACGCGACAGGAATCATGAGCAGTGTTTAACCCTAGGTGGTGTCAACACTGTCCACCCCTTCTACTGATTCTACCAAGTTTTACAGTTGGCAGCACTAGAGCCGATATGCTCCAATTTTCGGAGGCTGTTCAATGCAGAAAAGTTTGTGCCGCACGGCCAACTGATTCAAGGGCTCTGTAGTTTCGTAGAGGTAACTGACATATAAGGCGAAATGTGAAGCCTTCGCATTCTTCCATTGCAGTAAACACCCGCACCAGGCAACATGCCCAAGTCCCCGCCATCCTTTACAGTAAGTAATCAGCCAGTCTACACCAACAGACCTGCGGCAGCAGCTCGTCGTGAGCGACGACAGCGTGATGACGTTGGGTGCGCAGTGGTTGGTGGGCCCTGCCACCATGCGGGTCCCCGCTGTCTTTGACTGCGTTTCGCTCGATGGAGTGATGGTCAGCAGGCGCAAGGCCGTGGTCGTGTGTCTGCGCCATGACGACGTCGAATGCCGTCACGGCGTCCTGCGCCTGCCTGTTCACGCTGGACGAAGCGGTCCTGCGAGCGCCAAATGCGCCCCGAGGCTCTATGGCGTGGGAATTGGAAGAACAATCGACGGAGGGCGACTGAAGTGTTCTGTTTGTGTTTGATTTTGTTAGCACCAAAGTATCCAACATCGATAATCCACTCGCCGGATTTCTCACCATGGTAAGCTCAGCATATTTGCGATATCTTTTATATCAATAAAGTAAAAAAAAAGTAACGAAGAAAGGTGACAAGTAGTTTTGCATTGGCTTTTTGTAGTAATCAATGGGTTTATATACGTGTGAGTGGAGCATAGAATCACAGGATCCGGCACAGAAATCGTTTAAAGAATAGAAGTACGCAGGAAAAATAACAGTACTTTACTAATGTTTCGGCCGTGGTCCAGCCTTCATCAAGAGTCCTTTTGAACGGCTCTTCATGAAAGCCGGATAAATGCCGAAACGTCAGTAAAGTCCTGTTATTTTTCCTACGTACTTCCATTCAAGCTTTATATATATATATATATATATATATATATATATATATATATATATATATATATATATATATATATATATATATATATATATATATATATACGTACATATGTGTGTGTGTGTGTGTGTGTGTGTGTGGCCGTGTGTGTGTGTAAGATTTAAAAAAAACATCAGCATAGAGAGCGTGCTTTTAGCGCTCAGCGAAAGTTTGAGATCATGAATTAAGGTGAAATATTGTGAATGCCAAAATATGGAGGCCTCTATGTATTTCGAAATAAAATTCATGATGTCTGCGAGCTGGAGGTAATCGACTTTTTAGCAGTTCTTGCGGGTAGTATCGCTACATGCCTAGAGAGTGCATGGTTTTTAACGGTTTGGTGTGCCATAGAAATGCGTGACGAGCATACATAGAGATAAGCAGGTTATTGCAGTGCTCCATCCTTTCAGCAATTCAATTGAGTTAAGCGTGAACGGTAATTCTAGGACCATAACAGTAGCTTGCGGCTGATTCAAATCAAAGTGCTGCGTCGAGATTTTGAAGTTTTGTGTCTCCTAAGGGTATCGCACGTTGTTCGATATGATCAAATTGGGCGCACGCACTTCGACACTTGATATGTGCCGTCGTGTTAAACCAGGAAGTGCGAAGCCTATAGGTATATAGCACACAATACCGGACTCGTGTAGTTAAGGCTTTGCCATGTGCTCTTGTGGGCTGAGTGTTCAACTGTTCAATTGTCTTAATTGACGTCTATATCAAAAGAATATTACCACCAAGTAAAAAAATGAAGCAATAATTTTCGAGGTAGACGCTGCCCGGGCCCCGATCGATAAACAATAGCGACAATTGATTCTGTCTTTATTTAAAATATACCACGGGGACTCTGCGCTAGGGCGGGTCACGAGACTTCCTTATACCGAAATGCACTTCCTCGTAATCAGACGTTCGGGCATCGGCCATTCATTTTCTGGATTCTGGCTCCCTAATAAGCACATGTGGCCGCGTCACAGACCGATCTATCTCGGGGATATCAGTCACAGTGCCCGCTAATAACTGGATGCAGCGGGAAGCGATACAAGTTCCCCTAAGGTCGAGCTTGCACCTAAACATCTTTTTTTTTACGTCACGGCATAGCACTTTATAATGAGATCCCAGGCTTCAACTTGTCTGCTGCGAGTGCGCACCACTCCAGCGAGATACTGCGCTGGATGTCATGCCACGTGAGAATATTGATACAAGTTACTTAACGTGAGTACTGCCTGAGCTGCGTAAATTTAAAGGCTACGGAAATGAAGGAATTGAGAGGAACATTTGTAGCAAATGCTACAGCGACAGCCGCGGCAAATTTGCTGCTTTGACTTCTGTTAGATACATGCGCAAGTACATCTTTATAGGAATGAATGTCATGAACTCAGTTCCTTCGAGCGATACGCATCTGCCGCTCCCGTATACCACCGCGGTATACGTGCCACTGTACCGCGTCCGTTCTAATGCTTGTGCTGTGGGTAAACGAATAGAAACAAAGACTGCACGAACAAGCTGCAGGCGTCGGATGCCGCTGAGCTCGGTTCTCGTCGCACCTGGCCAGGCGGCTGGTCACGGCGCTGGCAGCGGCCAGGGCGCGCGAGCTGCTCAGGATGGCGGCCCGGAACGCCACGAAGGGCAGCACGCCCGCAAACAGCACCGCGATGGCCGCCAGCAGCAGGATGGAGAACTTGCTGCCGAGGAACCGCTGGCCGAGGGACTGCCCGCCGGCCACCCGCACTGTCTGCCACGGCTGCTCCTGCAGGCTCTCGGTGGAGATGGAGACGATCTCGTCGCCCGTGTCGTCCGTCCACATGGTTCGACCTGGAATGGCAAGAAGGCGCTGTGCCAGAACGAGTACGACGGTACGCCGACGGAGTGCGTTGCCGCCAGCGTGGTGACGCGGTTTCGAGCTACAGCGGTCACAGGGGCTGGCAGCGTCTGTCTCGTGAGAGCGCGAACGGCAACGCTCGTGGCAGCAGCAGCAGCGTCGTCTTCGTCACCAATGCTGGCCAGCCGATGTAAATCACGAGCGGCACAAGAACATGCGATACGATTCTGAAAGAAAAAGGAAAGGGCTCATTTCCTATAAAAGTGCAGACTTCATCAAGTTGTTCGCATTTCAGAAATGTACCGTCACTTTATCCTTTGTTGATAAATCATATGGCTCACAAGCTTCGAGACAAACTTCTTCGAAGAAATGGACATATTCGTAGCAGAACAAGAGCCTAGTAAATTTGCAGCACGATAATCTTCTGCATTCATATATCAGCCAATTTCCTTGGCAGGTAAACACGCCTTGTGTGAAACTGAATATCCCGAAACCGGAAAGAAATCGGTCATGCACTATTTAGAGGCAACGTTACCTACGGTCGAGCAAATATACCGGTTGCAGGAGAACTAAAAGTCCGTCTTTATTAACGTGCATACATTAAATGACGGTTGGACTTCGGCCTTCCATGTTCCAGCATATCAAGTATGCAGACGTCGTCGGATATATCAGAATACGTCGGCAGCGGAGCGACACAACCGTTCTGAATATTACTGAGCCCTAAAATTAGTTGCCGAGTGTGATCACAGTCAGTACTGGTTGATGCATACTGACTCCGAAAGATCCATCATCATCATCATCATCATCATCATATGGAACTCCTAATCGAATTTTGCTATTATGCATGTATACTCCTCCATTATCTACAAAATTACGAAAACATTGATTGCTTCATTAGCTGGTTATGAGGCTTTTCTTTAATTTCTACCGAACCATACTGGTATTGCAAGGAAACAGGTGGCTGACAGCTTGGCTACTGCAGCGTAAGCATTAATTATATCCTTATCCCCGTTACATTTACCGTATCAGACACTATGCCTCTTTTTTCCTACCTAATGACAGACGATCAGCGAGGACATGCAGTTCGATGAGCAAGCTAAGTTCTCCCTTTTGTACAGAGTAGACCCATTCCAGCGAATGCCATCAAAACAGAAAATGGAACGCTTGACCAACACCCTTCTCGCTCGTCCGCACATGGATGCAGACCACATGCTTCATTTGTATCGCATTAAAAGAAGTAAATCCCCAGATTGTAGTTTGTGACTAACCCAACGCTTCAGTGGAATATATAATTATAGAATACTCACGCTGTGCAGAACAGTTAGTCCACCTGCGTGATTCTAAGAACTTTCTTGACAGATGCTCTCTATCAGTGAGTGAGAGTTGTGCTCTGATAAGCTGACACACGCCGTCAGCGCCCTTCGCGACATTTTGTGTACAGTCATCTCACGAATTGCTTCTTAGAGCCCGTCTCGGGTTGTTTGAGTGCCAGAACCTAATAAGCATAGAGCCTATTAGGTTCTTGTGCACGTTTGGATGTTCGAATGCTGATTCTTAGTTACAGTTTCATTTATATGCTTTTTTTAAATTTCATTTTCATTACATTACTTAACATCGGGGGGAGGGCGCTTAATTCCACGTGACAATATCATAACAGAACGAAGGACACATCCCAAATGAAAAAAAAAAACAACGAAACAATTATAAAAAGCGCAACATTGTGTCCGTGGATTGACACGAAAAAGTAAAAGAGAATGTAAGTTAGCGAAGACCATGGTTATGTTTCGGAAGATTAGGCAAGATGGGTAGTTAGCGTTTCATGGAATTATTTATGGCCAGTGTATTAAATTGTGTTTTCTGGCAGGCTATCCCAGTGGGTTATCGCGTCAGGGAAGAATGAAACGTTCATGACAGATGTCCGGGTGACGATGCATGCTATGGGACGACTGTGGTTTAAGCGCGAAAATGTACACAAGCCTGGATTTTTAACAGGGAATGCCTCTAGTGTGGATGGTAATACAAGGAGTGAATCAAGCAGAGGCGAGAGATGATTCGGCGGGAGCAAAGTGATAGTAATTCGAATGTGCGTTCCAGTACTGTTACGTTCATAATGCGAGAGTATTAATAATAATCATCATCAGCCTGCCTTTATGTCTACTGCAGGACGAAGGCCTCCCCAGCGATGTCCAGTTAGCCCTTATTCCCTGTATTGTACTAGCTGATTCCATCTTGTGCTTGCAAAGTTCCTAATTTCTTCACCCGAGCTAATTTTCTGCTGTCAGGCCTCGACTGCGCTTCCATTCCCTTGGTAGCCATTCTGTAACTGGAATGATCTACCGGTTATCTATCCTACGCATTACATAGTCTGCCCAGCTCCATTTTTTCCCCTTAATGTTCACTAGAATATCGGCTATCCCCGTTTGCTCTCTGATCCACGCCACTATCTTCCTGTCAACGTTAAGCCTTACATTTTTCGTTCCATTGCTCTATGCGTAGTCCGTAAGCTTTAAAGCGAAGCTTTACTTGCGGTTGCTAGGGTCTGGCACACCGCGTCGGAGAGTGGTTCAGAGCGTCTGTATACATGGCAGAAGCGAGTCAGATAGGAAAGGCCACGCGAGAAACTCGTTTGGACACAACCGCGTTGAATGTGCACAATGTCCTCTGGAGCTCCCTGGGTGTCGCCTCATTAGCCTCTTGACAGCTGTAGTTAGCGGTGACACCCGCAAAAGCAGTGCAGAAACTGCAGCGCTAGCCTTTCTACTAACGTGCGAGAGATAGAACTGTAGAAAGGAGGGAGAATAGGAAGTTCCCATATAGAAGTTGGGGGAGGGGGCAGTTTACGTTAGAAGGCAAGATAATGCGGCAGTGTTTGCGGGGAAACTGGATAAGATTAAGTTCAAGGTAAGGTACAGTATGTTCCTGCTATTTCTGAAAAATAAACACCAAGCATATATGTCAAGAGGACAAATTACGCAGGGCGGGCGGAAACAGAGCCGCATTAATTAAAGCGCACCGCAGGGTCCACACAACACTACGTATGCGGTTGGCCGCCAAATCAACACTTCTGTGCCCACCGCTACCGCGGTGGGCACAGAAGTGTTGCAAGTAGGCAAACGTAGGCAAACGAGCTGATGTTCGCGTTTATTTTCCGCTCCGAAACCTCTTGGTTTGATGTGTGCCAAGGTGAATGCAGGACATGTAGGACATGCAGGAAAATAAACATGTGTGCGCAAGAAAACATGGGCAGAAGCATGTCGGATGTGTAAAGATAGTAGTTTATTCAGTTCCCCTGTCGTGTGGTTCATCTTATGTAGGCAAAACGGGCAGATGTCTGAATGACAGATTTTATGAGCGTCGATATAAGATAGAAAACCAGCTCTCTGGTCACATTAGTGTTCATTGTAAGGCTCACAACTGCATTCCAGATTTTAATTTGTTTTCGTTGTGCGATGCAGATGACGGCACTGTTTTTTGTTGTTGTTTTGATTCTTGGCAGCATCTATTTATTGCTGTGTCAAGAAATAAAACCCTCAGTTGTTAGCGCGCCTACGTGGTTGTCCCGTGTCGCCTTCCGTCGTGCGTTGTGTTATTTGCCGTTCTCGTTTGAATCACGTTAAAGAACATCACGGTGTCAACATTCATCCGGAGTTCGCCACTATGGCGTGCCTCATAATCCGATTTCGGTTTTGGCACGTAAAGACCCATAATCCAATTAACTTCTGCATAATGCACTGTGCTATGTAAGGCAACGACAATGCTGAACCCTCTCAGAGATTATGAAATATGACCTACAATAACACCACAAGCAGACAGCTCTCCCTGTTTGTTCTGTGTACTACGCAGACAAACACCAGCGGTGCACGCAAGGTAATGTTTAACATCAACTCACCACTCTTGTGTTAGACTAAATGCTGAAGAAAATAAGCTTTCGCCGTCAACATCACCGCTAACCACCGTCAACCAAAACAACCAGCAGAGAAAGCTTCGCTTACATCGATTCCGACAGTGCGGAGCATCTGCACAATTTTTTTGGAGCTTCTTTGTTCACCTCCAAGTTTCTACCCCATATTTTAGCGCCGGTAGAGTGCTACCATTGCGCACTTTCTTTTCTCAACGACAGTGGTAAGCTCCCAGCAATTAAAGGCAAATTAAAAAGCGGTTCCTTACCCAGAAACATAGCCAGGTGTAGAGGGATGTAATAATGGTATGCAAGCGGAAAATGTTTCTTTCAGGTTCGGCTTTCTGACACTCCAAGAGGACGTGGAGGATGGTCAGCCTCTCACCACATCGACCACAAGTTGGCGGTTCATTTCCAGTAAGCAGAAAATTGTGGGTACCAAATGTGTGCCCTATTCTGAGGCGACAGAATAAGACATCTGTTCGCCAAGATTTTGTTGGGGAGGGCCAAAAACGTAACTGTTGCTTTATAACGTGCAGTTTATTATTTGTTTCAGCGTTCCACATGCGCTCTCAGCGTTGTCGCAATTTCCTTTTTAAGAAAGGCCTCAGATCTGCCACAGGGACAGCAGTCGTAGGAAGGTGCCAGAATATGACGCATATTCTATGTGCGGACGCACGAATGTTATAGATGCTAGTACTTTTTTTTGGATGGTGCCATTTTCAGTTTACGCTTTAAATATCCCTGAGTAAGAGTACGTGAAGCATACATGTAAGAGCAGATGGTGCCAATATATGTTGTCCATACTAGCGACTAGTCATGTAAACGACCAGGCATTTACAAGACGTGGAATTACTGCATTTCCGCGACTCTAAGCACCCCCCCCCCCCCCCCCCCCCCCGCCTCTATTTTCGCGAAAAGACTGGGAAAAAAGTTTGCATGCGAATCTAAGCACCCCCCCCCCCCCCCCCCCCCCCCTTCCCTATTTGTTAAGAAGCGCGCGTAGCCAAGGCCGCCAAGCGCGCTTGCTCACACTGTCATATCGAGCCGGAGCCGTCGGAGTGCCGAGGTGGAACGGCGTCCGCGGCGCGAGTACGCGCACAGCCGGACTGTGCGGATGTACGGTGAAAGCTACAGAAAGCGTCCCCATCAACCATCGCAAAGTGGATTTCGGACGCGTGGAAGCGGGTCCAAGTGGACGTTGTGGTCAAATAATTTAAGAACTGCTCGATCACAAACCACTTCGACGGAATGGAAGACTACCTGCTGTGGGATACCGAGAGCGGCGGTTCAAACGGTGCGACGAACTCGAGTGGCAGTGAGAGTGACTGAGCATCCGACACAAGCAGCGGGTTCACTGTGTGCACCGATTTTCTTTTGAATGTTTGCAAAATAAAATGTTATTTATCGCACCCGTCTCGTCGTGATGTCACAGCAAAAATAGGGCGGGGGGGGGGGATCATTCTAGATTTTTCGAATCTAAGCACCCCCCCTCACTTTGGGCATCGCGATCGTGATAAAAAGGGGGTGCTTAGAATCGAGTAAATACGCTATTGATAAGAGCAGAAATAATTGTATAGGTGTAGTTGATTAGTGTGCGATTGCGGGTTAACGACATAGCTTTGCGCTTAGGTTAAGAGGCATGACCCATTTTTCGCACCATACTGCGATGGAGTCCGGATCTTGTTGGATGGCGGTGACATTGCTAGTTCCTTTAATAGGGGAATGGCAGATACAGTGACAATAAACGCAGGCCAATAATAGCAAAACTTACCTTTTTTGAGGACAAAGAAAATATTCCGATGTCAGTACGCAAACTCAAAGGATCGTCATTTGCTACCAGTGAAGATTTCTCCCCCACCTACACGGCAGGCGCGAAGACAGCTCATTTCATTCGCGAAGACAGAAAAAAACTATTCAAACAGTTGCCAGGCTGCGCATAGACAGCAATAAATCCATATTTAATATCGCTACCCGCTCTGTTATTCCTTCCAGTGGATAGCACAGGGACATCACGTGTCCAAAAGGCCATAATCGGCCTAGCTCCTATCATGCCTCTCCTTCGATGTCATTATCGTTCACTAGCATTCGAAGCCCTGTGCATAAACGCGACCAGCTTTCTTCCGTCCTTGAAGACAGAAAATCTGACATACTAGCATTAACTGAAACTTGGTTGTATCCAGGTGTATTTGATGAAGAAATACTTGAATGTGTTCTCGACTACAACATTCACAGATATGACTGAAAAGGTAAAAAAGGCAGCGGCATCCTTACAGGAATAAGAAAAACACATCCGTGTTATGTAATTAACTCAAACTCTAACCTAGAAATGATCTGGGCTGTATGCATGTTCTCATCCTCGCGAATACTTATAGGTGTATGTTACCGACCTTCAAATTCTACTAATTTATTTATTAATGACTTGCGCAGCAACATAGAATCAGTGACGGAGCTTCACCCGTTTGATACCCTATATTTCCTAGGAGACTTCAATTTTCCTCTGATCGACTGGGTTAACTTATCTTCATCCTGTAATACTTCGGCAGAATTTATAAATTTAACCTTAGATTTTAACCTGTTGCAGGTTGTTATGCAGCCTACACGGGGTAATAATATCTTAGATTCAATCCTCACAACAGCACCTGATACAGTTGATCACATTGTGTCTATTAATGGCTTTAGCGATCATTCCTTAGTGCAAGTAACTCTAAACGTACCCTCATCTTTTACAGGTTTCGCTACTAAAAAAAAAAAACGCGATTATAGTAAAGCCACTTACAATGTTATGAATTTGGAATTAGATATATTCTTTTCCCACATGCTGTTGCCTCCATTTCACAGTCGGTTGGCGGAGGGGAATAGGATACTCTTCACGAATACGATATCTGCCTTCGTTAACCAGTACGTTCCTTTCATTAAGATAACCAATGATAAATCTAACCCATGGTTCACCAGATCCCTACGCTTACTGAGAAAGAGGAAGAAGCGCCACTACGAAAGTGCTAAGCACTTGCGCATGCAAGCAGCTTGGGACACGTACAAGGAAAGCTTAAAAATTTACTGTTCTACCCTGTCTTCAGCTAAAGATAAATACTTCACTCATGACCTACCATCTCTTGTAAATTCTAATCCCAGAAAGTTCTGGCACATTATAATCCCAAATTAAGACCACACTGACATTTATTACACAACAATAATAACACTCCCATTCCGGATAATCACTGTGCTTTTGCTTAAAATAGGTATTTTTCTTCTATATTCACCACAGATCAGCCTGATCTGCCGGATATATCGGAGCTAAACTACCAACACATGTCACCAATTGAAATAACAGCTGAAGGTGTCGCATACGTGATAAACAACCTCAAGCTAACCACATCCTGTGGCGTTGACGACATTAATTCTAAAATTCTGAAAAACACCTTCATAGCATCTAGTAAAATTGTGTCTCACATATTCAGGCAATCTTTAGAGACTGGCGTGCTGCCCTCAGATGGCAAGATAACAAAGGTCATACCCATATTTAAGTCAGGTAATGACCCCGAACCGGAAAACTACCGTCCAATATCATTCATCTATATGCTGCAAAATGCTAGAACATGTAAGTGCATCAGATGTCTACAGTCACCTGGAAGCCAACAAATTTTTCTTTTCTAACCAACACGGATTTCGGAGCAACTTCTCTTGTGACACGCAATTATTAGAATTAACAACTGATTTGCATACTAACATGGAAGAGGATCTACAAACTGATTGTGCTTTTCTAGACTTTTCAAAAGCGTTTGACCTCGTAGCACATTTCCGTTTGATTTTGAAATTATCTGCTCTTAAATTGCATTCTCTTACGCTAACATGGATTTGCGATTTCCTTTCTAATCATCAGCAATTCACAACAGTTACTCCCCGCGGTCGGCGGGGAGTAACTGGTCCCCGCGGTCGGCGCTGAAGTTGCTGAGAGAGAGGTATATCTACACTCTTGTAGTGGTATGCCGTGCGTCAAGCCTAGCATGCGTGAGAATGAAAGACATACCTGTGCTCTAGAATTACTTGAAACATGCAACAGTGGCGCTCCAAGCAACAAAAACGGGTTTCCCGCACACATAAAAACAAACTGGCGGATCCATTCGTACGCAGCTCTAGCAATAGAATGTATTACGAAATCAGCATAAATAAATGTACTTTCCCAACGCAGCAATGTGTGGGAACTAGTTTTCCACAATTGATTTTTAAGTGTGGATATTTTATTGTTCATCGCAGCCTATTTATTTGTTTTGAACTACAGGTCTTGAGTGGAGAAAAAGAAATATAAGAAAAAACAATCAAACAATCAAACAAATCTGGAATATACTTATGGGAATTTATTCAAACGGCAACAGATGTTTCTCTCTCACAACTTGGGCATCCGCTGGTTTACGAAATCCTTTCACGTTTTTCTCCGAATGTCTCGACTGGTGCTTGGCACAGACGTCGATTGCTTGCGTCACACGCGTCGGTGGACATTCCGTGGGTCGTGTCCACCGGGCAATGAATGCTATGCGGAAATAAGCTATCGGCGACTTATTACTCTTATACGCATCAGTTACGACTGACTGTTTACGTCGCAAGAACGTCGGTAAAATAAGTTATTCATTTTGTCTTGCTTGCGCAAGAAAAATGTGGTGATCTAAAAAGAAAGTTAATAAATAAGTAAGTGAAGTTGTCTGCGCACGAAACCATCGATGTACGTTAAGAACAGCGTGGGGTTAAGAATAAGTTCTAGCCTTCCGTTGGTGCGGCGCTTGATAAAGCAGCGAATCGCGCAGAATATAATTGCTTCTACAACTCTAGCAGGCGCTTGAATCCGCGACAAACAGTGTCAGCCATCCAGGAAGCCGTCGATTTGTTGCTGGAACTGAATTATTATTCATTTGGAGCTGCGAAATAAGCGTAAAGTGCAAGACCGGCCGCGGCCGGTGAAGAGGGGAGCAATCAGCACGAGTGTTAAATGCGCAAAAGCGGTTTAAGTGCGGCACGCCACAGTAAGCCAGTTTGACCGAAAAAAGAAATCGGGTTAGCAATGAAATGAAGGCAAGAGATACTGCAAAATCACGCGGTAATACCCGAGCGCACGACTATCGCCCTGTGTTTTACTGAACTAGCTTGCAGAAGATGGCGACACAATACCGCTAAAGGGAGTCTATACAGTAACTCTAACAGTAAGTAAGCCCCCACGGGAAAACTATGCATAGAAAGCTGAAGACGTCAGCCTTGCTACATGCAGGGATTACAACTTTAGATGCGGTGATTAAAAGAACATGTGAAGAAGTCAACAGAAATAACATTGATAAAAAGCATTGCACAACAAGAAAATTATAGTGTTGATAATTGGGCTTTTTGGTAGGTCATCGTTGTGTATTCAGCGCAAGAACTTTCTGGCTAGACAAGCAAGTGTGACAACAGTTTTCTGCAGAACTCTCTCTCTCTCTCTCCTTTGATTTGGCTCAGTGAGCGGCATGTCGAGATTGCAAAAATATCAAAGTGAAAACATGACCAACACAGAGCGCGGTCAAAATTGCTATCGTCCAGCCTAAGGAGGAGAAAGTAAGAAAGGGCATGTGTTTGGTCGATGTGATAAATCCTCCAGAAGCTCAATAAGCAAACGTGCACAAGAAAAAGAAAACTGTTTTGTTATATATTCTATGTCCCTTACATCGCATCTGCGTGCATGGTGTGATGTCAAATAAAAAGAAAGCCGTGCATTCATTGCCCTACATCTCAAGATCCTAGATCCTGTGAGGAAACCAAATCCGTTAAAGGTTACCCGCTAGTCCAAGATAAACTGTATGTATAAGCAAAATTTTTATGATCAAGAGTTCATCTTTTGGGGACATACCTCATGTGGTTTTCAATATCATTGAAAAATTGTCGCCTAAAATCTTTAACGCCCCAGCACAGAAGATATAAAAAGCTCGCTGCGGGTGTGTCCACTTCTCGTCGTCTTATTTTCGTGGTGGCTTCATTAGAATAAACAAAAGCCAAACTAAAAAGAACGTGCAGCTGCCCTAGCCACTTTGTTTGAGCTGCACCACAATGCAAAGGGTTTCACACGTATATATATATATATATATATATATATATATATATATATATATATATATATATATATATATATATATATATGTGTGAGTGTGTGTGTGTGTGTGTGTGTGTGTGTGTGTGTGTGTGTGTGTGTGTGTGTGTGTGTGTGTGTGTGTGTGTGTGTGTGTGTGTGAAGAAAACTGATGAATACCAAGAGAACCGAGCGACTCGATGTTTAGTTGATATGATTTCTGTGTTACCATACCCTAGCCTATCCCCTTTTATGCTACTGCGTAAATACGACACTAGCTCACCCGCAGCGGTAGTTCGGTATGCCGTGTCGCTGCTGAGCTCGAGATTGCGGGTTCGATCCCGGCAGCGGCGGACGTATATTGATGAGGGCGGGATGCAACAAACGCTCGTGTACTGTGCATTGGATGCACGTTAAAAAAATAAGAAAGACCAGGTGCTAGAAATTAATCAGGAGCCGCGCGCTATGGCGTGCCTCGTAATATAAACGTGGTTCTGGCTCGTACGCGCCAGAATTTTAATTGGTATTGTTAACGACACAAAATCCAAGAAAATAACAGGCAAGAACAACTTCCTTCGTTTAATACAAGTACCTAGAAAGTGTAGGGGAGGCTGAATAGAGGCCACCTTCACTCTTTGAATAAAAGAAAGACACGCTATCTGAGCCACTGAGTGACTATAAGTGACTCCAGATTCTTCAGAAGCGCTATGCGTCTGTTAGCTGGCGGCTCTTAGTGATGATTTATTTCCGACGGCCTGGTCGTTTGCACGCTCTGGGGCTCCCACCCTCCTTGGCTCGTTGCTGGACAATCCCGTTGCAGTAATTGGTTGTCTGTTCAGTGAATAAATAACAAAGAAATAAACACAAAGTAAGGAAAGGAAATTACTGCTATCCACACTGTAACTGTCTAGCGCAGTCGGCTCACACTTGAACTGAGGAAAACTCGGTCAGCTTTCATCGCAGCAGCTGTGCACACTCCGACCTGACCTACAACGTGGAGACGGTAAAGTGTGACGTAAGACACAAATAATTACGAATTACTGGGGAAAAAAAAGAAGGAGAATGTTGCTGTCTATATGAACAAAGTATACCGAAGTCACCTTTTATTTGAAGATCATTGGTCATTACGCTTCAAAGCATAAATTTGGTGCTATGTGTGTGGTTTGATTGAACTTTGATAACGAACACGCTGCAGCACGTAGGCCTTCACCCGGCCGCAGGAAAATGGCTGCGAAGGAAAGGACGTGAAAGGAGCGGCAGCCTGTCAGCGGTAACCGAATCCACAGCCTTCGCATGACTCCTGTCGTGCTCTTCCTCATGAACTGCAGTCTTGGCTGCCACCTCCGGCTTCTCGCTTTCTCGCACACGTATGCGCGGCACATTTACTAAAGTAATAACAAGACGTTTTGTTAATAAAGTGACTGGAAGGCCAATGCATTTCTCCACAAAGTTCCGAAATTAATATCTCGAAGCTGGTGTAATTCTGAGAATCGGTTCCTACTCCACTTCTAGGATATGTATACTTCAATATGGGCCATAATGCAATTATTTACAAATTTAATTAGTGAATCTTTGTTGATTAGTCAAATATGCATTTCAATTTTTCGTGCAAGTAATGTCCGTTTCTTCGAGTAGACCAGCTCATGGACTAGAATTGTGCTAGCTGCTACAGGCAAACATTAAAAAAACATTTCCAAGTGTTCGCTGAAACGCCTAGCATATCCTTAATACTGTACCTGTCATACAATGGAGCACCAACCATGTACGACATGTGGAACTATTGGATAAGTTTCTTAGCTTATACTGGTCAACGTGTGCTTGCGCTCAATTAACCTTGAGTTGCACGCGGCTAGTTGAGAACAAGCATAGTGTTGACTATGACAGGAAACTTAACATCGCACACATTGTATATCGCTGTTGACCGTTATCACATGGGCGTCGACCACTCACGAATTTTTAAAGCGCAGCTGTATACCTCTACCATAGCCTCTCTACCGTCCAAGGAAATTTTTGTGTCGTATTTTCCTAAATGAGAATGTGCTGCGCTCGGGCCCTCATAAAATGAAACCAGCCCAATATTCCGCAAGGCTGCCTGCTTTTAGTGAGGCGGACGCAGTTTTTCCTTATTCAACTAGTGACTTGCCTCCTGTCCTCCTCCCATCTCACGTCGTAACCACACATCTTGCAGCGCGTGATGCACTCCTACGGAGCACATCGGCGTCGCGTCCAGTCGAGTAAGTGGCGCCTTCTGCCGGAGCTGCTGCTGCCTTCGTAGGCCGAAACTCGTTCGCTGCGGCGAAAACACCCGCTGCCGCGCAACGCTAAGCTGAGCAGCGTTCCTGTGCCGTCCTTCAGCCTGACATTTGCAGGCATTGCCTGCAAAGTCGCTCATGAAAGGATGCGAATAATGGGGGTTTTGTTCTTTCGCCATTGTTTCCCTGTGATCCGAACACTAAAGCTTGGTTGGTAAACCATATTATTAACCGTTAAAAGGGGTTGGAGAAACGCTTTAATGTTTCCGTAAATTGCGCGCTTGCGGAATCACAAAGATCATGTTCGAGCATTTTAAGTTAAAAAGTGATTTTTCTTTCACTCGCAAGCACTGGCAAAACGGCCGAAAATGCGGTAAGTTTCACTTTCCCTTCTAACGTTGACGAATCTGTGGAGGCATCTTGATGCTGTGCGTAACTTTGCCAGCCATCGTTAGATGCTCATTTTTGAACCTTCTGACTTCACGCACTTAATGGGGGGAGCCCCGGTTTCTCAAGCTTTTACGATCAACCAAGCTGGATACCAGAAGTATAGTGAAATATATTTGTTTCTCGCTCACCGACGACGATGCTTCGAGGGACCATACGAATGACATAAACAACGCTCTGTCGACCTTCGCTCCACGAGCGAGCCATGGCCCGCCTTTTCTGTTTGTGGGCCTCAGCATCGCTGAATAAATCACCTCAGCTTCTGCGAGCTTCACCCATTCCCGCATGTGCAATATATATGCCTCTGTTCCGCATGCTATGCGCCACCTCCATGCACTGTTTCGCAAGCCGGTTAAAGGAGGGTCATGCAACGTTTGCAATCACTTTATGAAAACGCTGTCGGAATAATTTCATTAGGGAAATATGAACTCCTCAACCCCACTCACCTCTTCTGTATCGACAACCCGAGAATTGACTGTTTCGCTCACCACTCATGGGCGTGGCGAACGCGCAGGGGACAGGACTTAGCCTGACGTGTTGCGAAGCCAAGGGCATCCGAATATTAATTAGACCGCGCTTCTTTTGTATTAAGGGACGCCCGCCTCCCGGCGCTTCCATACATTTCCACGTTGCTTCCGCGTGCGACGCGGCGAGAGCAGCGGAGGAGGAGTTTCTGGGAAAGGAGGCTGGCGGGGAGAAGCGAGCGGTGCCCCACGAGCGGCGGCCGGTCGCGCTGCGACGGCCGCCGCTTTGCAGCTCAAGTCCGCGGGCCTCTCGCCTCGGAGGCCGGCGGCACGGACGCGCTCATTTCTACCTGATGGCCTCGGCGTGGCACTTGTCGATGTGGTGCCCCAGGGGATCAGGGAAGGCCCAATGACTCCGGGAATACCCAGGGACATCGACACGGGTGAGCTTGCCTCAGTTTAAAGAGTTCACGTGAAGTGTGGGTTAAAAATGCCACACTGCAGAATCGTTGTGTCTTTGTGTTTTGCTTTACCTACTGCACTCGTTCCTAACGCCCATGTCTCAATGTGAATTCGTTCCGACTTTCCCAACTCGCAGCTGTTGCTGTGCAGATGATCATTGTATAGTTGCCGTGGTCGTTTGGTATTTGTGTGCAAAACAATATTTCATACTATGTCATACATAGTAGCGCGCAGTCGTGGGCACTTATTTTTCATTTTATACGTGTTCACCTTTCGTTAGCTTAAAAATGTTCCTTCGGGGAGGGGCTATGCGTAATGGGTTCGTCGCAAGTTCACTGATTATACGAATGCTGGTGACAGCACGGGGAGAACAAGATAAATCTACAAGTCAATGAAAATAATGAATGTGTGTTTTGGAACCTTAGACGAAAAAAAGCGAAAGAAGTACTACGTCAGTTGATTAAAAGTGGGAAGGCTACCTGACCGGAGAATTGACAGCCTTTGGAGATAACAGAAACCCGATCATCCTTGACACTGCATAGGACACACCGCTTGATAAGTGCGCGAAAATTATTGATTCCAAATATAAACCAAATAGGGTTCGCAATTTTGCAATCGCTATTTTCTCATATTTGCCTACGACAGCATCTACGGAACGCTCACGGTTATTGGTGCTTTCACCCGTGTGTCTTGGCTCTTGGCCTCCATGTAACAGCGTTTGGTACCCTTCTTTTGGATTTTAAGACCGTTGCAGTACAATTACATTACCTGCCAAGAACGCTGGAAAAACAGACGCACATACACACACACAAAAGAAAAAAGAGCGCTGTCATTACAAACACTGAAGTGCATACGTTACTACTGAAACGAAATCAAGGTTATAGCTTCCGTTAAAAAACAAAGAGTGTCTAGAATTCTATCCATCTATCTATCTATCTATCTATCTATCTATCTATCTATCTATCTATCTATCTATCTATCTATCTATCTATCTATCTATCTATCTATCTATCTATCTATCTATCTATCTATCTATCTATCTATCTATCTATCTATCTATCTATCTATCTATCTATCTATCTATCTATCTATCTATCTATCTATCTATCTATCTATCTATCTATCTATCTATCTATGAGTGTGTATATATATATATATATATATATATATATATATATATATATATATATATATATATATATATATATATATATATATGCAAGACATATCCAAACCTTCAACCAACAACTACAAGAATACATTTTTTTACAAACGTAACGGACGGCGACCCAGCGATACCTTTGTAATAGTATTTTTGTTGTTGTTGAAGGTGTGAATATTTCTTTCATAATTATTTCTTCGGGTTCAATGAACACTTCATTTGACAATATATATGTACGAACGAGAACTGTCCCTTTTATGCATTTCCTAACGGTTATATATAGCATATAATATACATAATGTTTAAGAAGCATATGTATATTCCTGATCATTTATTAACTTCTCGGCTTTCTGTTATGTTTGTGTTTATTACTTCACAATGTCATATAATTTTTCATTAATCTCTTATTTTATTTTTTTAATACACGCATAGACTTCGTATAAGGAAACAGTTTACCCACAAACACAAAAGAATGCGCAAAGAATTCAATGAATGCAGTTCGCGGAACTCGGAGAAAAGTGGAGGTCACCGTACGGCCGTCGTACAACCAGCTGGGGGTGTATTTTCTGTCTTCGTTGTATCACAAAAGTTGCAGCAACTTCAAATGAAGGAACAAGAAAGAAGCTCTTCTGTCCGTTGCAACCCCTGGCATAGTGTATTCTAACATGTGACCCCTCTCCCCCTGCACTCCAGTGACTGCGTCTTCACACCTTATATTTCTCCCGACCCTCCTTTGTGGACGCCACTGAATGTACGCATGTTTTTACTCATAGGCCACCTACGCTTCCTCTCTCTCTTTTTCCCCCTTCTATCAGATAGCATGCATAAATTTAGCTCTGGGGCTTCCAATCGCACTCTTGATAAATGCTGGACTGCAGCCAAAATTAAATGATTGTTTGTGCTTTATTACATGCGTCTGAACTTCTTTCAAACATATATATATATATATATATATATATATATATATATATATATATATATATATATATATATATATATATATATATATATATATATATAACTTGCCGATGGTGGGAGCCGAACCTATGACATAACCTCCCTATTTTATATATATATATATATATATATATATATATATATATATATATATATATATATATATATATAATGCGGAGGTTATGCCATAGGTTCGGCTCCCACCATCGGCAAGTTATCTTTTCGCCCACTTTTATGATTAACAAATATCGACTCGTCGATTTTCTTTCTTCTCCCCTCGTTCATTCATAGCGAGGTTCTCGAATCTGGCAGCTTTGATGTCATTAGGAAGCATTCGAGGGTATATTAGCCACATGCGGGCTCACGTGTTCCCGTTTTACGTGACGCCATCGGGGAAAAAAAGGGATGCTCCACTTCCTCCCACCACGCTGGCTAACTCCCCTAGGGCTAGATCTAGTAAACATAAATAGCACAGTTAGGGGACGGATTGATAGCCGTTGCCTTAGCACGATCGTTAATGCAATGCACGCGTAATGCGGAGGTTGTGAGTTCGGTTCGCACCAATGACACGTCATCTTTGCGTCCAGTTTCATTCCCTTCTCCCCCTCCTTTCATTATCTTCTACATTTCAATTTCAACTACAGCTAATTTTCCCGATGCTCTCCTTGGCTTCATTATCTGTTGGGTTTATATGACCATTATGTATGTATGTATGTATGTATGTATGTATGTATGTATGTATGTATGTATGTATGTATGTATGTATGTATGTATGTATGTATGTATGTATGTATGTATGTATGTATGTATGTATGTATGTATGTATGTATGTATGTATGTATGTATGTATGTATGTATGTATGTATGTATGTATGTATGTATGTATGTATGTATGTATGTATGTATGTATGTATGTATGTATGTATGTATGTATGTATGTATGTATGTATGTATGTATGTATGTATGTATGTATGTATGTATGTATGTATGTATGTATGTATGTATGTATGTATGTATGTATGTATGTATGTATGTATGTATGTATGTATGTATGTATGTATGTATGTATGTATGTATGTATGTATGTATGTATGTATGTATGTATGTATGTATGTATGTATGTATGTATGTATGAAGCTGATTACGATTTTGCCAATACAAGATTGTCATGGCACCGGAGCAAAAGGCGAGACTATACACTCCTGACTAGGCCCCTGGCGCCACGAGCACAACAGACAACAGTGAAAAAAAATATGTATACATATATATACATAATACACACTTATATACATAATTATGTATACATGCATGTATATGAATGACACGATTATACATACAATATATTAATGCAGCCTAATAAGCATAAAGAATGCAAATGAAGAAATAAAGTAGGTACAGAAAGATACAGAAAGGCCCAAAGCCAAATGGGGACAATAAGTGTTGCAACGCATGAAATTGCATATCAGCTTAAAAACGGAAAATCAATTAGAAAACACAGGTGTCAATTGTCGGAAAAATACAGTTTTGATTTCTTTCTGAATATTGAAATCGTTGAGGAATCTTGCATGATATCAAATAAAGAACGGCCATCATTAAGTAAATTAGGAATCGGCCACTGTAAAAGCTGATTGCCGTAGTTTGTTCTGGTTTTTATCTTAATAAAGTTCCTAGCCCCTAAGGTGTAATTAGTTGTGGTATTAGTATATATAGAAAAAATGTTCTCACGATTACTTATGAATTCTAATTATGCTTTTTCGGATAATTTTTGTTTATATAGACTAGGGACACTCAAAATACTGTCCTGGTGAAAGTACTCAGATGGGTACATCGATGGGTTATGAATAATACGAACACACTTTTTCTGCAATCGGAATAGAGTTTCCAAGTTAGCTTTAGCAGTGACGTCCCAGATAAGTAGACCATAGTGGAATCTAGAATGAATAGTAGAAAAGTATAATTGACGTTTAAGTTTTAAAGGTAACAGCGTGCGATGCTTATTGAGCATACCGATTAATTGTGCTATGCTACGTTTAATATAACTTACGTGATGCGTCCACCGTAGATTTTCATGGAAGAGCACACCCAAGAACTTGCACTGGGAAACCCTTTCAAGTGGTTGCGATTCAAATATTAAAGAAGATGCGAACTTAATTGGCTTTTAATAGGAGTAAAAACAATATACTTTGCTTTTTTAACATTTAGGCTCAACTGATTAGCCGATAACCACACTGAAAGGGAATTTAAGCAGTTGTTAATAAGAGGAATAAGAATAGAGATGTTATCAGAGGAGAAAAAAAGTTTGTATCGTCGGCATATAATACAATATCGTGTGTTTCTGGTATTGCCACGATATCATTAATATAAAGCAGGAAAATCGTAGGACCTAAAATAGAACCCTGCGGGACGCCGTACCTAAGGTCTGCTATATCTGATTTTATGCTGTTGATTTCCACTAATTCGGAGCGGTGTGATAGATGGCTACGCAGTAAGTCTAAAGCAATGCCTCTGATTCCATAAAAGGGTAATTTAGAAAAAAGCATGTTATGTTTAATTGAATGCAATGCTTTATGAAAGTTTAAAAATAAGCCTATTGTGTATTGTTGGTTTTCTATATTGGTAACAATTTTATCACGTATTTCAAGTAACGCAGATTCAATGGATTTACCCCTTTGAAAGCCATACTGATTCGGGGATATAAGGTTGCATGTGTCCAGTTACTCTCGAATTTAAGGCTTTTTCAATAATTTGAGAAAAAACTGCAAGTATGGATATCGGCCGGTAATTAGTGATGCAGTCAGTTGCGCCACCTTTATGCAAGACGACGATCCTAGCAATTTTCATGTTATCCGGAAATGTGTCTGTAGAAAACACATTGTTTGCTTATGTCACAAAGAACATTGCATAATAAATCCGCGACTGCTTTAATTGGTGCTACTTTAATACCATCATAACCACAAGAAGAGCTGTTCTTTAATTTGCTGATAATGTGTGCTATTCCTGTAGGTGTAACAGGACGAAGATACATAGTATTCTGCTAACTGGTGTTAATATAGTCCTTAAAGCAGTTGCTTACTTCCGAGTCAAAGGAGCCAAAGCACAAGAACTGCTGATTGAATACTTCAGCGAGGGATTTACCGCTTAGAACTTTATCGCCGTACGTAAGTTCCTGGGGAATGCTGTTTTTTTGTGTACCGTAATAGGTCCTTTAGAGTTCGCCAAGTTTTTTTTAGGGTCATAAAGAATGTCCGTAAATTTGTTAGCGTAGTAATCAACACGTGACATTTTTATGTCGGCATTTAACCTGTTCCTAACTTTTTTATATTGCTTAACAATTTCTGTGTCCTTATATTTCAGGAAGTTGCCGAAGAGCCTATCTCGTGCTTTGATCACCTTGACCAAGTCGTACGTAAACCAGGGTTTTGTCGCCTTCTTAACCTTTTTAACACTTACCAAAGGAAAATAATGTTCGTAAATTTCAATAATTTTCTCGAGAAAACTGTTTTAAAAGGTTTGACTCAGATTTAATTTTATCTAAAATTTCATTCTAGTTCACAGATGCGATATTTTGGCAGAAATTATCTATGGCACGCTCAGTTATCAGCCGCTGAGCCTTTGTCGCGTGTTCTGTGGTAACCTGTGGAAAGGTGCACTTAGGAATGAAACAGAACAAAGGTAAATGATCACTGATTGCACTTACAGGCACTCCCGCTTTCACGTCATTTTCATCATGATTAGTCAGACACAAATCAATCAAGGCTTCATTGGATGCAGAGACGCGAGTAGGCAGAGCAATATTGCTCGAAAAGCCATACATTGATAACAGGTCGGCAAATTCTTTAACTGATGTGTTACCAGGTTGCAACAAATCAACGTTAAAGTCACCCAAAATTACCACAGGCATTTTCAGTGACGACAGAGAATCAAGCAATGTTTCAGATCGACGGAAAAATTCAACCAAAGACCCAGCGGGAGGCCTATAAACAACGCCAATTACGAAAGTTCTACATCTGACAAAAAGAAGTTCGTAGTTGGACGACTTAGCACAGTGTTCAGCCATTACATCATAATGGAGAGCGTTTTTTATGTATAATGCAATCCCACCCCCTTTCTTACTAAACCTGCTCAAGCATTCAGGTTTGTAACCATTGATTTGGATTACATCTTGAGCGGTATTGTACCAAGTTTTCGTAAATGCCAAAATATCAAACTCAAAACCTAAGGTCATAAAGAATGTGTTTAATTGGTCCTCTTTGTTCCGTAAACTCTTCGCTTTCAAATGATAAAAGGAAAAAAACTTGGATCTCTTACTCTCCTCAGAAGCAAAATCAGGAAAAGAAATGGAATCGAGATAAGACTTAGAAGATGAGACCTAAAAATGAAAATGTGTGTGTGTGTGTGTGTGTGTGTGTGTGTGTGCGTGTGTGAATATATCATGAATATATCAGAGCGGATATTTTTCATATCGTGAAAGAAGGTAAGGCGTGCAGACAACGATACAAGAGAACCAGATAACACAAACGCCGCGAAGATTGATAACCCGCCGTGGTTGCTCAGTGGCTATGGTGTTGGGCTGCTGAGCACGAGGCCGCGGGATCGAATCCCGGCCCGGGCGGCCGCTTTTCGATGGGGGCGAAATGCGAAAGCATCCATGTACTTAGATTTTCTACCAAGATTTAGGTGCATGATAAGAAACCCCAGGTGGTCGAAATTTCCGGAGTCCTCCACTACGGCGTGCCTCATAATCAGAAAGTGGTTTTGGCACGTAAAACACTATAATTTAATCTTTAATATTGATAGTGGGCGTTTGTGCTGTGTTGTCTGCTTCTCTTGCGTCTGTGTCTGCATGCCTTACCTTATTTCACGATGACTGCCTACCTAGTAGCTGAACCTTCTGTGTTTCTAAGATTTTTTATATATTGCAAAGTTTCCTGTTTGAGAAGCGGAGGAGTTTAGCAGTAAATATCTCAGGCCTCGAAAACGAGCTTTTCGTCACAGGGAAGTAACGTTGCTTTAAAAAAAAAAAGATCACGTCGTCCTTCGTGGCGTTATGACACGTGAAACACAATTTCCGCAATATGCGTAAGGTAATGTACACGTGGTTTATGAGAAGCTGCCACTACTGGCAATCCTCTGAGTCGTTTGACAAGTATGATCCGTGAAGTCCTAGTTGAAGTTAGGCTCAGGCTAGGTTTACATTCAGGCGCCAAAAGTAAAAAGAAAGTCGAAGGCAGGCAGAAAAAAAGGCACTAAATCACAGCGGTAGGCTAGCTTTTCGAGAGTAATATTGCGCCGTGCATGTATCATGCTACTTTTACTTTACGCACTTGTCCAACTATGAACATTTCTTTTTCTTTTGCAAGGTAAAAATTGAAACCCACCAAAATTCGGGCGGATGCCAATTTTTCCCTTTCATGTAGTTTCCTCCACCTGCCGATTTTCCACAGAACCTAATTTCCTTTTCCTTTTGGAAAATAAACACGACTTTATTAGACAGAAGTGCGGCTGAAGTCCTTGTCATATACCTGCGTGATGCGCGCCAGTTTTAATGTAAGTGTGTTACACGAGCAAACCGTGTTCCTGTAAATCGTTCCCTTAGTAACCATGACCTAAAGTAACCTTCAGTAACCTAAACTTTATTTGCAGTGATAAAGCCTCTTTCCTATTGCGTTCTCCGGAGTCCTATTAGGTGAGGCTCTCGAAGACAAAATTGAGGCGATCACCATTTGGGAAAATCTCCAGTGCAGCTATTGTCTCTAGTCATCCTGTGCAACATTCAGGTGGGGAGATAGTCAAACGCCCCTGTCGAAACGTTGGCTCCAGTGACATTCCCCGGCCTACGACTGTTACTTCGTTTTCAACTTTCTGTGAGCCTCTCTCTTGTTTTGGATGCGTGGCTTTCAACAGATGACGGAATTTTGCAGCAGGAGAGACACGTTTAAGTCCAGTAGAGGTATACTCCAAGTTCATGCATTCGTAGTGGTTAGGCTTGATGCGGCGTACAGAAAACCTCCTTGTTAAACGAGGATTCAAGTGAACCTATTATGTCCATTGGAAATGTTGATATATTCTGGAAGACGTTGATATTTATTTTCTTCGTCAAACTTGCAGGCAACTTTGCTACACAAACAAGTTCAGCAAGGTTTTTCGTTATGACGCTCTCGTAGACTCTGCTCTTTGAGAATATGTTTCCAGCATGATGTTATGACGGACACTTACAACAGAGCTTGGGTACGGACTACCATTAGTGGCTGCACGTACAGGTGAAAAAGAAAGTTGTTGAATAGAAAGCACACACGATGAACACATCGAGGTATTTTTGTATGCACTCTTTATTTTTATTCTGTGCAACTTTCTTTTTTTACCACAACGTCGTTTTGAAGGCTGCCTACAGGAGCAGCCAGACAACTCCAACTAATCATTTTAATCAAGACGCTGCTTTAGGTAACCTTACTTCGATTAACACTTACATTTGGAACACACCGACAGCTTCAGTGTCTGAACGCATACACTGATGAATTCTGCAATTCGCAGAAGGATCGACATTTGGGCGAGTTGGCACTGGTTGAACATCTTGAAGGGGCAGCGCAAAAAGACGATGACAGAAGGCAGGAACACATAGGACAGGTCCTGTGTGTTCCTGCCTTCTGTCATCGTCTTTTTGCGCTGCCCCTTCAAGATGTTCTGCGATTCGCCCTCGCAGTAGGCTTCCAAGATATCGATTGTTTTTAAATTATTTTTAAGTGATGCGTGTATTGACAGCAATAAATGCCCAGCATGTCTTCGTTCTAAGGAACCTGTATTGTAACCAACATTTAACAGGCATTCATTGGCGTATCCTGAGAGAAGGTTCCAATATTGATGAATGCTTGGTAAATTTTGCATGTCATGGTCGATTATAGCAGACAAACTCTGATATAATATAACCGCTGCTCAGATCTGTTTATGAAACTGAAGGAGAAAAAAAATCTGCCCAAGGTGAACTATCATTTCATCCTTTCTAAGCAGAAATATCACGCCGGACCTCCCTTTGTCTCTTCAGCCGAGTGCTTTCACAAGAAACACAATAATTTTACTTTCACCTCGAGTACGCCGTAGCATCGTTTGTCTCGGCGTTACTATCATACAAGCTTACAAGCGTCTGCTTTAATAGTAGCAGTTGTTTACTGTACAGAAAACTGACTTGGGTGCGTCGAGACCGAATCAGCTCATGGTGGCACGGAAGTAATGACTGGAAGGTGCAGTTCAATACCTCCAGAATATCAGCCGTACCGCAATGTGTGGACCACCGCCCGAGCTCCACCCCGCCAGCCACCTCCGCCAGTGCTCGCTGTGTTGTCGTATCAAACACTGCGCCGCGATTGAGCCGGCGACCGACCTTCTCGGTGGTGTACACTTACCCAGCGACAGGCTCTTCTGATGCAGCGGGCTGCGACGCGAGTATGTTTGTCGACACGCTCGGCCGCGTTTACCTTACACCCAGACAGGGTTGATAAAGAGGCTGTCGACACCCGCGGCCCAAAAGCAAACGCCTTTCCCCTGACCAACAGGTGTTCGACGATCGCCCGCCGCCGGCGTGGCCACAGGGGGAGCAGCGAGGTTGGCGGCGGCGTTAATAACGTCCTTATTATTAGGGCTTTCAAGAAAAGTGGGCAACCTCGAGTTTTGCGATGGTCCTGGCACAGCTGGTTTCTCGTCGCTGCCAGTCGTTGCTATTTGATTTTGGCACCTGTCTTGGTGCAATTTCCGTTTTCATTCTAATTTATTTGTTTATGTACCGCGCCGCATGAGCAGCCGGAGGCCTTGCTGATTGCGCAGTTGGAAAGTGTGGACAACAAATAGTACACAGAAAGCACTGAACTAAAAAACAAGAACAACAAAAAGTGTTGAAAGTCAAACAAAGTTGTAAAGTCATTCTGAGGGCAGACTGGTTAATCGAGGATGTCAACTTCGAAATGCAATAAATTTTGCTGCAGAGTAATACGTGCTAAATGGCTTATGTTAGCCACATGAGACATAAGAGTCTAGGGTTGCGGAAGGCTGGCCGAGTCACAGCAAAATCTAGCGCTGCAGTAAGGTAGGGACCGAATCTCACATTGCACACAAATATTAAAGAAAGACGTAATCAGGTACGACATAGATTAAGGAGCATTAAATTGGATGCATGAAACACACGGACATAGTCGTAGTAAATTCAACATTATAAACATCGATAATGCAGCAAGCGAACAAAGTGCCTCTGAACGCATTCAATTTTTCTTTAGGTAGTCAAGCTATGGCTATTACAAACAAGAGAGGCAAATTTAACCGAGATTGATGGAATTTACCGAAAGGAGAACAAGCCTACAATTGGAAAAGTCCTTTGTCATTCTGGAGAGTATGCCCAGTGTATGAGAGTATGCCCACAATGAGAGTATGCCCACAATGTATTAACATTCGCTAGATGGAAGGTCAGCCGAGAATCAAACATCTAAATGACGCACAGCGTTTGTTCTAGAGAGAGGTAAGCTCATTTAATTTATAGGCATGCTCTGTGGTGTTTACTTTTCTTCTACGAGAAACAACCATCTTATCAGAACTAACAATGCTTGGCGATTTTGACAACAACAACAACAACAACAACAACAACAATAAAAAGATAGGGGGGCACTTAAGCTGCGCCTTTAAGGGAATGACGCGATAGCTTACTTGTTCCCTTCAGTTGTTTTTATTCTTACACAGTGACTGTTGACGCCTAAGCCGCTTGACCTCCGCCCCTGGCTCTCGCAGTGCAGGGTCTTCTTGAAGTCTCTGTCGCTTAGCCTCTTCTTGTCGCGCCAGACGCGCGACAAGCTCCTGAGCGCCTGTCGGTCGCGATCCAATACATGGTTTGCGATTCGAGGCTTCGCTTCTGGCGTTTCGCCGCAGCCATAGATTTTCTCACTATAATAAAGTGAGAAACTCTATGGCCACAGCTTCCCGCGCACGCAATTCGGCGTCTGCGCGTCGCCTACAACGTTGGAGTTCTGTGCGATAAGTATTGGTTTGCGCTTTCACCGCGCCTGTCTTCCGCGGTCTCCCTGGACGCCGAGGTGGGGGTACAGATGGGACAGCACACGCTTCAGAAGACGGCCCAGCATGAGGTACCGACGACGGCCCAGCACACGGCGCCAAGGATGAAGCGGGCACATTATTCATTGCTGAACTGACTGCAGCACGCTAGACGCTAAAGACAGAAATGAGGAACGAAGCTTTCATGAGCTCGCACGCCATCTGTTGGACAGTGGTGTAATTAGAGCGCGGGGGAGGGGGGCAACAGCAGCCGCATGGTGGCACTGAACAGCCTTTGAATACAGCTTTATTTTGGGGAACAGCAGAGCTGTTCTTTTTTTATGTGGCGACAACATGCCGCCGACACTCAGAGCCAACAATCATCAAATACTGCTGCATTCGAAACACCGCACGACATACATATAAATCCCGCTTATATTCGCACCCTGCAAGCTTGCTTGTGTGGCGAAGCATTTATGCGTCCAGTCACTGTCGCGTGCGGACGCAGGATGGTTGGCTCCGAGCGAGCTGCGACAGCGGTCGTCAACGGCCGTGGTAGCCTGTCTTTTTCTGTGCCCAAGGACTACAGGATTATCCTGCCCAATGTTCAATCAGGTGAAGCTATGAAGCGTGCAGTCATGCTGCACTGCAACATCTCAGGTCGTCCGTATCACACTGAAGACTATCGAAAGCCCCTGCAAAACGCGGGTGTCATCAAAGACGTTGCTGGGATAGGTGCCTGCCAGGTGTTTCACGTCTGGCTCATTAACCTACGGACGGTTGAAGCTAAAAAGAAGCTTATAGATTATCTTAATTGTGTATGCTCATCACGAGACAAAACGAGCACTAAGCCGAATAGTGAGGCTAGTGAGACTAGTACGGTGAAGTTAATGGATATCATCGACTACGCTCTTGAGGATGTGGGAGAATGTATTACCAGTGGACATGACGTCGAATTCACATATTTTCAAGGTAGTAGTCACGCACGCTTAGATCATGCATATGTGTGGTGGTGGTAAAGATTTATTGCTTGAGCCTTTTTACAACATTACTTGTGAGGGGGCTCAGGAGCGCGTAGGGTGTCCGGGAGTTTGTGGCCCTCGGCGACCCTCAGAGCCCAGTCCACCAGCTGTATTTGGTCGGCTGGGTTGGAGCTAGACACCGCGGTCTCCCATCCCATCCCATCCATACCTAGAGCTAACTTCCATCCCATTATGTTCTTATGCATATGTGTCGATGGAAATTCTGCCTCTGTGTAAGGATAATTGGGTAACGCCTCTCTCCTTCACTGACCACTGCCTAGTCATGTTTAGCACTTGCAGTAAAAAAGAGAGAAAAGAAAAAAAATCATGGAAAATTAATAAGAAAAAGAAAAAAGTAATGGAAAATTAATAATAAACTACTTGATGACGATGTTTTCAAAACTGTAGCACTTGAGGGCATGCAAGAACTGTACCAAGATAATAACTCAAAGATTGGGCCGAACTGGGAAACGTTAAAGCAAAATATTAAAATGAAAGCTGTAGAAACAAGCAGCTTACTTAAACATGAAGAACGACTTCGTGAGAAACTGTTACGTTCGAATTCGCAAACTCTTGTCAAAGGAGAGAGTATAACGCCTGGTACCTTTCAGGCAGATATCCATGTGGTGAATGAAAAATTTGTGTTGTTAGACATTGAAAGATTTCGAGGTGCAGTTGCAAGAGCGAGAGCACAGAAAACGGTAATGGCCGAAAGGGCTACAAAGCGCGCACCAGATACGGAAAACAGTTACGCGCAATGTAAAGCAATAGCAGAAATCGTATATAACGTTGTCGTGACAAGCGCGAACCACGAGAGCCTTTTACGCGTGTTATAGTGCTTTGTTTTCGTTAGGTAGGGTAGACAGCGACCATTTCAAAAGTGAATTTTTTGTCCTTCATGCCACAACTAGATGACGAAACAAATGATAACTTGGAGAGAGAGGGATATAAGGAAGGTAGGGATGTTAACCAGTCAAGAGTCTGGTTGGCTACCCTACACTGGAGGAAGAGAGAAAAGGAAGATAGAGAAGGGAGAGAGGGTATAGATACGTGCACGGAAAGTACTTGAGTCAAAGTCGCTCGTGGAAACCAGCCGTTCTCAGAAAGCACAAAAGTGGCTTCACTGCTTTCTGAGCCGATTATCGGTGGGAACAGTGCTCTAGTGCTGTCTTTTCACTCAGATGACGCTCATCTAGTTTCCTCAATGTGTTCAAGAAAGATTGTATTTGTGCTTGAAAATGAGGAAAGTGTCAAAATAAGTCATCAATGTTCTCCTCGCATCCGCAAACATCACATGCAAGACTATCAGGCATTCCACATAGTGGTGAGCGAGCTTTCGGGAAGGCAACTCCCAGCCTCAACAGACAAAGAAGAGACGCATCACGTCGGTGCAGTTCAGCTGGAGGTCTAAGTTGCAGTGAAAGGTTTAGTCTGTGCAGTCTTGTGCGCCTTCTGTGCGGTACTCCACTCTGCTAAGGAGAGTGTGTGTGCTAGAATGCGAAGTTGTCTCGCAGCGTCGGTCCTTGAGAGAGGAATGGGGGCGCAGCGGTCTTCTTTGTTTGACGTCCGAGCTGCATTATCTGCTTCATTTCCAATGATTCCGCGCTCCAATAGTACCGCGATCCATTTAAATGAGATATCACGGCCTTTTCTCTCAAGTGGTGGACAACTACCACGATTTCGCACGTGAGCTGATCGTGAGCTCCATGTCGGAGAAACGACTGCACACATTGCAAGGCCGGGCTTGAATCGCAGAAGACTGCCCATTTTCGCAGACTTTCAACGTTTATCACGCGAAGCGCGTCGCTGAGAGCCGCGAACTCTGTAGCTGTAGACGCAGTGATATAGGAAGTCTTGAACCGCTGAGTTATTCCCATTAGTGGTATAACTACAGCGCCACCGGAAATGGTTCATGTAATTGAGCCACCAATGTAGACGTGTGTGCAGCCACTGTATTTCTTGTACAAGAGGAGTAAAGTAAGTTGCTTGAGTGCTGATGCTGGCAAGTCCGACTTTTTCTGAAGTCTGGGATTTTAATGTTTACTTGGGTAAGGCTCACACAACATGCAAGAATCGAAGGTCTTGCCGCACGTGCGAAGGACAGCTTGGAACTTTCAATCTTGGTAGGGGAGGTAGGGGGAAACGATCGATGACCTAAATCCCGGAAAGTCACCGGCCCTGATGGGGCTAAGCGCGGTTTTTTACAATACCTTCAAGCCAGGAGCATCTCCAATATTGCGGCGCTCATTCAAAGAAGCCTTTCAGTTTAAATCTCTGCCTCCATAATTTCTCACTTATATTATTTTCAGTCCTAAAACGAACAATTCTACCAAACTTCGGCAGGTATCAGCCTATCGGCCGATCCGTCTAACAAACGTAAATGACGAAATTCTTATGAAAATAGTTGCTAGAAGGTAGCAAAGCGTAATAGAAGAAATAGTGGGCCCGGCACCAAACACGTGGAATAAAGGGCAGAAGCATCTTTACAAAGATTCACAGAGCGAGGTGTGTATTAGAGTGTTGCGATGTCATCAGGGGTTCAGCCGCGATGCTGCAGATTGATTTTGAGAAGGCCTTTGACCGCGTGCCACATGAGTTGCTTATAACTGTGTTAGAACATGCGAATGTTGGTACGATAATAACAGAAGCTGTTGGCATGGTGTGCGGTGGTTGTAGTACTCAGTTGGTTGTTAACAAAGAAGTGGGATATGTTATGGAAGTGCGGCGCTCAGTTCGCCACGGATGCTCTATTTCTCCTCTCCATTTTTTGATGTTTATTGAAAGCTTTTGCCTAAGTATTATAAACCGCAGTACAATTAGTGGCTTCAGGCTTCATGCATGTGAAATACGCATTCTGGCCTCTGCAGATGATATAGCTTTTTTTTCTTCAAATCTAGAGAGTATTGCGGAGGTTATTACCGTTGTAAAACGCTTTTGTGAGGTATGCGGAAGCGCAGTCAATTGGGTAAAATGTCCTGGTTTTTTGCATGGGGATTGGTATCTCACGCCGCAGTGTTTCCTGAATGTGCAGTGAGTAACAACACCGGTGAACTATTCTGGGGCACCCTTATAAAATTATACCGACAGCGATCCTTACTGGCGGAGGCAGACAGAAGAAATCCGAGAAAAAGCCGAAAAATGGAAGGGCGATTTGTATGTCTTTGCTCGTGCTACAGTTTGCAAGTCGTTTTTCATTAGTAAATTGTGGTACATGTTGCAAGTGCTCCACTGTTCTCGAACGAATGGGCAAAGACTTCATCGGGTCTTTGCCGTGTTTATATGGGGACGACGAAGTTTTTTGTACTAGGTTGGTGAATTTTTTTCTAGTGGTGCAGTTTTTCTCTATTTATACGCTTTTCGTGCGTCAGTAACAGGCAACGACATTTGTGCTGAACCCTGAAAACTCCGACTCAGCTGGGAGATACTCCCCGCGGAGCTTGCCATGGAAGATATACTCTTGGACTCGCCTGGCGGTCAGCACAGACCGCCCTCGGCTCGGAAGCAGCTCAGTTCAGCAGTAGAATCCGATGCTGCTGATTGTGAGCTTTCTTAATCAAGATTGGAAGATTCGGATGCTTTCATACCTGCCAAGGACCGCCGCCCAATACACACGCCTTCGGTATCGTCCTCAAGTGAAGCGACTCTCATATACAGCAGCATCAAGACTACGACAGCAGCTTTCATGCCCGTCGACGCGATGCCAAGCCTGATCTATCTCCAGACAGAAACTTAATGGTTTCTTCTTCAACCTTGCCCCTGGACTAATGCAAGAGGTTGGTGTGAACCCTTGGAAAAATGTCATTGCCGTTGACACAACAGATGACAAGATCGTGCAAACTCAGCTAGGTGGTCTCGGGTCCACACGAGCCCTACTTAGCACAAGGTACACATATAGCAGCTGGCATCATGTCTGGTGGCGACTTGTGTCTCAAAGACGACGTTTTTAAGAGCATGATCGTTTGCACGCCACCATGTAAAATAATTAGCGTTCGAAGGCTGGGCTCGTCAAAATGTATGAAGATACCTTTTGCCTCTGGAAAGCTGCCTAGTCATATAAAGGCTGGACTTGTGCGCTATCCTGTTCGACCTTTTGTACCACGGTCTTTATAATGACACAAGTGTTTTAAGATGAGTCATGTTCAGGGTTCCTGCACCAGAGATTTGGTCTGTGCTAAATGCGGTGGGAGTCCCCATGTAGGAACGAGGGAAGGAAGGAAAAAGTGGAGAATGAAGGGAGGGAGGTTAACCAGTTTAGCTTAACCGGTTTGCTACCCTACACATGGGAGAGTCACCATGTAGATTTCTATGAAAGTCAGGCATATGGGTGCCCTAACCGTATTAGTGAAGATTTGGCAACAGATAAAGGATGTCCTTCATTGAAGAATGATCTAAAGGCTCTATTATATAAAGCCAGAAAGAAGGCAGCAGGAAATGAAAGCTTCCGTCGCCGTAGTGATGCTCCAGCGACTGGAAAAGCAGCGCGCTCAGAAAATGACAAAGACACAACGCATCGGAAAGTAGGGGGGCGGACCTTCTGGCTCTCAGACTCATCGTGGCCAGCGCTGCCATCGAAATCGCCGGAACAAGTATCTGCAAAGACTACAACCACAGGGAAGAGCACTGCAAACACAGTACCTAAACCGGTCTCAGCCTACGACGATGTGCAACTTGTCAATCTTCTGAAGGTGCCTGTCAACGTCATCAGATCTCTAATCGCCGGTCATGAGACACCAGCAGCGTCAGCAGCAGAGCAAGTTTCGGAGGCCCTCGTTCCAGTTCTCGACGGCCTTCGCTAGACGTTTTACCGGAAACAATTTTAACAGTTGTCAGCAGCCTCACCCCTTTGTGCTTCAATGGAATGCCAGGTCTACGCGACCGGGGCACGCTGATCTAGTTCTTTCACTCATCGCTATGAAGACTCCCCCAGACGTTATAGCGCTTCATGAAACTAACGTAAGGAAAGACGAATATCGATTGCCAGGCTTCGTGAGCGTCTACAGTAACACTCGTTGCGCGGAACCAGATTGTGACTCTTTCCAGTGTATGCCATTTTTTTAAAGGGGTATCAGAGGGAGGGGGTTCAACTGTTGTGAATCGTGTTTTTGAAATTCTCCGTGAGAGCGCCTTTGGGTTGAGTTTCACTTTTGAGTTGCCTTCACACTGATGCCTACAGTTCCTGGACATTTGCATTGTTATTGGTGGATCCCGTGCGCGCTGGAGGTATCAGCCTCGCTCAATAAAAGGTATTTTAAACTACCAGTCTGCTCATTCGAAGCTTGTCAAAAGGGGAATTGCAAAAAACTGCCTGCGTGCTGCTCTTGACCAGTCCTACCAACATGAAATGCAACATAGCGGGTTTTTACAGCTGCAAAGACCGCACAGCGCAGGATTTCAGTATGAGATGGTCACCTCGGTGCTAGAAACCCTTGACAACGAAGCGCGGGGCCCATCAGAGCTCCGCCCAAGCGTAGACCCGCAACGCCGAAGACCTGTTGCCATCCCGTACTACCTCCAAATCTCTCACTGCCTCAGAAAGGTGGCTGAAAAATGTGAAGTCTCGGTCGTTTTTACGGCGCCCAAGAAACTGGCGGGCATGTGCAACATGGTGCAGGGAAGGAAGAAACGAAATGAATGAAGTATCAAGCACATTGGCAGGTTCGTCCTATGCAGAATAGGGGTAGTGTACCAGATACCCCTCTCTTGTGGCAACAGCTACATAGGGCAGACGGGACGGTGTCTAAACGTCAGACTGCAGGAGCACCACGCAGGGCTAGAAGGATTGGCGGGCGGGGGGGTGGCAAACTGGCTGACCATTGTCGCCACTGTCGTAATTGCACGCCTAGGTTCCGCGACACTAAAGTCTTGAAGATGTTCGCGTCACAACTGAGCAGATAACTATTTGACGCTTACTGTATAAAAATGCATTCTGGCAGCTGCGCAAGCAGCTCTTCAGTGTCACTAAGTGATAAAGAGTTCAATTATTTACATGCAAATTTGTGTCACTCCCGCCCGCATGTCAATGTCGAGTGATGGTTGTCCGATGATTGTCAAGTGTGATTATGATACCTGTATAAATATGGGACTTCCCGAAGTAAATCTCAGTTGAAGTTCCGCGCCTGTCCTGTGTGTTTCCCTCTTCGTCCGTTGGCGTTTGTCCGGTTACATGATGCATTCCAATATCGACACCAACTAGCCCGCCTCCCCCTGTTAAACATGTTTCTGAAAAGGGTTTCTTCACTCCGTGCGGTGACCACTGTTTCTTGTGCCGAAAACCAGAAACGATTGAACATGTGCTCCTGGAATGCTGGGATGTCCTCCAAAGGACCTTGAAGAAGGATTTATTTCCCTTTGGATTCACAGGGAATAAGGTACCTAATGGTTGACAACGAGGATGGTTTTCTTTATGATATTACTATGTTATTATGCCCAATATGCCCCAAGGAAGCATATTGGGCCCCTTGCTATTTAACCTGTATATAAATGACATTGTTAACATTAATCAGAACGCCAAATTTATTATATATGCAGATGATACCAGCATACTTTTTTCTGGTAATAACATCGATAAACTTATCTCTGATTGCAATGATACCATAGTCAAACTGCAGCAATGGTCCTTATCCAATTACATGAAGATTAACGAAAATAAAACAAAAGCAGTTGTCTTCCGGCCGAAAAATAAACCTGTTCCTCCTCATGCCGATATTGTTTTAAACTCTCACCCAGTTGACATTGTTGACCAGTTTAAATGTCTAGGTGTGATATTCACTGCCAATCTGTCCTGGGAACCGCATGTGAATTTTGTATTAGCCAAACTTGCTCGAATAACCGGTGTAGTTGGTCGTCTCCGGCACGTGCTTTCTACTAAAACAAAAATATTGGTCTATAATTCTCTTTTCTATCCACACGTCAACTATTGCCACCTTGTCTGGGGCACAACTACGTTCTCTAACACACAAAAAATATTCCATATGCAAAAACGGTATCTACGCCACGTATACAATGCTCGTCATAATGCGACCACTGCAGAATTCTTTCACAGGGCACATGTTATTACAGCTCACAAGCTATACCGCTACCGTTTGAGTGCTCGGTTTAAATATGAAGTGAAAAAAAATATTCATAGCCTCGATGCCTTGGCACATTTAGAAAGAAATGATAAATGTTACAAGACTAGACGTGGAGAAAACTGGAAGGTTGCTGTACCACGCTTGAATTCTGGTATGGAACGTTTGTGTTTCTCTCTGCCATCTCTTTTAAACTATTATCAGTCACTGAATTTTGATTTATTTAGTTGCTCCGCTGTTACACTTAGAGGCCTGTTTGCTCTTTGACTAACCTGATTTCAGCTATTCTGGTGTTTGTTTTTATCTAGCTCAAGACTTTTTCTTTTCTTCTGCATTTATGAAGTGTCCTGATATGCTTATTGCTTGTTCATTCTTTTGTGTTGACTGTGTTTGATTGATCTGGCTCAGGATTTTTATTTTATTTATTTGCTTTGATCAAGTGTCTTGATTTGTTTATCGCTTGTTTATGATCTGGTGCTGTCTAGACGCTGCCTTATATATGGGTCTGCGGACTCGTCAAGCCGCCAAGTGGCAGCTTTTTTTCCGTAGCCCCTCCATCTGTAGCACCTGATGGAAAATAAAGATTTGATTTGATTTGATTGTCTTCGTATAGTATCTGGACGTCACCCATGGCTGTTCACCGTGCAGACAGACGTTGATGCTCGTCCTGCTATATAAGGCGCTTTCGCGAGTCTCTCATGTCATTTCTGGAAATGGAAAAAGTGCAAAAGTGTGTACCCGATTGGGTGCCCCGTATGGAATCTTTGTTGCATACGAAACAATTGTAGCATGTGTATTCCACATTATGTGATTGATTACTATACCACTGCAATAAAGACAAAAAAAGTCTGTGTGGCAAAGTGGTAGCGTGTCGGACTCGCGAGTTCGACTCGAAAGCCGACGGACCCAGTTCGAATCCTAGAATGTGAAAATTTTTTCTTTTAAACTAAAATAATTTACTTCATAAATTTAGATGATTGTGAGACATCACGTGACTGTGACGTGGGTTTCTAGACAAATCGTGGACGCCGCCGCTTTTTCCGCTAAACGAAAGCCTTAACGCTCTCGCGTTAAAGCACTTTAATTATTAAGGAGAATGGCTTTAGAGTACGTGATTTTGGTACATTATGCAGGGCCGGCCTTCGTGATGCTGTGCCTTTGTTACTTTTACCTTCAGTACACTTTGCTTAGGAATGTGCGTCTACCATTCGCGAGGATTCTCGAAACACCTCCTTTCATGGCCCTGCATGTCACCATTACATTGCTGGTCACATCTGTCGCTGGCGCTGAGGGCACTGCAAGAGTGACAGTTTCTATGGTTCTGCTGTGCATTCTTGTGCGAACGCAGTATTTCCTGCCTTTTTCTATTTTTTCCTTCGACAACCTCAGTGTAGAATAGCAAACCGGACGCTCGGCTGGTTGACCTCCCTGCCTTTCGTCTTCTTGCTATCTCCATATCTGCTGTCTGTGGTATGTGAGCTTCAGGTCAGGCTGGATTGAAGTTAAAAACGGAGAACAAAACATTCGGCGAACTGATTTAACTTCAATAAAATGGCGACAGCAGGTTAGAGACCGTGCTATTGAAGTGTATGGAATGTCGGTTTCCGTAGCCCCTTATGCCTTATCTCTCCCCCCTCTTACTGTTAGGAACTGAGAATTGAGCTTGAGCAAGGCTTTATTTCTGTGATGAAAAAAAATGAATGAACTACGCCAACAAAATCAGGATTCCTTGACAGTTCTTATTTAAGAAGCATGTTTACGAGAGCACTGCAAGCGTTCCCTAAGCATTCCACAGCGAAAAAAAAAAAAAAAACGTGGGTGTGCATATGTTGGCCTCAGCTTAGTTTATTATTCTTAGTCATGCTTGCTTTTTTCTAACATTATTTGCGGCTCTTCGCTCAAGAGGTCTGCTTGTGGTATGTGGCGACGTGGCCTGCTGGACATCGTCTCTGGCGTGGCCGCCATGAGCTCGGTCGAACCGATGCTGGCACGGCGTGGGCGGTTCGGATACAAGCCGCACATCGCAGCCGTTTGCGTAGTCTCGAAGTGTGTCTGTAGCGAAGCGAACGCCATTCATTTTGCACCAGCTGTAGCAGAAAGGTCGGGTTAATTCCCCGCATACGTCCAGATTTTTCTAACAGCATCGCAAGACGGCATGCAGGACGTTAATAAGCACTACGGTGAAGCGCATCAAGAGATAGGCACAATCCAACGTTTATTTTTACTTTTTCCTTTTTCATAGAAACAGGCCAGAAAGAAGTGTCAATACTATTACGGAGTGGTATTTATTTATTTATTTATTTCAGATAGTGCACACCCCCGCGCGACTGGTCATAGCAGAATGGTATAGATCGTATATCAGAATTTAAGAGCAGAATATACGAAAACTGAACTCTATCAATGCAAACAATGTTGCTATGCACTTGTGTTCAGGATATGTGACAGAATATATTTTAGAGAATACGCGAAAACAAAGTAATATCATTACAAACAATGTAGTTATACACTTCAGCCGTTCAGTCGTTGAAACCTCAGTGAAATAATATTATTTGCATGCGAATGAATCCTCAAAGATGATCCTGGGATGGGCTTAATTCACCATGCTCTCTGCCAAATTGCAGTTAAAATCATTCCATTAAATTAATGTACACGGAGGAAAGGAGTACTGGAAAACATTGTTTCTGTATTTGAACTGCACTAAGCTGAGACAGCGACGCTGCGTGGTCGCATAACCGGACAAAAACGACGTATTCTGAAGTCCGGGAGCTTAGGTGACCCTTTTGCTAAATGAAACATGAAACTTAGGCAACTTATTTTATTCCTTTCAGATATTTGTTGAAAGCCAGCTATTGCAGGTAAATTGGAAGCCAAGGTCTTTCCATAGCTGCTAAGTTAATATTTTTGTCGGTATTTTTACTTCAAAGTTAGACACCTATGGAGCACGACGTCGCAGGTTTCCTTCCTCACCGCCGTGGTAGTTTTCCGATCAAAGTGGAGTGAAAAGGGCCCAGTATTGTTTTGATGCAGGCTTAAGAACTTTGAATGGTCGTACTTAAGAGCTCTCCCCATATTATTTAATATAGCAGCTTTTGTTTCGTACATACGGTTTACCGCACCTTTATCTATTACCAGATAAACACGATTAGTCATGTGTATATATATATATATATATATATATATATATATATATATATATATATATATATATATATATATATATATATATATATATATATATATATATATATATATATATATATATATATATATTACCACTCCGTCCAGCGTACAATTAGTTACAAAAGCTCGTCTGTTCGAACAGATCCTGAAATAGTCATGGAGTAGTCTGAAAATATTTACGTATTGGACCTTAATGCTTATAATATGCATCAATTTTTCGAGTTGCCACAGAATGCAAGAAAATAGGTAAGATGAACATTTGCGGCTATCAGATTTTGAAGCTCGCGAAGCAAATGCAAATGTGGCTACTTACTATTTCTTGAAGACCACTGGATTAAGTTGATGTGCACCCAGAAGCGTAACTATTACGTGGTGCCAAAATGAAGCAGTGGTTTTACGTCGCGCTTGCTCACTAATATAGCGGCAAGCCCTTCATCATATTACTCGTCTTCGTCGCTCGGTAGCAGACATGAAAACTGAATCACGTGCTGCTAAGGCTGCGTCACCATAGCGAAAGTCCTTACCGCTTAACACCGTACAGAATTCACTTGTTAGATTCAACGTAACGAAACTGCTCGATTGGTTACGAGGCAATAACTTTTACTGCCTGAGGTGCCCGAAGCACGGTACCCCCTGCTTCAGAGACACTGCGTCGATGCACATACTGACTCCAGTTGCAAGGTCCTTGTGGGATTGCCGGCATAGTGTCGGCGATGTTTTCGTAGATGTTATAACGCATCTGGGCAGAGGTATTTAATATGTACGCTTTGAAATCACAGATAGATATTCGCGCCGAAGAGCGCGCCATCCATTCCTGAATCTGGGCCAAGCGTCGCCTCGGGAGAAAACGGAAGCAGCCGCTGTTTAAACTCCGTTTCCTTTTCACGAGACACTTTTTGCAACTCCCGTCAAGCACCGCTCGCTATGCCTTGTCTTTCTTTGCCTGTGCTTTATTTAGTACTGCAAGAGAGAGAGATGGAGAGAGAGAGAGAGAGAGAGAGAAAGAGAGAGAGTTATTAGTAGTAAAAATTAAAAAAAAAAGATGCGGTTCCCTTATCAGCACTGGCGCATCTAAAGGAGCTTAGAAAGGAATAAAAAAGGGAGGATAACATGCCACAAATAGGATAGTCCTCACACAGTGTGACTGATAGCTGCGTACGGGACGCCTAGGAGTCCGCCCGGTCTTAGAAAGCCCATAAATATTCACTGTACTACGGCAAGCTTATTAATATTTTCTTCTAAAAAATCACATGGGCTGCTGCGGCTCCCTTATTCTTGGTTCGGAAACAGTCGCAACATGAGACCCGATGATTGTGAAGTCGACACTTCCGAAGATGACTTTAACCTAACCTGTCAGACGTTTTGCACTAGCACTCGAATATTGACTGAAGGACCGGTTGAGTGAAAACGCAGTTTATCTAAACTTTTGGGTAAGTATGTTGCTGTGGTGACTCTAAGGTTGGGAAAGAGAAAGGGGGGGGGGGGTTATCAGGTAACTGTCCTCGTCCACTATCAACGACCCTTCAGTGGGAGCATTTCGAGAAACATTTGTGTTGTCTCTGGGACTGAGTTTTCTTTGCTGGTGACGTTCAACATAAAAAGAAGAATATTAAAAAAAAATGGTGAACGCGAAAGGCCGCACAAAACTGGCCAAAGCGCTTTTCAAAACTACCATTAAAATACAGAGAAAAATGAAAAAAGACATGGACGAACGTTGATCAGCCGTTACACACAGAAAGTACGAGGAAGTAGCGGCTCCTGACCTGACGAGTTTTCAGAATTGGATGCGTTTCAAATCCGAATGTATCGCGTTGCGCTTCCTATTGATTACCAGAATAAACGTGCACATAATACCAAATGTTTTTACTCCGAGGAGAGTATAGAAGTTCGGTCTAGTTTAGCCCTATAGAATCGCAAAAGCTTTCGCTGAAACACTTTAAAAAATGATATCGAAGATTATTCATAGCATTTCCCTCAATATCATAGAACACTGCTTAGAGGAGCTGTGGGACAAACCCTGCTAGTTGGGAATAACGAAAATGACGGTATAGACGGCGCGAAGAGTTGTTGTGAAGCAAACGCTTCCTTAAACATGACGGAACAAGGCGTAAGCATGACCGAATAAAATACGGAATTTTCATTTCTTAGCACTATGAAGACCACCCCTCCTATCGTGTTTGGACTCGCGTAGTGTGCGGGTGTTTACGGTACCCCGCCGACAAACGTAATTGACACGCATTGAAGGCTCGTTGCAAAGCGTCGACGCTTTGCGAGACTCTGTGCATCACAAGTAGACTCAAGTCTTTCCAATACAATTATTAGTATGCAGTGAATGGTGCCTGTGGAGTTCACAAGGACGCAGAGGCAGCGGGGGAAAAAAAACCACGAAGAAATACAGATCAGCTCCAGAAGATAAATTGTGGGCAGTCCAGTGCGCCGATGACGCCGCCAGTGCCCAAGGGCTCGTAGCAGACGCCCAAGCAGGGTGAACCCTACTCTGATAACTTGCCGGACAAAAATAAGTTTTCACCACCACCACCAATACAGATCATAGTTATACGTGGTGAGCGACGCCCTCTTTGCTTGGAGATAAGGCCACGTTTGCACAATTTGCCCCCACTTTTGCTACACGGAGAAGCAGCTTTGTGGGAACTCATCCAGCAACTACTAACGCTGCAACACTGGCTGCATCTAAAGCGTCACGTGTGCCATTCTTGCTCATTTACCAGTTTCAAGGCCAACTTTGCAGTTCAGGCTTACGGCGTTGTTACGTACTTTAAGAAGGGTGTTAGGCCCGTCGCGGTTGCTGCAGCATCGGCAGAAATTTACTGCACAGACGTTCGTTCCCCGTAGGGCAGGTATAGCGTACGTCGAGCGTCAATTGATCGTAAATGCACGTTCTTGTACACCTAAGCCACACGCCAACTACGATATCCTGTGCCTTGCTGAATATCGCACATGTACAAAGACTAGTGCCCCAGCTCCGTACGCCACAAGAGAGCTACCGGCTGCAACGACGCGTACCTGCAGGCGAGACGCGCAACCGACGAACAGACGGCTCTCCTTTCACAGCGATCGGTCGCAGGCGCGCGGCTCCGTTTCTGGACGGCCTGGCAGAGGCGACGCGAGTACCGCTGTAACACGGCTCCTCCCGCACCGATCTATTTCGGCTCTGTTTCACCTTTCAAAAAAAAAAGAAGGCTTCAAATATAGGACTTGGAAGGAGGTGGTTATAGTAGGTTGGCGCTTTGAACCCTGCGTGTGCCGTATAAATCAGACCTGACCAAGATCACTTTAAACAGGAACTACATAGTTCAGGTTAGCATAATACTCAAGCACTCGTTTAGGTGTTTGTTTCTAGCTCCCCACAGTTATTCAAGAAGTCTCATTAAGATATATGTGCGTGCATGCGCCATTTGCACTTTACCCAAACCACTGTGTACACGTTGTCACCTCACAGTAAACGACAATTGTCTCTGGGGTGCGCGAATTAGTTTCTTACGTCGAAGTCAAAGACAGATATCTGGTAGACGTCACAGACAGGTACGTTGATGCCAGAGAAATTCAGGAATTGAATTGAATTCTGCTAAGCCACCACGGCGGGTGAGAAATCCAGGACATCTATAGTAAGTTGCTTTGATTTAAGAGATGGACTATATATTTGATCACACTAACTCAGTGTCTGTTGTCACAACTTGACTTATAGACCTCTTTCCATCCGCACATGAATAGTTGATTTCCAAAACGCATTATTTTTCAATTTCCCTGCAACAGAACTATGCTTTCTGATTTATTCAAATTATAGTCCAAAATTAACATCTCTGCACATCGTATGTGCGCATCAACTTTTGTTTTATTTTCTGATACAATTGATTTTCAAGAATTTCTTTCAATATTCCGCTTGCGCCTGGTGATATAGGTCTACAAGAATGACTGCATTGCACTCCCTCGTGAGCGAGCATTTGCGCATGCGACGTAACTGTTCCTGCTGTGCGCGCGTTCTCCCCGTTGCATCTGTCACACTGCGTCTGCTGCGAACGTAGTGTTAAAAAAATGGCTGTGGCTTAGGTAAGGTTAAGCCCAGGATGCGAAGCATACTAGCCTTTATTTTAGTTGTTGAACCACTGTTTAGCCTGGTGAACTGCTGTTGCTTGGCTATATTTGGTTCGGCTAGACGAAGAAACAACTCATGCGTTACTCTGCTTCGCCTTCAAGAGTGGAACGCGACAGCGTTCCCGTCGACCCGCCAAGGGGTGTAAGACAATGGGCTACAGGGCAGCGACTACGCGCCCCGCATTGGACGCCGTGAGCGTCGAGCAAAGCAGCGTTCGGCGCGGCAACGAAATGTGCGCCTGAGCAAGAGACGCACGCCTTAGAAACAGCTCGTATCTAAGGCAACACCGCATTCACTAGAGGCGCTTTTGTACCGCTTTGAAGCATCGTACTCGTGGCTCAGTGGTAGCGTCTCCGTCCCACACTCCGGAGACCCTGGTTCGATTCCCACCCAGCCCGTCTTGGAAGAGTTGAGCCAAAGCCACTTCTCCTCTGTCGTGACGTCATGGTGTCACGTGGTTTCAAGGCGACACCGCCGCGCCTGAGGAGCTGGGTTGAGCTCTCGTAATATGCTTCGCATAATATAGTAAACGCTGTGAAACATCTGATATGCCGGGCAGTCACGCATGTCCATGACATTCGCAGCACACCACCGATGCAACGTAATACCCCTGACACACGGGCACTCTAAAGTCCTTTAGGTAAGGGGACATCTACCGGAAAGGCGCTCAAATGCAGGAACACACGACAAAGGAGTATCTCCTTTACGGCAAAGTTCCTTTTCGGGAAAGGAGATCGCGCAATTACTTTTCGAGCGGAAAAGGAGTTACTCTCGCACACAACGTGCACAACTCGTCAATAGAAGGAAACCTGCCACACAACTACGGTGACCATAGGTATTTTTTTTACCTTGCGAAAATGTTTTAATTGTTAGCGGTAATACAATTTGTCGAATAGTGAAGATTTTCTCTAGCTATACTCTCAAACGCTCGCATAACGTGCTAGTGCCGCCATGTTGAATTCCGGCAGTGTCGTCGTCGTTTGCTGCGCGCATGTGGTGTGTTCACGTCGCGAGATGGAGACTGCACAATCAGCGCCCACAGGAAATACCCAGAAGAAACCACAGTTGTTGGAATAACATATTGAATAAAACGCGTTACGCCTGCGCGCACAAAGGAAGGGACGACAAAGACGTGAAAAAGGACGACAGAAACGTGGGAATCACCAGAATAAACAGCACGCACAGCAAAACACCGGCTGCACATAGTTGCTGGGCCAAGTTAAATTTAGTTAAAGTAAAACAACGCAAGAACGCGAATAAAATAAACGACTATAAGCATTATAAGCCATCAACAATGAAAAAAAATATATTTTTAGGTTCTACAGTAGCTAAGTGTAATTAAATACGCAGCTATTTAAGAATGTCTTCTCTCTTGTGGCTTTAACAGCCAGCGCTATTTTTCTTGCGGCGTTCATCTGAGGAACTACCTAAAGAAGTTCAGTGCGGTGCCGTGTGTCATCGGCGCAACTCCTTTCTGCAAAGGGTGCTTCAGAGTAGCCAAAGGGGTTTACTGGAAAGGACTTTAGTTTTGCCCGTGTGTGAGGGGTATAAGTCTGACATGTCCGCCTTATCAGCATATTGATAGTTCGTTTCAAATATACAGGTGTTACAAATACGCAAAATTTTGGCAACATGATTTGGGCGGCCGTTTATCGATTGTTGGAAGACTGATTTTTTTATAAAAATGGGTAAAAGGGGACGTCTCATGGATGAGTCTTATAGGTCTAACCAAGAACATCTCGTGGATGTTAATGGAACATTTGTGGTTTGCAGGTCCAGCGTCTGAACAAGTAGGATTCAAGGCCGTCAGCTGGGCTTTCATCTCAAACTTCTCATTAAAGCGAGGGTCTTTTTTTCGAAAACACGGACACCCATCACTTTAGGCCTTGAATTTCGCTCTTGTTCGAACAGCGCTGGCGAATTCGTGAGGCAGCAGCTCCAAAGAGCCGTGCAGCGAAGGACCGAGTCCTTCAAGCCCGTTTCCACTGCCGCTCCCCTGCTCGATTATTGTGCTACATGCGCACGCATCAAGGGGGATTAGGAGGTGGTTAGGACTGCGCCTGCTACTTTTTTTCTTTTCCCCAGCATACCGAACACCACGAAAAGAAAAATGCTACACCCAGTTTCAGTACAGAATAAATAACAGAGACAAAGGGATCTGGAAGCCGACAGCAGAAAAGACATAAGGGGCAGGTGCGAACAAAATTTGATGCACGCGAAAGAGGATTCACGTTTAAAGTATTCAGGGTTAAATGTTGCAGTAAAAGAAGTGCAGTAAATGAGATAACCGGAACAGGTGATGTATCATCGAAACATTTAAGCCAAATGCTTAAAAAAGGAGCCATAAAAAAGTGAGCGCATGGCGACGATAAAAACAACAAACTTCTCGCAATGGTATCTTTAAAATGAAAGAAAGCAAAAGGAAAAGAAATAACTGTTGCTAGGCGTTAATAAACTAGGCGCTTTAGAGGGTTTAACAACACTCAACAATGCTGAGCGAGTGTATCAAGTTTCTTTAGTGTTCTTTTGTCGCGCACCGTTGATTGCGATTTATTTATTTTTACATCTTTTAGAGTCAACATCAAAGTTCGAGTACTTGATGCTCATTCTTGACGGCTGCCCCAGCATTGACTAACGAGGATTAAATAAAGAATTTCTAGGGTCTAGACCAAGAGCTACACTCAACCGCTCCGAATCGACCATTCTCACTCTCAATATTTCTGGCCCTTTGACCATCGAAAACAACACAGCTTAAAGGCATTGAACGCACTCTAACATTGTTTTGCGGAGACACAGGCATCTTTCACGAGTACAATATGCGGCACCAAATACTAAGGAACTACAATAATACCAGAACTGACTTCCGTTATTTGTACTTATGTGCATTTGTATACCATGTGTGTCATACCCTATTTTTTTTTCTATGTATACTGTGATGAAGGTCGCTTTTGTCTGTCGTATCTCTGTACGTGCATTATTTCATCGATGCGCCTTCTCATATGTTCACCTATCCATCGCAGAGTGCATCGCAGCCTCGTGTACGTTTTTGTGACTCCGCATACGCGTACGCGTAGGAGCTTGGTGCGGTGCAACCTGTACTCGCCTTTTATCTCTGTATGTTTGTCTGTGTGTAAGACTGTATGCTGTAGATTTTCGACTCTAAGGTGTTGTTTCTTCTCACACTAGTTAAAAAATTATTATTATTGTTGTTACTACTAAGCGAAAAGCAGCAGCTGTCAATATTACAGGGTGACTGCACCTGTTCCTTTTCTATTCATTTCAATGATAAAAGAAAATGTGATTCACTGGCACGGAGTACTGCGCACGCGAGCCATCGTTCACATGAACAACACGGCTTGTGATCAAGGACCAGGCTTTATCGATTAACATCCACTTTGCGTGCTACCTTACGAGTCTGTTTCAGTGAGCTCGCGTTGAGTGCTTGGCTGCTGCTCGCCGTATTGGTTGCCAAGCACAAGGATACACGCGCTATAATTTTCTTTCTTTCGTGAATGAACTTCGAAACAGAATGACAATGAGTTTTGAGGCAATGCTAGTGGATGACGCCTTAATTTCTTTCGAACGTAGTCAGTTGGTGGTACGAAATGTTGTAGCCTCATGATAGATAGAGTCTGGCGGTCACCGACTGCGTTTCGTGAATGTTTCTGCACTTTGCGGGTCGGCACTACCCATTCTGTGAGGACATCACAATCTTACAGTATATTTCGCCCTTCCTGAATGTCGTTCACAGAAACATCGGCAAAGACAACAACCCCGTTTATTTTTCTTCAAAGTCGACTGAAACGCCGAAAAAGACTTACTTTTCCCCCTCGGACATACATCCTGATTCTGGCACAATCTCAAAGTTGTGTTTCAGGATAAACTTGTGGCCTGGTGAAATCTCAAACAACATTCACTATGACTGCATTCCAGTAGTTGTTCTGGTCACCTCGCCTTCCTCCAGCAAGGTCACAGGCGAAAATTGCTTCTGGACCACAAATGTTGCCGTCTTGGCCCAGAAGGCACCGAAAACAATCAATTTCATCCGAATTCTTCTCTAAATCATCTTGCAGACTTTAGTGGATCAGCGGGTAGCAGAGAAGCTGCACCGACAACATAAAGCGCACTGAAATAACATTGCAAGTAAAAAAAGCACTGCTAAGAGAGAGCAATCATGTGCAGCTTAATCCTCAGCCAGGATGTTAGGGATTTCGTCGAGGCGGCCTTTCATCAATAAAGGCTGAGGATGCGCCTCACGGTCTTTACTTTCGTAATTGGTATGCCTCTTGTTTTTTTTTTTTGCAGAACTCCGAAGGGTTCCAGACAGCAGCGCGAGATGACAGAGAGCAGCCTAGGAGCCCAGTGCGACAGGCACTTCACCGAGAGCCCTCCAATTCGATGACCATGGAGGCAAACCACACGACTTGCAACCCTGCAAAGTACAGGGTCAGCAGTATCGTCTGGGTGGCCGGCATCCAGTGCAGCCTCGCAGTGGTCGCTCTCCTGGGGAACCTTCTTGTCATCGTGTCCGTGTGCCGGTGCACCCGACTTCGCACGATCACCAACTACTTTGTGCTGAGTCTCGCCTGCGCGGACCTGCTGGTCGCACTCAACGTCCCTTTCTATGACGCTTTCTACTTTTTCGAGCATCTGTCGTGCCACCGAAGGCTTTGCATGTTCCGCTACTGGTTCGCTACGTACTCTACCGCCTGTTCCTCCTTCAGCCACCTGGGCGTCGCCGTTGACCGGTACGTGTCCGTGGTGCATGGCATATCGTACCACCGCCTCATGCGATACCGACTCGCCGCCGGCTACATTGTATGCGTGTGGATCTCATGCCTGCTGTACAGCCTCTTGCCTTACATGGGCATCGGCGACAACAAGGACTATCCGTTAGCCCTCGATGTCGTTCATGTTGTCTGCGATCTGACTTATGTGTACTCCCGCATCTACATCCTAGTGACCGTGGGCATCTCGACGGTTGGCACGACCCTGACTCTGGTCTTGTACTTCTTCGTGTTTCGCGCCTCGTGGAAACACTTGAAAGTGGTGGCGTCCACCAGCGACGTTCACCACCGAGTCAGGCAAGAGGCCCGCACCGCGTGCACCATGGCGCTGGTGTTGGCTGTGTGCATACTGGGTGTCCTTCCCTACTCCGTCATTGTACTCATTCCGTTCTTCGTCGACGTGAGCACGAGCCTGCAGGTTCACGTAAAGCCGTACGTGATCTGTCTGTTTTTCGGCAAATCATCTCTGAACCCCGTCATATACGGATGGAAGGCTAAGGATTTGAGAGCTGCCTTCCGCGACATTTTGTGCCCACGAAAATCGAACGGTGCGAGGCCAACGTGAGTGCAACATTACCGTGACGAGTTGTTGGTGTCATTTTTGCAAAGGAACGAGGGACCGTTACAAGAGAAGTGTTGCTTTTCAGCAGCCTGAAGCCCTTCACGTGGGTTCTTAGTATACCCTGTAAAAATACCTTCATGTGCAATAGGAAATAGAGCAGCAAGTTTGCATTCATTGATGAAAATAATCTCCCCAGCCGAAATTGATTATTGTCGAATGGCAGGCCAATAAAAGCTGGCTGGTGTTCCAGTATTAATGTTTTAACTGATTACAAATGACAATGGGGATGAAGCGATGATGCAATTAGATTCAAAAATTCTAGTTAAATGCATTTCGATTATACTCATCCGATAAAAGTTTGAATCTGACATGAAAAAAATTAGCGATAACATTTTCTCTATAATTTCGCGAACATCATGGAACACTTTTCTATTTGACGAAGATGTAAAGCCTGTTTCTTTTTCCAGATAGCGGGTGTAGCCCGTAATATTGCACGTCACCATACAGCAAAACACTAGTGACATTAAAACCTGCAATCGACGTCCGTAGTCACCCAAAGTGAAAAGTTGCATAACATCATCGTTGACATCCGAGTCACTTACGGCAGAGCGTCAGTTACGAAGAAACGAGATTAAAGGAACGATCTCACTTCATTAACATCTGCAGTGTTTCACTTGCAACCATGTCGTTTATCGAGTGTACCTTGGACCAAAATAAAGTATGTCTATTTATTTACTGCTCAAAAGAGATTCAATGTTTTTGTGAGTGATCAAGGGGGAAACATAACTCTGTTCGATTAGATAGTACTGTCATGCGTGGCTGCGGAACACCAGCGATCGCTCCAAACCAACGCTCCCGCGCGAACATAACTTGGCTGGAATGGAGAACTGGTGGTGGATGCCTGAGCAGGGACGAGGCCAAGAGCAAGAAGAAAAGTTTTAGTGCATGATATCAGTAGGTACACAATGCCTCACGACTTCAAGTGTACGACAGAGCTGGAAGAATGCCAACATTATACTAATACATAAGAAGGGAGACGTTAAAGAAATAATTCGTGGCCCATTAGCTTGCTTTCAGTATTGTATAAAATGTTCAGCAAGATAATTTCCAATAGAACCAGGGCAACACTTGACTTCAATCAACCAAGAGAACATTCTGGCTTCAAGAACGGATATTGGATCACATCCATGTCATCAATCAGGTAATTGACAAATCTGCGGAGTACAATCAAACTCTTTATGTGGCTTTCATAGATTATTAAAAGGCATTTTATTCGGTAGAGATACCAGTAGTCACGGAGGCATTGCGTGATCAAGGAGTACAGGAGGTGTACGTGAATATTATGGGAAATATGTACAAAAATTCCACAGATACCTTGGTTCTCCACAAAAGAAGTAGAGAGTTACCTATTAAGAAAGGGGTCAGGCCAGGAGACACTCTCTCAAATGCTATTCACTGGATGCTTAGAAGAATAATTCAAGCTATTAAACTGCGAAGGAAGGAAGGAAAAGTGGAGAAGAAAAGGCAGGGAGGTTAACCAGTTTAGCTTAACCGGTTTGCCACCCTACACATGGGAGAGGAATGGGGGAGATGAAAGATGGGGAAGGGGGAGAGGGAGAGAAAGCGAAGGTTTAAGAGTGAGGATCAACGGCGAATATTTCAGCAACTTTCGGTTTGCAGACGACATGGTACTGTTCAGCAACACTAGCGATGAATTGCAATAAATGATTGAGTACCTTAACCGAGAAAGTGGAAGAATAAGGTTGAAGATTAATATGCAGAAGAAAAAGGTAATGTTTAACAGCCTGGCAAGGAACAAGAATTCAGCCTCTAGAGTCTGTACGGAAGTACGTTTATCTATGTGAATTACCCACTGGCGACCCTGAGTATGATAAGGAAGTTTACAGAACAAAAATGTGTTGGACTACATACAGCAGGCATTACCAAATCCTGACTGGGAGCTTACCGCTGTCGTTCGAAAGAAAAGCGCTAAATAATTCTAGCGGTGCTAACATATGGGGCAGAAGCTTGGAGGTTAACAGAGAAGCTCGAGAATAAGTTAAGGACTACGCTAAGACCATGTAAAGCGTAGGGTAGATAACCGGTGGACCCTTAGAGTTACAGAATGGGTGCCTAGGGAAGGGAAGCGCCATCGAGGACGGCAGAAAATTAGGTGGAGTGATGAAATTAGGAAGTTTGCAGGCGTAAGTTCGAATAAGCTACTGCAAGACAGGAGTAATTGGAGGTCGCTGGGAGAGGCCTTGGTCCTGCAGTGGACATAAAAATTGGCTGATGATGATCAGTAGGCGAAAAAAAAACACTAGTTAAATAATGCACGGCTAGAGAAATAAACCCTTAGCTCCCTATGCGGGGGTGGATCTATGATCAGAACTACACGAGACGTTATACTAAAGTGTCGGAGTTTGACCGGCGCAGTCAACGAGTCAAATACCTGCGATTAACACGAGCCTCATGCCCAGAGCTGCGAACACTGCTACCATTTCCACAAATATACTGAAAACTTCCAACTGAATTCTGAAAATGCCAACAACACCAACATCAAGAGTAGATGCAAGTACGTCGTACGCAATCGATTGTCTTCCCGGTTTTGGGAACTCCACTCAGTTTTGGACGTTTCGTTCGAGAGGCGTTCACGTAGCCAGCCATGCCATGGGCGACACAAAGACATGCTGGCTCATTCCTAATTACGCGTCTCACCTCTTTTCGGGATTATTTGTTGTGTTTCCATGGTCGGTTCTAAAGCAAGACCCCAGTAGCTCTTGGCCAAAATGGCATGGTCTTATGTTGTAAATGGCCGAAGAGTTTGGGGCTTCATAGCATTCTGTGGCGCGCCATGCGTGATGCGACACACGGCTGTGTCCATGTGATGGTTTAAGCCAGTCGAAGCGAGGCCATAAACGAGCATATCTGAATTGACAGGCTGCACGACCGAAGAGCCCGTCTTCCAAGGGGTGTGCAAGCCGTGGGGAGTCACCTTGACAGAGCACTACAGCGCCTTTGTGTTTACCGGACAGTTCAAGTGCCGTGAGGAATGTAAAGGTAAGGGTGGTCAACGGGTAAACGAGACATGCTTGTTACGATACCAGGAAATATTTTTTCCTTGTCATACTTGAGTGATGTCTTTAGCATGGAGTAGCCCCAAGCGGTGACAATCTTGCTGTCATGGAAAACTGAGACCACTCCGTGGTCCCGAGGTGCTCGCAAAATCTGCTGAACCCGCTCGGATGAAGACGGATGCTTACTTCCAACACCTGCTCCCCCAGTTGCTGCGGGGGCGTCCGCTGACTCCTCCGAGGGCATTTGATCGTCGGCGTTTGCTCGTTTTGGTGCTGCAGGATTTGGGTCCCCGTTATTTGCACGCTTCCATCCGGTTGGCATTCCATAGAGACTGCGGCCTAGTACGTGCTCCTCGACCACGTTCTTCGCACCCAAGCCGGCTGCGCCCAAAGCAGAGTGCCAATTGCCTGTTGATATAAAGTCCTTGAAAAGCTCCTTCCTAGACGTCCGGTCGACGGCAAACACGTCTGTGTCGCTTTGCACTCTTTCGTACGCCTCGTCGTGCCGCTTGGCAATGCGGTCGTCCTCGTCCACGGGGGTCCTTCCTTTGTGGCTGCCGGGGCCCAAGTAGTGGGGCCCTGGAAACAGCATCACTGCGTAAAGTAACAACATACGGTAGCGGTAGCGACTACATCACGAGCATCATATTAGACGCATAACTTAAGACGCATCTATTTAACCTTACCTAACCTAACCTAAGCTAACCACAGTGACTTGGTAGCCACTGAAAAATTATTTCATGCCCTTTCTCAGACAGGTGGTGTATGGCCTTTGTGATTTCAAATATCAGCTGTTCATGCGGACCGCTCCCTAAGGCTGACAATAAACATTGTACTGCAGTCTTCGAGTAGCAGAAAATTGACCGTTTGTTTGTTGGTTCGTCATTAATAAACTGTAGTGTGACTCGAAGAGCTGCGAGTTCTGCTGCCGTCGACGTTGTCAAGTGACATGTTTTTAACTTGATAGTGGTGGCTTTTGCTGGAATGACGACAGGTGCGGTATAGCTCTTCGGCAGGACGGAGCCGTCGGTGCATTGTGGGTGTAAAACCAGTACTTCTCATTTAATAGGAGTAAAGTAAGCTGCTTAAGAGCCGACAATGACATATCTACTTTTTTTCCGGACGCCAGGCACTGTCAGGTTGATCTTTGGTCAAATGAGGCAGCAAGGAGGAGTCGAAGGTCTCGCGGCCGGTATGAAGCAAGATGGTATAACCTCACGATTTGCGGATACCGTTCGGCAGAATGAGGCACGTGATCTATCCGCAGGTAGAGAGGCTAGATGGTGGCAAGGAGTGCGGACAAGGTGCCTTACGTGCACTCATAGTGCCGCAACTGTGATGTGGGTCTTGATGAGGCGGTCTGGCGATTGCAGTAGTTGCTGCCGTTGACGCACTTAGAGGAAGACCTAGACAAATCCTGAGCGCCTCAGCCTGAGCGTTTTGAATAGTACGTAGGCTTGTTTTACTTGCGTTAGCAAATTCTGGCAAGCCGTACCGCAAAACGCCGAGAACAAGTACTCTATATAGTTGCAGCATAGCACTTGTGGACATTCCCCAGGTCTTTCCAGTGAAGAACTTGAGGTGGCAGATGTCTGTGAACCACTTCTTCATGTACAATAAATGGGGGCTCTATGAAATATACGTAAATAATGACACCTAAGAATTGCCTAAGAATTTGCAAGACTGTACAAATCGTATCACCTGCCCCTTGATTAATACACTGTAGTGCGTCATGAGCGTACGCGTAAATGGAACAAGTGCACATTTATCCGCTGAAATCTCCAGGCCTTGAATGCGGAGGTAGAGTGCAGTCTGAGTGGCAGCGTTCTGGAGCCTTGCGCGCAGCTGTAAGCGTGTCACTCCGGACGCCCAAACGCATATGTCGTCTGCGTACAATTGAACTATGTTTGGAAAGTGATCAAGGAGACCAATCAGCGTGAGGTTAAACAACGTAAGGCTCTTTACGCCATCCTGGGGAGGTGTAATGTATATAAGTGTTGTCGTTAACGGTGCCCACAAAGAAAGATCGTATAGGGAGATAGCTATGTATCCATCCAAACATCCGACCACCGAGGCCTACCTCTTAGAGAACGGCGAGGATGGCTTCGTGTGTAACGTTGCCTTACGTCCCTTTGACATCGAGGAAAAAAGAAGCGCAGAGACGTTTACATCCTTTTTGGCGCTGAATGCAGGTAACCAGGTCGACGACGTTATGATTCGATGAGTGGCCACGTCGTAAGTCTGTCATGGCATCTAGGCAGACGTTGTGGTATACCAAGTTCCACTCAAGGCGTCCCAGGATCATTGTCTCCATCCCTTTGCCCACAACGCTCGCCAATGCAATCTGGCGATACGATGAAAGCTCCAACGGAGACTTCTCAGGCTTCAGTAGCAGAATTACGCGACTAGTCTTCTAGCTTGTAGGAAGTGTGCCACTAAGCCAGGATTAATTATACATTTCGTGCAGAACACTCCTCGCTCGTTTACCCAGACGACACAGAGCTCTCTAAGAAATTCCGTCAGGTCCTGGTGAAGACGTATACGTCTGCACAAAGCTAGGGCCACCTTGATTTCAAGGATGAAAAATGGTAAGTCCATGCAGGGGTCACGTGGTCCCGTATTATTGGCAACGGCGTACATCGTCAATCAGGTTACGTGTTCTAATATTCTCGCTAATTAGTTAATTATACTAAATAATAAATTCAATTAGCACAGTTACGTGGCTACTGAGGATGTAAAGTTTGTAGCTACTGACCAGGTGATCTTAAATCAGTTTTCAAATCGCGCAAAAAGTTCTAGCCTCTGAAACACGAGAAAGTTTCTTACTTTTTTTGTTGGAAAACTGGTAGTGAGTACTTGAGGACAGCAGGAACTCGCGTGTACGAGAGACATCGATCAGCTCTTTACGTATTCTGACGCCTCCTGGTCTGCGCCACACAAATCGAACCATCGTCCTTATTTCGACGCTGTGATTACGCCTCTTGGTGTGAGCTTTCCCGATGCCTTCATGGATGCGCCAAAACGAAGCTTAGCACACTAGCTGTTTGGTCACGCTTGTCCAGAGCTTTGTTTGGCGGCGCATGGTATCGGGGCGATCTTTTTTTAAAGGCGATGCTTTATTTTCGAACCCTCTCGGATTTCCGTGACCGTGGCTGCTGGATGCTGCTGTTGCATTGTCAAGAAGCTAAAAAAAAAAGATAATTACGTGTCCGATGGTGAGATCGAACTCACCGACACAGCAGCCCGACGCTCTAACCCTCATGTCACAATCGCTTTTTTTTTCTTTCACGGTATTTATTACAGTAGCATTCAACCCGACATTCAGCAGTTCTGCATAGTTAGAGAGTGGAGGCCACAATAAATGTTCCACACAGAAAATGCAGCGTTCACACTGTGAGTAGAAACGTTGGTTTCACTTTAGAAGGGTGGTAAAGATAACCACCTCACCAATATAGGGTACCAGCCCAGTTGTACATCGAATCTATCATAAACTTGTTTTAGGCGTAGTATCATTTGGATAAAATGTACCCTTGTAGGCAGCACCGTTTTGGCGTTTCGGTTCATCATTAGCGTTTTCCACAAACTGTGCATTCCCATGAGAAAAAGAACATGTCACAATCGCTTTGTTTTTCTTGAATGGTATTTATTATAATGAATGGAATATTGAATGTACAGGAACCATCTACAAAATTATGAACTCCAGATGGTCATAACCAGTAGTACACCGAGTAGTAGATACAAAGAAAACGTGATACAATGCAGCCCCTTTCATCACAACAAAAACTTGAAAGAAATTAAGCACCCAATCAAACTTGTGTCCTAATACAGCTGACATTCATTTTCATCGTAAACGTCCTTAAAGTGCTTAATGCTCCCAGAGAAATGTTTTCTTCAGGCAACTGTTTCTGCACTGCAGTCTTGCATACGATTCAGAAAAACTTCACTTTGGCCTAGTTTCTGTTTATTGCACATCACACTGACCGCCTGTGTCGTTATTGTGCTCTCTTCCGCTGTCACCGTCTTTATTTGCGGTCTATAGGATATGCAATCTTGCATACAGGTTTTCCACAGGATATGCAGATCTATCAGGAAAACTTATCGAATGGTACGTCATCACACGGTGCAACAAGATATAGGATATTGAGAGAATTTAGGCCAAAGTCGTCCTGCAACTTTCTATGGAGAACACCCCAGAATATAATGGCTTCTTTACAGTCACAAAAGTGATGTCTAATAGTTTCAGGCACGTTATAAAGGTGACAGTTAATTGACGAAACGAAAACATTCTCTTTCCGAAGCCACGTTCTAAATGGCAAGGTTTCAGCATGTAATCTGTAAAAAAAAAAAGTTTTTGTGGAAGGGTGAACCGGGATTTTGCGCACTCTTGCAAGCACATCATGCCTTGGTAATAGGATGTACACCCGTGAGCAAAAGTATAGGGACCAGTGGTTGCACGATAAAACTGATTTTCTTCTCTGCCTGTGAGCGTAGCTTGAAATTAAAGACTGCAGTCCAAACTTGACGTTGCGGATTTTCTATTGCACTCGTCAGTTTCCGTTTATGCCTGTTAATTACGAAGAAATTATGTTTTTACTTTTGCTCACGGGTGTATAGCGAGCTGTAAAACGGCGCCGGGAGCAACAGTGATAATACATGTCTGCAAATTTTTTTTCGAGACACAGTGATCAAGTAATCTTTAAAAACAGAATGGACAGAAAAGCACTAGAAAAATAAACATGCATGGACCTCCATAAACAAGGTATAACAAGAGAATTCGAAGGCACCTCCAATTCTGACAGGACATGAACCAGGTTAAGAGGGCTCGCATTATCTGATGAGAGTTATACTGAAAAAAAAAACATAAGAGTAACTGTCGCACTTACAAAGGTACAAAACCTAGCCCTCCAAAATTCACTGGTTGAAAAATGGCGTTGGTAACCAGCACGAGTGACATTGCGCCTCAGTCATGAAGAGGCTGTTCGGTGTTCTGTCGGTGACATTTCTGGGGCCCAGGATACCAAACTTCTACGGTACTTTGTGCCTATCATAACTCCTCTATCTGACGAACATTGTTCAATCTTAAGTGGTTAGTTTGCTGAACAGGGGGTAGAGGTCGCGATTAATCAGTTTCCAATCTCAGAAACTCCCGGTCCTCATGGCACTTGAGGCGAATTTTACAAAACCTTTAGGTTCTTTCTTACGCCTGCTCTACTGATGATAGTTGCAAATACATAATAAACTGGAGGCTTCACCAGAGCCTTTCGAAAAAATCGGGCCACAATCGGCCGCATACTTCGACCGTGCCAACGCCAGCTTGCGCCTTCGGATGACCGGGTGCGCGAAAGCGCATGCGCGCGCGCTCTGCTTTCCTTCACGCCAGACGCGCAGGAACAAAATTGGCAAATGCACAGCATTCGACTATATTCATATCATTGCACATCATTTGTCCATCATGTCCACATCATTCGGCTATATTTCCCACATAACAACCGCCACTGTGCGTTCGTTTCAGCATGCGGCTCAGAATAAGATTCTTGAAGCTAAAAGTAAATCATACACGAGATCGTCTACCAATTTGTGTTAAAGGTAACGCCGTAAAATCAGGAATCTTGTAATAAATAAATTCCTGGCATGACCGTCCACGCACGCAGCCCCGCACTTATGAAGGCATTTTACTGCTGCAAACGAGAGAATGGAGTGTCGAGGTGCTTGACCGTGCGCCGAGTTGACTATCTCGGAAGCCGTCTTGCCTAGAACGGCGTTTACCCTCTGCACCGAGAAGTGGCGCTAGCTGCTCGCCAACGTTTCCAACTGCACGATCAAGCCATCTCCGGCGGCAAAATACGGTGACTCAAAGAGAAAACGTGCTATGAACCATTTTAGGGCGTTCAGTATATCTCGCTGGAACACAGACACACGCACGCACGAACATACATATCCTTTCTAAAGACAAAGTAACAAAATGTAAGGGTAGGAGCCCAAGACAACTGCAGCAGCAGCAATGAAAAAAAAACACGAGATAAAAACAAGCATTTATGACAACCCCCATTGAAGAGTATACGAAGGCAGGGCATAATAATAAAAAAAAAGTTATGCCGCCGACGTACTTCGTGCAAAGGGCGGAATGCTCATGAGTAGAGTTACTGAAGCCTATTCAGTAACTTTACTCAAGGGTATGCGCCCCTGCAACCGACCGTCCAACGTAGTGTAGTGCCAAGGACCGCATGACGACGTTCAACGAGCTTGCACAGTTCCACCGCCTGGCTCGAAGGACTTTCCCACCCCCGCATCCGGGAATGAGCCGAGCGGAGGCGGCACTGTTCAGACAATTGCAAACTGGCTCCTTACCCACCCCAGTGTTAATGACTCATCGATACCCGAAATTATATGTGAGTGATGTGTGCCGCGTGTGCCAGCGTGAGAGGGCCATCCTGACGCACATCCTAGGAATTGCACCAAGTTCCCCGATGAAGCTTCGACAAGTATGATTCCGCCGCGACTCGTGGCTGTGGCGGAATGCTACGACCACGAAAGCCAAACCTGGGCCGTCCAGCAGGTCTCGGCGCCTCTTGAAAGACAAAGGCCGAGCGAAACCGACGGAACGTTGCCCCTCAGGGCGACCGACCGCGGGAGTAACACGCGCTGGAGTTGAGTAGAGACCACCCGCTGAGAAGACGTCAGGGCCCGCGTCACGGCACCATTTAGTCGTGATGTCGTTCTGCAGGCGACTACATGAAGTTGTTTCTCTCTCTCTATCTCTCAAGGGTATGTGCAGCTGATAAGTTAGCTCCGACTGCGCGCGGTGGTTGACAGCGGTAAGAAGCCGTTCGCGTCGTTGCATACAAACGCAGGGCTGTATTTAGTTTATCGAGCGCGCGATTTTAGGTTACGATGGTCACGTGCTATAAAGCAGGCGCGCACAGAACGTCATTGTCGTTGTACAAGGAGTGGCTTCAGGTGAAAACGTGCAAAAGCGCATAGTAAGGCGGTGCCGTTTGCTGTCTGCTCTCCTGAATGGGCGCCGTTTTTCGTAGCTGAGGGTATAAAAAAAGGGGGGGGGGGGGAGGTTAGGTCTCGCTGCGACGCCACGAAGTCGTCCACCGGTGTCGCGTAGACGGCGCCTTGCGGCACCGCAAACAGCTGCCCGACGAAATAGCAGTCAACCACAACCGCCAGCGAGGCCTCACCGATTCTTAGCAGACCACAGCATCGGACGACAGTCGTCAAGATTGCGCTACTTCTGTAACCAGGTATCATCTCCGGAAACGTTGTGGCTCGATGACATGCTGGCTACACGAACGTACCGAAATCCTCCCGGTCAAGCGGCACAATTCAGGATATAGGATGAAAATTTCTTAAAACTCGGGAACCTCTCGCACAAGGAAATACACCACAAAATTAATATACGGAGGCTCAAAGCACATCTCCAGGCAGGCACCTCACTGAGGGGACTGCGTTTACTTGTAAAACCATCGATGCGCAATTTTTCTAAAACAGAAGACGGAAAGCGGACAGAAATACTAAATCATGCCTCCCTTGAGCTAAGTTCAGAATTCAAGATTGTGAAAATATTTTACGTCACTGACGGAAGAGGAGCAGAACACTAGTAATAGCATTAACCTTTCTGCCTTAGAGGCCAAAGAACTTCAAGAATTCGAATCATAGGGAAGGGAAGAAATAAAAAGAAAGCAAAAACAAAAAAAGAAAAACTTACTAAGGGGAAAAATAATTCATAGTCATTTTATCTGTGAAGGTGGATGACCAGCGGAGCTTTATATAGGGTGATAAATATGTTGATTGAAAATAAAATACGCATACCACAATGAATTTCGTTTCTTCAGGACTTTTTTGTTGTTTTATTAAATTGCATAGTCAATGCTTCTTTTATTTTTAACGTTCTTCTGTTTCCTTTTTTTGGATTTATTATTTGGTCACCAAGGTGGCTATCGCTTTACGAACGCTTGATATACGGCCAGTGCCTCAGTGACGACGCTGGAAAGGTTCTTGGCCAATGTGAGGTGTATACACGACCGATGACGCGTCGTGGGCACACTGATGTTTGTGCAGTGGCGTAGCTAGGTCGTCTGGCACCCGGGGCCCATAGGTCTTCTGTCCCCCCCCCCTACCCCCCCCCCTCTCTGGTGTAGTCGAGGAAGGCGAGGATATCGACAATTTCCGGTTTTCAGCACCAGTACAGCCGCCTTGGATACCGCGCACGTTCCCCGGGTCCCCCTCTCCTTCGCTTTCTTTCCCAGAGATCGCGAATTAAGCAGATATACACGCTATTTTTCCTGCGCCAAATAACACAGGGTGCTGCACTGATAACGTGTGATAAGCCCATGTGCACATCTTCTGTCAAACTGTAAGGCTTGGCAGCCAATACAAATGCGGCATCGTGGAAAACATGACTCACATCACACGTAACAAAAATATTTTTATAATAAAGTTTTAATTACCAATTTCAGCGGCAATATTGCATTTGCAAATTGAAGCGGTGGTGGGAAATTGAAGAAATATTTCTTGCGCTGCTGCCATATACTGGGCGCCGCCCGCAGTGCCAAAGTACTGTATACGTTGTAGTACCCAAAACGATTTTGTTTAAGAAGTTTTTTGTTGAGTTAATAATATGACTTTGAGTCCTCTATTCTCCAATTGAAGTGCTTCCTCTATAAGTACTAATTACGGGATTATTTTGTTAAGACGACGGTAACCGACACAGAATCAAATCGATCCATCTTTCTTCTTCACAAGAACAATTGGAGATGCTCAGGGTCTTATTCGAAGAGTAAATGACGCCGCGCTTCAGCATGTCAGCGACTTGATCGTCGATACCATGACGCTCTGTCGCGGATACATGGTATGGTCTTGGCCACAGTGGCGCACTGGTACCCGTGTCGAAGCGATGATAAACAGTTGACGTGCGGCCCAAGGGAGCATGCTGGCAGTCCAAAGAAGAACGGAACTTGTCGAGAAGGCGTAGAAACTGGGCGCGTTGGGAAAGAGTCAAAGTGTCGGCGATGGAGCTATTTAGAACATCGGTGGAAGCCGACCCTTGCGCGGGCTTACAGGCCAATCCGGTGACTTCATGAGAGGTGATGGAACCAGTTGGCATGTCAATGACGGCAGCAGGGTCGACACACTCTACGCAGCCAACGTACTTCCCATGAAACAAAGTTAGGGGACATGAGAATTGGTTGGAAACGAGCAGTATGGTGACGCCGGCATGAACTTCTAAAGAAGCGAAAGGCAGCGGGGAACATTTGAGACAAACGAGAATGGCAGATGAATGGCGCTTATATCAGCAACAGTGTTGCATGACACCGCGGAAAGGGCAGATGAGTGCGGTGGAATTGCAACGTCTTCGGCAACAAATACTTTATCTTCAGCTTCACGACCGTCGAGAAGCGGGGCGTCGCAAAGCGCTTGAAATTCCACTTAGCACGAGAACAGCCCATGGCGGTCTTATTAGCGAAAAGAAAGTCCCAGCCCAAAATAAGATCGTGGGAACAAAAATACAGCACCACCGAAAAATCGACGATGTAGTGGAGGCCGTTAATCAGTTCGAGCACTACACGTAGCCGCAGGTGTGATGCGGTCTGCGCTGGCAGTACGAAGTGATACGTTTGACAGTGGCATCATAACGTTTTTCAGCAAACGGCAAAGTTTGCCACAAATAATTGAAACTGCGGCACCAGTGTCGACGAGGGCGAGTGCAGTGACGCCGTCCACGTCAATAACATTATAGTCGGAGAAAGCCTCGGTCTTTTCGTGGATGTGACGCAGTTCCTGCCTCTGAAACTGCGGTGATTAGTTCCCCTGTTTCGGCGTAGACGAACGACGACGCATCAGTGAAAGCCAGCGGCGTCTAGGCGATGGCGAATGGTGGTAAACAAGAGGGCGGTAGTCGGAGTATGAAGCCACCTGGCTGGGATTCCGGTATGCAGAGAATGATGGGCATGACGAAACATATGGAGCAGGGTGGAAGCTAAGGCGGTAAGATGGTGCGCAGCACGGGCAAAATTGTGTGATGTGGCCTGGTAGAACATACGCAAAATAAATTGGCCGGTTGTCGGGAGTGCGCCATTGTCCACTGCTGTGTGGGTATCTCGGCTGAACGAAGCGACAAGATGGATACAGCGGCATCGCTGATGCCAATGGCGAAAATGTCTGAGGTGGTGGCCGTGCGATAGCCTCGGCATAGCTGAGAGGTGCATTCACCTCGGTATACGCAACGGGAGTCGGCATCGGTGGAGTCTAGCGGGCAGAAGGCAGAGCCGCGTATACTGGCTTCTGTATGACCTCACGAAGGTTGGCAGGCAAAGGACAGGGTGGTTGCGCGGCTGAGGACCGCCGCGAAAGCTGACAAGCGACCTCAGTATGGACATACTCCTTTAGCTGCCAAAGCAAGGAGTCCATGTTAGGAGTGGTGACCATGATCGAGAGATTTTTATCGAACACACGCGGGCGCCGCGTGAGAAGACGCTGTCGGCAGAGCTCGCTGAAACTCTGGCAAAGCTCAATGACCTGAGAAACAGTGTCAGGGGTTTTTGACATCAGCATATGAAAGGCATCGTCGGAAATGCCCTTCATGATGTCACGAACCTTGTCCGGCTCCCCCATCGTTGGCTTGACACGCCGGAAGAGATCGACGATGTCCGCTATGTAGCTGATGAACGTTTCACCAATTTGCTGGGATCGGCTTCGTAGGCGTTGTTCAGCGCGAAGCTTGCGCACGCCAGGCCGACCGAAAGCTTCTGTGATGCTGGTTTTGAAGCTTGTCGACGTAAGGAGATCGGCTTCGTGGTTTTTAAACACGGCTTGGTGACAGCCGTTCAATAAAGGCCGCATTGTTGAGCTTGAGGGTATAGTGCTTTTTGTGGGAGGTGCTCGCACGTTCATGCGACTCGAGCCAACCTTCGACGTCTGTCACATCGGTGCCTCTGAAGATGTCAGGTTCGCACTGATGCTGGGCACCAGCACATGTGATCGTTGGCGAAACCGTCGAGGATGTCTGACGGGCATTGTCAGGCATAGCGGTTGCAGGCACGTACCCAAGGGGGGGCCCGGGGGGCCCGGCCCCCCCCTCCCCCTCCCGAACTTCAGACGCATAACCCCCACTCCCTGCCCAGGCCACCATTTCTCAAACACATTCCTAAGGCGCCGCCAAATCAATGTTGAGACTTGACAGTTATTCAGCGGTCAACGTTTTGCTGCCTTTTTCACTCCTTTTGGATGGCGGTAGTTATCGGCGTTTCCTGGGATGCGATGGCCAGTTCCCTCATCAATTCGGTGCCCACGCGATTAACGCCAGATGCATTCAATTGTCGCCGTCTACTCAACGGTCATGCGCATCGTTGTTGCTTCGTTAGTTCAACCTTCTTCGTGTAGACTGATTCAGGGACCAGGAAAGGGATTCAGTTCGTGGTCAGCTGTTCCGTATGCACATGGAACGAGTGCCGGCAAGAGAAAACGCCAATTGCGTTGAACTTTTCTTTTTGTTTCAATATTTCCTCGAGCGACGGCTCGCCGTGACGCTGACAGATTCTCGGTACCATATACCCGTCATATGGGTTAGCTAAGGTGGAAAATAAAATAATGCGAGATAGCGTCCATTATCACTTCCTGTAATAATCTTGAAACTTATAGGCAAATTAATATGACGGTCACCTGTTAACTCGTCTGGTTTTTCCCTAATGGAAAGACCAGACGAGACAATTTTGCTCTTTTCGTGCAAAATTGCCAACTGGAAACAAGAGTCGCAAGGACTTGAGAAGGAACAGGAAGGGAAACAGGAAGGAAAAGCGAAAATTAACAAATGCAACCATTGTTTATGGATCAACATCCTTTTATTTAACGAGGGAGTAAAGAAAACGCCGCCGGAAGTGGAGGACGATTCCGCGTGTTCTGAATGACGCTTCTACAGTTATCATTCGAGCCGCTTAACGTTGCCACTTCCACTTCTCCGCTGTGCTTGTGCAGGTGTTTTTCTAACCTTCCGCGGTGGGCGCAATACGTGCAGAGCCGCAGCTTCCTGTGCCATACGCGGTTGTACGCGACTGGCGGCCACGCATCGTTACGTAACTTCCCAAATAACAATACGAGTCGGTTGTGGCTCTTAACTTATCAGAGCAGTAAACGAGGGATCCAAAAAAACTGTGATTGTTCTGCAAATATAAATTACTGTATATTTCTTCCAGAAATAATTCGAAAAACGCTACTATGGTGGGGTACAATTTAAGAGGAAGCTTTAGCTCGGGCCCAACTCTAAGGCGGCCTATTCAAATACACGTAAAACGCAAAAACGTTTTTCTGAGATAACCCCTGGACCGATTTTAATGAAATTTCTTGCATTTGAGAGAGACAGTTAAATTCTAGTGAATGCTTGGAGTGGAATTTCTAATTAGTGCCTGAATTTTGTTAAAAATATTTTCATATATTCGACAGTTTGAAATATATAGAAGCACGAAGTTTACAGATCCATAGCTCTGCATCACGAACAGATGTCGCGGTCCTGTAAACGGCATAGATTAGACCAGTAAAAGCGGACAAATTCGATTTATCGGTTTACATCTTTTGTGAATTCGTTACGTTGTTTACAAGGGTTCTGCAAAAGGTGTATTTCCATATTGCTAATTTTTTTAGATTCATATGTAACATATCACTTTTGTCCGCTTTAAATGTACTACTAGATGCAATTCACAGAATTGCGATATCATTTTTCGTTGCCGAAAGACAGAGTTGTACACTTGATAGTCTCGTTTTATAAAAATTTTTGATTTTGATAATTTTTAGTAAATATTGACAACAAAGTAAAAATTCGAAACCAACAGTCACTAGAGTTTAAGTTTTTCTTTTAAATGCAACAAACCTCATCAAATTTGGTGCAGTTGTTGCTGAGAAAAAACGAATTCTCCTTTTACATCTATTTGGATAGGAGCACCCGAGCTAAAGCATCCTCTTAAGTCTGCAATGAAGCCTTGCCCGCGCCCTCATAACCGCCAGCCACTGTTCCTCCGCGGGAGGCTGCAAATAATTCGTGCTTCAAACCTCTTCTGTTACCGAAATAAGGTGGTAACTACAACAATAAAATTATTAGCGCGTAATTTTATACCTTCCTCCTCGCCTATTATAGTGGAATGGCGAACGCCTAATTCATTATTGAACTGAAATAACATGCTTGCTTCGCTACAACTATTTGTTGTGAAGTTTCACTTCAGTTGGCAGTGAAGTTTCATGAGTAAAACGGGTTCAGCAGTGAAATGAACTGCACAGTAGAGTTTTGAAGAGTGAAATGCTCAGAATCGATACGTTTTGCCCATGTCTGTCACACACCTCATGGTTTCCACCGATGAAAAGACTTTTGAAGAACAGCAGACGCTCCGGAGGTATCAAGTACGACGTCATGTTGAAAGGCCGCATGACGACGAATTTTTTTTTGCTTCTGTCACTGGCTGGCGGAGTAACACAACTTCGCGCGGTCCGTGTGCCTTTGTTTCCAACTACTGCTTTTTTAGATCTATTCTACTAAAGTAATCTTTATTTTCCAGTTTCTCGTCTTTACTTGTTCTTGGCAGTGTTGTTCCTGCGCTTCTTTCTTGCGCAAGTCCATTTGGCGTGGTTCTTTGTTTGCCAAGTAAAGGAGAGGCGTATCGCACAGGCGCACCTGCAAAGTACACTTTATTTCATTTCTTCTTTGTGGGTTTACGCGTTTTTATGGCGAATGGTGGGCGTTATTCACATTTGTACTAGTAAAGGTACCCTCCCTCATTTGCATAGAAAAGTTACCTTGGGTTGCCCCCCCCCCCCCCTAGAAAAAATATCCTGGGTACGTGAGTGAGTGAGTGAAGTAACTTTATTTTGGTGCAGACAAAACGCAGGGGAGACCCCGCGCCACCCGGCTAGTCCCACGTAGGGATCGACCGCCAAGCCGAGCTTGACGGCCCGGTCGCGGGCACTCTGGACGGCCAGGGTTTGGTCGCTGAGTTCGGGGCTGCCCAAGAGCGCAGCCCACCTATCCTCGCTGAAGGAGGAGCCGATGGCTTCACACCCCCACAACACATGGTCCAATGTTGCCCTTAGTCCACAGGCAGGGCAGTCCGCACTGGGGTATCTTTCGGGGTATATGGCATGAAAAACCGCGAGGTTAGGGTACGCACGGGCTTGTAAAAGTCGAAGGGTAACCGCCCGCGCCCTACATAAGGCGGGGTGCGGGAGGGGGAAGACCCGTCTTGACAGATTGTGTCTTGGTGATCTCGTTAAACGTAAGCAAGGGTTCGCCGCGGGGCTGAGGGACTGCTGAGGCGGCGCGGTCAGTGAGTCCTCGCGCGGCCTCGTGTGCGCCCTCGTTAGGGTTAGAGGGAGAACCCTCAATCAACCCCAAGTGAGCGGGAAACCAAAATAGAGAATGCGGAGAGATACTTTTGGCGTTTTGGAGAATGCGGAGGGCCTGGGGGGAGACCATACCGGTTTGGTAGGCCTTAATGGCTGCCTTGGAATCACTATATACTGCCTCTCTGCGACCATCGAGGTACGTGCCTGAGCGGATGGCAGAGTCCGGCTGCGTAATTCCAGGATGGTCGAAAACCGCAGGAACATCCGCCAAAATCTAAAGCGAGTGAAGGACACGACACAAGAGCAGCAGGAAGCGTTGACAGTGTGTTTTAACCAGAGCAGCCCAGGGAATCTCGAGCTCGCGCCTCTTTCCCGCCTATCCCAAAGCATGGTGATAACAGTTGTGCGGTTAAAGAACGTATCACCAACTGGTATAGGAGACGTGTGGCAGATAAGGAAGCAGATGAAGACTCATTAGACCATTAAAAAAATTATGGAGTTTTACGTGCCAAAACCACTTTCTGATTATGAGACACGCCGTGGTGGAGGACTCCGGAAATTTCGACCACCGGGGTTCTTTAACGTGCGCCTAAATCTAAGCCCACGGGTGTTTTCGTATTTCACCCCCATCGAAATGCGGCCGCCGTGGCCGGGATTCAATCGAGCGTGTGTATGAAGACAGCTGCCAGACGGCGGCCATAATGTGACCATGACGGCATGGTGGAGACGCCGGTGGTATGACGACGGTTTTTAATGCGAAGCGTCAAAGCAAAGTACCGCGTTGCAGCCTTTGCCGCCGCTATAGACACGAAGAAAACCAGTACGTGAAAACGTACGCCAGTGCGGCTGGGCCTGTAAAGGGTAACGACATGTCGGAAAATCTCATGGATGAAGCAGACGCCGAAGAAACAGCAGGGGCGGAGGGTATCGGCATAAAAGCAGCGGGGACGTCCAACGCGCCTCCATTTCCTCATACTACAGCTGACGGTCAAGCGAAACTAGTACATGCACCACAGCCTGAAAAGTGTGGAGCTGTTTCAACGCTGGAGACAAGTCGCGCAGCAACTTCATGGCAGCTTCACGCCCGCTGAGGATGACGACAGCGAAAGCTCCATGGATGAGTGTGAGAGCCTTCTCAACATTCCACGATTGCAAGCATACTCTTGTCATGCCAAAGCCGACTAGCTTTTTCGAACATTAACCGCCTGCGTCACGTGCCAGTTTATCGTGTTCTTTCCTCGTGACAGCTGCCGCTTTACAAATTCATTATACAAATTCAATCCCCATCAACATCGCTTTAAGATATCTCTCGGCAACGAGTTGCTTATTAGCTTTGACTGACCTTTACTTCCTCCAATGTACCACTCTATTCTAGTCTTCAAATCACATCTTCTTTTTATACTGTTAAACTATGTCACGCTTCTTTGTTAAACCTTGGCTGAAATATACACAAAAGCGACTGAATTTCTGATATGGCTGTCTTGAAATGATGCTTAATGACTACGCACGCGTAAAGTCGTGAGGAGGAGGAGGAGGAAAAACTTTATTCTGGTCCTGTACAAGGTGTTGCCACCTGCCTGGCTAGTTCCATGTTGGGACCGGGAGGTCAAGCCTCCTAGCCCTATCACGGGCGTAGCGTAAAGTCGTAATTTCGGTTCAAAACATATGAACTGGTCGGAACACAATCTGTACTAAAAATGTGCAAATGGGGTTAAGTTCGAGTGACTACATATTACAAAAGAGCACAAATAAACAAATCACGTAACAAGGGAAATCCCATGGCAGTAGTTTTTATTGTTGGCGTTTGGCTGAGCTCCCTTAAACAAGCAGCACACCTGAAATACCCATGCGGCCACTTCTTATTTAGAGCATTGCGCATTTTCCAGGTCTCCTTCATAATCTACCGACGACCAGAGGAAGCTTGAGACACTTTCCCTAATATTTTTGAAAGAAGGAAGAGAGAATGGAATTTTGCCTCTTTCGTCTGTCATTACTTGTGTGCCTGAGACATTTCAAGGAGCCTACCATGATGATGAAGTATGCAGAATGATTTCCTCTGATCATGATGACGACCAGAAAATATTGTAAATTACGAACATTGATCATCAATTTAGGAGATTATTCATCAGTTTGGTGTTCCCTGCTTCCACCAACCGAGAGCCTCGCTTTACAAGAGCTTCCTTTTTTTTTTTACGTGGCACGCCGCCAAGAGACACGGCCATGCTGCGTGACTCCATTCTTCACAAAGGTCTGACCAGCGCTCACCGCTCTCGTTGCTGAAATATGATGGCTGTATCTGCCACGAAGAACGTTCACCCTCCAGTCATCTCCATCCCGAAGGCTCACCCTGCCACTTAGACGTCCTGACCCTGCTGAGTGTTCGGGACACACCGCCCGTTCAGGAACGCAGCAAGCCACGGAGTGGAAGCGTGATTTACTCAACCTCGGCCGCCTTGGCCGCTTTTCTGCGCACGTTGCTCCTTGGCATTTATCTTTATCTACAGCGTAATGATCGAGTTATGACAGGCGTTCCCTTTCGACCCTTGCTTCTCGCAATACAAATGCGGAAAGGTCCTGTAAATAACTGGACACTCCTAGGGGGAAGAAAGGAAAACAAAACAGAACAGTAAACTAAGAACAGGATCTCGACAAGGAAAAATGGGTCCCTTCGCAAGAACTGCACACGCATTTTGCACCGATGCAGTTTTTGTGCACATCTTGTGCTTCATTTGAACCTGCTGGTTTTGCTCGGTTCGTCCCAGATATGATTGCGGTTGGACCGTATCGAAGAAACGTGGCACTTAATTCTCGTTATGTGGTGGCACTCTCCAGGCACTGCTTTGTCGAATTTTGTTGTGGACGCTCTTGCATATGGTGTACACGTGCGTTCACGTGGCCGGCGCAGATGGAAACGGAAATGACGCTGTTGGCGTCAGAAGTAGCGCTGCTTATCCAGTCTGTCTGCAAACTGGGATGGTAGTGCTCTTACGTACGTTTACTATGCATTTGCTGATCTATGTGCTGCGCATTCGTGTTTCGCCCTCAGCACAATGTGGCTATCTAGACTGACAGCGGTAGGGAGTACCAATACATGAAGCTCAAAATCACTGTTTGTAAGAACGATGACCGGACAGTTGTTAGAGGGAACGTAATCTTAAGGACGACGCCGACGAACGGCACGTGAGCCACGTGAACAGTTATACATATCTACCGTGAATTTGTACGCTGACAGGGCAGCTTCGCGAACATACTATGAAAAAGAAAGTGTTGCCGACGGTGTTAAGAATGTGCACAGTGGCGTAGCTAGGTCATCTTGCACCCGGGGCCCATAGGTCTTTTGTCGCCCCCCCCCCCCCTGATGTAGTCGAGGAAGGCGAGGATATCGACAATTCCCGAGTTTAGCTCCAGTACAACCACCTTGGATACCGCGCACGTTCCCCTGGTCCCCCTCTCCTTCGCTTTCTTTCCCACAGATCGCAAATGCAGGAAATATACACGCTGTTTTTCCTGCGCCAAATAACACAGGGTGCTGCACTGATAACATGTGATAAGCCCATGTGCACATCTTCTGTCGGACTGTAAGGCTTGGCAGCCAATACAAATGCGGCATCGTGGAAAATATGACTCACGCAACAAGTAACAAAAAATATCTTTATAATAAAGTTTTAATTAGCAATTTTAGCGCAATATTGCTTTTGCAAAATTGAAGCCCGACATTCATATCTTGCCCTACAACAACTTCACAAAAATCGTCGTAGGTACTATGGCACGCAGTATTTTGTCTGTGGGCAGCCCTGAACGAAAACGAAAATTAAATTGTTTGTCAGTGACGCTGATCTCCCTACCCTATTAGAAAACGCTACCTGCCTCCCCGCTGCGCGGGCGCGAATGCTATGACAATGACGAGTTCTCTTCATTCTGATCAATAAAGCCTTGTTCTCATTTGCTGCTATACGGACAAGCGTGATTATCCGAGCTGCGGTACCACCGCAAGATTGGGAACAGCCGCTTCGCGTCGATTCTTGGCGTCACCACACAAAAAAAAAAAGAAGGAAAAGGCCGCGATGAAGCCCGTACCAGCGAAAGCTTGCACTACTGTTGGTCTGCACCCGCAATGGAGAGGATTAAGGGATCAACCTCACTGGTCCACCATGTCATATTTCTTTCGCTGCTGCCATATACTGGACGCCGTCCGCAGTGCCAAAGTACTGTAGGTTGTAGCACCCGAAACGATTTTGTTTAAGAAGTTTTTGTTGAGTTAATAATATGACTTTGAGTCCTCAATTCTCGAATTCAAGTGCTTCCTCTATAAGTACTAATTAAGGGATTATTAAGGATATGGTTATTACTTATCTGGCATATTTTTCGCGCTACCGAGTTCCTAGTACTCACAAAAAAAACAACTTAATAGAACCTCGATCGGGAAATGTCCTTACAAAATTCGCCTTTCTTTTTGATAAAATTCTGTGCAGCTGATACAGACGCTGTACTTGTGACATGAAGTCCCACAACAACAACAGATTTCTGAAACTTTCGAGAGTAAGAAGGAAAGCGTGAAACATAACGGCAGGTTTTGCAGCGGCTTCTCGGAGCGAGCGGGAGAGGGGAAGTGAAAGCGAGCCGGACATCATGGCTGGCCCGCGACTACAGCCTGTCGAGTCATGCGCCGCCAAAGTGTTCGGCCGAACCGAGTCTGTAGACGATCCAGAGAATCCCATTCACGACTTTTGACGGCCCCACTTATGCAACGTCGCTCTCAACGAACGCTTCGCCGTAAACGCGAGCGCCGGGCGCGCTGGTTGAACGCCCTCTTGCTGCTGTCTTTGTTCGTCTTCAGTGCGCGTTCTGAACGGAAGAGGGACCCAAGAGCCCCAACGCCTTTATACCCCTGTTACACGGGCACTTGCAACGGCCGTTAACGCAAACGGCAGTGGGAACGGAACGGTGGTGGCAGCGCTCACACGGCACTTTCCATGCTCAGTCGGTTCACTTCCGTTTCGACGATTGATCACGTGACTCTTGAACTTTTTACCTCGCCAACTCTGAAAAAATTTTGTTTCTCCAATTATTTTCTGCGCTACATGCTGTACAATGTGTTTGTTTAACTATTTGCAAAAGTTGTTTGCAATACTAGCGAAGAAGCTCAATTAGCCGATCCAATCCGATCCATAGCGTTGCGAAATGGCTGCGTTTGTTGTGGTTTCAACGTGGTGAAGCGTCCCATTTCACGTTTCATCGCTTGTACTAACCGCACCTTCTTTGTGCATATCCTTTTTTCTTTCGTACCGCGAGTGACCGTCTGCGCGATTCAGCAGGTGCAGTGTTGAACGTGGTACGACTTTGCGACGCGCACCCCAGAACAGCCGCGGAATGGCGGTTAGCCGGCCACCTTATGAATGCGACCGTGATTGTCCACCCGATTTGCTTCTCCTGGTTGCGCACTACGAGCAAAGCGCTTTTGCGCCGGCGCGCTCACCTGCAGCGCGGACACGTTGCTGCTGGGGGCTGCCATCTTGTCTACTGCACGACGAAACGGACGGAAGCGGCGGCGCAACGGAGACCGGCGAGCTCCGTTGATTTCAATCGCCGTTGGATTTCCAACGGCGCTCGCGCTGCCGTGTAACTCCGCCTAACGGCCGTTAAGGCCAACTGCCGTTTTCCTTAACGGCCGTTAAAGTGCCCGTGTAACAGGGGTATAACAATGCCTCACTGTATGCTTAGCGACTCCTGTTCCCAGCGAGTTTAGAGACCATTTCGCGAATTAAATTTTTTCAGCCCGCACATTCGTGCAATTATTTCGTGGGGTGTTGATAGAGCTGCAGCCGACAATTCTGCGGCGCAACGCATCGGGTGCATGAGCTCGGGTTACTGGATACCGGAGCATTCTTTGCAGTTTGCGCCCAGTCAAGCCGGCGGAAAGAGGGGTGTCTTCAGGCGTATATGACACCCCCCCCCACTGGCCCCTTGCACCCGGGGCCCGCGGCCCCCCGGCCCCCCCTGTTGCTACGCCACTGAATGTGCATGTGTTTGTGTGGAATAACACATACACACACACACACGCCCCCCGCCTCTCCCGACACAGACACGCACGCACACACACGCCGCATGCTCCCTCCAGCGTAAACTCGGCGCCTTAGTGCGTCAGCACTCACTAGCAGAGAAGAGTAAGTTGCACGGGTTGCACGCACCAAGCTCTGCAAAGAATTTGCTGTCTTTGGAACGAGAAAAGTATGCGTAATTCATGTCCACGTCAGAGCGGCCCTCACCCTTAGTTTTACCACTTTTATCTGTTTATTGTAATGTGATTAGCAAGACAATAAGAATAAGGTGATCGTGGCCTAGAGGTTAGGGCACGGTGCTAGTGTACTAGGCGGCAGAGGTTCGATTCCGCTGTCTTTCGCAGATAATTTTCATTTCATTAAACGAGGTGAGACAGCAACCTGCCTAGCTACCTGCCTGCTGCAACGTGCCAAGAATGAGGCAAAGAATATTCTGCATTAAAATACGCGATCGATAGTGGAATGGAACCTCTGCCTTCGAGCACAACAGCCCAAGGGTGTAACCACTATAGCCACGATCGCACGTATAGCCCTGTCTTGATATAGCCAACTATATGTTCACCAATTCTAGAAGCTTTATATCCTGAATTTGCGGTCGCCAAAATTACCCACAGTATAATTAACGCCATGAGATCATGCACTACCATCCTAGACTCAAGACCCACTTTTTCCGGTAGGGAAAGGGTTGGTCATTTTTGTGCACAACTTTCTTTTGTAATCTGGGTAATTTTTGTACAGCCTCTCAAAAGTTATAGGCTGACTGTATTTATGTCAGTGCCGTGAACGCCAAGCTGCCGAAATGAGTCTTTTGCGCATGCTCCTTCGTATCATTACACAGTACTGATGCGAAAAATAAATATCACTCTCATCTATAAGTGGGGCGCTCACAACATCATCGAATGGGTAATACCATCAGTGATTACTTTTCGGCTTATAGTGCCCTCCCTGACAGTCCAGATTTCTCACCTTCGTTCATTCTTCAACCACCATCTTTTTTTTCTTCATCCACTAACCCTAAACGAGTTGATACCGTCATTTTGGGTTTAAAATAAGCTGGTCTGGATAACATCTCCACAAAGAAGGAAAAAATTTCTGGCCACAGTATCATCAGTTTTAGGTTACATGCTTAAAGGGACACTAAAGGTTACTATTAAGTCAACGTGGACTGTTGAAATACCATCACAGAAACCTCGAAACGCTTGTTTCGTGGCAAGGAGAGACTTATTTTAAGAGAAAATGCGTTCTGAAGCGTCCGCGTACCTCTAGCGCAGTTCAAATCGCCCGCCCTCCGATCGAGGAGAACTGACATCATGGTCTCATAGTGACGTTGCGCCATCGGTGAGTAGAACGGCGTCCGCAGACGGCGCTACGGCTTTTCTGCGCAAAACGCAAACGCGCGGCCAGAAACAGAGCCAAGACAGAGCCGACAGCAGAGCGAAAGCGGGAGTATGGTGGCTAGCGGAAGGAGAAACTATTTACGTCCCACATTACGTCCCACGGCACACGGAAAGTCCGTTTTCGTTAAACTATAGGCTGCGGCGAGCTCGCAGCGTGGTCGGCGTGGTCTGTGAGAAGTGACGAGCCTTTCCGCACTCGCAACAGGGCATAAAAAAGTGCGAATCGACGCAAAACTCGGCCTAGAAACGTGCTTCGCCACAGCCGACCCAGATGTCGTTTCCCGCACCGCCACCAGGCGCCGCTACTATACCTCAAGCTCCAGCGCAAGACGCCCATAAGCTGGTACTTCATTCTATGACGCAAACTTCGACGCTCGTCGCAATGGACCCTGACACCGACAGATTGGCTCGCGATGGTGGGCTCAACTTCAGCGATTTGAGCACCGACGAGCGCGACCTGCTGCTGAGGGCTCGCACAGCCGGCGTCGTTGCGTACTACGACGGCGGCCTCGACACCGGCTCTCCGGAGCGGGAAAGCAACGAGGGCTTCCCACGACATCACATGGACGTGGCATTCTCGCTGCTTGTTCCAAATGAAAGTTTCGCGAGCCAGCAGAACCCTCACAGCACCATACAGCACGACGCGATAACGAAAGTACTGAAACTCCAAAGCGTGCGCGGCGCAGAGTCGTGCGCGCAGAGTCGAGCGAAAACGAAACCTTTCGACCACCCATACTACTGAAGGGTAACGTCAAAATCTTATTTTTTGTTAGAATCAAGTAGACGTAGACAAGTAGCATTTTCTTCCGTCTTATAATCAAATGAAATGATATTTTTAATACGAGTAGTTGAGTATTAGTAACATAAATTACGGGGAGACCTTTCGTCATCGGTTTAGTACCGGAATGTCGCTGGGGGGTCTCAAATCGTGTCATGCATTTACCTCAATTTCTCGGTTACTAAAGCTCTGTTCGCGATTATATTGACGCCTTAGACGTTCTAGAACATTGCTCTACCACTTTAACTTGACTTTCTGGTAACCTTTAGTGTCCATTTAACCTTACGTTTTTATGGGGTATTAAGGCGGAAGAAAAGCCTTTATTGGCTTATTGTCAAGGTCATCTGCCGTTAGTAGAAATTGTCACAGCTTTCCGGCCTCCTGATTGGTCTCCTCTGTGTCGTGAGGTCACTCTCGCCAGGCACACGTGTGCGCCTCCTGATTGGCTCGCGTGCGTGACGTCACTGTCGTCAAGTGTGGGTGTCGGGGTCATTCGGCGCCACGCGGGATGACTCACCACATCGGCATGCTTGGCGGCCATGTGTTCGACGGTGCCCCCTGAGGTCACATTCATCAGGCGCTTGTGGTGGCCTCCCGATTGGGCGCTGTGTCACCTGACGTCACTGTCCCGAGGTGAACGTGGCGACCGTTTGCTTGGGTGTGGTGTGGCGGTAGCGGTGGCGGCAGTTTACTTTGTGGTATCGAGTGGGAAGGATGCCTCGTCTCACCAAACCAGTGTCTCCCAACACACGACGTGCGGCAGCCGCTGAACACAAGCGGTGCTCAAGAGAGGCTGAGCGTAGACGTAGCATGCATCAGGGCGGCGAGGCGCGTCCGACACCACAGAGTCCAGGGACGCGACGGGCCAACGCAAGAGAGGCAATGCGTTTGAAGCGACTAGGCATTCGCCGTCTCCATCGTAGACTCCAATTCAAGGCTCATTTGCTGCGCTACGGTACGCACTTCGAGGCCCGTGGTAGCCGAACCGGTTGCAATCACGCTGGCTGTGCGCGATGGTCGCAGAGAGGCAATATATGGTGACTCCAAGGCAGCCATTAAGGCCTACCAAACCGGTATGGTCTCCCCCCAGGCCCTCCGCATTCTCCAAAGCACCAAAAGTATCTCTCCGCATTCTCTTATTTGGTTTCCCGCTCACTTGGGGTCGATTGAGGGTTCTCCCTCTAACCCTAACGAGGGCGCACATGAGGCCACGCGAGGACTCACTGACCGCGCCGCCTCAGCAGTCCCCCTGCCCCGCGGGGAACGCTTGCTTACGTATAATGAAATCACCACACACTACTATCTGTCAAGACGGGTATTCCCCCTCCCGCACCCCGCCTTATGCAGGGCGCAGGCGGTTACCCTTCGACTTTTACAAGCCCGTGCGTACCCTAACCTCGCGGTTCTTCATGCCATATACCCTGAAAGATATCCCAGTGCGGACTGCCCTGCCTGTGGACTGAGGGCAACATTGGACTATGTGTTGTGGGAGTGCGAAGCCATCGGCTCCTCCTTCAGCGAGGATAGGTGGGCTGCGCTCTTGGGCAGCCCCGAACTCAGTGACCAAACCCTGGCCGTCCAGAGTGCCCGCGATCGGGCCGTCAAGCTAGGCTTGGCGGTCCCTACGTGGGACGCCGGGTGGCGCGGGGTCTCCCCTGCGTCTTCCCTGGACCTAATAAAGTTATTTCACTCACTCACTCACTCACTCACTCACTCACTCACTCACTCACTCACTCACTCACTCACTCACTCACTCACTCACTCACTCACTCACTCACTCACTCACTCACTCACTCACTCACTCACTCACTCACTCACTCACTCACTCACTCACTCACTCACTCACTCACTCACTCACTCACTCACTCACTCACTCACTCACTCACTCACTCACTCGCTCACTCACTCGCTCGCTCGCTCGCTCGCTCGCTCGCTGCATCTCCGGGTGCCAAGGCAAATGAAGCTCGGAAGCGCCGTGACCGCCATCTTACCACGGCAAGCCGAGCAAGCACAAGTCAATCGAGCGAAGTGGATGATGAGGATGGCCAACTACACCCCGACACCGCCATGGAAGACGCGTCTCCTCCTGATCCACAAATGGCGCTGCAACAGTTCGGCGCTGCAAAGCAGCCATCCTGGATGTGGACCCACTAAAGCACAAGGAGTTAACCGGCCATGAATTGGAAGGCGACGTCGTCCCAGATGACAGCTTTGAAATGATGGACTCAGAAGACATTGAAACGATAGGCATAGGCGTAAACGACGTTGCAGGCATTTAATAAACAAACAAACATTCACATAACAGCGTACGAGTTGTGTGCCTCCGTGGTGTTCCTGACGCAACAAATTGCCATTGGCAATGGTGTCAGGCTTCCACCGTTTCACACATTAGTCTCGACCTAGTGACTTCCCTTTTTTTGTCCTGACCAACTCAATGCTGCGAAAATACTGCCTGTCTTAAAGAAAGACGAGAAAACTTCACTTGAAAATTGCGTTACAAATTCTGTGCTTCCCTTCGTTGACAGTTCTATAGAGATTGATAGAAACAAGACTTCGCAAGTACTGCACGAAATTTGAGAAACATCTGTTTAAATTTTGCTAAGGGTTGTCTACAGACGCTGCCATCACATGCTTCGTTCATGACATCACGTCTTAAACTGATCATGATAATATTGCAGCTTCTGAATGGGATGTTCACTTTATGACGATGGTCCAAGCGTGCAGAAGTAAAAGGGGCTGGTTCGATATAGCGTGATTTGAGCGTGGGAATTGAATGGTATATATTATAGAACAAACAAAGGCGAGCGATTTTTCTGCGTTTGGTAAGGGGATATATCTGGAGGGCAAGTTTCATGCTAGTTCGGTAGAAGAGGCAGCGACTTCCGACGCTACACGACGAGTGAACCCAGCTCTTCTTCCGAAGCCGAAACTTGGCGAGCCGCCGTCAGAGGCGCTGGCTGTAGTTACGATGCTGACAAATTTCAACTGGAAGAAAGCCGAAAATTTCGAAGTGCGAAGTCTTTCGAAGTCTTCTTCAAGAAGACAAGTCCACCTGCCTTGAAGAGAGGTGGACTTGCCTTGAAGAAGACAAGTACACTTGTCGAAACGTTGGCTCCTGCATTCACCTTGTTCACGTTTTGCTCATCATCTTGAATTTCCATGTCCCGTGTTCCCCGTCTTTTCTCTGGACCATTACATCGGTAATATACAGGTTAGCAAGGCAGGCAATTAAATTAAAGGTCCAAGAATGGGCAGATAGTAAGGGCATATTGGGAGAACTTCGAAATGGCTCAGAATAGGGAGGCGTCTGGATGATAACTTATTTGTCCTTACTCAGTTTATCTGCAGCTTTATTCTTAGATGTGAAAGGCGCATACGATAACGCATTACATCAGGCCATTCTCGACGCTTTTGTGATGGTTGGCCTAGGTGGTCGTGTATTTTTGTGGATTGCAAGTTACCTATCTGCAAGATCATTCTATGTGTTAACTGACGATGGTCCAACTACGCGGCGCTATACCAGCAGGGGTGTTCCTCAAGGCGGTGCTCTCAGCCCGACGCTATTCAACCTCGCTCTTAATGGACTTGCTGAATACTTGCCAACTACCATCAAAATTTCAATATATGCAGAAGACATCTGTGTCTGGACTTTGGCAGTCACACGTCCTCAGATACGTGCATGGCTTCAAAGAGCGGCTACTTAGACAGCGAGCTACTTGTGTGAACAAGGTCTCAGCGTATCACCAGAAAAATGCGCACTAGTGGCATTTACTCGCAAACCAATGACGCCTTATGTCATCTCAATCAATGGGTGGACCATTTCTAATGTCAGAACCCACAGATTTCTTGGCGTAATTACCGACCGAGACCTCTGTTGGAGCCCGCACGTAGCCTACATGAAAGGGCGCGTGACAGCAACCTCCTAGTTGTTTAAATACTTGACAGGAAAGACGTGGGGGATGCCAGTAGACGCAATGCTGAAACTCTACAGAGCTCTCTTTCTCGGTTTTGTAAGATATAGTCTACCTGTACTGACCAACACGTGCAAGACAAATATTCGTGTTCTGCATGCAGCACAAGCTCAAGCACTCAGTGTTTGCCTTGGTTTGCCCAGATGCACGTCAACAGAGGCAACTATTGCGATTGCTCGGGACCATCCAATGCAAACTCACATTGCGGTGGAAGCCCTGAGAACGCACATCAGATATTTTGCACGTGCCCCCTATCACCACCTTGCAACACTACCTTCAGACAGGCACCAAGCATCATTCTCTAAATCTATCGTCAAGTACAACGACAAACTTCCCTCGGGCTTCACCGCTACATCTAAACCATCGATACCCCCTTGGTGTCTTGTCAGCCCCACAATCCATCTCAGCGTACCACGAATCGGGAAAGAGTCTGAGCTGCCGTCGCCTGTGCTGAAACAAATGTCTCTGCTTCTTTTGCCCGAGAGGTACGCGGACAGTGCACATATTTATACCGATGGTTCCACAAACATCCAGTGTGCGTCCGGTGCTGTGGCCGTCCCACCAAGAGCTATTACCGTCAGCTTTAGGACTGACCACCCAACGACATCGACATCTGCGGAACTAGCCGCTCTTTGCGCTGCACTTTGTTTCGTCAGTCTGGAACCACCTCGACAATGGTCAATCTTCAGTGAATCAAAGGCAGCCCTACAATCTGTGCTATCAGCTCTGCGTCGCGGGCCATTCGAATAGCTCGTGTTCGATATTAGATGCCTACTCCATACATCACATGAGAAAGGACATCACGTGACGTTTCAGTGGCTGCCAAGTCACTGCGGTGTTAGAGGAAATGAAGACGCCGATAAAGCCGCTCGGGCAGCTCTTGAAGACACACAGGAAGAGGCCATACCACTTTCACGGTCCGACTAAGCCAGCAGACGTCGAGTGCTTGCATGGGAGATCACGCTCTCTCTATGGTGCACACCAAACAGCCAGACCAACCGGAGCAATCGTTAATACGACCTGCCCTCTTTGATGCATCTCTGTATACCAACTGGACTCCGCCGAAGTGAGGCCACCCTGCTTTATCGCTTATTGCTAGGGGTGGCCTTCACGAAATATTACTCATTTCGCATTGTAATGGCCGACAACGCTCTCTGCAATGCCTGTCTTTGCGAGGAGATGCTGGAACACATTCTGTGCGACTGTCCTGAGTACAATGTTCAGAGACAGTCCCTGGCGTCCGTTCTAGCGCACCTTGACAATAGACCATTGTCAGTTGGAACTATTTTCACATATCGCCGACAGAAGACATCGCAGCTGAAGGTGAAGAAGTGACTACTTCGGTTTATGAAGGAGACGGGCATGGACAAGCGGCAGTGACAGTGATGTCACGTACCACGCAGGAGTGACAGACTGTAACTAACGATGTGTGTGCCGTGTTATGTGCTCTCTCTATCTCTTCTCCCCATCTTTCATCTTACCCTCCCCCATTCCGCTCCCGTGTGTAGGGTAGGAAATCGGTTAAGCTAAACTGGTTAACCTCCCGGCCTTTCCTTCTCCACTTTTTCCTTCCTTCCAGAGTAGAAAGTAGACCGTTATAGGTGGCATTTTTAGACAATACAGGAGCGTATGACAACGTAGACCGCAAGGTTCTGCGGGATATTCTGGAAGGGGAAGGCTTAGGCGATGATTGTCTACAGCGTTTGAGAGAGATTTACCTAAAAAATACCGTTTGTGTTGAATGGGAAGGAATGAGGAGTGACGCGGAAGTTGATATCAACAAGGGACTGAGGCAGGGGTGCCATTTATCCTCCCTGCTATTTTTCATGTACATACTGAGGATGGAGAAGGTGCTAGAAGGAAGTAATATTGGGTTTAATCTCATACAAACAGGCGGGTACAGGAATAGAGCAGCAGCTTCCAGGTTTGTTTTATGCGGACGACATCGTGTTGCTATGTAAGAATCAAAGTGATGTGCAATGTCTGGCTAATATCTGTGGATAGGAAGGCGAAAATTTAGGTTTGAAATTTAGCGTTAAAAAAATCAGGTGTTACGGTATTCAATGAAAACTATGAACTGACAGTATCAATTCAAAGCAAGGAAATACCTCGGGTAAAAAAAAAATATAAGTATTTTGGTATAGGGATAAATGAAGGTAATAAATATATGGAAACACCGGAAAAAACAACAAGAACAAAGGGGAAGAGAAATGCGGTCATAATGAAACACAGAGCGCAACGGGGATACAATAGGTACGAGGTGCTACGCGGTATGTGGAAAGGTGTAATGGTTCCAGGACTCACATTTGGAAACGTGGTTGTTTGCTTCAAACCACGATTACAATGAGGACTCGATGGCAACCAAAGGTCAGTGGGACGCCTCACACTGGGCACTCACGGGAAGAATACAAATGAAGCTGTGCAGCGTGGTATGGGCTGGACAAGCTTTGAAGTGAGAGAAGCTCACAGTAAAATTGATTATGAAGAGTGGCTGAGTAATATAGAAAAAGTAAATGGTCTGGGAGAATTTTCATGAATTTGTACAGGAAAAACATTGATTCACAGTCGAGGAAAAGAACTAGGAAGCTTACCAGCAAGTATGTTAGCTGTATGGTGGGGAACATGGCACCAAAGGACGTCAAGCGGAAAGTCAGAGAGGCTGAGATAATCCCATGGGTAGCGACAATGGAAAAGAAACCTGCCTTGAGTAACTAGTTAAGAGGAAACAACGAAATCAGGAAACAAACAATTTATGATGACTCAAAGAGGAGCTCATTACTTTTCGAAGCAAGATCAGGATGCCTTACAATGCGCAATTGTAAAGCGAGAGGTAAGAAGGAAGACGGAGCATGTGCTTGCTGTGGTAAGGTTAGGGAACCGGTGGAGCATGTTTTACTAGAATGTGAAGATATCTGCCCAGCGGTGGATTTATTAATTACTGTCCTCCTTGAAGCCCTTGGGTTCAGCGAGAGCAGGGGGAAGGTAAACATGTCCGCAATAGAGATTAGTAAGAGGCGATTGGAAGAGCGATGGAAGATAAGTTGAGAAACGACAAACAACGGAGGCGTACAAAAACAAAGTTCGCAATAGGGGTTCGGAAAGTTTGGTTATGGGAATTCATTGTGGGCTTTTTTCCTTCTTTTTCTTTTTTAACATAGGTAGGACATTAGGCAATATAATTAGAGTTTGATGGTGCAACCCACCGCCCCGTTCCAAAGGGGACGCTCATAGCATCTATTCATCCATCCATCCATCCTTTCACACTGCGCGCGTTCGGCGCGAACGCGGGTAAGCGTGGACTGTGTCGGCAGTAACTCTGTTCTACCTTTCGGTGAGTTGCCTCGTTGGTGCTGCTGCACCTTCTTTCCAGTTTTTTATTTATTTTAATATGTTGCCTTCGTGTAGTCTTTATTTTATTGTGATAGCAATAATATGAACATCCCAGGCAAATTTTCGCCGTCACCGTTGGCGTTGGCGTGCGGATGCACATATGTTTGAGTATATCTATGCAACATGTTTTTACATGCCGCATATGACTGCTATGATATACAGCCCCAAGGTTGTTCAAACCAGGTCTTACGTCCGTGATTAAATTGTTTCTCAGAATTTTCAGAAAGGCGGCCTACAAACGAAGGTCACACAACAGGACACTCAAAGCGCATGGCTTTTATCTTAAATCTTCTGAGCCTATAAATAATAAAAGTGCGAAACAATATCACTGCTCGTACCTGAAAGTGATGTAGCTTTACTGGCGCGGTTGTTTACGGACAGCGTATTGGCGGCTGTGCGGTGTCATTAGAGGCCCTACACGGCGTGTTAAAGGCGCCTGAGATGTTGGTGCACCCGCTTTTATTGCGCCCGCGCTAGTCGAACCCCGTGTAGTTAGAAAACCGTGCCTGGAGTTCAAGTGCACTTGCTATTGCAGTCAGTGTTTCATCCTTTAAGTAAAACTGCCTATTTTAACAGATGCCTGACATTTGTGCGGTTATATATTCACTTATCTTTAATAATGTAGCATATGGAGTACCGGCGTAGACATCCCTGGTCCATGTTCACAGACAACAGTTGTGTCTATATTTACTGTATTCTTTCTGCAGCTTAGCTTACCTTTGGTGCAGCACCAATGTAAGTTCAATACCCGACCAGCTTTGAGCCAACCGTGACATGTTCATTCTTGTGCAGAAAGTTTTGTCAAACTGCTGTGCAGAACACATACTTCTGTGCGATTTGCATCTGCTAGGTGGAACGCTATAGATCAAGCTATACAGGCTAGCCGCATTAGCTTTGACGTGCTCACCGTTAATCTATCTACTCCTAGAGATCCGACTTGACATCTGCCTCCTTGGGGTTTGTACTTCAGTCATCCTTGCTTACAGGAGAACACATGAATGTTTCGCTGCACCGGTCGATAGCGTGGAGGCCCGGAGCATGTTTGTGTAGTCTGGCTTTCTTGAGTAGTTGTTGATCTGTCGCGGCACTGTCACGTCGCCCTCTATTTGCACTGTCAGCTAGGCTTGTCAGTGCCATCGACAGAGTTAGGCACGTGGCTTGACTTAGCCTTAGTTTGGTCCCTTTTCTATACCGAGTTCCCCTGGCGTAAAACTTCTAAAGTGAAGGCTGGAGTGCGCAGACAGTTTCCCCGATTGTTTTCCAAATGGCCCCCGGCTGCGCGTGCTCCACCACCCGTGTGGTATTGCTCCCTTAATATGTTCGTCATGCTCCACAGGAGAGGGCAGTTTGACATTAGTGAAGCTGAGGCTCGAGTTTGCTGGTGCATCCTGCACAGACAGAAAAAAAGGCGCGCTCAAGAAAACGGGGATAGAAGCAGAGACAGCAATGAAGCACTGGTATCTTCTCTGCCTCCGATTCTAGTTTGTTGTGTACCACCGTCGTCCGAATGACAGAAAGAAATTGTAAAAGAAGGGAACGCATACTTTGGGAGATCAGAGCGTTGCAAGTTAGAAATAAAAGTAAAAAGAGTTTTCCGCAACTTCTACGTTGGAGTGACTCTTGCACTGTTCATTCAAGACGATAAGGTTTTTTCAAATGCACTGTAATACTATTGTAATGTGCCATCAACCTGTTTCGCACAAATGAGCACAAGAACACGAATACGAGTCGACACCTCGGAGGAACTCTCGCATTTACTTAGCCATATGACAACATGCGCCGACATTGTACCAAATTGCGGTACTGCTGTGGCACAGTCTCGCTTGGAGCCATACCGCACGTATTTCACCACATGTATATTACTGACAGTGAGCAGAGGAATAACGCAATAATACTCTTAGAGGAAGGGTCGTTTTTGTGAGCAGGCGCCTAGAACGTAACAAAATATCTTTTTCAGAAATTGTGGGCTGCCAAAAAAATAAACAAAGCAAAACAAAACAGTAGGGGTTACTGAAGTTCACTGTGTGCCAGCCATAGCCTTCATTTACAGGCTATTATAGTATTCTACGTTCTCTAATCACTCCTAGCTCCGAAATCTGATCATCAATCTTTGGTGCATGTCGCACTAGGCAGAATTCCCAAAAGCGATCCGACGAGCGTGATCAGAAGGGGTGTTTGCTTCTCATCTGTCGTCTAAAGCAGGCTCGTCACAGTATCTAAAAGAGGACGTGAAAGTGTGCGATATATCAAATGAAAATCCCCTCGCCGATGATCGTATCTTCGCACCAACGGCTGTCGTGATCTCGAGCGGCGAGCCCTCATTCTTGAGCCATCCTAGTCTCCAGGAACGCGACAAAAAATCCGTCTGTTCCAATGTATAGCTCATTTATTTGTCGCGCTGAGAGCTTCGGTCTCTTATGGCTATATCTAGACGTTCCGAAGCCGGTGGGATCCACGGCGATGAATTAAAGAAGTAGCGTACGCTGCGTAAAAGACAGCGGTGGAAGGTACGAACACCCCAAGATGCGTACAGACGCGTACTGAAAGAGGGAACAAGGAAATGAAAGCGCCTGCAGTGTCCTCGAACCAAGGTGGCACTGGCATAGAGCGATGCCAAATCTTCTACCAGCCTAAGCACTTTTGCGCTCTCCACAGTCCACTTGAAGGATAAGCTTTTTTTTGTAACTATAATCATTATAATCTCAGACACTTACAGTAATCATTGTATGCACTGCACCAAATGGTGCTTTCATACTTTCTGTTCGCTTTTTCTTAATTATCGAAATGACTGTTCAGAGCGCATGCCCACTTGTTCTGCCGGTGCCATGATTTGAGTATTCACCGCTTTTGTACTGCCGTCATCATCATTATCATCATTACGCTATTTTTATGTCCACTGCAGAACGGAGGTTTCTCCCAGCGATCTCCAATTACCCCTGTCTTCCGCTAGCCGATTCCAATTTGCGCCTGCAAACTTTTTAAATTTCTTCAGCCCACCTAATTTTCTGGCGTCCTCGACTGCGCTTTCCTTCCCTTGGCACCCATTCTATAACTCTGGTGGTTCATCGGTTGTGTTCCCTCCACATTACAGGGCCTGCGCAGCTCCAATTTTTCCCTTTATTGTGAACAATATAGGTTATCCCGTTTGCTTTACAATCCACACCGCTCTCTTCCTGTCTCTTAATGTTGTGCAATGATTCAAAGACAACCATGCGCATAATGCTCAAGCTCCCTGAATTGTGAATTTATTCAGTGGGTTATTGTGGTCCCAGAAGGGAAGGAAGGTACTCACCTCCACATGCGCTCCGATTGTGCAATGTTATACTCAATTTCCTAACTATTTTATCTCATGGGTTGAGCCCGTTAGTCACAGCTAAAGGAAAAGCTGTCTGCTTGGAATCATATTTTCCCTTCAGTATGTCAAGGACTACCGTAACCGGCATCCTTGGCGGTAACGGGGGCATAGTAGAACTCGTCCAAAAATCGGTCTAATTATTTGTGCTAATAAAATTTCAAAAACGAAATTCTGGGGCTTTACGTCCCAAAACCACAACACAATTTTGAAGCATGCCGTAGGGGGACTTAGAGTAGTGTTGACCCCCTAGCCTTCTCTTGCGCGCACCTAATGCACGGTACATTAGTGTCTTTGCATGTTGCGCACAGCGAAATGCGGCCGCCGCGGCCGGAACTTGGTCCCGCGCCCTTGGGCTTAGCAGCGCAACGTCAAAGGCACTACGCCACCACGGCGGGGACCATCATTTCTTTTTTTTTTGAAGCGTAATAGATCCGACCTAATAAAGACTCGAATGTCGAAAAATAACGTCTCCGAATAACTTGGAATAACGCTTCGCCGGTTTATCGCTAAACTTGTGCTTAGCTACCATATTCGCTCCGGAACAAGAATGCATAGACCTGAATTTTTGTTGGTCTTGAAATGTCAATCTTAAACAGACAAAGAGATAAAAAGAGAGATGGTCCAAAGTTGGTAGAAAACGGGGAGCTTACTCAGGAAAAAATGAGTTTGGCTATCGCGCGCGGGAGGTAGGAGACGCAGAGATTAAAAGACAAAAACAGGGAAGGTGCGAGTAAACATGACCATACAAGTGAGCGGCGAACACAGACGGGAATATAGCTTCTAGAACTGAACGTAGTGGGTTGGTTGGTACTTGCTAAACAATGGAATTTCTCTATCAACATCCCGTCTCCTCCCACCTGCTTCATGAAAAATGAAAAAAAGCAACAACAAAAAAACGACAGCGCAATTTTCTGCGTGCTCTTGTACGTGTCCTGTTTCTTTTGTTGCATACTTTGGAATGTTTCAGACAATGCTATTGGCTTAAAGTGCAGGCGTATTTTGCATTCAGTGTGTTTTGATTTGAATTCAATTCACTGGAAGTGCAACCGTTTGGCTGCCCCTCGAGTGAGGGAGACATTAAGGACAGTCCGTGTTAAATGCGATGACTTGAGCTCATGGCAGCATGATTAACTCGCCTGCTTCGCAGCTGGAAGCGTGAGAACCACGTCTGACAAAATGAAACACTATATCAGGAAAGGTGAGACATGGCGACCGTAAAGGGATACCATAGATATAAGTACTAAATGAGTTTTGAATTATAAAGCATTCTTTCAAAACTCAATTTTTGTTTATTTTTCCGTAAGGCCTCGATTACCAAAACTGGCAGTGAAGGCCAAACTTCAACTTTAACAATTTCGCACTGCAACCACATATTCGTACGCTAGAGTAACCTAATGGATTTCAAAGCTCGTATTTTGGATGTAGTAGTGCATAAACGTTCTCGAAATTAGGTAAGTTCAATCTTTGACTCCTTCAGATTGGCGATTTCTAGAATGGCGATAAAAGAAACGCTACAGAAATTGTGAGAATTCTCTACTAATGCACAAGAATTCTTTGGCTCGGCTGCTGCTTCACTTTTGCTTACTTATTTAGGTAGATTAGGCATGTCTACCCATCGCTATCAATCATCTACTATTACAGTATTGTAACGATTGCATGTGTTAGCCAGACCAATTATGGATTTATTTCGCTACTATACCGTATCAACTGAGCTGAAACGCCGTCGCAACCGTATTTTTTTTGACATACCAGAGCTTTTTTTTCTTTATTTTCTTTTTTTGTCGACCTTGACGCTGAGAAAGCGACGTCACCGTTTTTACTATTTTTCTAACGCTACCAATCATCTACTCTTACACTACTATAATGATTGCATCTGTTAAGCTGGCCAATTATGCATTTATTTTACAGTTGTAAGGCGTAACCGGACGGACAGATTTTGTTGGGGTACTTGCAAAAAATGCTTACGCATTACTGTAGGACTGTGCCAAATTAAGGAAATGGAGAGAAACCTCTTAATGCCGTTTTGACTTAGACTGAGTGTGATCTAAAATGAGGCCAAAGCAACTTTCACTCCCATGAATGTAATTTGGCTCACACAGGCATATGCCTGCCACGCTGCAGTCCATGGTTCGAATTCCGGTCAGAAATACTTTACAGCGAAGCTGTCTATGGCACGGATCGGGCGGACCATGTCCGCGCTTAGAACAGCAATTTTTCATTTGGCCGATCCCGAATATAGTGCAATACAGGGCCGACCCGCGGCGGATGTGCAGTTCGCCATTAAGGGGTCTACATACACAGGTTGGCTGGTCATCTTTCACAGAGTGAAGGATGACCAGCGAAGCTGTGTGTGTACTGAGGTTTCTTCTAAGGTATACTAACTATCTACTATTACACTAATATAACGATCGCAGGTGTTAAGTTGACCATAAATGCACTTATTTTGCAGATATAAGACGCCGCAGGACAGACAGATCCTTCTCGGGTACTAACCAAAGAATGCTTACGCATTAATAGCTGCACACTCGAGCAGACACTGCCAAATTCCATGACGTCAGGGCGAGCTGGTGCGGCAACATCAGTGTGGCGTCAACACATGTGTGTCGTTGTTGCGTATTTTTTTCGGGCTTATCAAGCCACCTCTTACAGCAAGAGTGGCTTGTTTGGGCATATTAGAAACGTAATTTATTAATACAGCTGAACTCATTTCTCGGTTTAGTTCCCTTCTAATGACCCAAACAAATGAGCGGCGACCTTCTGATTAGTCTATGCTCATAGAACGAACACTGCAATCATGTTGCACTTGTACACAGAATGTAAGCGTTAGAAAACAGCTAAAAAAATTATGCGTGGCTCTGCTATCGCAAACACCCGAGACCAACAGAGCTGGGGGAAGGCCAGTAAAGTCGTGCCAAAGCGCACACTTACTCTAACTTTTGCTGGGCTTCCCCCAGCTCCACTGGTATCTGGTGTTTGCGATAGCAGAGCCACGCATATTGTTTTTACAACTGCGAGAAAGAGGACCGCCGGAGCGAGCGCGCGGTTTTTTACCGGAGGTAAATGATCTCACACCACCCGTGTGCCGGCCATGCCGCACCTTCTGGCTCTACCTATCCTCGCCGTGTCGCTACGCTGCACGATGCTATTTTTATACTCTGCTTTCACTCTCTGTCACTTCTCTCTCCGCCAGCTCGGCGAAGCTGTGGACGTCAAGAGAAACCCAGTGAGGTTCTAACAGCTCCACTGTAAAAACTTGTGACAATAAGTTCTGGTAGATCTACGTGCATTATTTTTAATTTGTCAAACCTTGGGCGGTCGTAGTGGGACGTATAACGTTTCATACATTTCTCATCCTAAAGCCTTTATGTTTGTAAAAAGAAAGGATAGCAATTTTAGGGGTCGTACAAACTTGTAAACATTCGCTAACTAACTAAACAATGATAGAATGTGTAAGCGTGACTGAACGAGGACGTAGGAAGAAACAGACACACAGAGACAGCGCTGCCTTTTTGTGTCTGCTTCTTTCTACGTGCTTGTTCAGTCGAGCTTACACATTCCATCATGGATTCAAACCAACTAGCCGGCCAATGTACTTTTAACTAATATAACCAGCACGACATCACGCGCGCGCAGGTAAACATGAACACATCTCGCTCAGTGAGCGCGGAAACTCGCTGTAAAAATTCTGGAGTGAGGAATCGCGGCAGCAGCAAGCGAATTGATATTCATGCGTCTCTCGCTTCAACGCAAACGAAATGTCGAAAGCACAGCGCATATGAAGCTACCGGCACTACGCGAACTCCGCAAACATCGCAGATCATTTTGAAGATGAGGCCCGCTCAGGCGCGCACTTTGGTCACGTCGCAGAATGCTTTCAAGACACACGAGCGCCGGCAACGCGTTCCTACGGTGTCCGCCAATGGTGTCTACTAGGGCGTCCGCGATTCGCGTGGCGAACGCCGTAGTAGACGCCGTGGTTGTCTCCATTCTGTACGGAGCGGTGGGCGAAGAGGAGATTGAAGATGATAGTGATATAAGGAAAGGAAGGACGCTTGGTTCTGCAACCCGTCAGGGAGCACGGCGAAGCGTCATCAGGGGAGAGGGAATGGGTAGTGAAAGATGATAGAGAAAGTGGAGAAGAACGCCCCTTCCCCCTCGCCTGACCCGCCCTGCCTCGCGCGCCACAGGAGAAGGCACGCATCCGGGCCGCGTTCCTCGCTCGCGCACGCGAGATTGAACCGCATTCGCCGGCTCACCCTCAAACGCTTTCACTCGCACATAAGGCGTACGGCGCACGGCGACGGTTTTAGCGCCCTTAGACTTTTCAAGCGTCCTTCCTTTCCTTAAATGACTATCATCCCTTAGGCCCGTATTCACAAACCAACCTTATACTTATCTTTTGCCTTCCTTACCTTTTCAGCGCCTTAACGCGTTTCATAAACAAACCTTATGCTTAAGTCGAACCTTTCCTTAACCTTACCGGCTCGGAAAAGGAGCGTTCCTTAAGGTAGCCCGGCAGCTACCTTAAGGCGCCACTTATTATGGCCGACCACGCAAGCAGCTTTACGGAGCTAGTCGATTTTGTCGCCCTATTAAGGGAAGCCGATGTTCGCGAAGCCCTTCCTTATGTAAAGCTCATCCGGCGTGTACTCAGGGACCGTCAGAATGTCATGGAGATGTACAACGACGGCGAGTTTCTTGGCAGGTTCCGCTTTTCAAAACGAGCGGTGGTGCACCTTCTCTCCATCCTGCCACTTGCCCCGAGCCCAGACGATCGCGGTTCGCCCGTGCCGCCACTTCTCTTTCAAGTTGTCCCAACACTTGCGTAGCTGATGCTCCGTGCGCGGGTGGACTCCGTTCTTACTGTTGAACTGTTGTTCTATCTGCTGCCATTTCTTTTTCTTCTCGCTCAGGGACACCGCATCAGTACGCTTGTTCTCCAGCACGTTGCTCTCTCTCGTCACCAAGTCAATCAAAATTCCCCGGTCCTCCTCCGTAAAGTTGATTTTCTTCCTCTCAGTGGCCATTCCCACAACAGATCTTACAATAAGCAAACGAACACTTCAAAACACAAATAAATGAACAAATAAGGAAATAAATAAATAAATAAATAAATAAATAAATACGCGCAATATTTACAGCGTCTAACGCAAGTTATAGCTAACACAGAAGAGAAAAAGTGAAGGAACTGCGCTCGAGCACCGCAAAATGGAAATGGAAAATGAAGCACCGCAAATGGAAAAAAAAAAGACGGCAACGCGTGTTGCCATGGCAACACGCGTTGCCGTTCTTTTGCGCGTCTCTCGTCTGCAGATGAGAGACGCGCAACAGCTAGAACTCGCTCTTTTCCCATTGCTTTTTCACAACGCGTAATAATGCGCCATTCAATTTATATATTTATTGTTCTCAGCGACAAAAATGTGTTTCCTTTTTAATAACTGAGCCGTTTAAGGCCAAGAAAAGTTCATAGCCTCGCACCCATGCTCATCTCTTATGACGATAAGGCCGCCTTCGATAAGGACGCCTTTTCATGCAATAAGGGACGCTTCTGAATCATACCTTGGCCTTTTCTCAACCTTATACTTTCCTCGTCCTTATAAAAGGGCGCCTTATAGCGTTAAGATAAGGTTGGTTTGTGAATACGGGCCTTAGACTTTATACAGAATCGCACGGCAACGCCGAAGGCAGACATGCGCTTGGAGTGTCCATATAATGGCTATCGCAATAAAAAACAAGAGAGAAAGAACGAAAGAATAGTTTTGAACGGTTTCAAGAGCACAATGCCACTGTGCGTTTTAAAGCGAATCTTTCTTTTCCACTTCGACTTTCCGCTGCTGCTGCTGCAGCTGCTATGGTCCTGCACGCCGCTAGCGCCGGCTGCGTCGTGAGGTAGTTGAGATGCACGCCGCTAACGCCGGCGGCGCCAGGACGGGGTTGAGACGTGGCCATGTCACAAAAACATAAAAGGTATGTGCCGTCAGTGTTTTGTTTTATGACATTTTTTATGAGCTGTCATTCTCAAAATTGTGGGGGATAACTTTGTAACAAGGTATGCGCCACGTGGAGGGCCTGCGCGGTTCTGTTTCAGAATGATTATTCGCCAAGGGACGTCCGCAGCATCGACACCAGATATTCCGCGACGCGGGGAACTTAACGCTATCGCGTTAGTATATGACAGGAGCGTGGCAGAAAGGAAATACCACCCGAGAAGCTCGTTTCAACATTTACGCAGATTCGCATGTGCACAATGCCCTCTGGACGCCGTAACTAGGCGTGACTCCTCACAAATGCAGTGCTGGAGCTGCAGCGCAAGTCTCCAAGCTCATCTGTAACAGCAACGACAGTAGAGGGAGGAAGAGGGAAGAATTTTGACGAGGGAATATAGCGAGCGAGCGAGCGAGCGAGCGAGAGAGAGAGAGAGAGAGAGAGAGAGAGAGAGAGAGGCAGTTTTGTGAGCTACAACGCAAAAACCAGAATGACGCCGAAGCGTGCACTTAGTGCCGAGAATACAAATGCTTGCAAAAAACAAACACAAGCGGAGCAGGCAAGGTAAAATTTCACAGCACGTCACGACTGTCGTATGCCGTCAATATATCACCGCCAAATAACGTCAATGAACGGAAAGAGCAGAGAAACCTTCGCTTACATCGATTCTCCGAGTGCGTGGGATCTGCATACTTTTTTCTGTCCACCTACTGACATCCTCCCATTTAGGGGTAAGGGGCAGCAGGTAGAAATTCAGAAGGGTAGAAAGTTGAGCTGGTTGATGTACCATAGTTACAATCCTGGAGTACCAGCGCCTAGGTGAAACACACAGCGCAATGTACCTGCCGCTCTTTCTTGTGTGTTTTGCCCAAGCGCTAGTCCGCCAGAATGTGAACGGTCACAAATACCTGTCCCCCTCACGAACGGGGCGTGCAATGGACTGTCACGATGCTGAAAGCTGTCTCACTCAAAACCAAATAATAAGAAACCGCGTATGGAGCGTAAAGCTGTCGCTTAGCGAGCGAATGGTCTGCGATATGTGGATAAAACTTATAAAAGCAGATCTCCTCAAGTCGATGGAATTTGCCGCCACAGTTTGATATTATTCACGCTTACTTAATACCCTTCGCATAGAGATGCATGACATTCAGTTCCAGTTGAGTGGTAAGTACAGAAGCGTGAAAACTGAAAACGTAAACTGTCAGGGACGCGAGAACGGGAGATATTCCCAGCATGACGATATGACAGCATTTTAGATGGTCGCTTTTGAAGCTAGGCTCAGTTTTCAGGTTTTGTCGCCCTCGCTGAAGATTTGTAGTTTTGCATTGTTTCTCTTGCCATCTATATATCTGCTCAAGGATTGACGATAACGCACAACATTAACACAAAACGTCGATGGACTCGCTCACAAAGCAACTCTCGAGCTTAGCAAACAAAGAGGAAGAAAGCAGGTCGTTCGCCAAAGCGATCTTGTATCGGAGAAAAAACGCTGTTTCTTCTTGAAGAAAACTCGAATTGCCGCGACTGTTTTGCACTTATTAGCCTGAATGATGAGAAGAAAACAAAAGATGGCAATGAGAAATCCTACCTAATGTGGTGGAAATGTTGGAGAAGGAGTGGAGACCGAATGGTTACCCGTCGAATGAATGTAGCTCACTTGTTGTTCTTATGTCGTAACGAGTTGAAGAGATTTGCGACGCCTGCAGCCTCCTTGAACCAATTACTTTTGATACTGCTGATTTACTTATTGCGCTTGTTAGCACTTCGCAGAAGAGATAAGATAGTGAAAAAAAAAGAAGAAAACTGAAGAATTCGGGGAGCAAAGCCAGGAAGGAACCGTTTTTAATTGTTATCCGTTCGGCTCAACGAGCGAGAAATAAAATAAATTGGAAAGGCAAAGACGTTAACTTGAAGAGAAGCTTATGATTTACTATTCTACGCTGGGGGGTGTGCCCGGTTCGGTCCAGGTGCAAGAAGTGCCTAATATAAAGGCGGCTTCGCATAGCGGTTATCATACGCACAAGACAAGGAACGCCGCGAAGGCTTGGGTACAAGCGAAGAAAGAAAGAGTGCTATAAATATAAATTATGGTGTCACAACCATGAAAGAAAGAATGGAACAATGAAGTAAAGGGGGAAAATAAACGACGCTGCATCCTGTTTGCTGCGAGAGTGATTCCCTGCACGCATGCCCCAATGTTAGAGCATAGCGTTTTCAATGGGTCATTCCACCGGGGTCACTTTCTTTCTTTATTTGTGTCTTTATGTTTTTTTGCTTTTTAGTTGCATTTTGGCCTAACGCAGACACGAGGGACTCAGAGGAAATCATTTTCTTCCGGTCTCCTTTGAACTCGTCTCGGCGCGTCAGACACCCCGACTCCAAACCATGACAGACGCTGGGTCCTCCACTGTTGTCGCTCCTGCTGTGGCCACTGCTGCATGATGCGTGCTTCCGGACATCGCGTTGCATTCCTTGCCGTTTTCCCGCAACAGCTTTCTCGTTACACGCTTCGCAAACCCCGCAGACGGACGCTCAGACGCGTGCTCAGGGGGTCTGGCAGAGCGGCTTTTCCCTTCGGGGAGACGGCGCGGTTCGCGATGATGTACAACGAGAGAGCCCGTCTCGCACACCCGTATATTCTTGGGCGTTGGCATGCAGTTTTCGTTCCGATTTGTTTTTCCAACCGTAGGTTTTCATATTAAGAGTACCAGAGCAAAATAGAGCAGAAAGAAAAGGTAGCGAGGTTAACCAGACGCACGTCCGGTTTGCTGCGTGGCACTGAGAAAAGTGGATATAGAGAACAGAGAGGAAGGGACAGCACTAGCTGCGCGCGCACATGAAGGTGTGCTCACACTGAGTTTACGAGCGGTCGCAGAAACTTATCGATTTGGCGTACTGCAGCAACTAACTTTGTGCTCGCTGCGTCGGCGACGTGCACGGACATAATCGAATAATTTTCGCTTCCAAAGATGGTCTTTGGTCCAGCCGGTTCAATGCAGTCTGGAGAGGGAAGCGCTGGACACTTTGTTTATGTTTATTGAGTTTACACAAATAAAATGGAGGAGGCTGGAAAAGAACCCCGGAAACCACTTGACAGGCTGCTCTCCCACAAAAACCACGACAAGCATGAAATAACAGCCCACATTTTGTAAATTAAGCAGCAAAATGTGCATGAAATATTGCTGATAGGAACTTAGAGAATGGCAAAAAGAAAAAGAAACAGATCAGTTGCGCAGATCACATATTTGACGAAGGAAGCAGTGGTCATAAATTCACAAGAGATCCATAAACAGATAACAATACGTCAAAAAAAAAAAAAAACAGTCTGGACATTCGTAGAACACAGCAGACTAGGCAATGCCTCTTCTTTTGGCACGGTCTAGGGTTTTGTATTCTACAAATGATGTGACTACTGGGAATTTCCCAAAATTTCTGCCTGCTTGCGATACGTATAATGCTCGTTAAGGGAAGCAGAAGGTGGGAAATATTAAAGCGGAAGCTTTACTGGCCGGCGAACTTGCGATTTCGCCGTGGCCGTGCTCTGAGGACGCACATGATGTCACACTACGTTACTCGTCGCACCGCGTTCCTCGTCGTTGCGCTCGCCTCCGCTCACTTCACCAGCTGCGTCGCATGCCTGATAACATGTCGGAGGATTGAAAAGGAGAGCTCGCGTGCGCCGCAACCACAGTTGAGGCGGCAGTATGGACGGCGACAATTCTGATAAGCAGGAGGAGGCCTGGAGTCGACATCGGAACGAGATGAAGAGGAGACGAATCGCCCAAGAAGCAGACGAACAGCGCCGAACGACTACCTAAACGCCACAACATAGCTAGACAATCAGACTAACCTGGACTTGCAATCAAAATTAACCAAGGCTAACCATGCTATGCCTTAGCTTTCGCTACGTATATCCTGGCATAGCCGAGCTAAGCCACTGAAAATTTTTTTTGTAGACCCCAACATTGTCTCGAATGAGAATGTCATTTGAATTATTTTGCGGTAACAGGGGACCCATCAGCAGTCAGTGTTCCAAGTTCTCTCTCAATAGTATTGAACGAGTCCAATGCTGCTGAGCATAAATAATCTTATAAGTGCTGGCATGACAGCAGTATGAGAGGGCCTATAACCGCTAGCTTGAACGCCACTTTTTAAAACATGAAGGTTCTGAGGGTGGATAGGCGACTAACGTGATTGTAGAATTTCGTCCTTCTGCATAGTGTGCGGTGCTCTAGGAAAAATAGGTAGACGGTGCATCAGAGCACTCGAAGCGATGGCCTGTCGAGATGGAAGGCATTTCAACCTCACACCTGCACCGCAGCCAGTTCGCTGGCCGATGAGCCACCATCAGTGCTTGCATTCGGACGTCACAACATGTGCTTGGGGACCGCGAAGGCCCAGTACATTAGTCCGGCATCTTTGCTAGTGCTTCCGGCATGTTCTCACGCCTGCTCGAAGCATATCAACGACTGTCTTGCAATGCTCAGGCGTTTCTCCCTGGACAGGTCTGTAAGCACTGCACAAAGGTAACTACTTTCGAACTCGCGATTGGCCGTCTCAGCCAACATCGTAGCTTTCGCAGTACTGCTGTTACCCTACGAGCTAATGATTACTTTCTATAGCTTTCGTGGCACCTGTCTAACGTATCGCCATAGTGTCTGCAGTCGCCATGCTTCCTTGGCAGAATAAGTCAAGAAGGAGAATCTCATTTGTCGCTGCACACTTTTCAGTCCAGGGCACGCGACGCCTATCGTGCCGTCATCGGTGTTGTTATTGCAAGTCGCGGCGACGTCACTGTCGTTGCCATTGCGGCGACATCATAATCGCGCGCCGTAATCCGCAATCATCGTTGCCACCGTTGTCGTCGCTGTCGGTGCAGGGCCAGCTACGATAATTTTAGGTAACTCAGAATTTTTTTGGTGACCGTCCAAGTCTTTATTGAATCAGTGAATGCGCAGTTTTTTTCAAGTATGATTTGCGAAATCTGGTCATTGCGATGCTTGGCAGGTGCGGGCAGAAGTTGAGAAAGAGGAAGCGATGTTATTTCAGCGCCACATGACAAAAACGCGGGAAGTTCCATTCTTAATGACTGTGATATCTCAGTCGTATCGCAATTCATCTACAGGCATGTATTAACCAGCAGATAATAATGCCTGAGGACGTCACTACCTTACAAACGGACCTAGTGCAACTCAGCCTTTGCTGTAAGGTCTGGCACATGGAGGTTAACCTGCTGGAAAAAACAAAGCTTGGGAATTTTTCTGCACTTACTAGTACTCCTCTTAAAGGGAAGCTGAAGCGGTTTTCAATTTCCATGAATTGCTGGGATTGGGAAGAACAGACCTAATAATTTACGGTTCCGAAATTTTTTTTCTTCGTTTTGTTAATATAACGGGCGGAAATCGCTTTCTAAATCACCCCCGCGGACACGCCCCCATCGCTTCCCGGAGCGCCGGGTGAGGAGGTTACCAGAGGAGAGAACCGGCGAGAGTGACGTCACTGGCGGGGACCGAGCTGCCGGACCGGCGTGCTGGCATGCGCTGGCATGCCTCTTTTCGTCCTGCGCTTTACTGAACGACGCTACGAGAGATTTGCCGCCGCCGCCGCCGCTCACGTTTGTTTTGCGATTTTCGTAAACTGTTCTTTCCTTCTGTGCTGCGTGAGTGCCTACAGCCAAGGGCGCCCAACATGCCCTCTCGGTCTGTGCATCAATCGGCTGCGCGAACACACGCGGGCGAGACGATGTGGTGTTTCACAGGTTCCCGAAGGACAAGAAGCTTGCAGCGCAGTGCGGTGAGGAGAGATAAGTTCGTGCCGACTAAATCAACTGTGCTGTGCTCGGACCATTCCCGCGATAGCCGGATAGCCTTACGACAAATGCGGAAACACGTTGTTGCTAGCGTTGCTATACTCCGTTTCATACATCAGGTGCAACGCTGTGGAGGCTTGAGATACTTCTTGCGTTCGCACTTAGAAAAAGTTCGGTGTTTCTTGACCCGATTTTGAGAAAACTCTTCATATATAAGCTCAGTTCTGAATGAAAAAAAAAAAGAATTTACCCATAGAAACAATCCGTGTACTTATACGGCTGCTAACACGTTCTTTTAAATCAATTTTCTTTTCGGCATTCTTTAATTGCAGCCCGTCGCGGCAGCTTCACGTGCATGCTCGCGCGAGCAAATGCCGCTGGCACGCTGCGAACCATAGATGGAAACGCGCGCAGTAATAAATTTTGGTAACCGGACTTCGTGCGTAGCTTCCACAGCGTTGCACCTGAGGTATAAATTGGAGTATAGGCTTGCCTAGTGACATTCGACGTACGGTTGCAGTTATCATGTTTACCACACGGCGGTGCTAAAACTGCCTAATATCTTTATGTCAACACTAGCATGGAGCGCGCATACCGATTCTTGATCGAGCCACAATCGCAAAGTCGTCGAACCATATTCTGAATATTGCACATATAATCCCCCTGACCATCTCGATCTGGATGTGTATGATAAGCAACTTCCATGACTGTACCTCGCAGCACGGCATGTGCGCGCTTTGAAACGCGGCACTTATGTTCGCGATCGTGTATCAACGCTCAGAAAACCACGGGACTTCAGACAAGCAGCGGCAAGGTGCTGAATTGTACCCGTGTTTACAATCTAATGAGAAGTTAGTGCTTCGGCATTCTTCCAGCAGCAAGTTCCCAGTGACACTTTAGCGCATTTTTTCTCCCGTCATTGGAACGTGCAGCTACATGAAAAAAAAAGCATACGTAACAGCTAAGATTTCCAGCGCGCGAGAAGGTGTACACATCGCTCTCGCTTTTGGCACACTCAACATCGTCGTTGCCGCCGTTGCCGCCATCGTTTTCCGTATCGGCTGTCGGTTCGAACATGTACGGCAAAAATACAAGCTGTCCGAGACAGCGAGAACGTTCCATAATGCTTACAACTCAGCTATGCAGCCAGAACAGAACAGCGTGCTACGCTCTCAAACGGCGGCGCCGACCGGCGACTGCCGCCACTGACGTCACAGCGGCTCCGACCAATCACGGGCAACAGCGGCGTTCGCGCGATACCCTGAGGCGCTGGTGCGCGTTTTCATGAAAAAACAGCCGCTTGCGCTTGTTTCCGCCCTTTTTGAACGAGATATTCGTGTTCAGGGGACTCAAAACTGTAGAATGCCGCAGAGAACTCATTTTTTTCGAAAAGTGTTTCAGCTTCCCTTTAACGACTAGACAATAAACAACACAGTTATAGAGCGCAAATTTTCTAATACCTAGGGCGTATCTTTAACACACACAATACATAACAAAGAAGGCATTGAAGAAATGAGGGTTAATCAAACATCGTTTGTGTCCTGCCAACTCAGATACGAAACTTCAAGTTTACACATTTCTCATCAACTTTTTCTTAGAATATGCATCCATAATATGACATGCAAGCACTGTTATTTACAGAACCGCATCGAGTCGGCACAGAACAAGGCGGTAAGACTCATACTTTCTTCATATTCACCACATGTGAGCGTATCACTGTGAAAAAGGAGCATCAATGTTACCGCCCTGAACACCGGACACAAATATTCGCGTTTAACATTCTTTCATCCAGCAAACAATCGAATGAAGCCAGCACATCACGTTTTATCCAAGCGTGATCATGAACCTAAAGAGTAAAACCGTAATTAGGCTGGCTTCAGAAGCAACAATTGAAGTGGGAGGTAAGGCACTAAGGCAACCAGTAGGCAAGCTCTCCCAAGTAACAAAAGACCTAATGAAGAAACGACAAAGAATAAAAGCGTCCAGCTCAAGAGATCGGATAGAATTCGCGGAACTGTCAAAACTGATCAAGGAGAAAATAAGGGATATTCGAAATTTTAACGTGGGAAAGACTGAGGAAGCAGCAAGAAATGGACGGAACATGAAATCATTGAGAAGGAAACTTGGCATAGGACAAACCAAGTTTTATGCACTGAAAGGTAAGCAGGGTAATATCTTCAACAATCTCTAAGAGATAATGAAAGCAGCAGAATAATTCTACACTGACACGTACAGTAAACAAAGCAGTCACGATACCTCCATTCAGAGTAGTAATGAACAGGTTACAGAGGCTCCTTCTATAACTTGCGATGAAGTTAGAAGGGCTTTGCAAGATATTAAACGGGGACAAGCGGCAGGAGAAGATGGAATACCAGTCGCTTTAATCAAAGATGGAGGAGACATATTGCTTGAAAAACTAGCGGCCCTTCATACGAAATCTCTCACGACTTCTAGGGTCTCAGAAAACGGGAAAAATGCCAATACTATACTAATCCACAAAAAGGGAGAAGTAAGGAATTGAAAAATTATAGGCCCATGAACTTATATTCAGTATTATATAAAATATTCACAAATACAATATCCTATAGAATAAGGACAACACTGGACTTCAGTCAACCAAGGGAACAGGCTGGTTTCAGGAAGGGAAACTCTACAATGGATCACACCCATGTCATTAATCGGGTCTTCGAGAAATCTGCATAGTACAATCAGCCCCTCTATATGGCTTTCATAAATTGCGAAAAACATTTGATTCAGTAGAGATACCAGTAGTCATAGAGGCATTGCGTAATCAAGGAGTACAGCACGCTTACGTGAATATCTTGGAAAATATCTACAGAGATTCCACAGCTACCTTAATTCTCCACAAGTAGGGAGATACCTATAAATAAAGGGGTCACAGAAAGAGACGCAATCTGTCCAATGCTATTCACTCTATTCACTCCGTGCTTGGAAGAAGTATTGACGCTATTAAATTAGGAAGCTTAGGAGTAAGGATCAACGGCGAATATCTCAGCAATCTTTGATTTGCAGATGCATTGTCCTGCTCAGTAACACTGAGAGCGAGTTACGGCAAATGAGTGAGGACCTTAACAGCGAGAGTATAATAGTAGGGTTGACGATTAGTATGCAGAGGACAAAGATAATGATCAATAGCCGGGCAATGGAACAAGAGTTCAGGATTGCCAGTCAGCTTCTAGAGAGTGTGAAGAAGTACGTTTACCTAGATCAATTAGTCATTGGGAACCTTGATCATGAGAAGGAAATTCACAGCAGAATAAAAGTAGGTTGGATCGCATACTGCAGACATTGCCAGCTCCTGACTGGAAGCTTACCGTTATCATTAAAAGAAAGGTGTACAATCAGTACGTTCTACTGATGCTAAAATACGGGACAGTAACTTGGAAACTGACAAAGGAACTCGAAAACAAGTTAAGGACCGCGCAAAGAGCGATGGAGCGAAGAATGTTTGGCGTAACGTTGAGAGACAGAAAGAGAGCGGTTTGGATCAGAGTGCGAACGGGTATAGATGATATTCTAATTGACATTAGGAGAAAAGAATGGCGCTCGGCAGGTCATGTAATGCGCCGGTTAGATAACCGGTGCACCATTAGGGTTACATAAAGGGTGCCAAGAGAAATGAAGAGCAGCCGAGGACGGCAGAAGACTAGGTGGGGTGATGAAATTAAGAAATTTGCAGGCGCCAGCTGGTTGGTTGGTTAGTTTGGGTTTAATGGCACAAAGGCAACTAAGGCCATGCTGCGCCAGACACAAGACAAAATGAAATGCAACGTTAGAGTAGGAAAACCTGTATTACATTATAGTTGGTGTAAATAACCACTTTTTTCTAAAAAGTCGAACAGGTTAGCAAATGGCACTAGGGGGTCATCTGCTAGTAATAGGGCAGGGTGTAATGGAGTGTGCAAATTATATAGGCTGTGTAAAAACCTCTGTCTCAGTATGTCGATGTATGGACATGTTATTAGGATGTGTATGACTGTGAGAGGTTCAAGGCATTTTTCGCAGGTTGGTTGGTTTTCTTTTCGGAGGAGGAAATTGGGCGTCAAATGTGTGTGTCCAATTCGAAGTCGAGGCAAGATCACCTCGTAAAACCGTTGTTGGTGACTGCATGATTTCCACTCGCTGATTACGGGTTTAATAAGATGTAGCTTGTTTTCTGTACAATGGTCCCATTCGTGTTGCCACTTTGACGTTAAGGCCTTCCTAATGGCACGGATACTATCTTTATATGGAAGTGTTGTGTTTATTATGTCTTTGTGCGCTGCCATTGATGCGCATCTATCCGCCGCTTCGTTGCCCGGTATACCAACATGACTTGGTACTCAGCAAAACCTAATTGACCTGCCGTATTTGTTTATTGTTATCATGTTTAAGATATCCCCCATCAGGGGTTCACATGCGGATTTCAGGTGAAGAGCCTTCAATGTGCTTAACGAGTCAGTGTACATGATTGTGTTTTCGTGTTTTTCAGCGATGATCTTTTTCACCACAGTCCATAATGCATAGACTTCAGCTGTGTAGACAGAGGCGTGCTGTGGCAAACGAATACTTACTTCCCAATGTTCTGTTACGGCCCCCACACCCACGTGTTCTTTAGTTTTAGAGCCATCAGTGTAAAATTATGTGTGTTTTTTTATTTGTCCTGTAGAAAGCGGAATTCTTGTATAATGTGTTCGTGTGGGGTGTCTTTTGTCTTTAAATGTGTCAATGTCCAATCACATACCGGTGCGAAAACGTGCCACGGCGGCAAACGCTGTGGTTTTCTCGCTACCTGAAGGACTTCGCGAGGAATGTTATAATCCCGAATATATTCCTCATATCGTAGGACAAGCGGCTTAATCATGTTTAGTTTGTTTGTATAGTGTAAACGTGAGTTACACTGTGTGACAATGTTGAAGCATATGTGTTGTGGTGAGGAATGGATTCTGAGTACGTAAGAAAAAGTTAGTAACACTCTACGCTGCTGTAGAGGAGGTTCATTACAGTCAACATACAAACTCTGGACAAGCGATGTTCTGTAAGCGCCACTTGCCAGTCGCAGTCCAAGGTTGTGAACTGGATCAAGTCGACGGACGTAGGACTGTCTAGCTGAACCATATACAATGCTGCCATAATCTAATATGCCGCACACCAAAGTACGGTAGATGCGTAGCAGGCATTCACGGTCAGAGCCCCAGCGCTTCCGAGACAAGACTTTGAGAACGTTAAGTGCATTGTTTGCTTTTATTTTAAGGCTCTTTATGTGTGCCAGGAAGTTTAACTTTTAGAGCGCAGCTCTTTGGCGTCCGTTCCTGGGTTTCGCGTCGTCGTCGGCGTTGTCGTCGGCCTCGTAACCAGCTCCGCCCCCCTTTCATCCCCCCAGCGCTAGCAGCGACCGACTGATGCCGCTGGATGCCGCTGACGCCGCTAGAGAGTCAAGATAACGTGACTGCATAGAACACCGTCGCCGCCATGCAGAAAGAGGAGGAAAGGGTCCCCCCCCCCCCCCCCTGTTCTTGTGTGGCGGATAGGGTGCTCTTCAGTTGCCGACGCGCCGGTTATTTCACGTAGGCCCCGGCACGTCGACGAATACGTGACCACCTTCCCACGGCTAGACCTGGTTCTTAGCGCTGCGGAAGCGAGGGTATCATATTGTTTGTGTCGGCATCGGCGGCGTTGTCCCTGAAACCAACTCCGCAGCTGGGGTTGACTCACTATCGGCGTCAGCGGCATCAGTCAGTCGCTGCTATCTCTTCTCTCCTCCCTTTATCGTGTTGTCCGCTTGCTGCGTGCGCTTCTGCCCCCATCGTTTGCCGCTGGGTGTACACGCCGCCCCCCTCCCCCCTCTTCCTGCGAGTCTCCGGTTGTCAAAGCGCCGGCTCGAACTTAATTCCTTTCTTCGCTCCTCCTCCAATGCAACCCCTGTGCGGTGGCAATCAGAGAGCCAGATCGGTGGCGGCGGATCTGTATATGTGCACCGCCCGAGCCTAAATTGCCGCTGCCGTTCGCCCTGTGCGGTGGCAATCAGAGAGCCAGATCGGTGGCGGCGGATCTGTATATGTGCACCGCCCGAGCCGAAATTGCCGCTCCCGTTCGCCACTGCGAAATTATCTGCCAGTTCTTTCTGAGCCATGAGCGAGACGACCGATGGAAGTCCTCCGTCTGCTGCTGCTGCTGCTGCTCCCCCACTACTAACACCGATGTTAGTAGTGGGGGACTTTAATGTTGACATAAAGACAAACAGCAATTTCCTAACACTTATGCGGGAGAACATCCCGTTCCTCTCGCTCGTAACGCGTCCCACGGCTGTGACAACCTCGCGAGGCACTTGTATAGATCTCGTCTTTGAGAATCAAGCATTGGTGTACCAAGTCGAACATATATCAGTCTATTTCTCCGACCACAAAGCTTCCTTCATGACTGTCAAGAACTGTTAGTGGAGTCTTTGTTAAAGGAATACGTGTGAAAAATAAAAAAAAAATTCTGTGATAGCGCATACATGTGTTGCTCGATTTCTTTGCCTCAATCTATCGAAAAGGTGAAACAGCTTATTTGCTGCGCTCAAATTTCGCATTAGGAAGTAACGTAATCGTCGGTAATTTTTTATCAGACAGAACACCCAGAAACCTGTGTTCTTGTTTTACTGGTAATGTGGCTTGTTGTAGCTCATGGGTGGGTTCTGTTTGTAGGCCTCTTTTTTGTGTAAATACAACACTAATAGTTTTTTCACTTGACAAACGAAAACTATTTTCATACGCCCACTGTGTTAGTTTGTTTAATGTAATTTGAATTTGCCGCTCGCAGGATGTCAGGTTGGATGCACGACACGCAATTTGTAGATCATCAACATATAATGAATGCATTATAGAGGATGGGATTACCTTATTGGCCGAGTTCATTTTCGCCACAAACAATGTTGTGCTTAATACGCGTCCTTGTGGCACACCATTTTCCTGGGTGAATACACGTGACAGCGCCGTTCCTAAACGCACCTGGAATGTTCGGTCCGACATGAAATCGGCTAGACATTTAAGCATTCTACCACGGATTCCTAAATCTGCCAAGTCCTTTAATATACCAAACCTCCATGTTGTGTCATACGCCTTTTCTAAGTCAAAGAAAACAGTGAGACAATATTGTTTATGTAGAAAGGCCGCAGGTAACTCGTCTTCTAGCCGGACTAGGTTATCTGTTGTGGAGCAACCTTTCTTGTATCCACACTGATGGTTATCAAGCATGTTCTCTGTGTCAAGGACGTATGTTAATCTTATGTTGATGATGGTTTCATAGGACTTTGCAAGACAACTTGTAAGTGCTATCGGTCTATAGCTGGTTGCTGTTGTGGGAGGTGTTCCAGCTTCCAAGAAAGGGATAATGATGGCTTTCTTCCACTCTTTTGGCAATTTTCCCGTTTCCCAGATTTTATTAAAAAAACGAAGCAAGGTTTCAAGTGCATTAGGTGACAAATGAGCGAGCATCGCGTAATATACTCTGTCCGGACCAGGTGCTGTTTTTTTGCCAGTAGTAAGTACTCTATTGATTTCTGGAAGTGTTAAAGCGGCATTATACAGGGTTTCTGAACTTCCTATGGTCAGAAGCTTTAGTTTTTCTGCTAACTGTTTATGTTTTAGAAATTCTGCAGAGTAGTTTACTGAGCTTGATATATCATGAAAGTGCTGCCCTAATATGTCTGCTTTTTCTACTAAATTTGTTTGCGTGTCTGGGTGTGAAAGTATGGGTATCGTGTAAGGAGCGTAGTCGCCTCTAAACTTACGAACCTGATCCCACATTCTTTTGGAAGTTATCGAGCTATTTATTGAGGAGACATAATTTTTCCAGGACTGTCCTTCGGATTGTCTGCGTGTGTACCTGGCTTTCGCTTTTGCTTTTTTGAATTAGAGTAGATACTATTGTGTTGGATATCGCCGAAAGATACCCCACGCTTTGTTTTGTAGTTTTTTTGTTTGCGTACATTCCTTCGTCCACCAGGGTTTTAGGTTTTTTCTTAGGAAGCCAGATGATTGTGGGATTGTTTCTGCTGCGGCAGCAAGTATACAGGCGGTGATCTTATCATTCATTTCATCTATGGTTAGCTCATCTGGTATGTTATCCAGAGTGGCCTTTTCAATAAAGAGAGGCCAGTCTGCCAGATGGAGTTTCCAGCGGGGTGGCCTCAGTGGGATGGTAGGAAAAGGAGATGTTCTTTTAATGACAGCAGGCATATGGTCACTACCATAGGGGTTATCAATAACACTCCACTGAATATCTCCAAAAAGATAGGGAGAGCACAGTGCCAGATCTAGGCAACTAATTGATCCTGTGCTTGGGCAGTAGTAAGTTGCCGCACCGGTGTTTAAAAGGCATATGTCGTTTGTTAGAATAAAATCTTCAAGTGTTTGACCCCTGGTGTCAGTTGTTTTGCTACCCCACAACGTGTTATGTGCGTTAAAATCACCGCCTATTAAACATGGTTCAGGTAGCTGTTCTAAAATTAACTCTAGATCATATGCGGTAAAATTTGAACGCGTCGGAATGTATACTGAACAAACGGTGATGCTTTTAGGAGCTAAAACGGTGACAGCAACAGCTTCTATGTGATTGTTAATAGGAACTTCTCTGGCTGCAATACCACCCTGCAGAACAATGGCTACACCACCTGACAGCCGGCTCGTCTGCGTACGGTCTCGCCGTACAACAGTGAAACCTTTTAAAATGTTTTTGTGTTTTTCGCCTAGGTTTGTTTCCTGTAGGCACAGGGCCACAGGAGAGAAGTTTATTAACATGCCTTTGATGTCATCCAAGTTATTTAAGAGACCTCTACAATTCCAATGGATCATAAAAGCCATTATGAAATTGAAAGGTAAGAAATGATAATAACGAGTGAGTAGGAGATAAGAAAGATGTTAGGTGAAATGGATCTGAAGAAGGTAGATACAATGGAGCGATAACCCATCAGGTTATCGCCTTCTTATTTAGGGTAGTTATTGGAAGTTTGTCCCTCTTTAAGCATTCCAGAGAGCGCTTTTCCTTGGGTGTCAATGACACCGGGGTTTTTGCGTCGACCTCCATCGCTCTCTCTGAGGCGCTGGAGGACCGAGAGTTTGGCGCCGAGACACGTGTCTCGGACCTTGGTGTTCGCTTGATCTTAGGGCCCTGCGGGACTGGTGTCTACAGGGTCTGCGAAGATGATGGAGCAGGACTGGCTGCTACCACCACGGGGGCGGGAGGCGTCACTACGGGACCACTGTGCGTGGGCTCGCAGGACTCCTCAGGCCTCTGTGACGATGCCCCCACTTTCGTCACATCGGCATAACTGCGTCGCGAAAGGTACGACAGTCGTTTACGGGCTTCGAAGAACGAGATTTTTTCTTTAACAGTTAGTGCAATGACTTCTTTTTCTTTTTTCCAGCAAGGGCAGGACCACGAATAAGCTGGGTGATCTCCCTTGCAGTTAACACAATGTGGGGAAGAGGTGCAATTCTCAGATTGGTGTTCGTTGGAGCTGCATTTAGCACAAGTTGTTTGTCCTCAGCATGCATGTGAAGCATGTCCAAATCTTTGGCGTTTGAAACATCGTCTGGGGTTTGGGATATATGGTCTCACATTGACTTTGACATAACCAGCATCGAGAGAGGTAGGCATTACGCTTGTTCCGAAGGTGAGTATAACATGTTTAGTGGGGATTTCTTGATCGTTTCTGTGGATTACTATTTTTTGTACTTTGGGGACATTTTGTTCCTGTAAACCTTCCAGCAGTTCCTCGTCGCTTAAACCAATAAAGTCTTCTTCAGATATTACTACCCTGCTTGTATTAACTGTTCTGTGGGCTGAAACAGTCACTGTCGCCTCGCCAATACTGGTAAGTTCAGACAGCTTATCTGCTTGATCTTTGTTATTCAGTTCTAGGAGGAGGTCCCCGCTAGACATTTTGGAGGCTTTGTATGTCTATCCTATTTTATCTTTCAGGCATGTGGCTACCAGGAATGGAGAGAGTTTTCTAACAGGCGTGTTGCTTTCACTGTGGACTACATAGTATTTTGGGAAAGATGGAGCGCTGCTACGAAAGGAGAATTGAAGTGGTACTTCGGTGCGGCATCTTTTCAGACGCCGATCATGGACAACAGAGATTTGAGCTGCCATAGGAAAGTGTGTGTGTTCGGCAACAGCGCCGACCGCCCACCAAGGAGCCCAACGAGGGGACGCGGCAGAGCTTGTGTACAAGTCTGCACGACGCCATCACTATAACCCAGTATGGTGTACCCAAGGTAGGATATCCACACAAGGTTAACCCTTACCGCCGTGGAGAAAGGAAGTAAATGGAAGAGAGAAGAAGACAGGAAAGATATAAAGTGAGAGATAAAGACGAAGGTTTGAGAAGAGAGAGACAGGAAGAGGCGACTACCGATTTCCCCCGGGTGGGTCAGTCCGGGGGTGCCGTGTACGTGAAACAGAGGTCAAAGAGGTGTGTTGCCTCCACCGGGAGGCCTTAAAGGTCCGAACACCCGGCATCGGCTCAACCTCCAGGATCCCCCTTTCCCCGGACACAGCTAAGCCACGCACGGCTACACGCGGGAGGGTCCAACCCTCGTGTGCTCGGGTACGTGGTGTCGCAACACACCAAACGCCTGCTGATGCAGACGCCCCTGCGGGGGGCGCCAGTTGGAATCGGTTGGCACAGGACAGGGGTAATGGGAGATCGCAAGGAAAGGCTTTCGTCCTGCAGTACACATGAAGTAGGCTGATCATCATCATGATAATAATATGTGCTCGCACGCTAACTTATCAATATTCACCTTTAGTGCAATCCATAAACGAGTGGAACGCGCGTTACTAAAAAATATTTTCAGTTGGACTGACAATAAAGGGAACTTCTAGAACAACTTCTCCATGAAAAACGACTGTTTTTCAGTTTAAGTTTTTCTTAGAGCTACATAACATTTCGTTTTTATGCGAAGCATATTACGAGAGCTCAATCCAGCTCCTCAGGCGCGGCGGTGTCGCCTTGAAACCACGTGACACCGTGACGTCACGACAGAGGAGAAGTGGCTTTGGCTCAACTCTTGCAAGACGGGCTGGGTGGGAATCAAACCAGGGTCTCCGGAGTGTGGGACGGAGACGCTACCCATACGCTACCACTGAGCCACGAGTACGATGCTTCAAAGCGGTACAAAAGCGCCTCTAGTGAATGCGGTGTTGCCTTAGAAACGAGCTGTTTCTAAGGCGTGCGTCTCTTGCTTAGGCGCACATTTCGTTGCCGCGCCGAACGCTGCTTTGCTCGACGCTCACCGCGTCCAATGCGGGGCGCGTAGTCGCTGCCCTGTAGCCCATTGTCTTACACCCCTTGGCGTGTCGACGGGAACGCTGTCGCGTTCCACTCTTGAAGGCGAAGCAGTAATGCATGAGTTGTTTCTTCGTCTAGCCGAACCAAATATAGCCAAGCAACAGCAGTTCACCAGGCTAAACAGTGGTTCAACAACTAAAATAAAGGCTAGTATGCTTCGCATCCTGGGCTTAACCTTACCTAAGCCACAGCCATTTTTTTCCTGCTGTTCTTACTGCAGTACAGTTGAATGTGTCACCCAACCTTCAAATTATAATACTTTACTTACGATTTCCGGGATTCATATCAGTGTTCTTTTGTCCTTTGGTGTGCTTGGTAGTTATGCGCATTTCGAATTGTGTAATATTTGTCTCGTTACGCCTGATTTAATTATGAACAACACTTTGAATGTCTCGTTAAACGTCCTTTATACCATGGGGCTTACCTTTTACACAATTCGAATCTGTTTTTATTTGTATTATCTTTCTTTTTTCTTTTGTTCATGTGCTTTTATATTTGATAGTCATTTTGTATTGCATCCGCCTTCCCCCATTATGTAATTCCCTCTAGGTCCTTTAGGGTACGTAAATAAATAAATAAATAAATAAATAAATAAATAAATAAATAAGCGAACAAGGCTCTCTCAGAGGTCTCTCGTGGACATGGCTCATCTTTTTGAGAAAGAGCGTCCCCGGTATAGTGTCCGGAGACACGCATAATGCAGATAAACTAACGCGATGCTGCATAGATCCGAAAAAAAAGAAACACGAGTCTTGCTTCTGTTTTTAGAGTTATTGTTGGCGTGTTCAAGGCTAACTTGGATTAGCTGTTCCCTTAAGTATTACGTCGTTTTTAGAAACTTGAGAAGAAGAAATCCACACCAAGGCAATGTTCTCAATAAATAATTTCATTCACCTCTTCAGTTGTTTCTTTTTTACCACATCATCAACTTTCGCATGCAGGTATGCGCGTTCTGCAGGCAAGGTTTATTAACTTCTAACATTCATCAATTACAAGCAAGAGGAGACAGACACCTGTAGTATGCCGGTTTGGAAAAAAGTCATGAGCATGTTTGAAGTCTTTATAAGCTGGTCGCTTGCCTAAAGGTCTGCTATATTACAGGTTGCAGAAGTCATGATATTTGCAGTGTGCCTAGGAGAGATAAGGAGTAAGTCATTTCTTGCGGGAAACAAACAGGTGATGAAAAAAAAAAAGAAACTTCATGCTACGTTGGTACAAGTACTTCTCATCAAGCACATACGTGGAAAGCAGAAACCTCTGTGGGACTCCGCGGAGCTTCCTTGCGTCTGCACCTGCAGCGATTAGGCACATTCCTGACCGTCTGCAGATTTCCTGAAGTGTGGTGAACTCGTAAACATGGGTAGGTACAGTCTTGTTTGTAAAGTCATGCTTCAGGGTCTTATACGTTTTTAACACCAAACTAGCCTTAAACCACACTGCGTCATATAAGGGCGTATCAATGTATTTACCTTGACGGTGTGAAAAAGATCCTAGTCAACCCACCGCGGTATCTCAGTGGATATATGGCGTTGCGCTGTTGAGCTAGAGGTGACTCACTGGTTGGACCCTGGCCACGCGTGGCCGCATTTCGATGGGGGCGGAATCTAAAAAACGGTCGTGTACTTAGATTCAGCGAAAGAGATAGGAAAGGCAGGGTGGTTAACCAGAGACAAGTTTCCGGTTTGCTACCCTGCACTAGGGTTGGGGATACGGATGTTGGAAAGAGGGCAAAGAGAGAAAATTGCTGGCTCGCCCATAATCGAGAGTAGATGTAAGCATGAGATGGCTACCGGCAAAGCAGATTGGTTGGAGATGACACTACCCCCAGTCTTAAAATGTGGTGGGGTGGGCTATTGCGAACATGCACTACACCCATTAATCACACCGCACCACGCCATATTGTGCATTGGTCCATATGCACGCAATAGCTTCCTGTCACAGTGAGAACCTCATTGCAATTATCATCTCGGTGAAACGGCCATTCGCGGCGCGCTGGACGCCGCGCGGAACTCGCGGGCCGCTGGCGTTGAATAGAGCACTCAGTACAAGATGACAACCAAGTGTATAGTGAACTGTACCCATCTTTTGAACATCGCCCCCTACCCCCCCCCCCCCCCCCCCCCCCTGCTGGAAATGACAAACAAAACTTCAGCGCACTAGAAGTTACAGCTTGAGCGATATTGTGAATAAACATGACGCAGAACATGGAAGCAATACTTTTTGTAACTTGTTCGTGAAGTAACTAGCGTATGTAATGCGGTATTGACTGGTGGCCCTGATGATCTCGTTTTCTTCTTGCAACTTGCCCAGTTGTTGTCGTTTGAGTGCCCGGATGTAATCATATGAGTGCGCGCATAACGCCTCTGGCTTTTTGTTCAAGGTCACTCGAAGGTCGCCGACAACGGTAGCTAAAAGCATTCCGTGCTTAAGAAAAATAGGAACAGGAACAGGCGCCCTATAGCATAAAACTATTCCAATCTGTTTTCATTTCAACCTCCTGGCGTCAAATTTACGTAACCACCGACGCAAGTATCGGGCCGTAATCTGCAGCGTTGTTTCAAAAGCCCAATTAAACGCGCTCCTCGTTTATAGGAGGTCACATTTTTTTTTGCTTTCAAAGAGAATAGCATCGCCTACATTGAGCAGATTTTGTTATCGAATTGGCTGAGAAGAGGGCGAGGAGCACGCTGAAGTCGAGAGGGATTCGATGAGGCCACACCAGAACAGTGAAATCATATGACCGGCTGGAGAGGGCAGTACCGACGTCTGTGATTGATCCGCTTCCCCTTACTTAGCTTGCGGTGGATGGTCGAAAATGGCGGTGGCGTGCAGCAGAACCTTAAAAATGCCACCAGAACGGATCGCCAGCAAAGAATAGTTGGCAGAGGGATGCCACATAGGTGCCGAAAGGGCTCGATAGCGTTATAGTGTCACGGAAAATGGTTTATTGTACGCAAATAAATCCATGCTCCGCGGCCACTCCCAGTAGACAGTAAGCAATCCGTGGGCAGCCATCTTCTATTCCTTTCGGAATAGGGAAGGGGCCATATAATGTAAAACTATTCCAATGTGTTTTTATTCCAATCTCCTGACGTCAAATTTGCGTAACCGCCGACACAAGCATAGGGCGGTCACCGGCAGGGTTGTCTGAACAAACCAATCAAATGCTCCCCTCGTTCATAGGAAGTCACTTTTGTTTGCTTGTAAAACGAATAACATTGTTTACACTGAGCGGCTTGTCTTAGCTTGTTGCCTCACAAGAGGCGAGGAGCATGCTCAAGTGTAGAGGGATTCGATAGGGCCGAGTCACTGCACTGAAATTCGATAACCGGATGAAGAAAGTGGGGCCGGCGTCTTCGATTGGTCCAATTTTTCTTACTTAGCTTGCGGTGGCTGGTCGAAAATCGCGGCGGCGGCAAAGGAAGCTTAAAAATGACGCTAAAATGAATTCTCAGCAAAGACGAGTTGGCAGAATAAGGTCGCCAACCTGCCGAAAGTTCTCGAAAACGTTACACGGCCACGAACAAAATTTTCTTACATGCAAATAAACCCATTCTCTCCGGCAGGTGCGAGTAGCCAGTGGCTGAGCGATGCGCGGCAGTCATCTTTTATTCCTTTCGGAATGGGGCAGCCTGGGGCTATTCAGAAGAAAATTCAATTTTGTTCGGCATAATAATGCATCTTTAACGCGTACGAGTCACTTTGATGCAGTAATGTTTTGCAGGTTTGTGACGTCGCGTGACAGGCAGGTGAAGTGGGTGCAGCCAGAAAACTTTTGACCAATAGCCGAGGGCTAATGGCAAAAAAGCATCGAATCAGAAATAACGATTTTTGTTTTGTTCGGTCAGATTATGCATAATCAGTGTGTACACGTCATACACGCGTTTTGCAACTGTACATGGGTATGTATACCTCCCGGTGCCTCGTCATCTTCCGAAGGTCAACATCATGGAGGAGCGACTAGTCGCCCCTCGCCTTCCATTTATGTGCATACGGCGTTTGATGCACGACAATGGACATTTTGCCATTAAGGGGCCCACACACACAACTTCGCGGGTCATCCACCTTCAAAGAGTGGAACGACATTGTATTTTTTAGAGATAATATTCAGTGGAGTTGGCCACGGAGCTCCTCGCGCGCGCGAACTCCTTGTGACTTCTTAGAGCACTTAGGGCTTGAACCCTGACTGCTCTATACACCGTTTCAACGCTACGGAAGCTACACGAGCTGTGTTCTCACAGAAGTGTCACTGCGCGCGTTTAGCAAAACAGCCGTTTTTGATCTGCGATGCTTTCTGCAAAATCACAACTTCTTATATCACTACAAATTGTGTATGTACGACTGCGTCAAATTACGTATTATTTGTGCACCTTAGTGACTCCAGTACGCGGCGTAATATGCTTTGGTCGCGTGCAGGCAGTGCGCTGAGGCCACTAGTCACAGAAATCTTTAGCTCTGTGCTTTCGGTGGTAAATAGGCTACCTACGACGCCTTCCATATAGTAGTTAGGTCACGTTTTGAGGCTTAAATGTATGCGACCTAATGTTGTATGGAATTTCAATACGTACCAATACAGCCTACTTTCATATGTGACGCACAATTTTTATTTTGTCGCGAATGCGCACAATGAAAAACTCTCTCCAGGCTTTGTAGCATTGCTTGCTATCTAGCAAACTGAGTACCTCCATATATGGCCTGTAAATAGGCTTTGCCACCACTCATGTATGGTCTTTTCCGTCCAATTTTTCCCACCTATCCAAGATTTGCAGGATAGCAAACCATACTAGATAGTCAGCCTAAAGTATGCTTGGCGTAACATTGATCCCAACAATGGGTGGGATTCGCATAAGTCTTCTCAAATAAAACAACTTACAAATCTAGTGGACTGGTCCAGATTTTATTGGCGTTTCTCCTGCGTCCCGATTTCTACAAAGATAGCAGAAGGAGCACGAAGGACGGCAATTAAAGTAAATGTGTACGCTACCTAGCGTCTCACGCAGCCTTCATGTTCGTGTGCGCCCTTTAGTTCCTAATATCAGTTCTGTCCAACTTCAAGTGACAAGTATGTTATGGTGAATAATTTAATAAATCAAGCGTGTCTATGTTACATTAAGAAGGTTGAGCCTTCCGATGAATCACGCAGCATTACTCAAACGAGGCGTATGCTCTGCTACTACATGCTACGGGTGCACTAGCGATGAAAGTGGGCGAGAGGTAACTTCGAGCTGTATCTCTCGACATAGGTTGCTTCACGGCATCCTTTCTGTTCAGACTGCCGACAGCTGCCACACGTTTCCCCAGATATCTGGAAACCGCCCTTTTCTTCGGTGCAACTGATCTTGCGATGCCGACGAGCATCAGTTGTTTACCACAGGTACATATTATATATAGAATCAGTACAAGCCTTCACTGCTTCTTTGACCACTTGGCTCGTTGGTACCACACTCTGGCTAACTGTAACCACTAACCTACTGTTCACGCCATGCTGTCAGCACTTCCTTTAATGTATAATACTCAATTTAAGGTACCTGCCATTTTCCTGGATAGCTCCGACACAATCGTATTTTTTCTTTTCTGTTGCCTTGCAGTCATTTAAGGAAATAGCTGTGGGACTGAAGAATCCAGCGAGGCATTATTTGCAGACGTCCCAACAATGAGAACTTTCAATATACTTCATACAGAAGGCAAAGCTTTGATAGATGGACTGAAGCGCAAGTGAAATTTTGTTCCCGCGAGGACACCGGATATTCAGGAGCGAGGTGTTTCGGCTAAAGTTCTTGCATGGTACGGAAATGATGTGCCAATGGGGAGATGCGTGGGGTTTCAGCGGGGCGAAGCGGGGTCGATGACGCGCAGCAGGTTCTGTCAAGCTTGAACTCCTTCATCGTTGTTAGTCTTGCCCATATATGCGCTGTGACGGGCGTCACCTTTCTCTACCGTACTTGATAAGATGACGCTTGGGCGGAGTAGTAACCAGCAGACGTTGAAAGCCTCGGTCCGTCGGCAGCTAGCACCGCTGCCCCGCTTCCTCCTTGCGAATAAAGCAAGAAGCTTGAAAATTTCTTGCATTAAGCTGATGCCTAGATATTTTTTATCACTAAAATACACTTAATTATTAGCTGTGTTGTCCTTTGAATGTAATTTTACCTGCTTTTCATGCGATTTTCGCACTCATGATAGAGTCCAATGGCGCCCCATAATACGAGCTTTGATTTCATCAGGAGCAGTCTTGCCGCGAAAGATATTGAATGGTAGAAAATGGGGCAAAACTAAAAAAAAAGTGAACTAGAAACAAGTGAGGGATGGAGGACATTGACACGAAAAAGAACGGGAGAACGCAGGAGCACTGAGAAACCATATTCTGAATCTACGCAAACAAATGTGTTATCCCGTCGCTTCTCATGCGTTTTGCCAAACTTTCAGGTATATAACTCCGTGGTCGTTCCGTCATAAATGTTGTTCGAAAAATTATAGTTATTGCGTTTGCCTCCCTCAATCCTTAACGGTATTTTGTGTTTCCTTCTTGTCACATTTTCTAATGATTATTTTCGAGGAGCCAGGGCACGAATAAGGAAAGCAACATCAAGTGCTACGGAATGTGTGTAGTTCGCCGTCAGAGCCACGTTGCTAATTCTCCCTCAGAGATAAGGCTTTCAAGGATAAAAAGTTACGCACGTAGAAACCATAAGTAGCTTCGTATCTGTGGGCTTAACGCGCTCGTTTTTTTCTTGACGCCATGCGTCGAACACGAGGTCTGCAAAGTTGCGATTCGGAGCACGGATTAACCCGGCGCAGTCGACGCAAGCTTCTTTATTACCTCATCTAATCCTCCTTTCTTGTGTGTATTTAGCCTCCAGGTCGTCGTTGAATGTTTCCGTGGCAGGAGCAGCACAGAAGATATGTTCTTCGTACAAAGCTGACAGGATGTCTTTAGCTAATGTCAGAGCTGATAAACTGCTCTGTCGCAAGTTCGCGCCACTTCAGCCCGGTCCTGGGCTCTGCCAGCCAGTAGATACAGGCAATTGGGCGTCACGCAGCAAGGGTTAACCAGATGAAGTGGCGAAGGGTACAAATGAGCCCGCACTTCTTGGGCCAAGTATAGATCTGCAGTGTAAATGTTCGTGGGCAATGCTGAGAAAACAAATCCAAATTTTTTTTCATAAGGTGAGCTAAGTTCCACCCATACGGTGATATTTTATATCCATACTTAATATTACAAAGCAGGATGTGTTACCTTAAAATATACCCCAAGGAAGCCGATGTAACAGGTAGAGTGTACAGTAAACTGGAAGATAATTCGATTTGTTCTAGACTACACAAGGAATTGGGAGAAAATCAGATGCAGCGTACAAGGAGAATGTTACATGGTCCACACAGAATTCAGTGTATCCATGCCAACAGATATATTACAAATTCGAGGGCTAGCGGCCTTCCAGATATTTCTGGAAAGGAGAAATAATAATCGAAATTATTGATTGCCCTGTGTATTCACTTCAGGGCCTGAATTCATGAATTTGGTGACCTGATTTTATGTTCTATGGTGTTTTATGTGATTTATGTTGTGAATTGTCCTTGCTGTATTTGTGTGAGTTGCCTTTACCATTTAGTGTGCTTCATGCTACCGCTTGTGGAGTAATATTTTCTGCTTTCACATGTAATGACCTTGCACCCGAGTGTGTTTTATATTATGGCTTTTGGGAACTGCTTTAAGCGAACTAATGTCACTTGACTTCAAGGCTGACTTTCTCGCTCTTGTTAACATTTTCTTGTTCATAGCCTGCTTGTTATTTAATTTCTATTATACGTTCGTAAAAATAGGAGTACACGGAACCACTTACCTGTTCCAACATCTACTAAATATTGTTTATTAAAAAAAGATCTTGTGTGAAATTGGACTTAGAGAGTGGCGGAAAAAATTAAAAATAAAGCCGCAAGATCAATAACGCCTTCACAGCCTTATGCGCAGACGAATGGTGAGGTGCGCCAGTGTTCTTTGTGTACAGAATGGCCAGACGTCCGAACGGGGTAATGCAATAAGAAACGATTGTCTCTGTTTATCAATTTGACGACAGAAATGCAAAATATGATAAATAATGCTATCGCCAGTATAAAAAAAGAAATGTACTGGCACCATCAGTAACGCCGATGAGGTCGGAGTGTAGGCTTTTATAAATGTAAATTGAATTATGGTGGCCTGCATAGGAGAGCTGCTTTGTGTTGAGAGAGAAAGTGGGCAAGTGGAAATTTCATCATGTCGTGTTCCATCAGTTTCTTCCTGACAAAGCTCCAGAATTTGAACTTTGATGTATTCATCTTAGTCGAGCCGGAGCACTGATAACATGCACAGTAATTAAGGTTTAAATTCCCAAATATGATACACACGCACAATATGGAGGAGAGTCAATTACATACGCCGGCTCAGACGGCGTTATGTTTCTCCAGACAAGATGAATTTGATCAGTGAAGTTTACCCTTACGCTTTCAACAATTCCGAAACGCATACAAACTAAGGATTGTCAAAGAAGTATGCTACTTCCGACGCCAATGTAAACAAGCGTCATCAGCTCGATGCGCCTTCATAATACAATATTGGTCTAAAAGCTCAAGCCCCCACCAGCATGAAACGATTATTTGCTACCCTTTCGGCACGTCACCGTTCTTATCAATATTACCGATCCTACTACAACATAGCAAAAGAATGCAAAATTAGCCGAGTAGGTGCTAACGCTGCCCGTTACCATGGTTACCATTGCTTTGTTGCCGCCATGAAAACAGTCGTACGAAATGAGTATATGCAGGGTTACGTAGAATAAACGAATTTTTACATACGTCAAAGAACAGTCTACAATGTATATAAAGTAAATCTAAAAAATATTGAAATCTTCGACAGGCCGTTGACGAGATAAATTTATGACGTGCATTCACTATTTGCGCCCAATACGCAACGTTTGAGTGTTTGAGCAGTATTGTGTCTAGCATTGAATGCCATGTCAGCAGGAACATTGTTCTTGCCATTGATCACTCCTATAACTAAAGAGGACTGAGGTGCAGGGCTGGAGTAGGTTCAAGGTTCTGATGAGGAAAGACTAGCACAACAAAAAGAAAACGCACACAGGAAGGGAAGACAAGGATAGCGTCTTATCATTTTAATATATACCTGCTTATAACAAGATGGAAAAGAGTTATTTGGACCTCACTGTTTACTACCGCATTTTTTTATATGCTATTTATGTACGAATCACAAACGAGAACTTGAAAAAGTAATGCCACTTTGGTGCAATGTTGTTGTATGTTGCTTAGGACGGCGAAAATGATATAGGTTTTTTCGAAATATAAAATTCGGTCATTTACGCTTTACTCTTACAGAGAATCTTGTTTTCCTCGTGAGGCAAGGTCTTACCGGTGTCTGCTGAACTCACGAGAAGAGGAAAAGCGCCATTAGAGCGCGCCGAACGAGAAACGTCGACGTGGCTGTTATTAATCGCCTATGGTTCACCGATGCCGTTCCTTACTTCTCACGGGCAGACGAAATTTATTTCCTGCCACAAGACACGTCAGGTGCACGTAACGGTAGGCTTCGTATATATGTAATGACTGGTTCTTGTCATGGTTTGCTTATTAGGTTTATGATCGTTTTCCACGCATTCCTATTCTTATACATCGAAACGAAAGTATAGTTTTTCGAAGCTAACACACACATTAAGCTGCGGAAAACGAAGGTGATGTGATTGCCTGCTTGTTCAGCGGGGTGAGCGAAAAAAAAAGAAATGTAGGAACTAAGGGCTGGCCAACAGATATTTGTTCGGATTTGGAAAGCGCAAACAAACTTGCCGCAGCAGTTGCCACTTGATCTACAGACCACTTTACTTTGGGTCCATGGCATTTTTTGTTTAAGGTGGCTGTCAAGAGAAACGTTAACAAGTTATTTAATATTGAAGAGCGTGGTACTAATAATATGGTGTGACTGTATTCACAGATGCTAGCGTGAGAGTATCGGCAGCCGAAATGATCATTTCTCTCTTTCTTTAGTTTTATTTAGACATCCTAGAATACCCTGAATTATTCTTCTTTTTTTTTCACCAGGAATAGCCTGAAATACAAGCCATTCTCAGGCCCACAGGGCCACAAGTCGCTCCGCAACGTACATATTTCAATTTTTTTAACTGAATTGAGAACTGAGAACGTTTGTCCTTGGCCCGCTTACATGTGCTTGTTGGCTGTACAGTTCCTGGTTGCTTTCACATTTGTACTTATCCTGTGTGGAAGGAAAACGGCAGCAACGCTCTTCGTTTTAAATAGTGGCAATAAAACGCGTGGCTTAATAAAAGCATTATTGCACCACATGTTCTATTAGGTTATTCAAACTTTAGTAATTTAATAATTCTTTAGGCATAGTTAATTCTCAGCTTGCAACAATATAAATTTTCAATAATTAATTTGAAGCCTAGAACCACAATCACAATTTACGACTACTTAATCCTAGCTTGCAACCACGAAAAATATATATCGGAACGCACACTCAATGTGTAGTCGTTCCGTACTGATTAACAATTGCAAGCACTGTAGCTTTTCGCAATGAACAAGAAAACCTACATGAATTGTTACGTTTCTTTTACTGTCGTTACGGAGTATGTTGCGAGTTTTCAACAGCGTACCTAAGTGAATAATTCAATTTCCCTCAGTAGCATTTGCATAAATTCAATAGTATCAAACGGAACAAAGAGGCAGGCAGTGACTGGCTCCTGCATACCGATATCAGAGAAATGCTTACAAAGTGACTATGGGAAGTCATCAACTCTCACAACACTTTGAGCTAGGCTCAAACTTGGTGTAGAAATGTTTTACGTTCTTGTATCATCCTATTTAACACGGCGTAAGTTTGTTCAAGAAGACTGCGACAACTATGTTGTTACAGGAGAGTGACGAAGTCACGTGTTTCAATATGAAGACACTGCATAAATGGATTTCGCCAATAGGAGCTCGTTATCTGTTGGGTATTGCACTCAATTCCTGCGCAAAAAAAGAGAAAATGAAGTGCGAAATTCATTCTTATAATAGACTGGTTTTCACATCTGTAAGGCTATACGGATGTTATCAAATATAGAATGATTACATGAAGTGCGCAATGTAACAGCGACGTCTTAGGTGGATAAATTGGTTTTCATTTATCTCTATATTCTGTAGGTGTGCTTTTACGTAACCTTTAGGAGAACATAATTTGTTGCTCCTTGTCAACGTCTGCAATAAACCTTGCGCGTGTGTTTCTGTCAGATTCGCTGGGTGTCGGCTAAAGGTACACGACCTGGAAAGAAAGCACTTATGGCGATCGATCCCAAAAACGTCATCGCTGCTGTTATTAATCACCAAGTTCGGTGTCTCCCATTCCATTTCGCAGCGCTTGTCGATCGGACCGAACAGTTTGATGGATGAAATTTCTCGTCCAGACATACCAGATGCCCGCGACAGCAGGCCCTATACTTTCTCGTCAGATGGAAAAAAAAAATATGGCTCTGGTATTTTAGCCCAGGAAAGACAAAGTTTGTCTTAGAGTGTTCTGTCAATATATGTGCGTTTTAACCTCCCTTTTCTCACCACCATGAAGGATAGCAAATTGGAAATGCGCATCTGGTTAGCCTTCTTCCTTTCAATTTCTTGTTGTGCGCAGAAATGCGAAGAACGATGCGTTCGTGACGTTAGCGTGCTTAGCGTATAGCCTCACGAAGTCGTGGTATGCACGCGATTTATCTAAACTTCGTGCATGCTTGGACGCAGGGAAGGACGATGACTTCTGACCACTGTGCACTGATCCCGTGTTTCTACTTCTACAACGTTTTACAAGTGCCACCGAAAATTTTCCGCAACTGGAATCTCGCACGGGTTTCCTTTGTAGCTTCGCGCTGCAAATCAGGCGGACGCTAATGGCCTTTTCCGTGAACCTTCTTCCACGTTGCGGGCTTCCGTAGAACCGATTTTCCATAAACTAGAAGGCGAGCTGCAACAAAGCCGGTTATCTCAACATATAATCTGCCCATGTAAAGCTTACATAAATATCACCACAGGCACACAAAAATGCAATGTCGGCAAAGAACAAAAAATAAAGACAACCGTAAATGCAAAAAAAACGTTAAATAAAGCAGACAAAGGAGGCAGTGATATAAGTTCATAGCTCTCTAAAATGCTCCAGCATGTACTGATATTCGCTGGCAGCAAGTGCTGTGCAAAAAAGTTGTGAGAAGAAAAGTTCGCATTAATAATCACCCCACCGAAAGACGCCACTTACAATTTTCAACACATCGTTGCCATGATTATGGTAACTAAAAATAAATAAAGATAGTGTGGCTTCCTGGCATAATACATTTACACGTTATTGGTTAAAAATTACTGCGTGCAACCTGCTCAACGCCAAGAAACGGGAGGATCGATTCGTCATCGTTATTTGTTTCCTGATTTAGACCGGTTTAAGGTGAAACTTTCTCAAATTGTACTATACTGATCTCCACATAAGTTTACCAAGAACACAGTAGAGAGTTATTCTACCACATGATATTTAGGAGGTGATGGTGGCTGTAAGCGTCGCCAAGTACACCTTTTGACAAAGAAGAGAAACATGCTAAATATGACATAAGAAAGCCTACAAAGAAAAGAAAAGCCAGAAGGAGAAGAAATGGTGACCGGAGGTGAAGTAGCATAATTGAACTAAAAACAGCTTAGAACTGAGATGACATAAAGCACGCTGGCAAATTAAGGTCAACTTACATAAATGCCGGAAATAAACTAACGAAAAAGCTCACATGAGACGTTGTAATATTAGCTCACGTAGACATAAGCACATCATTTGCAATAAAGAATGCCGTGGATGCTTAGAAATGGTTTACTATTTCTTCTTTCCTCAGTTCGAGTAAACAACAACAATGTAGAAGCAGTCGCGGTATCGGTTGTTGTTAGTGATAATGCAAATAAGTTCATTGAACTAATCGCCGTTTACAATCAAAGCTCTCACCAAAGAAATAAACAATCTTTTTGACACAAGCCATAATCGTTTCTTCTTAGGTATCGTAATCAAAGCTTGTTGCTTCCATGTTTATGACAATAAGAATAAATACACATGTAACTAGGTAATTGAATAGTTGATGCGCACAGATGATAGTTCATGCACAACTCACTTCAGGTAGTAGAGAAGTTCCTTATGTCGCCTTCAGAAGAAAACCGTGCGCTCTTGGTTTTAATGTGGTGACACTACGAGAACTCGTAGACACAAGCATTTTGATGAATACATAACATCGCATAATGACCATGGAAGGTGTTGTGACAATTTTTATTTATTTATTTATTTTTATTTATTCATTCACAGTATAACCTGCGTGATTCTAATGCTGCATACTGTATTAATGATATTTTGGCCATCAAAAGTACTGATGGGGATAAATGCAATAATAATAATAATAATAATAATAATAATAATAATAATAATAATAATAATAATAATAATAATAATAATAATAATAATAATAATAATAATAATAATAATAATAATCCTGTTTCATGTACACTGCAGGACAAAGACCTCTCCATGCTATCTCCAATTACCCATGTCCTACGCCACCCGATTCCAGCTGGCACCCGCGAATTTCCTAATTTCATCGCTCCACCTAGTCTTCTGTTGCCCGCTATGTCCTCATGGAATGGGAATCCTGCCCCGTATTGCTTCTTATCTAGGAGACCTCTATAGCAGAGGACATGTCCGTTATCCAGCAATGTATAAGCCTCACCAGTTCTAATCTCACTAAGGCCGATGATATACCAAACACTGTCTGATAGTTCCTCAAAGAGTTCTGCTAAGCTAGCCTCACTCGACAGGGTTTGGGTGTTAAACGTTGCAAGGGTCAGCTTCCATTGGCGGCCTGTCCGGACCCAGAGATTCTTAGCACCCTCTGCTGCGTTACAGGTCTAACCACCGATGGGGACAAATGTATTACAAGAAAAACAAACAAACAAACAAAAAACAAATGTGAAGACACAGAAAAAGATGTTCGATACAAAAGATCCCTTTGTTCTTTTAGGAGATTACACAGAGAAAGGAACAACGGGAACAAGCACTAAAATATATAAAAAATAAGAACGCACCTAACATGTCAATGTTTGTTCGGTTTGCATTATTTCCTGTGTGAGCGTGGATTTTGGGCAAGGAAAAGCTTCAGCAGCGAATTAAGTGTGCTGATCCGTTGCAGTGAGCGGTGCCAATGAACTATGCGGGGTACCGATAGCTCTTTGCACCAAAGAGAACGAAATAATTTGCTTTCTCTGTTCTCAATACTCCGCAAATTGCCTTAGACGCTTTGTTTGAGTTGACTTTCAATTATAGGCGAAGGCGATGGTCGACTTACATGAAAACTACAGCTATCACCGGATCACACCACGAAATATTTCGTATCACCATTTGGTCACTTAGGTTAAAGATATTGGCAAATTTATGATATAGAACCTGGCCGTTCTTCGAGGTGCACTCATTCTGTACAATTCCCTTATAAATATTGATCTGCTTGTACTATTATTTTAAGAATAGAAAATTCCGCTATTGTTTTTTCGTGACGGATGCTCTATTTCGACGAGCTACGTTTGCCCTGCAATAGGCAGAATCGTTGCAATAGACACAATGACGCTACAGTAGATAAGAACAATTGTGGACGCAGAACATAAGAAATAGAGCTGCATTGGTGTTAGAGCATGCGAAGTTATATAGAATAGATCGCAACGTTAGAGTGCACTTATCTAGCACGTAACAGAGTAGCTGACAATTTTAGCAGCAATATACGTCACCTGTTTCTTCATGTTCTTACCATTCCTTCATGAGAACATTTGTGTCAGCTTGGTACCACGCAGTGACGTCACTCGGCTTGTCAGCACCCAGCGTGGCTGTTGGCGTGTCAACCCCCCTCCCTCCCTTCTCTTTCCCACCCTTTTCTCTTTATCTTACCGCTGCCTCCTCTTAACTCACATTTTGTATAGCGAATACGAAATAGTTTAAGGGCAATGTTCCCATTTATGCCTGTAATTTAGCATTTATTTCTGTAAGAACAAGAGACGTATGATGGGTTCGACAAGTTGCATTTTGCAAGTTATCTAGAATTTGTGCTGCTAGACACTTCAAATCCTGAGCTCACCCCTCGCGGCTAAAAATTATACATTAAAATGAAAGGGTGAACAATGTCCTGCAAGATAGAAACAATGCGTATAGCAGAATATCGGTACTGCTTCTCATAATCGGCAACAATTACTTAGTGGAGACCGCATCACAGCCACCACTCAATGGCCAGCACCCAAAGCGGACGCCCCCCCCCCCCCCCCCCCCTCAGTGACGGCACTGCTACCATGGTAGAGCGATATAGCAAGTGCTTGCTACGCTGTAAGTTGTCGAGTGGAAAATGGTTGAGACTTGTTCGATGCCATTGTGGCTCAACAACCTACTGTGGAGAAACTTGCTATATACCACAAATATTTTCACTCCTGGTTAAATTGACACACACGTAAAAAGAAAAAGAGCTTCAAGCAAGCATGCTCATTCTTCTCTTCGTTAGAAGTCCTCGGAGACAACGTGCAAGAATTGCCACTGCCGCGATGGTGACTCAATACTCAGATTAGAAGACAGCCATTTTAGTGACGTATACATTTAATTTAATAAACGGGCTGAAAAAAAAGAAAGACGCAGAGAAGCGACTTTGACGCTTTATATTGCCGAAACTGGACGCTGTGACCGGTGGATACGTTATTAAGAAACGCGAAGGATAAAAAATTCCTTAAAATGCCACGAACATCATAAAACATTCTGCAGATAGAACCGTGCTACATGCAAGAAAGGTACACTTGCGACCATCAAAGGCTCCAGGCGAAACCGTTAATTGGTGTAATCTGTTAAGCACACTGAATAATGCGGTAGTAATTATCTGGGCGAGCTACCTGGCCTGGAAAACAATTAAATTTTTTAGAAAAAATAAAGATAGCGATCGTCTTCTAGCACTACTTAAGATAAAGCGCAAGACAGATGCTTGTAAAAGAAAGAGGACAGCCGCGATGATTGAGATTGAATTAATTTGACTGTAGTGATTACATATTTTGGACAAGGATAATGGACTCGATTAGCGACGGTGAGAGGCAGCGTTGATTGAATATATTTTGGCGCGTTTTATTTTTTACAGTGCAAGAGCAGCAACGCCCTGGAGAACTGTGTTTGAGGGTAATGCTATAATGTAACGTTGAATGAGTACCGTTCTCTAAATTATACCGTCTTGCATCGTCTCCAGCTCTCGTAGGACGTCAATGATCGAACAGCCGGCTCTCTGCGATTCGCGTCGCTATTTCATCAAGTAGATCCACCGTGATGTCGATGCGTAAAAGTTTAACATTGAAGGTGCATAATGTTCAACGTGGGTAGATTATACCCAGATGTGCAATTCCCAGCGGATGTAATAGCCGAGCTTTATCGAGAGGCTACCGTGGCATTTAGATGAGAACCCAAACTAAGGTGTGCTTGGAGAGCGACATGAGGGTGAGCCTAAGGTGTCAAAGCTGTTCAGGCACCTCGGCATCTTTCTGCGCACCCGCCATATAGAAAGAAGCTGCTGAGAGCACTAATACTTCGCTAGAGCAATGTCACTTAGCCTATATTATCCATCTGGTGAATATGCTAGGGGTGCATGAAGACTGGCACAAACATAGGAAGTGCAATAAAATCGAGTACGCAAAAGAAATAATCCTTGAAGATGGAAGCGGCATTTGTGTTTGTACCGGGTATGGTCCTGCGGTATGCCCTTCTTGAGGGCGCTAATCTTGTTACCAAGTGCCCGGCGCACACTGACAGAGTATGCCGGAGACCTTGATAAACGCTTCGAGGAGAAGCTTTGTAGAATGTTAGTAGGCACAATGTATATACGAGTGAGGCTATCAAAGGTTAAGTACAACGAATATGCAGTTAAACTTCGATATAACGAAGACGGTAAAATCGGCGATTTGCTTCGTTACATCAAAATTTCGTTATACTGAAATGGGATATTTTATGCAAATAAGCACAGTTGCCGATGGATGTTTTTCTTACGCGGAAGGAACTACAAAAAATTTCCGAATTATTGGGCAATCAGAAAAAGCAAAGTTGAATGAGAAAAAAAAAATTGCTGATTGAGAGCCGGCAACGAACAATACGGTTTTACGCCATGTCGACGATATCTTCACTACGGCAGTACGAAGCGAAGCCAGCCACACTTTCGCGTCTAAAACCCTTAAACTCCGTAAAGTAGCGCCACGCTTTGTCGAATGCCGCCTCCACCTCGCTCAGGCTGAGGCCGAAGCCGCATCGCTGTTGGCCTTAGGGCATCACGTAGGTCCTCGCGCCGCGTTCGTTTGTTTACAGTCGCGCTTCAGCGCCGTTTTCACTTGAGAAGCGTCTGCACAGTGGGGAGGAGCGCATGTTGGTGCCGTTGCTCTGCTGTGTTGTTTTGATTTGTGAACGCCTTCAAGTAAGTTTTGTCGCATGTGCGACCTCACTTCGCGGCATTTTTTATGACCATGACCTGCTGCGCCTTCGGATGTCAAAATAGTTTTAGCAAAGGCAAGAATCTCTTCTCGATACCATACGGTACGCGTGGCGGGCTAATGAGGAAGACATGGCTTCACCGAAACGAGAAGGAGAACTTCTGCCCAACACCCTCCGCGCGACTATGCGAGGTAAGTTGTGAGTCTCTCATAGTATAGTATGTGTCAGGCTTGCGTTGCGGACCGTAGCGCAGTAGATATTGCACAGTTAACTAAGCATGTTCTCATTCGTCTGCACGATTCAACACGATATTTACGTGACCTGTACTATGTTTACAGAAGCACTAAGTGGTCGCTTTAGTCGTATTTGGCGCGCCTAATCGGTTTGTGCGCTAACCGGCTTAAATTCGCGGGCACGCGATGCTGCGTGCGATAACGACATTACGAAACGTTTAAGACTCAGTGCAGTCCTGACAAAATTTCAGGCTCGATCATGAAATCTCCTCTTAGGAAAGCAACTACCTGCCTTTGTGGTTACTTACTAGCCTTTTTTAGATAGAAAAGCTTTGTTTTCGTCATTTGTTCATGTTCGTCGTTGGCGGTCGCCCAAGTGGATTTGCGATACAGAGGCACCGATGAAAAGTGTGCGTGTTCTCCAGAAACCGAGTTACGCGGTGCATTCGTCGCGGAGCGACAGCATCATAGTTCAGTGAGACGTATGTGCTACTTCGCTTGAGCTTTAAAATGTGTGAAGCTTAAGATGCAGCAGTGGAGCACTCGCAAAGAAAACGTGCGTGCGGTTGCCCACTGGTTCCCTGGCTGGTTTAGTCATCGTTAGTGCTCGTTCATTTAGCTGTTTGCTCGTTCGTTTAGTTCGCACGCTCGTATAGTCATACGCTTGCTGGTTCGTTCTACTATTAGTTGCTACGGTCAGTATGTCTTTGAGACCCATTTGCTGTAGGGCACTCAGGCTGGTGCGTTTAATTACGTAACGTTTAATTACGTTTAATTACGTAACGAGACAACAAATGTTGCCTAAATATCAATGACTGTAAAAGTATACGCCTTCAAGCCGATCATTGCTTTAATAAAACGAACAGGTTTCCAAAAGGTTTCATCTGCTTCTTATCTTGGCCATAATTGTCAATGTTTTCTGCATATCTTTTTTTCTGTCGCGTCTACTGGCCGAGACACTGTCTTGCACTCGCGGTTTCGTTTACTCCGAAGGGCAGTGCAAATAACGATACTTGCGGACTACTTTCTGTTGCAATGAAAGGAAAGCTATGGGCGCGTGGCTGCTGCACATGTGTTACGGTGCCAAGTAGTCCGCCAGCATTTGACAGTGCTTTTGGCTGCTCGGAACAGACGGTGAATCGACGCATCTTCACGTGCGACGGTTTCGTGTTTCCTCAGATAAGGAAGGGAAAAATCGAAGAATAAGTAAACTTTTACATTCAGTGGTCTGTTTCATCTTATTTAACTATTTATAATAAGGTGTTTGTGTTTTCTCTTCCTCAGCTTAAACTAACCTGGATAAGAACACGGGACTCTTTTCAGAAGCGCTCTCGCTTGTGGTGCGCTTTGCGTCCCTTGTTTTCCCTACAGTACCACAGAAAGTTGTCCGCGAGTATAGTATCAGCCGAATTCTCTTCGAAGCAGTCTAACTGAAATGACCTGTCTAAGGACCATTTCACCGTAGACCGATTCGAGCCTGTATTTTTGAGAAAGCTCGGAATTAAGAAGTTACGACCTAAAGCTGTACCAAGTATATAATCCTACACCGGAAGTCATCAGAGCCCAGGAAGCCCCCTTTGCAACGGAACAGAGGCAATCTCTCGAAAAAAAACTGTTGTCATTTTACTATCTTCATTTTGCTCTAGGATAGGGGCAAGTTTGTATCGTGATTAACCCATTTCTTTGCAATTCAGGTGCCATATTGTCGAGCAATGTAGATTCTTCAGAGGCCCATCCAGTCTTCACGATAGCCATGACGTGTGGTTTCAACGAAAACTTATTTTTAGCATTTAATATTCCAATAATTTTACCAAACAATATATTTTGGGGGTCTTCAGCTGCAGAAGTTAGCCATGACGTGCCAAGGCTCTGATTACGCAGTGAGCACAGCAACTATCTTAACAACAATTTGGCATCACTGTTGCTTATGCTTACTCAAACCATCATATGCTGGCCTGCAACGCTCAGTACAAGATATGGGCTCAAGTCCCCCGTTCGAAACTATGGCTGATACTGAATGTGAGTTGTTAGTTCTTTGGATTTACTTTGTGCATGTTTTCCAGAGCAAACAATGCAACTTCATTGCAGTTCATAAACATCGCATATCTGTTGTTTTGCTCACTTAAAGCTCTTGTTTATAGTTTTCTCTTCCCAGCTGTCACGACTGGCAACGACTATCGAGGCCGGCATAATTAAGTGACTTTTGCACAGCTAGAAGCCTCTGCTCTGGATAATATTCAGTCGGTAAACTGTTTTCTGTCTTGTCATGATGTTGAGAGGATGCAGTTGAACGGGTTTCTCAGGACACGGTTGCGTATTACTTTGAAGAAGGAAAATTAGCGTGCCCCTCCAAAGAGTTCAACCTTCAAGTGTCACAGTAGCAGTGTGGGAAAGCAAGCGGCAACAACTGGTGTTAAGTGAGAACAGTCTAGGTAATGTCGCCTAGTTTTTTTAGATTGCTTCGCGCTATATGAAGCTTTTATATATATATAAAAGCTTCATACAGCTTTTTCTTTTTCATATAGCTTTTTTTCTCTTTTTATGTGAAGCGTTCACTTTAGTTAATTTTTTTCCTAGTGATTATTTATTGTAATTTTTTTCTCTGATTATACTTGGCTTGTGATTCAGTACCTGTTGTGAGTTATGTTGTAGACAGTGTCTAGTTAAACTCCCTGAAAATATCCCACCTTGAATTGATAATAAAGCACGTTACATTTTTCTGAATATAGCTACCTTTCTCGAATATGGAAGTTCGCCGTAAATTAAGCTGTATTAACTTTTTATTTTTTGTCAGCAATACTTAGCGGTTGTCTATTGTGCTTCAAATGAAAGCATTTCTGCAGTAAATGTGATTTAATAAACTCATAAAGCGACATTCTGCTCTTGCTTAAATTTATGCGTGCGAAGAATGTCCATATTGCTAAGTGTAATTATGCACATGATCTTGTGACTGGAAAAGCCAACCTGTAATGCACCTATGCTGAAAATAAACTATGAACTTGCAACTCCAATGATGTTTCATGTCATGTTGACCTCTATAAAAGATCATTTCACTTAACGCAATTTGGGCCGCATCATAGCGCGGCCAATTCTTTGCACGGTCATCACTTCACTAAAGTGATATTGTTACGTGTAGCTGAAGCCCAATGCTTTATACAATTTATTTACAGGGAAGATAACGGAAGGCCAAAATGGCGATGCTGTATCAAGCCGGCCCACGTCGTCTTCTTCTTCCTCCTCAGTGCAGCCACACTGTGGCGGCTGTTCCGTAGCAATATCTCGCAAATGTTACTTCGAAGTGAGCGCAACCGTCCTCAATGCATGCACATTAGTAGAACTTGGTTCGCGACAAGTACGTCATTTAGTGAACCCACGAAAGAACGCACGATGAAATGTTATTCGTGATAAGACACTAACCTGAAAAAATTTACTCAAGCCCACTATGCTCTTGTTTGACACTGAGTGACGCATTGCTATCGCGTTCCCGCTTCGCAAACGAATGCTAAAAAAATTATTTTATTTTCTTATGTACGCAGAGTCCCGACTCGATGATCGGCCGCGCTATTTCTGGCGACGTTGAGGTACGAGAAACATAATAGCACCAGCGTCCACCTCTGAGCCTTTGTACGGGCTTAGAATATTGGCAAGCACGCACGTTGGTGGCACTGTAGCTTGTAATACTCTTTCGAACCTTTATAGCAGTGATCGTTCGTGCCCTCTGTCAGCCTTTGTATGTCACAGCTGATACGCGCCGCGAATTCACTTGGTAAGGACGGCGCGTATTATTAGGCTACTAAGGGCTTACTGGAGATCAGGATGCTGTAATAAGTGGTGTGTAATCTAGCAGTTTGATTTGTACTGAATCGATGCGATTGGTTAGCTTAGCCCTATGCAGGTGCCAGATGATATATATATATATATATATATATATATATATATATATATATATATATATATATATATATGTATATATATATATATATTACACTTGTCATCCAACGCATTGTGCAAGAACTTGCTGCACCACAAAGCTTTGCCCTTTGGGGTACATTCACGTTCACCTAAAAGGAATCAACTCCAAGCGAATTCAGCCGCGTGCCTCTATTCGTGAGAAATAAACGACGCTTAAGAAAGCTCAGCTTCCTGATCAGAACGTGTACTTAGGCAACGTGCAAATCGTGTGAGAATAGGCGAATATGTGTATTTCCGCGCATTCCGGGAACTCGGGCACTCGTCTTACAATTTCTCTTATCCATCAGCACACGTGAAGACTGTGTGCGCGCTGGGATTGTAAGCTCAGCGGCGATCAAAACGCTGTGGTAATGTAACGAGAGTAAGAGCAAATAGAACAATCGCGTTCGAGAGAGGCGCTGTCGGTTCCTAGTTGCTGGCAAGGCGAACTGTTCAAATTTCTTCAGAAGGTTTTGAAAGTTTTTCCAGTAAATGATCCTTTTCTGGCACGAAATTTTCAGGTGGCGTATGAGCACACGGCTGAACAGTTCCGCACTTTCTGCCAATGATGTGAACTATCACTTCTTTCTCTAAAAGAAGAAAGGCTCAAAATAAGGGATTGTTCTTTTTATCGAATCCTCAGGGTTACCTCCTTCGACCTATTAAGAAGATAATTGAAGAATTTTGTGTGGTAACCATTCAGAATACGGTGAATTTATCTGTGGACAACTATTTAGAGATGCTTACGTTTTATTTTTCTTCTGCGCTTGTTGATTTTAACGACTACACTTTTGCGCAGAAAAAAAATTTATTGACCGCTGCATAGGGCAGGTATTAAACGACTTGTTTTTATCCGTTTCTGACAATGTGATTGCCAAGGTACTTAACAATACTGTCGTAACCACTGTCTTTAGCCGGGTTCACCATTTTCTTGTTACTGCGAGGAGCCGAGGCGGAAGAAGCAGGGCATGTCGTGAAAAGTGCACTCAGTGCTTTTGAGCAGCGTGTTTAGCGCGCTGTACTGGGAACCTGCGATTCTCTGTTGTCTTTCTTTTATTGAGCTTACATTTGTCGCAGCTGTCGGTTTCCTTGCCAATATTTCTAGCGTCACGTAGTGGAAGCAAGTTTATCAATTGTCTTGCGACGTCAACAACCACACCGCCAAGTACGCAAGCCCAATCGCAGGCATAGCATGATGCACTTCATGCTAAGCGCTAATGATGTGCATATATATATATTATATATATATTATATATATATATATATATATATATATATATATATATATATATATATATATATATATATATATATATATATATATATATATATTGTAACGTAGATTGCAGACGAGGAGGAGGAGGAATAAACTTTTTTAGTTGAAATGAGCCGACGGTAAAATCGTCCGAGGTGGGCGGCGTCCCTAGTCCAGGATGCCGTGGGCCTGAGCTGATAGCTTGGCCCTGCTCACCAGGCGATGCTGGTCTTCAGGGGCCGAGCTCGTCAGCTGTGCCTCCCACTGCTCGACGGTTGGTCCGGTGATGGGCGGTGTCGATGGGTTTTTTTTGACATTCCCATACCATGTGGTAGAGGGTATTGGGCGTGGAGCAGAAGGCGCATTTGTGAGTATAGCTCGTGGGATACATGGCGTGTAGCAGCGTGCCGTGCGGGAATGTGCCGGTCTGTAGTCTTCGGAAGATCACCGCCTCTTCTCTTGTCAGATGGGGATGCGGGGGTGGATAGATCCTTCTACCCAGTCTGTAGTGGCTCAGGATATCGGCGTATCTTTTCGGGACGCTATCTTGTTGGTCTGCCGGTACTCGTGAACCTGGTGGGATAGCCCGGAGAATGTGATCTCGGGCAGCGGCATGAGCCGCTACATTACCCGCCAGGGACTCGTGTCCCGGGGCCCAGACAATGTACACTTCTGGAAAATTGTCTCGTTTTTCGAGGATGCTGAGGGCTTGTTTGGAAATGCGGCCCTTTTGATAATTTCTACATCCTGTTTGTGAGTCGGTGATAATTGTGATTAGATCTTCCTCTCGCTGTCCCGTAGTGGCCGCCAGGGCTATCGCCGTTTCTTCCGCGCAGTCGATGTCTGGAGTGCTTACCGAGGCCGCTGCTACCTCTTGTCCTTGGCCGTTGATCACGCTGATAGCGTGGGCCACTCTGTTCTTGTACTTTGCCGCGTCGGTGTATCGGACTTCTCCTTGTTTTGGTCCTTCGTCGGCCTTACGTAGAGCTTTCACTCTCGCTTGCCTCCTTTCTCTGTGGTATTCAGGGTGCATGTTTCTAGGGATGTTGGCCACCGTGATCTTCTCCCACAGGGGTAGAGGAACCCGCTGTTTTGTGGACTCATATTCGACTGGGTAGCCCAGTCTGATTAACGTGTCCCTACCCGTGCTGGTGAGCTTGAGTCGCTCTATCTGGCTCGTCTTGTGGGCCTCTACTAGTTCCTCCCAAGTATTGTGAATGCCCAGGCTGAGTAGCTTCTCCGTCGACGTCGTCGGTGGAAGCCCCAGTGCCAGCTTGTAGGTCTTTCGTATTAGGGTGGTCAATTTGTCTCTGTCGCTGTTCTTGAGACCCAGGTACGGGGTGCCGTAAGTGACTCTGCTGATTATCAGGGCTTGTATTAATCTGATTGTGTCCTGCTCTTTCAGGCCGTGCTTTTTGTTTGTCACTCTTCGCACCAAGTGCGCGACTTGGGTAACTGTTGCTTGCAGTTTTTTAATGGCGGCGAGACCGGCACCGTCCTTCTGGAGAGTGAGGCCCAGAATACGGAGTGTGTCCACCTTGGGTATGTTGACTCCATTTAGTGTCAACGTTGGGTCAGGTGTCTTCTGCGGAGGCCGCCCTCTTGTCCTCTTTTTGAGGATCAGGAGCTCCGACTTTTCCGGCGCGCATGAAAGACCGCAGCGGTGTAGGTACTGCTCGGTCCTGTCGATAGCTTCCTGCAGGGCGTCTTGTTGTTCGCCCGCCGATCCCGTGCACGTCCACATGGTCAGGTGAGTCTTACAAAATGGACGCTTCTCTTTAATGGCGGACCAGAAGAAGAGCGTGCAGCTTACGCACTTCGTCGTTTTTCATGGCGCCGGCCGTTGCGCGCGCCGTCCCGCGGTGCGGGAACCCCACGTCATTGTGTCAATTCCCCCCCCACCCCCCATGCGAAAAGCGACCGTCTTGGTCACATGAAAAAGTTCTTTCAGTGACGAGAAGAAATGAAGCTCCTCAGGTGCATCTCGGCGTTCACGTACGTGCATAGAAGGGTTTCATGCGCACTACATGAACAACTTAAGCGCGAGGACCACGACGGGGCGAACCGGGGTCAGAACTGCAGGGGACGACTTCGGTGGTCAGGTCACTGAGGCGGTATGTAACCTTGTAGGGACCAAAATACCGGCGGAGCAACTTTTCCGTGAGTCCACGGTGACGGATGGGCGTCCAGACCCACACGAATGCGCCGGTATTGTAATGGACGTCGCGTCGGCCCTGATTGTACCGAAGGGCGTCGGCATGCTGTTGGCTCCGGATACGATGCCGAGCAAGCTGGCGGGCTTCTTCAGCTCTTTGTACGAACTCTTCTACGTGTTCGCTGGTCGGGCTATAATCAGCCAGAGGTAGCGTGGCGTCATGTGTGGACGTGACGTGGTGCCCGTATACAAGCTCGAACGGCGTATACGGTGTAGTCTCCTGTACAGCAGTGTTATACGCGAAGGTCGCCTAGGGTAAAATGTCGTCCCACGTCATGTGCTATACGTCGATATACATGGAGAGCACATCAGCCAGTGTTCTGTTCAAACGTTCCGTTAATCCATTGGTTTGAGGGTGATACGCAGTGCTCTTGCGTTGAGAGCAATGCGTCAGCTGGAGAACGTCCTGCATTAGTTCGGCTGTAAATGCTGTACCGCGGTCGACGTTGACAACAGAGGGTGCACCTTGTCGTAGGACGATGTGTCGTAGGACGATACACCCTGCTTTAATCCGTATTGGTGTTCGAGAGCCCAAACGCGCGCCTTTCGTGTGCCTTCATATGTCTGCGTGTCCATGTTGCGCGGAAGTGGAGGAAACCAGAGCTTGTGACGCCAAAGCTCTGGAAACCTGCATGTCTCCTCTGGAATGCACTCGTGTTGTTTGTGCAAGCGGTCTAGCAGGTGGCGCCCGGACACCGTATGCGAGAGTTACGTGGATTGGTTCACAAGGTGGGCCTCCTTCAACTCCTGGTAGGAGCTAAGCACACCTAGAGCCAACAACTTAGCGTTGCAGGTAGCCACCGGGAGGTCCAAAGCTCGTTTTGTAACCTTCCTTATGATGGCGTCGATGCGTTCAACGTGTTTCTTTGTAGGTCGAAGGTCGAAGGTAGGGTACGGAGTATTGGATCCTGCTGGTTACGAAGGCATGGGCGAGCCGAAGCGCGTCCCTGCCCCGCAACCTGCCGCGTTTGTTGGAAACGCGGTGGATCATACGTCCGACCTGTTCGCCTACGCGTTTGAGTTTGTCGATAGTGGATTCTGGGCTGAGTCTGTGATGGATGAACAGACCCAGGATCCGGATCTCCTCGACCTCTCTAATAGGGCCTCCCATCAGAAAGAGACGCAAACTCGAGTTGTCTTTGGGGTTGGCTCTGATGTGAAGAAGTTCCGATTTCGCAGGAGCGCATTGGAGACCACAGTGGATAGCATAGCTATCGACGACGGAGGCGGCCCGCTGGAGGCTGTCCTCCATTTCCCCAATGCTCCCTTCGGTAGTCCAAATTGTTATGTCATCCGCGTAAAGTGCGTGTTGGATGCCTTCCACCCGGGACAATTGTTGTGGAAGCTGCATCATGGCAATGTTGAACAGAAGTGGCGACAAGACCGCTCCTTGGGGGTGCCCCGTGTGCCCATGGTGTATGGGCTATATTCCTCATCCTCAATCTTAAGGAGGGCTTGACGCTTCGAGAGGAAATGTCTGACGTAGGCGAATGCCTTGTGCCCGCAATCCGTGGTGCTCAGGTTTGCCAGGATGCTGCTGTGACGAACGTTGTCTAAGGGCCCCCTAAGATCGAGGGCAAGGATGGGGTGCCTCGCTTCGCACCGGGACTTGTACTGCCTGCCTGATTTCTTCCCGGGTGACCTCAGCCAGAGCGAGTCGCGGTACCGATACCGGAGCCACCTGAAGCTTTTAGAGCTCTTCTCGGACAACAGGCCTAATGAGCTCGCGCAAGGCGTCAGTATTGTCCGAGGGTTATAGCGAGAGGGTCACGCGATAGGGCCGACACGTCGCGGTTGGACTGCCTTGTTCGTTGCTGCAGTGCCTTTTCCATTGATATGGCTTCCGCGAGAAACTCTGCGATGGTCTTTGGTGAGTTGCGTATTAGGCCACCGAATAACTCTTGCTTGACACCGCGCATCAAGTCCATGACCTTTTTTTCGTCCGGCCTGGATGGATCCGCGCGTCGCAAAAGTCGGCACGTATCTTCAACAAACATTACGACGCTTTTGTTCGGCCGCTGTATTCTCGCCTGAATAGCACATTCAGCTCGCTCCTTGCGATCGAGGCTGGCGTATGTGCTGATTAGCTGGTGTCGAAATTCGTCCCATGTCAATAAGGCCGCCTCATGGTTCTCAAACCATGTCCGCGCATTGTCCTCGGGGACAAAGTAGGTTTTGCGTAATTTGTGCTCTGGAGTCCAGCCATTGAATTCTGCGACACGCTCAAAGTGATCGAGCCAGTCCTCAGCATCCTCGAAGGTGTCCCCATGGAAGGATGTGGGGATTCGCGGCTGGTTAAGGAGGACTTCGGTCGGTGCCATTGAGGAAGAAGACGAAACTGATGTACTCGTCATTCCGACTCGATTGGGTTGAGGCTAGTGCTCAGGTGGCAGTCCTTGAAGTCGACGGCTTGCACGTACGTGAACAGGAGTCAGCTCAACCGGACTTCGTACTGGGCTTGTAGACGACGTTCGATCTGGGAGGGGTAGCACGTACCCCGCACCTCCACCAGAAAAATTTAATGTAAATTGAAAACGAGTCTTATAAAATAGACGCTTCTCTTTAATGGCGGGCCAGAAGAAGAGCGTGCAGCTTACGCACTTCGTCGTTTTTCTTTGCGCTGGCCGTTGCGCGCGCCATCCTGTGGTGCGGGAGCCCCACATCATTGTGTCAATATATTAAACGACTTTTACCGGAAGAGGTACGAGACGAAATAATGTTTCGCAAATTTTTTTTTCAATGCTTGGTAATTGTTGTTGCTGCGGGGAGTAAAACTTACGCAGGAAAAATAGTTATACAACGCAGCACTTTCTTCAGGCTGTCATAAAGCAATAGACTCTTGGGAAGAAGTAAAGCCGATAAGCAACGACGCCTGCAGCACACCCTTCGGTCATGCACCGAAGCTTCCTCCTTTCCCTCTTTAACACTCTTCGCGAATGGCGTCATCTCCTTTCTTCCTCTCTCGTCCACAGTGGGCTGCGGGAAAGCGAGAGTATATCGTTCCATGGTGCAGTTGAGCGTCCACGCATCACGGCTGCCGCGGTGCAGATGCAGAACGTGATTCGAATGTGAAGCGGCTGCGTCAACGCTGCGACCCCAGATCCCCTCCACTCGATCGTGTTCATGACCCCGGCCGCCTTCCTGCCTCGTTGGTTTTCGTAGCTGTTGTGTTTTGTTTTGGAGGTTTGGACCGATGTCTCCCACTTCCTTAGGCACAAGCGGTACCGTTAAATCTATAGCACGTCGTGCATGGAAATCATCGAGCAAGAATGCTTCTTTGTCACAGGAACCGTGCAGTGTTGTTCAAGCTACAGACTCTCGCGTCAGCTGCTTCGAGACCACGAACGAATCTACAAAATTCAAAGTCTATAAGAAAAGGAAAGAACAGATGAGGTAAACACTGGGAAGCTAATAAGGCTGCAGTTGGATGGCTACCTAGCATAGGGAAAGGGGACAGAAGAGATGACAAAAAGGAGAAAAGAAAAGTTGATGCACGGCTATTATGAATTTTCGGCGCCTGTTCCTACAAACCTCTCCAATATTCGCACTGCTTGCCAATAGGGGTACATGGCCCTTATTAACCATATTTTTAGGTGCGAAGCGTGTTCGGCCATATTAGCTGCCGTCCTTTATAAATTTTATGACAGTGCAAGGGTTCTTTGGCGCGACACGCAGAACGCGCGCTCACGTGGGTAACTGAAAGTGAGACTGCGCTCGAGCGTAGACTTGCGCTCGTCGTTTCGGAAACACGTTTTACGTGCGACAGAAAATACTTATAAATGAGCTGGTTTCTTTTACTTCGTCGATTGAAACAAAAAGATTTGGCCGCATTGCCGGATAGATGAGAAAAGGCTACGCGCATCGTACTATAATACAGCGATGCAGCGAGGAGCTTGTGATGCCAAAAAGAAATTGGTTGTTCGGCAAATCTGTTGCCGTGAAATTACTACCTACTTCTGTGTAGTCTTTAGATAGGCAGACGCAGTCCTCTTTACGAATTACGCTAGAACATTCGATGATAGAGCATGAGCCAATGACGTCGAAAAATGAAACAGTGAACGAGAAAAAATCATCCACTAAAAAAAAAGTCATCCTGGAGCGACCTGGAGGTAGAAAAGATGGACAGTAGGCTGGCCCATCTGATCGAGGCCAAGCAGGCGCTGCTTCTAAGATGGAAGGGACAAAGGTTTAACCGAAGATTGAGGAAAAGGATCTCCGAGCTTAACAAGGCCATCGAAGATCACTGTCGGACCCTCGGCAAGCAGCAATGGGACGAGGTCTGTGACTCGATAGACGGGCAGATGCGTAACGGCAAGTCCTGGGGCATGCTTAAACATCTCCTCGACGAGGGCAGCACCAGATCCAGTCAGAGACACACGCTCGCCAGAGCCCTGCACGAAGCTACCACATCCTGTTCCGGGGACGAGCTGGTTGCCAAGCTCATGGAGAAATACCTTCCCATAAAGCGTGGAAACGAGGAAGACCGGTTTCCTGACTATCTCGGCCCAAGCCGTCCGGAATTGGACGAAGACTTTACCGTGGGGGAAATTAGGCAAGCCATTTTCGCGCTCAAGGGGAAGTGTGCGCCAGGTGCCGACAGAATCACCAACAAGATGCTGCGGAACCTTGACGACGGTTCGATCGCATACCTCACCGAGAAGATCAACGAAACCTGGAAAAACGGCAGCGTCCCAGAGCAATGGAAGACCGCCAACGTCGTCCTGATCCCCAAACCCGGCAAGGCTCCGAACGTGGACAACCTCCGACCGATCTCTCTCACCTCCTGCGTTGGAAAAGTGGCGGAGCATGTCGTCCTCAACAGACTAAACAGATATCTCGACGAGAACAACATCTATACTCACAACATGATTGGCTTTCGTGCCGGCCTCTCGTCGCAGGACGCCATGAAGATGATCAAACATCAAATCATCGACGGCAGTACCAGAGACACCAGGGCCCTGCTCGGACTCGACCTCGAGAAAGCCTTTGACAACGTTCCCCACGAATACATTCTGGCCTCCGTGGCAGACCTCGAGCTGGGCCCCAGACTATATAACTACGTCCGTTCGTTCCTGACGGGGAGGAAAGCGAAGCTGCGGATCGGCGACTTTGTCTCCGACGAGGTGCTCCTGGGCCCACGGGGCACGCCGCAAGGCTCGGTCATTTCTCCTGCACTCTTCAACATCTGCATGATCGGCCTCTCGAGGAATCTGGCCCAAGTTGAAGGTATCAAACACACCATCTACGCAGACGACATCACCATCTGGTGCACCGGCGGTAGCGAAGGGCAAGTGGAAAGCGCCATGCAAGCGGCGGTAGACGTCACGGAGCAGTACCTGCTACCCACCGGACTCAGATGCTCCCCGACCAAATCTGAGCTTCTCCTTTATAGAAAAGAAAAAGGGCACAGACCCAAGGGCTGGAAACCGGTCTCGGAAAGTGACATTCACCTGTTCACTCGGAGCGGTGACCCGATACCCAGGGTCGACACCATCAGAGTCCTGGGTATGTTTATAGAATCACGCGGCGGCAACGGCACTGCGTTACGCAAGATAATTGCGAAAACCGACAATGCTTTTCGCCTTGTCTGAAGGGTCACGAACAGACATCGTGGCCTCAAGGAGGACAACCTGCTTCGGCTCATCAACGCCTTTGTGCTGTGTCACTTCACCTACACGGTGGCCATGCACAACTGGCTCAGAGCCGAGCGGGAAAAGCTTAATGCCCTCATTAGAAAATTCTTCAAGAGAGCCCTCGGGCTGCCCGTCAGAACGCACACAGAGGACCTCCTTCGGCTCGGCATACACAACACCATGGAGGAGATAGCCGAGGCTCAGGAACGGGCCCAGCTAACTCGGCTGTCCACCACGCCGGCCGGCAGGCGTATCCTCGAGGAGATCGGACTCGCACCAACCAAGAACTTGGCTGAAGACACCCAGATCCCCAGAGAATTAGGGGAGAAGATCGTGGTCGCCCCTTTGCACCGCAACGTTCATCCCGTTCACAACGCAGGTCGTCGCAAGGCAAGAGCGTTGAATGTGCTAAAGCAAGTAAACAGGGACAAAATCGCAGCAAGCTTCGTGGACGCAGCTGCATACCGAGACGGCAAGGCTTTTGCGGTTTCCGTCGTTGACACGCTGGGCAAAGTTATCAACTGTGCTTCCGTCCGGACGACGAACCCAGAGGTGGCCGAGCAAGTGGCCATTGCACTCGCCATGCAAGACGGTCGGAGAGGGAGGGTGTATAGTGATTCGAAAGCCGCCATCAGGGCATTCCAGAAAGGCCGGGTAGCCCGGCAGGTAGTTCAAATTCTGAAAGGCGCCAAACACGACAACACCTCCATGGACTCGATCCTTTGGTTCCCTGCACACGTCGGGGCGATTGAGGGGGTTCCTCTGAAACTCAACGAGTCTGCCCACGAGGCTGCGCGTGGCTTTACCGACCGCGCTGCCCTCGGGTCGGGCGACTCTCTCCCCGGACACCGAGACGCTCCTCTCACACACAATGAAATAACTAAATTCTTCTACTTAGAGAGAAGGGTTTTCCCCCCGCCTCACTCCAAGTTAAGCAGGCCGCAGGCGGTCACACTAAGACTTCTGCAAACGAACTCGTACCCAAATCCGGCGTCCCTTAATAGCATATATACAGAGATTTATACGAATTGTTCTTGCGTGGCCTGTGGTGAGGTAGCTACGTTGCCTCATATGCTCTGGGAATGCGGGTCGCTGGGCCCGAAGTTCACCAAGGAAGAGTGGGACGCCCTCCTGCGAAGTCCCGTCTTTGATGATCAAATCCTGGCCGTCCAGCGCGCCCGCGATGGGGCCGGCAGACTAGATCTGTCAGTCCCGTCGTGGGATTAGCCAGGTGCGCGTTTTATCGCGCTTTGCTGGACCAAATAAAAGTTTATTCACTCACTCACTCACTCAACGAGAAAAAATCGGAGGACGCTTAAGCTTCGCCTTCAAGAGTGGAACGCGATAGCGTTATCGTGCCCCGTTCGCACCGCCTACTCAAACGAACTACACGAGCCAAACGTCGCGATCGGCATGGAGAGCCGGGCCACGACGCGCCATGAAGGCGGATGCGATCATGGGGCAAGTGGCGCGCCACGTGTCGGGGCAGCACCGTACATTGCGAGGAGTGGGTCTTCTGTGCTTGCCGCAAGATGGCTGTGCGTGTGCGCAGAGCGCAGAAGAAATGCAGCGGAAACGTACTTCGCTACTCGTGAAACTGTGACTTCTGTAATTTACGTGGTCATAATTACCGATATACACCACAGTATAACTTTATACGGCACGTTTGTAAGGCAACACCGCATTCACTAGATGCGGTTTTGTACCGCTTTGAACGATCGAACTTGTGGCTGACTGGTAGCGTCTCCGTCTCACACACCGGAGACCCTGGTTCGATTCCCACCAGCCCATCTTGCAAGATGTTTTTTATCTATGAAGTGCCTTTTGGGATTTATCGCTGACGACCGACGCCGCCGACGACACCGGCTTTTCTGCGACACGAGCTCCTTAACGCTGTCGCGTTAATGAACCGTAATAGCTATGGAGGAAGAGGGCTACCACTGGAAGGGCTGTCATGGCCGTCAGCGTGACGGGGCGTGAAGGATCACGTGGACGCAGCCGCTGTTTTGGCGACCTCAGAAGCAGAGGAGCAAGAGTTTTTAACCACGCCCTATGAGCAGCTAGCGGTGTTGCCTTTCGCAGCACATTTATAATAAATAATCAGACATTTAAACGATTAACAAAATATGAATGCTTGCGAAAACTTTTCACATGACCCCGTACGCGACGAAGTTCGTGTAAGCAACACAATGAAAGCGTTTTCAAACAGTGCTTGGTAGTTTTCACGCTATACCACGATAATTATGTTCTGCGAAATATTTGCATGTCGCCACTTGTAGCTCCAGCACGCTACAAATAAATACGTTATGTTTATACAGATGATTCATAACGAAAAAGAAGGAAAAAAAAGATGTCTATGGGGAAAACGTAACAAAATCTGACACAACTGCGTTTATTGTGGGATATTTATTGTACCGCTTATCTGACTTTATTTTTTCTCCCGATGTGAAACCGCATTAAGTTTCTAAAGTTCTGAGGCTCTTGCGGTATACGGTGTATTTTCTTTAAGTGTAAGTGAAGTGTAAGTGTTTAGAGTTACTAACAACTGTAGAACTTTGTCATTCATATTTTGATGCAATGAATTTTCCCATGTCCTGAAACAGCCTCCAAACGGAGGCTAGCAGTATGTATGAAATAAATAAAAAATAATAAAAAAAAATAAAAACAACATTTTTAGAGTAACTAGTGAAATCACAATTCAGCAGGTTCATGTGGTTTTTATGCAGATGCGGAAATTACATGCGCGAGAAATCGCAAAGTGCAAGTTTCTAATAAAGATCACTAATTAATCTTGAAAAGCGTAGTTTTTCATTGCGAACATCGCCGAGTTTTTGTGACCATTGAAGTTGCACACTTCTATTATTTACGCTTAATCTGTTCAGCATCGATCCTACTGTAATTAAATAGATAGAAAGTTACTGTCCCAAAGAAGCAAATGTGCTATTATGAATGGAAAATGTTCTGGTTATGTGAACTTCACATCAGGAGTAGCACTGGGCTCTTCACTGGGTGGATTTCTATAAAAAGCGAAACTTGTTCGTTGCGAAACTCGCCAGGTTTTGTGACTGCGGGCGTTGCGGTCTGGCTGTGCCCTTGCCGAATAGGTCAACCAATCGCGGCGCAGCTCGCGCGCCGCGCGCGCCGCCTATCTACTTGTGGTGCTACCAGATGGCGCTCGCCTTCACGCATCCGCGAAGGCGAGCAAGGGAAGTGCCTTGCTACTTGAGGCTCGAGCTGGTTGCCTAAGGGCAAAAACCTACCGGAGCTAATTTACGCAACAAGATGAGCCATACTTACGCTGCAACAAAAATCTGGACACCACTCGGCGCATCGTAATGGACTGCGACCCAGTGAGACCCGTAGGCAAGGTACACCTTCCAGAAAGTCGTAGATTTAAAGTGGACGGAAGCACCAGCTGGTCACCAGCCGAGATAAGCAACAGACGTTCAGAGTATTGGTGGTAAAAAAGCAGGGAAGAGACTGATATGAGTGGATTCGTTACAGGCATAGATAGCCGCAGAAGGTACATAACTTTTGAGGAAGAGCAGAACGATTAGAGATGTCTACAATACTAGAATGAAAAACATGCATAGCATCTGAGTAACTGAAGCAGGCAAGACGGCTATTTGCCACCGCCACGTTTCAATGGGGATGGAATAATAATAATAATAATAATAATAATAATAATAATAATAATAATAATAATAATAATAATAATAATAATAATAATAATAATAATAATAATAATAATAATAATAATAATAATCGCCGCAGCGGCAGCTCCGGCTGTACGGGGGAAAGCAAAAGAAGATAGAACCAGAAAGCTTGCCTTCGTGTATCCGCGCCTGCACAGTAATGAAGTACACGCTTCTCACGGATAGAATGGATTCGAATTGTGCTACGCAAGTATGCGCATGCATCTTATGAAACCATAATGTGCTGGAGGCGTCCCTCGTACTCGCTAGTATTCAGGAACTCCGCTTAACAGCGAGCGAGGCTCGGTATAGCTTGCGTGTCGCCGCGCTTGTGTGCGTGCGTGCGTGTACGCGTGTTTCGGCTCTTTACGCACTCACACGAAGCTTACCTGTATACAGATTTGAACTCGTTGGATCTGCTGCAATTGTTTAAAAAAATATGCTAATGCTATTGCTGCTGCAGTTTCTTCTTCTCTGCGGTTATTTGCCAATGACTGCATCGCGTACAGAAAAATTACTTACGAAGATTACATCACTAACCTTCAGAAAGGCTTAAGCTGTGTTCGAAACTGGTGTGCTATATGGAAAATTAATTTAAATATACAGCAGTGCGTGCGTCTTTCCTTTACCAAAAAGCGTAAGCCAATGTCATCACAGTACTACTTAAATGGTGTTGTATTGAAGCAAGAAAGGTCATACATGCACCTTGCTGTAATATTGTCATCAAAATTCTCCTAGAAACCATATGTAAACAATGCCATAACTGAAGCTAGTAATGCGTTGAACTTAATTAACCGAAACTTGCGTTGTTCGCCTGCTAATTTAATAAGCATGGCCTATGTTACTTGTATTCCCTCAATTTTGGAATATGGCTCTGTCGTATGGGATCTCGCCCTCAGTACCGCTCTCCGGCAAATGCAAAATCGAGCTGCCAGGTTCGTCTTGGAGCGCTATCAAAGGAATGAGAGTTGCACGACAATGAAAGTTGAGCTTGGTTGGGAATCCCTTTTCACCCGTCACCGAAAACTCAGCTTGAAACTTCTACATTTAAGTTACCATAAAAAAACCGGAACAAAGAAAAACACTTACATAGAGATAGCTCACTATATCTCCCGGTGCAGTGATCACGACAGCCAAATCCTGGAGTAGGAAACCAGGACGAACATGTATGCCCATTCTTTTCTTTTTGTTCGGACAGTAAACCAGCGGGAAAGACTGACTGAAAAGCAAGTGCATTGTGCAAACGAATATTTACTTTATTGGAAGCTGTAACTCCCTGCTGCAGCGTTTTAGGGCACCACGGGGTAATCTTTTAATAAAGAATAAAGGAAGATGGCTAGTCGCTTTGAAACATTGCGAATTTATATGCATGCACTCGCGCACTCTCTTGCTCTGAATTCGCGTGGTTAAGGCATTGATTCGGTATTGACTTCGGTTGTACAGACAGTATAAAACACAAATATACTTAACATCGTATTCTCTCATCGATTTCTTCTTACGCGCAAGAAGCCGGTATGGCGTACCACTTTGCGAAGTACACACAAAGTGGCCATGTATTCTGTTTTGCGAAGATACAGCGTTTGTAAAGTGTTCCCTGCTTTGAGATTACTCGGTACCTATAATTTGGTAATGAAAAATATCCCTCGCTTTGAAAGCCCAGATATGGTTAAGAGGGCGCCTTCGCGATGTTTAAATTAAGCGCTGGCAGCTAAACTATGAGGAGCGCACTGTGCTATTTCTCCTACCACGTCGATTGGGCGCAACCGGTAGAGGGTGCCACCATATGTCATCGCACTCAATAGCTACAATGCTGAGGGATGATAGAAAAAAATAAAGAAAAAAGAAACATGTGCACGACGCCTATATGCATCCCTTGGAGGAAGGCGAGCGAAGTGTACCATATTTGAGCCTGCGTCCGCCATCGCCTTATAATAAACACAAGAAAGGTAGAAAAAATTGCGCTACCTTAAGAATTCCTACTAGATTTTCCGGTAATACTAGCGAATGTTCTAAAATGGAGCAGTTTTGGGTAGGCTTACCATGTGAAATAAGCGTCTAGATTTCCCAAGTGACCACCTTTGGATGGCCAGTGGGACAACCTGGTCTACGTTTCACGCCTCAAGCAAGAACTTTAAGGCGAAAGAGCAGCCTATCTGCTTATACTGCGGTTTGAGCCCGTGAGTGTTGCGTATCCCTGCAAAGAAATTATCGGAAAAAAGAACTCTAAATGGGGGAGAAAGTTTCACCTTTAGGATATTGTCGTTTGGTGCAAAAGGCAGCTTTCTTACAGTTGAATAGAAATTTAAACCAATATAAGGCGCATTCAGAAAAATAAAATACTGTTATCAAGTAAGTAACAGTGCAATTTAGTGAAAAAAAAAAACGAGCAGGCATTTCCCAAGTCCCAGATCATCGTACGAAGGGTCTGCGGCTCCACTGCTACTCTTATTTTTTTTTATTACTTGTGGTTATTACTTCGGCTCTATATTGGCCCAAATCGTTATGGGTTACGCGGTTGCGGGATAGGGGGAAAGAGAAAGAGAATTCGGAAGAAAACGTTGAAGTTTTCTGCTTCGAAGCTTACAGGGAAGATATGATGAAAAAGCGACACGATGCACCGGTTAGGTGATTCTCTCCAAACTCGATACCAGAATTTTTTTTCCAGCTAAGTGAACGTTATCGAACTGAGTCCAAGGCAGCCATATTGCCGTTTCCTTAATGGCGATCGCAATGTTCTATTTTTTTTCCATTTACCGCAGAAATGGTTCCGGGGAACAACCGGAAGTAGAAACGTATATATCGCGGGTCGTGGTGCAAACGGCCTTTTCTTTCCTCGCCGTTTCCAGCCTCTGCCTTTTCATCGACGCTGACCACTTCGGAGATCGTTCTCGTGCCTCAGTGATGAATGGGGCCTGATAGCCAGAATGTATCCTGGGTGGCGGTTTGCCGGCAGACCCCAGCTCTTCAAAGCCAAGTAGGCCGGAATTTCGTTCAATTGGCTTCCTTGTTGGTTGGTATGCCTCCGGAAAAATAAAAAGCCCATGAAGAAATAGAAACAGCATACTTCGTCGATACCCCTGGCTCCCAACTCACAACGACAACATCCGTCAACGTCCCCAAGTTGCTTAAAAAACGTTTGTAATCCTATGAAGAGTGCCCTCATAGTTTGAATTAGGATTACGCACATAATATGCAGGGGGGCAGCAGTAACAACAACGATGATGACCACGACGGCGTCGCGATGACAGTACGCCGGCTGAAATGCAAGAGGGCGGACAGTCTTCTTTGCTGAGTATGACTGGCGAGTATGACTGGCGAGTATGACTGAGTATGACTGCTGCGTCCTCAAAAGTGCGACTGATGCAATACTCGTCAATCATGCTGAAATGGCGTGTACGTGCCACGCCAGCAAGCGCTAGTGCACAAAGCTTTCGCAGTGGAGGCCACCACCATTTAAACAACTTCGTCGCGATGTGCACGCGCCTGCTGCTATGGTTTCCGAAATGAAGCTACGCCAATAGGGCCCATTTTAGAACTGGCGGAGTAAGAAATAAATATCTATGCGAATTAAAGTAATTAGGAACAAGAAGTTCATGACTACTAGGTGAAAGCGTGAAGCTTCAAATTTTATTTCTATGAACAATGGCACTGACTGTGTTTCGGGGCCTTACGACGCCCAGACGTGCATGTGTGAAATAAAGAAACAGCGTCTGCTCTAATAAATGTTCAAGAGGCAAGGAGAAAACATCTTTGGCATGTGCAATACTCCGTCTGTTGCGTATGTATAAATTGGTGAAATCGGGCGATGAAAAAGGAAGAAGCAAAAAAAAAAGTAACATTCACTACACTTCAGCGATTCTGATGTCAAGGAACACAATTTTGGCTTCAGCAGCAGCAGCAGCAGCAGCATCAAACTAGATAGACCAATGCTAGACTATGGTCCCGTAGCTCTGTCGCATAATTCGACCTCTAATTTTTGCTGTCGCTAGTAGGAATGCAGGCAGAACAGATAAGTGAACGAACTAAAGGTCAGGTAAGTACCTTACAGACTTTGCTTAGGATGTAACGATATGCGTAACTGAAATACATAAACCGCGAAACGATCCTACGTTCTAACAATTTTTTTCCTTCAATAGTTATTTTCCTCCCATTCCCCGCTGCAACAGTTGCATATGCAATGCAATAACTTGACCCATTCTTTGTAATATTCTTACGATTTAGACACAAATTCCTCACTGACTGCCTGCACCTTCCGCAAGAATCATGCGAGGGAAAAGAAATAGAGAACTGCATACGCAACTTTTCAGTGATGACTAACGTCACTCGTTAGTCTTATTCAACCAACTAATAAGTTAAAACAAATATATGCAACCATAACAGCCTGATTTATAGAAGTGAAATAAAAGCCACTTAAATAGGGAACGACAGATGGTGTTCTAGGGAAAATCGCAAAGCTTTGTTCGGCGGCACGCTTAGTATGCTACTCCTGGCAAATGCGATGATAAACGATTTACATAGGACATAAGAATACGGTACGGCCAGTACAGGAGGAGGAGTGGATTTTAATGAGGAGAAAGGAGAAGAGATCGGCCTGGAGAGCGTGTCTCTAGCCTGCTACTCCTCACTGGGAAAAGGGGAAGTGAGAAATACAGGGATTACTCTTACGCAATACACGTAAGAGTAATCTTGTCCATACAAAAAGTAATCTTGTCACAAAAAGTTATTGCGCAAACACATTTCACACTGACTGCACGTCTCACAGCTTCTAGAGGCGATCGTCTAAACCAGTCTCACTTAAGAACTTCAAAAGTGATGTTGTGGCACGTTGGGCACAGTCAACACTCCTCCACACGCCCAAAAGCTTTTCTTCTGAAAAGGGGCTGGAGTCCAAGCAGTCAACAGTAGACTTGAGTGTTCTTCGTTCGGCGGCATATTGAGGGCACACGCAAAGTACGTGAGCTATTGTCTCGAGAGTGTGACAGACGCTACATTCAGGGTCCTGTGCCTGTCCAATCTTGTGAAGGTATCGGTGGGTGCATGCCACACCCAGCCGTAATCGATGAATGAGTGTTTCCTGGCTTCTCCGCAACCGAAGTGGAAGCCGGAATTGTAATCCAGCGTCAAGTCTATGGAGGCGCTCTTGCCGATGTTCGGGGTTGTCCCAATGTCGCGCCGTAGAAGTTTTAATGGAGGAATGGAGCAAGGCGTTAATGCCATACCGGCTCTAAATATGGAAGGAGCCCGCAAAAGAAGGAGCACAGCAAGAAAATACGGAGAATAAGGCTCTTCGCTGCCATCGCATTTTGACACAAAATCAGTCATGCGTATTCTTACCACGGAAAGGGGAGATTGTTTTCAAACCTACGATGCAGACCTGTCTGTAGTGTCCTAGCACGTGCGGCCGAGCGCGATTGCTATCTTGGCCGCGTGAAGGATCCCCTCGTCGCAGAACAGCGTCGCGGCGAACCGCGCGGTGACCACGACACGACCGGGAGCCATTAACCGGGAGGACGAGCCATTAGCGTACTGCACAACTCATCCGAGGAAAGGTGGTCGCCCCGCAAAGACACCTTTAATTGAGTACTTAACAAACAAGCCCTTCGTGCATCGCACCAAGCCATCATCTCCCGAATGTCATCAGGTTAGGCTCTGCCGCAGAAGGAGTAAATTTGAAACGACGCATGATCTAGAGGCAGTATATGTGGGCTTACACGTAAAAGCCGAGCTGCTAGGCCGGCGCCTGGCCAGCAGGGATGATACATTTATGAAAATGATTCCTTCTGAATTTTAAGTGCTATTCCACCACATCATAGCCTACGCCTTTCATGCAGTCCCCGTTTGTGCGTGTTGTCACTTCGGAACTTCGTGCTTTATTTCTGGGTCATGTGATTTATTCAATCGTATATTTTGCAACATCAAGCAAAAGTAATAACATAATCTAGATTAGCTGAGATCCTTCGACAGCAGTTAAGTAGGTATATGTAATTTCATTGCGATAAGATAAAATGCGTTAGACGTGGTCTCCGCATTCCTCAGCCCTGAGGGCTTAGAGGAATGCTGGGACATCGCGTTTTTTTTGCAGTGCAATATCTTAATGACAAGAGAAACATTAAAATGCGCGGTGGCCACACGATAACACAATTGCAAAGGAGGAAAGAGTTCAGAAAGTCTGTTAAACACCGACACAGGACGCATTGGCGAAACAAGGCCCGTCACAACAATTCCATGGTCATCGATCAAAAGCTGAGAACGTGATCTTGTGCTCATGGGCTGAGAATAATTGCGAAACTAGCGTGAATCAAGTTACACGCTGTTTGCTATTCGTTCTTGGCTTAGGCAGCGCGAAATAACAGAGGGAGGGATTATGTCGTTTCGCGGCTGCCCAAGTAAAGGGGGGCATTACCAAGTGGCCCGGCAAACCACCCTTCTAAGTTATTATTTTTATTTTTTGGCACAGGAACAAATATTTCATTGTATCAAACTGCGCACGCCTTATATGAGCTCATATCTTGGTCTGCTATCTATACTTCAAGAGTACTGCCGCTCCGGTAATGTGCGCAATATTGTATTCACGTTGGGCGATCGAACCCAAAATGAAAAAGTGAACAACAACAACAATAACAACAACGACGACGACGACGACGACGACGACGACGACAACAACAACAACTACAAAATAAGAACTGCAGTCAGATATCTTTAAGACGTAACTAAGCGGCTCCTACGTTATTTTAATTTGGTGGTCTAGGAATAATAAATTCTAGCGACCTAAAAATACATACGTAACAACAAAGCGCGATGGCTTTATTTACAAAGTATTGACAATAAGCTCTCTATATGTTTGGGGCTGATATCTCACACGCAAGCAAACATTTCAAATTATTGAAGGTCCCTGTGCCTTTGAGAATAGTTTGATTACGTGCGATTCAGTTCAAGAATGCAAGACGTTGCTCCTGTCTACGATTAACGAGACCCATTATGTCGCCGTCATCAACATTGATTTCGAGAACGATTTTACCTTCGCTTCTACAGATACACAAGCTCCTTCCTACGGGATCGCAATGCCACGCTCAAAATCGGTGACCTCAAGTCCGACAATTTCAGTTTGGGCCCCAGAGGCACGCCACAAGGAGCGGTAGTCTCACCACTGCTTTTATGCGAAGCATATTACGAGAGCTCAACCCAGCTCCTCAGGCGCGGCGGTGTCGCCTTGAAACCACGTGACACCGTGACGTCACAACAGAGGAGAAGTGGCTTTGGCTCAGCTCTTGCAAGACGGGCTGGGTGGGAATAGAACTAGGGTCTCCGGAGTGTGGGACGGAGACGCTACCACTGAGCCACGAGTACGATGCTTCAAAGTGGTACAAAAGCGCCTCTAGTGAATGCCGTGTTGACTTAGAAACGAGCTGTTTCTAAGGCGTGCGTCTCTTGCTCAGGCGCACATTTCGTTGCCGCGCCGAACGCTGCTTTGCTCGACGCTCACCGCGTCCAATGCGGGGCGCGTAGTCGCTGCCCTGTAGCCCATTGTCTTACACCCCTTGGCGGGTCGACGGGAACGCTGTCGCGTTCCACTCTTGAAGGCGAAGCAGTAATGCATGAGTTGTTTCTTCGTCTAGCCGAACCAAATATAGCCAAGCAACAGCAGTTCACCAGGCTAAACAGTGGTTCAACAACTAAAATAAAGGCTAGTATGCTTCGCATCCTGGGCTTAACCTTACCTAAGCCACAGCCATTTTTTAACATCGCCATGAAGAAACTATCGCAAAGGTTCTCCAACATAGAAGGGATCAATCATACGCTCTACGCTGATGACATCACAATCTGGTGCACCGGAGGAAGCGAAGGAGTTGTTGAATTAGGCTTACAGGAGGCTGTAGGTCAAGCAGACATGTACCTGGAAAATACGGGGCTTACATGCTCCCAGAGCCAGTCTGAGCTCCTCCTCTACAGGCCAGTCAGGAGAGTTCCCAAACCTAGAGGCTGGAAACCGTTCTCAGAAATAAACATCAAACTCCACACTAGAAGCGGCTGTAACATCCCCAGAGTAGACACCATTCGGGTGCCTTGCATGTTCACCGAATCCAATGGCAGTAACAATACGACGCTCAACAAGCTCACAGCCAAGACTGAGAACATGATCAGACTTATCAACAGAGTCTCGAATAGGCATGGAGGCTTAAAGGAAGACAACCTCCTCAGATTGTTCCACGCCTTCCTCATGAGTCATATAGTTTATGCGGCAGCCATGCGCAACTGGTGTAACTCCGAGAAGAAATGATTAAACACGCTCATCAGAAAAGGTATAAAATAAGTACTAGGTATTCCGTTTCGGACGAGCACGGATCCACTTATGCAACTAGGAGTGCACAACACATTGGACGAGATAGTCGAGGCCCAGCAGTCAGCGTAACTGGCCAGTCTATCCTGTACCCTGGCTGGAAAGAAGATCCTGGCGGTTCTTTGGATCAACCCTATCCTCATGAAAGAGCGGAAATATGAAATTTCAGAAGATCAAAGGAACAACATGCGAGTTGCGCCGTTTCCCCGTAATGTTAATCCTCAACAAAACGTAGGCAGACGCAGGGCAAGAGCCCTCGCCCTCCTCAAGCGTACCAAGGACGATCCCCACTCGGCATGTTTTGTCGACGCAGCCCAATATGGACAGTCGTCTAACTTCGCCATTGCCATCTTTGATCACAACGGAGAGATAGTGAATGCGGCTTCCGTGAAGTGCTCAACACCAACCAGAGCGGAGCAGGCCGCAGTTGCTATAGCACTCGTAGACAACAGCAGATCACAAATCGTCACTGATTCGAGATCAGCGGTCAGAGCTTTCGCTCCAGGATCCATCGGTGAGGAGGCTCACAAGATTCTCAAGAACAAGATAATCTCTCCGCACACCATCACGTGGTTTCCGGCTCACCTGGACCCCCACCTTCATTCGTTTACCAATCTCAATGACATCGCCCATCCCCAAGCGCGTGCACTAACCCACCGCGCGGGAGCAGGATCATGCTCAGACTCCGGGGTTCTCGAGTTTCGGGACACTCTCACTACTTTCAGCGAAATTACTATGCACTATCACCTCGTTAGGAGTACTTATCCTCCCCCTCACAGCAAACTGGCTAGACCTCTGGCGTCCACTTTACGCATGCTTCAGAGTAAGTGCTATCCAAACCTGGCCCTTTTCCACACAATCACTCCAGAGGCTTTTAGCCCTACCTGCCCCGACTGTGGGGCTGTTAGCAATCTCCCACACATGCTCTGGCGATGCCCCTCGTTACAGGGACCCAATCGCATCACAGAAAAAGAATGGAGCTCTGCCAACCAGAGCTAAGAACTTTCACGTCAAGCCTGGGCTGTCCAGAGAGCCCACGGTGCAACAGTTAGGCTCGGCCTACCAGTCCCCACGTGGGAGCGGCCCGCAGCTCTGCCCTAGGGAAAAGCTTCTCAGGACGTTGTAATTAAAGTTCTTTGTCTGCCTGTCTTCCGACGAAGAAGGAAATTTTATTATACGGCGACTCTAGTCAGAGTCGTTTTGGCTGTGGAGATGGCACTCCCCGGTAGTCCTTTACGGCATCGCTCTGCGTACGTAACTTCAATACTGACTCCGCGTTTTGGATCCACGACAGGCTGAATTTTAGGACTTGAAGAGTGAAGCGTAGTTAAGGTCCCCAAACTCGACAGTACACCGACGAGTCATTTTGAATGATGGCGACTTGGTCCTCAAAGCTTAGTTGCACTATTTGCAAATTAGTTAAACAATAACATGGAGAGGATAAGAAACCGCATGCGTAGCTGAATTGGCAGAGCGCGATCAATGTGATACCAGGGCAGCCTTTATCTTTTGTTCATTTATAGAGAGTATGGAGGTTAAAGAAATTTACCGCCGCTATTCTACATTTACCGAACACATTATTGTGTATCTTAGACGTCTTCTTCGATGGTATATGCGATAGATTGAAAGATAAATATATGAGGTGCACCGCATCAAGCGATAACACGTTAAGTATGTGAGCAGGAAACCTGTGACCTTGTCAAAATAAAGAAATATAATACCTGGAGCGTGTTTTGACCAGCGCGCATGAGTGAAGTGACTAGCTTTATTGGCAGCTTTCATGTAAATCGACTTTGCGTTTTCTGGAAGCAAACCGCTAGTTGGTTGTCTAGCTGTTGTTCAGTCCATTCTGTATCTGTCTGCGTGCTTAATCATACCGCTGGAAGAATGTATCCTCAACCATCCAAACCAAGAAGCCCAGCTTGTTACCCTTCTTAAACAAAAGAAGTTCATCTACTCCATAATATACTTGTATTGGGAATATGTTGGCTCCCCGTATCAATAAAAAAACATTTTCTTTATTTGGCTTCAATGTTGCATTAGGAAACAATCGCTTTTTACAATGTTGCAATAGAAAGGGGGACCCGAAAGAAAAATAGTACTTAATTGTTTTCTTATTGATTTATCATTATGTGCCCACTTCAGTATTGTAGCACAAGCATATTAAACTTTGTGTAATCAACTAAAGATCCCATCCTTCAGATTTCAAAGGGTTCTCCGTACATGAGAAGGTGAAAAATAAATTATTCGAAGACAAGTACACAAAGAGAAACGTTATGAGATTGCTTGCGTTGTTGTTTTACACAAGGTATCAAATTTGTTAGAACCAAATGTAGCTGTCGTATGCGCCGATTCCAATAAAGAGCGATACTGAACCAACGGTTTCCTCTAAGTGTGCAAAACAGTCAAATAGTAGTTTTTTCATTCAAGTTCTTTTTTTCAGTATTTTAGTTTTTTACTACAGTTTTCTCTTTCAACAAGGGAATAGATTTTAGACAAGATACATTTCGGCAGCTTGAGATTGTCGGAGGCCCCTTAAAGACAACGAATGCAAGGCCAGCAACAACTCTCAGCTGAAGACTCAAGTACAATATCATAATTTTATGTAACCATTAATCAGTACAATTACACTTCAACTATTGCGTTAAAGACAAAAAAGCACACAAGCGCATCTGTCGGCATCGACCATATCTAGTATACCGGTCGACACAGAATATCTGTGTAGATATCTGTCGACATTAAACTAGAACAGACAGAAAAATAAGAGCACGGAAGAATGCCACACCAGCACTTGTTCGGAAATAAGACAATGGGGCTACCGAGTCCTAAACACAAAGTATAATTTCAATTTTCTAGAGGTAGGGTTTGCCAAACGCTACTATTTACTTTGAACTTACTTATTATTAACCTGAAAACGCTGGCTAGCTGATTATTCTAATTCAAGCGTGAACAACGAATGGTGAAGGCGCATAGAAAGCGACAGGTTGCGTTGTTCGCACGACTCGGTTTCGATGCGCCTCCAGAATTTTCCGTGTCCTCACCTGTTCCCGCCTGAATATGAATAGCCAACTAGCCGATGCCGTCACATTATTAGGCTTCAATTCTAGTTCAAAAGGCTCATTGAGTGTCTCTTCCTTGGATCCTTGTGCTTTAGTCACCTTCATCACTGTATCAACATGTGGTTTCCGCCCTCTGGGCATTCAAAATAGACTGCTACCCCCAGACGCCGGGAAAGAAGGCTTTCGGAGGCTTTGATCTTTTCCCTAGTCATGCTGTGCGCGTTTGCGAAATTCTACAACTAACGTGACGTTTTCAATTTGCCTTCATCTTTCTCTCGGTCCTTAGCGCTGTTGCCTCCTGAATTGTTTAATATGGCTAGTAGCGAGAACTGTAAGGTCTGGCTACCATGGCTCGGCGCCGTTACAGTAGGAACTGCCCATTGGAGCATTTAACTAGAAAGACATTTTATTAGGTGTCAGCTGAGCAAGGACTTTGAAAAAGTTATGCTTGTCAAGTGGAGTAATTGAGTGGTAGAAAATGCTTGAGGCTTGAGTTCCATAAGCAGCTCGTGCGATATTTCTAACCACCATCTTGCGTAGGAGAAGCAATTTAGCTAGCTTACTTTTTCAAGTTGTGCTACAAGCCAGGTGGCAGCACTTAAGGTAAGATTGGAAAAGTCCATGGTAAATAGACAGGCTTAATCTCAGGAGAAAATCAAACCGACAGACATGAAACTGACTGTGACAGCTTTTTCGCAAAATGTGGTACGTGCTTTGTCCAGTTCATGAACAAGTAAAATACGATGCCAAGCGATTTAAAGCTATGCTAAATCAACTCTTTTGTTTCCCAGAAGGAGGTCGCTGCACGGGATGACATTAACGCTTACTTGCTCTAAAGATGCGGCTTTCGATTTATGTAGATGTATAGTCGAGTAACCATTGGCCATTTATTCAGTGAGCTAAGAAAACATGGGTAATGTACGTATCATTTTATCTGGACAGAAACTATACTACTCAAAAAAAGGAAGATGGCAGACTTGTGCGACCTCGCAAAATCCCGACTTTTCAGTGAAGCTGTTTATTTAGAACCTTTGCATTAAGGAATTCAGCTCGGTGCGATGAAATTAAAGCATTCCCTGCGCATGACTGGTCGGCTTGAAACTTTGCACGCTTATATTGCTTACGAGTGGTTTCTTAAGAAAAAGATTTACAAAGGCTGCCTTTGAGGGACGAGCCCTTCACTTCGCGTAAAGATTTACCATAGTGTAACCCTCATGCTCGCTATACTTCAATCTTGTGGTGTATATATTTCTCACAGAACTGCGAGATAAATTTTGCGCTGATCGTAAAGCACACATCGCTCCGGATCGCTTGCATACGTGAGGCACCGCTATGACAGTAATTCGTACACACATGTTGAACTTCGCCTGAACATTACGCGTAAACTGCCTATAATTTTACTCAAATATAAACAAACTACCTTGTTATCCACAGGACGCCAGAATAACCTTCTAAGAAACTTCACACAACTCGTAAAAACAGGAAAAAAAGAGGATTCAAGAATTACATACAATGCATATAATTAGGCCAGAAAGATGCTTGTTACACCACGCATTAAAGGTAACGTGTCCTCCATTTTCTTTAACTGTAAACTTGATGTGGCGAGTTCTCTCGGGACATTCGAAAACATCTCTGATAACGGGGATATGAGTTTTAAACACTTGTTTTATATTGTTATTTCTTGTGAACGCTTTTTCTTCAATTTTTATTTTCTGCAACATCTTAAGCTTTGCATAAACATCACATGTAAAAATTTGCCCACTTACTCAAGATTTCAACTCTGCGTACCGTTGAGTTCCTTCAGAACATTGAGCAAACTTGCTGAATGTTTCGCAATATACGCTTTTAAGACTCTGGAACGCTTGTAGAAATATTTATTTTTTAAAGAGTTCAATTATCCTACAGAGTTCAAACCTTCGGTTCAAGTCGCCCTTAACCAACACTACCTGCCCCGGTGGCTTAGCGGATATATGGTGTTGCGCTGCTGACCTCCAGGTCACGGGTTCGATTTTGACCACTACGGCTGCATTAATAGGAAGGCAAAATGCAAAAACGCTTGTGTACTTTGACTGAGGTAAACCTTAGGTGGTCAAAACTTTCCCGGAGTCTTCCACCCCGGCGCTTCATATAATGACATGCTGATTTTGGGCACTTAAAACCACAGAAATTAATTGCTTTTTTTTACATAGACCCCATTCTATACAAAGTTGGAAATGCGACACCTATGGCTCTTTCAGGGCAGCGGGGGACCTTTGTAAGCATTTCATATAAAACGCTTCCGAATAGGCAAAAAAAGAAACAAAAAGATAACAGCAGCAACAACAACAACAAAAAGAAAGTGTGGTTTATCAATTTTTACTTACCCCTAAACCACTTACACGATTCAAAATTTGCTCTCATGCCACTCCTAGTTTACTTCCCCCCTCCCCCCCCATTATCTCTAATTCCAAACTTGGTGAATAATATAGTTCTCTTTGGAAACAATGAAAACTGGCACATAGCGTTTTTGAGCACTTGTAGTCGCATCATCGTCGCCATAAGAAAGGCTAGTATCGTTAGCGCAAAGAATGTGCAGATCCGGTTTACTATAAATGCTAACTAAGTCATTAATTTAAATATGAAACGAGAACGAGATAAGTATACTGCCTTGAGGAATGAGGCATTCAATGGGCGGCAGAGAGAAATTGCAACCATAGACAATGCCTGTTCCGGACACAGCGATGTCCGAGTGCGACAGTGTTCGATGCACTCTAACATAACGGTGAAAAATTACAACGTAGTCTCAGGTACAAGAGATGTTGAGAACCATGCGTCAGATTTCGTCATTACTGTCTGCTTCAGTGGCGGGCACTTGCGATGTCGTGGTCAGGCGGTGCCAGTTCTTACACTTGCTTGTTCGTGGATACCGTTGTGGATTCTGGCTTATATATTCGTGGTAACAGGCCACGTGTTTTAATAGCTACGCAACAAGAAACTTAATGATTCAAACTAAGTTTCAGGGAAACTGCACCGTGTAATGATGTGCACGTAATGAACCACTTGCATATACACATTATAAAGACTACGAAATAAAGTTTTTGATTGCTTCTCGCGCAGGAACATTAGCGGCGTTCGGGCACTGCTCTATACGAAAGGCCCTGCCATGGCGGGAAAATGTTGCGCCAGGTGGTCAGCATTGCACAAGTGGATAAACAGACTGCTGGCCTTCGCTAGACAGACCATAAATTGTTCCGATATTACTCTGTATAAATGGTAGCGCCGTGCTCAGTGCACTTGCGAAAAAAAAAAACGCGATTATTTTTCCACCTTTTTCGCCACACAAAGCTAGCAGGGACCACATGCTTCAAAAGGCTAAAGAATAACAATCTCATTACATTGTAAATCTACAACAGTTGCAGCTCATTTTTCTTCACCGCTTTCATGCAAGGCGGTTTAGCGCCTTGTTCATAAATCCACAAGCTTTTGCGCAACTTTGACCTAATGGCAGCCTCTGTAGCGGCTGTTGCTAAGCTGATGCTTTTTATACGCTCTAGACGACAGAAATTTTGTTTGGCTCTCACATTTATTTCTTGATGTTGTCATTTTTTCTTTCGTACTTCGAAGCAACTCAGTAAAAACACTACCAATGAAATGAAATTCTTTATAAAGGAAAGCTCGAACCCACCGCTTCCTTCCCTCTAAACATAGCCAATATGTCTTCCATTTCATTTTAATAATTTATAAACTGCAACAACGTTTTCTCAAGTTCCTTGTTTCTCCCTTACTAACATTTGTAATTTGAAGGATAGAATACATGGTGACAAATGGATGCAGTAACGAAGACCATCGAAATGCTTAATGCAGGTTGGAATTGAAATATGGGGCTTTTAACACGCTCGAGCGAAGGACTTTCTTTTTTTGGGGGGGAATATATGAGAAGCACATCGCACACAGAAGAACACGCATGACTCCCATCGAGCGGCCACTGCTTTTTCGGTGAGATGTTATTTTCTGTTTTCTTCGAAGAATCAGTGCTGTTTTGAGACTTTGTCCTGTGTCCAGAGAGAACATACATCCCGTGGGATACCTATGTGCCGATAGATCTCGCACAATATTGCGTGGTTTTGCTGCGCTCTGCAGCTCATCTACGCCTACCACGGCGGTGGGCAGCAAAGAACACCGGCATGAGCCATATGTCCGACAGCGCATTCCACGGCGCATGAGTGCCGCAGTATCCGCGCCGCATTCACAAGTGCCACGACACGCGCCTAATGTCATCAAGCCGGCGACGCTAGTTTTGAACGATGCACTACGTTCCAGCACACTTTCAGTAAATATGGCTGAGACATGCGAAAGTGGAGCCATGAAACAACGGGTTGAAGAAGACAGGACATCGACCTATGAGCTAAGCGAAGATGAAGACATAGACTGTGTTGATGCGCCGTTCTCCTTGGTAGTGTATAAAAAGAAACGACCTGAGGGAATTGCGGTTGTTTTTCGACCCTCACAGGACGGCCGCAACTTCTGGCAAGTGAATCCAAACCACTCTGCGTCAGGAATTGTTTCCGTGGCAAAGAAAAAGGTACAGTCATTCCGCGTGAATAGAGATGGAAGTTTCTCTGTCAACGTTACTTCAGTCTCAGCTGCAAGATATCTGCTGTTGATGAGTGAAGTGGCTGGTTTGGGAGTCAAGCCATTTATTCAGGCATCTTATACCAAAAATGTTGGCAAGATATTCCATGTCCCACTTGAATATAAAGAAGAACAACTGGTTGACTTTCTGAAGGATTTTGGGGTGACATTTGCCCGTCGTAAGGTGCGCTACAATCGCCAAGAAGACGGAGTGATAGAAGCACGCCCTCTGAGAACCGTTATTTTTCATTTTAGAAAAGACAAATCAATGCCACAAAGAGTGCACTTGGGTTTCACGAGTCGTCCTGTAGACGAATACCATGGTCCTGCTCTAAGATGCTACAATTGCCAGAGACTTGGACATTTAGGGAAGAACTGCTGCAGTCCACGTCACTGGAAGATATGCTGAGAAGACCACAACCAATCAGAGTGCAAGTCTGTGTGCCAGCCAAAGTGTGCCAACTGTGGCGAACGCCACACAGCTCCCTACTCCGGGTGCCCTCAGAGCAGAGCTGCCTCAAAGTTACATAGACATGGGTTGAAGTACGCAAGGCTGCCTCCTCGTAATGCGTCCCCACCCAACCTTCATACCGTAAGACATGCGCCTCTAACTCCCAACAAAAGAGCAAGGGGACAATTGAACTATTCTGCAGCTCTAAAGCACTTAGGTCGACAGCATTTTGACAGCGAGCGACACGATACATCTTCAGAGAATTCTACTCATCTTGCCCAGGCATCGAGTCAAATTCGCCGACCTTCTCAGCAACGCCCTCTGAACTTGACAAAGCAACCTCATCCAACATCTGAGCGACTACCTCAGCATTCGTCTCAACCACACCAGTCATACGAGTGACGGTCCCTGTCAGCTCTACAGCGACCTGCTCCGATCACATAAGGAGCTTCAGCGTCGTTTGGTGATTACACGTCTTTAAACGTGGCACAGGTAATCCTGCCCATGCTATTGACACCTATGCGTGCAATCTCAGTGTCATTCCACACGAAAACAACCTGCCAGAGGTGAAAGCACTGCTTTTTATGGAGTCTTTGGTGCTTCCACAATCACCAAGAGCGCCACAGTAAACTTTCAATGAATAATCATTACAAGAATGTTTTTATACTTCAGTGGAATGCTAATAGCCTTCGAAATAAATCAGCTGATTTTCACATACTAGCTCAGCATGACTTTTGGTTTTATGTATACAGGAGGCAGGCGCACGAGATGACTTTCGTCTTTCAAACTATGTTATTCGTAAATCATCGCGCATTGCTGGTAGTAGCAGATCGATGTTATACGTGAGAAAAGACCTGCCGTCGTTTTTGAGCAATCGTAGAGGGCTGATTGCAGAATTGGAATATAAAATTGGGAATAGATTTACGTTATAGCGCTCCAAGTTGCACGCTTCCAAACTTATTTATTATATCACCGGTACATCCACGTGTATATAGATGGTTCGTGTCATAAAAATTCCTCGACTTTAGCATGCGTCATTTCACATTTGGCGCTAGAACAAACATTTAAATTATCCCGAGAGACATGTTCCACGTGGCAGAACTGTTTGCAATCCTGTGTGCTTTGCGTTTCATTCCATCGAAAAAGAATTCGCAAAAATTGGTTATTTTTAGCGATTCGCAAGCCGCTTTCATATTACTACAAAGCAATAAGAAAAATTCTTTGAACACTTTGTTATTGTATGAGACCCTCCAAGAACATACAAAAGCAACCACATTGAACCCCATAATCGCGTTTCAGTGAATACCAATGCTCCGAAAGAACATGTGCGTTGAAGGCTTTACTCGCACTATTAAGGTTCTTGCGGTCCACGGGGCTTCACGACAGACTCTAAGAATGCCGCCCCCTACCACTGTGTAGTGTACGCGCTTTGTTCGTGATTGTCTTCGTTTCTTTCCATCTCCCCCTTCCACTCTGTTTCACTTTTTATCCCCCTTAACCCTTACCCCCCGCGCAGGATAGCCAACCGGAACTACCTCTGGTTACTCTCCCTGCCTTTCTCTGCATTATTTTCTCTCTCTCTCTCTGGGCACTGCAATATTCCTGGTAATACTGCAGCGGACGCAGCTGAGAATCGGGTGCACAATAAAGCAGAGACAATCGATCTTCCCCTTTTCCGTAGTGAAGTCCGTCTGCTCCTGAGACACATTTCCTGTCATCTCAGCAAGGCTGCATGGTTTGATCTGTAATCTAAGAACTCGGAGTTATACTTTATAGACCCATGTATAAACCTATAAATTCCGGAAAATCTAAGAGAAAACAGAAAATTTGAAACATTGGTGCACCACCTGTGGCTTGGTACACCATTTACGAGACAGTTCTTGTACAGGATAAAAAGTGCCTTTAGTCTGCAGTGTTCTTGTGGCCATCCAGACGAAGATATGTATCATCTCCCCCTCGAGTGCACTAAACACGATCCACAACAAAGGGTATTGCAAGCGAATTTGTTGCTTTTAGATAGGAGACCATTCACTCTAAAAAAGATACTTGGTCCATGACCAACTGAGGGTCTTCAGAAAAGATCACTTCTTGCTTTGAAGAAGCTTTTCAAGAACACCAAAATTGTAGGGGAAATATTAAGTTTCAGTTGGTCTTAACATGCTAAATGAGTGATATAAATTCTATTCTGGGCAAAAAATTTATTCATATGGTGATTGTAATTTCTACGCAGCGTGTAACTGTGGTCTGTGTTTGCAGTGTAATTACATGTGTTGTGTGTTTTGACTGTTGAAAATATCTCTCTCTATATATGCGCATGTCTACTGAACTCATGCACCAAACTTTGTGATTCATGTACAGTTAGACTGTACAGTTTTTATTCATCTGGTGTTGTACAGCGTGCCATATTTTGAGATATCATTCTCCCTTTCTACGCATGTTTGTTTCCTTTGCTAAGTGACAAGAGGTAGCCAGTGCCGACATAAAGGCGCCAACCTCTCCTAATATTCATTTAAATAATAATAATAAAAAATGCTCTGCACGCTGTGGCATCGATGAGGCTTAGAGAAGCTGTCGCATTCATGAGCGTGGAGAGGATGCAGAGCACCGTTTTCTTAAACGCAACTGTACTAGTGGGGTCACTGAGCTGGTCAAGGTGAAATCGTAAATAAATGGAAAGCTTTGAGCAATGAGAAGTTCTGGAACTCGTGATTCAAAACACATTACTAAATGTAAAATGTTTTCGGACCTAATGCCATCCTGATCAGTAACGAGTCTGAATGAGCTACACCCTGTGCATTTTCACGTGTAATAAGAGACCACTGCGCCGTACGTATGTCAAGATAACAAAAATTACGTGATATACGCATACAATAAGTGGAAATTTACAATGCTAGAAGAATATTTTTACACGAGAAAGTTCGCCTACTGCACATGTAGGCGGCTGTAGTGCAGCACACACCACTGGAACAGGCGCTGACTGGAAGCTTCTATGAAACAAACCAATGTCAATCAATCAGAATTTATTTCTCCACACATTTTACACCATCCAAAAGGACAGCGGCAATAACGATACAGGTAACGCATCTAAACAAAGCCAAATACACCAAAAAGGACTCGAATATGAAAGTGTTTATGGATATACTTGCTAAGGCGAATGTGCATCGTGCCTTCATATAGCTTGCATGGTTTCAGTTGCCTTTCTTTATTATTATTGTACGGTGCTCAGAAGATGTTTTCACCTTCAATTGTCGCAGACCCCCCCCCCCCCCCCTTTTTTTTTAACATAGAGATACAAAAAACAACTTAAAGTCCTTAAAACAAAAGTCCACTCCTTAAACTTGCCTAGTGCGCAACTCAAGCTCTTACAGAATAGCCTAGTGTCTCGCTCAATGCATATTTTAAGCCATATTCTTTATTGTTGCCTGATACTGCAATAACATGTTGCCAGGTAAACAAAATATTAAGTCGCGTACTTCATTTTCAGTAGTTTGGGACTAGGATCGCGTGACAATGTAAAGTCTGCAGTAGAAACAAACAGAACTAAATTAAATAACAGGAAAGCGTTTGACCTAATAGAACTATACGTAAGAATTAGTGTCTTTTTGGAAACTAAAATTATGATGTTGTATTCAAGTGCTTGTTTGCCACGTTGTCGTTCAAAAGGTAGATGTATTCGCCGCACATAAGCAAAACCAAATTGGGAGGCACATCGCGAGCTGGACGCCATGCGCCTGTACGTTATACTTCGTGCTTGGCTTCCAAGGAGACTATATTGTTCACGACACCTAAACTAGTAAACATAACTATTATTTCTCAAAGTAGGTTATTGTGTGAGCATTGTCACGGACGTCGAATCGTTGTGAAATCTTGTGGGCTCTTATAGGAGAGTCTACGGAGCTAAGATCTCACGAATATCACTACATATACTATCTTGCGGCACGGGTCACCATATATTCAAGCTTCTCGTCGCTTGCCCCCTGCTGTTTACCAGTGCAAGTGTCCGGTGCAGGTAATTGTTTAAATTTTTGGCGCATCAGCAGCAAGAGACGAAACCGCTGCATGGCAGGCGGCGGCTTGCCCCCTATCTTTTCCAGGTGACCGTAGGACGTGCCTTCCTCAGCTCTTAGATTCTCTGGAAGGAGGAAAAAGGCTGCAGGCTATTGAGCTTCCCGCTAATGCACCGACCATCCCTTCTTTCTTCGGTGTGAAGCCTGTCATCAAATCTTGGGCAAAGATGAAAAAAAAAAGTTAGAGACAACGGCACACCTAGGAGTTCGATGAACCATTGAAGAGCAATGGCGCTTGACTTCATTGCGTGCGCACAATGATCGCTGTTTTTAGAGGACCATGCTGCTTTCGCGGGTTCTGTTTGATGCATGGTTTTAAGAGAAGGCCCCGGTTGGGAAAGAGAAATAAATATACCGGCACGGACGCACAAGAAAACAGGTTCATGGTGAACGTGGCGTTTACCCCATGGCTGAGGTTAGGGTGCATGATGGAATGGTACGCGCTGTGAAATGTCAGGTACAGCATCTACCGGGAGCGTGGGCGAGCATAATGCGTTTTCTTTTCCACAAAGGCCTTGCCTGCTGCATCCTAATTGAAAACACTTCGTGTAATGTATCTGGCATTCCATAAGTGAAAGTGCGATGTCCAGCATGATGATATTAAAGTACTCGTGGAAAGCAAACACTCCTTTAGATCGATAAACTAGTTTTTTTTTCTTTTTCCAGTGGGAGCCGCACTGACTCAGCGTGCATGTTTCCTTTCTCTTCAGTGATTTCTGCATGAGAAGCGTTAAAAAATAATTATTTTAGTACGCAATTAATGTTTCCTAAACGGTACTTGCTTTTTTTCGTACCAGCGTTTCATTCACCTCAACTTCAGGCACATCAGTAATGTATAGCCTTATTGAATGAAGGCTGAAGAAACTTATTACGGAAAAGTCCTCGTTGAAGAGATTATTGGATTATTGGAGGATTACTGGATTGAAGGATTATTGGAGTGGTTTATTCTGCTTTAAAATTTCACTGCAAATACTGTTTGACAGAAACACTCACCGTCTTGCCAACGTATACAATAACCCACAGGAAACACATAAATATCCATGCGGCCAATGTTCAGCTTCTGTAAATGCATAGTAGCACCGAGAAGGTAAAGGCAAGGAAAATTTGCGCCGGAAAGTGGGCATACCACCCCAGCGGAGTATTTCTCGCGACGATGTACTTATTCGATGTGACAAAGCTTTGTCGCATCTTTGCTTTCATTTCATTTTCGCATCTTTGCCTCACCCATTGACCTCCTGAGAAGGATGAATGATAATGAGAGGATTTTCTTCCATTGAATAAGCTGATATTTCTTTTTTCGGCTAGAGTTCATGCCGGAAAATACAAATAAAAATAAAGAAAACGAAGTAGTACCATCCTCAGGGACGTGATAAATGCCTGCCATCGGAAATGCACTTTTCTATGCAACGCCTAACGAACGGTGCAAATATGCAACCGTTCTTATGTTTTTTCTTATAGATTGCAGAAGCATTCCAGGTGAGCAATTTTCCTTCTTGATATATAAGGTTGCTTTCTCTTTCGCCTTGCTGCTTTTTGGTGCCGGGTATCTCTTGAGAAAACAAAGGATTGCCAGAATTTTCGCGTGCGTTTTATTGTGATAACAAAAGCGTTTTTAATTTAACTGGTCATCAACTTTTATCATTCCATATTTGTTTCACTTTGAAATGGACTTACGGGATTTAAATTTTTAAAGCTAAGTGGTCAGTACCGACACTCGGCTTGCCGGAACACTAGACTGCTTGGCGCGTAACCCAACTTTTCTTTTTATTTCGCCACTGCCTCCTGTTTCCTAACGCACATTTTGTATTGTGAATGGGAAATAATTTAAAAGGGCAATGCTCCTATTTTTGCCTGTAATGCGGCATTTATTTCGGTAAAAATAAAAATAAAAGACAATATAGTGGATTTGGCACGTCAAATCAAAAAGAAGAATATGGGGTTTTACATGCCAAAATCACTTTCTGATTATGATGCACGCCGTAGTGGAGGACTCCGGAAATTTCGACCACCTGGGATTCTTTAACGTGCACCTAAATCTAAGTACACAGGTGTTTTCGCATTTCGCCCCCATCGAAATGCGGCCGCCATGGCCGGGATTCGATCCCGTGACCTTTTGCTCAGCAGCCCAACACCATAGCCACTGAGCAATCACGGCGGGTACGTCAAATTTTGTAAACGTTCTAAAATTTGCCTCGCTAAACACTCTGAACTCTGAGCCCACAGTTAGCAGCTAGAATATTATAAACAATGCGTATAGTGAAATATCACTACCATTTCTTATAACCTGAAACAGTTACTTAGTGGCGACCGCAGCACAGCCGTCAGCGCGCTGCACCCGGGGCGGTCCGACCTTCCCCCGCCCCGCCCCACCCACTCCACTTATGCCATTGGGCAAGGTTCAGTGCCATTGGTACGGAAAGACTTCTGACCTGAACTGCACGTTATGTATCTGGTAAGGGTGCTTAGCAAGCAAAGTTTCAGAGTGTATTTGACCTAGATAACAGTCAAAACTCGTTGAGATAACGGACGTAAAAAAATGCTCTTAAAAATGACGATATGAGGCTGAAGTCTTGAAAACAAATTAGAGTGACAGTAGCAGGTGTGCCGAGAGAGCTTGTGAAAAAAAAAATGAAGCAAGTAAGAAATGTCCATGCAACTCAAGGTGCTCCCTTTCAGACGTGCAAAATTGAATCGAATGACATGAATGAATGAATGCTGATGACGGTAGGCACAAGTCCACAAGGAAGCATCTCAGTGAGCTGAAAGAAACTTGTGTCAAGCATATCTCATCGTCGTTAATATTGCTACTTGTGAAAAGCTGCGGAGCTCCGTGGCGAGGACGGGGATAGCAAACGTCGACCAAAACGTTACGTTGGGAAAGAGACGCACAAAAAGAGACCATTTACACTGTATTTACACAGGAGCTAGACCACAGGCAGACACTCGCTCGCGCCAAGAGCCCCGACACTTCATCGTCTTTCTCGCGGCTGCTCGTATCTTGAGCATCTGTCGATGGTATTGTAATCATATATTCGTGGCGTCAACAAGTGCCGGCAGCGGCTCGAAACTATACACAACAACTACAAGGCAGAGGAAACGTATTTTGGGAAGGTGAAGCTTTCGGCCTGTTACTAGATTTTGGCGCGTTCAATACATATCGAGGGTTCACTGATGATGTTATAGTTATGCAGCAGACGCACGTCTACGCTCTGAAACACTAGCCTTGTGAAACATGGTCAACAGATTATGGCGCAAGAAAACGTTTACCATAGCTATTAATCTACTTGCATTAGTGCTCAGGCTGAAAAAAAGAAAAGGAAGCCAAACTTCATATAAATCATGTAACCACGCAAACGACAGCGGACGAAGAAGGAAGCACACAGGACAGGCGTTTCCTTCTTCGTCCGTTGTCGTTTGCGTGGTTACATGATGAATACTAATATCGACCACCAACTAGCCCGCCACTCCCTGTTATAAATTCATATAAGTATTTATGATACTCAGCGTATGCAACCCTGTAAAACTACGTAGAATATCAGTGATAAACTAGATACCATGATTTATGGAGGCTGTTATATTTTCTCAAGTGCTAACTTGGAAAGCCAGAAAATGGGGCAGTAATCAGTTGTCGCTAGCACATTTATTTTGCACTGAATAAATTTTAGGGGAAACTTTTTTTGTAGTGATAAGCTTGCTATCCACGACATCTTTTCAATTTAAATAAAGCCATGCACCCTTCTTTGCCATCTTTAGGAATAAGCGTTTCTCAATTGAACACAGCTCCCAGATGCTTTTTAAAATATTTTTTTTACAGGTTCCTGCATTTTCGGCCGTAATAATATCCGACACTGCCATTTCCCACAAGTTATACCTACTCATACTCACTGAATAGACGTGCAAATTCTCTGGCACTGCTTCCTTTTGTGCGATCGCAGACGGTATGCACGTGCTGTGGGTCGTTTTCGTAGTGCGGAGTAGACAACTTTCAGCAGCGCCGTACTGCCCCGTGCAGGCTTCGGATTGACATTTCTACGTTCCGCGTTACCAGCCACACAACGGCGGCGCGAGACCCCGCTTCGCTGCTTGCCAAGCGCGCCGCGCGGTCTTTCCACACATCTGGAGGCTGACTCTGGGGAATAGGCCAACGCAAGCCTGATGGTGTAGGGCACTGCTCCACGCTCTGCAGTTCCGCCTTATATGTCCTCGTCTTATACGAACGCTTTCACGCTCGTTTCCGCGAGGTGAGAGCTCGTCGGGTGCGCTGTCTTGCGCGGCCGGACTTAATTATGCGGAGATGCGAAGGCGCCCCCGAGAGAGCCTGTTCATCTGGAAGGGGGAAACAGAGCTGCGAGAAGTTGGCCGAGTTCTTAGCGCGCGCTGTCATGACCGCGAGTTTCACAACTTCCAAGCTACGTACCATGCGCCAACTCTAGCTACTACTGTGCGCAGGCAACTTTCGGTTTATTTTGTTTTGCTATCCGTGTTTGAACGTCTTGGTGAGCTTGGTGCATTTCAGTGACTCTTCAAAGGCGTGGCAGTTTGGATGAGTTGGTATGTTTTCCACTCAAGTGTGGAGAACATTACGTTGATGAAACTGGCCGATGTCTGAATGACAGGCTGCGCGAACATGGTTACTACGCCAAGAATTGTATTACAGCTGGGGGGTTTCTTGTGCAGCACTGCGAAACGCGTGGTTGCGAACCTGTCTTAGAGGAACGCGTCATTCTAGGTCGTAGTCGTAATCAGCTCACAAGAGAAATAATCGAAGCAAAGGCTATCATTGGTCTGGGCCATGCATGTGTAAGCTCACCTTCAGTATCATTATCAAGCAATGAATTCAGACAGCCACAGGCTGTCTGAATATGTTGCCACTTGGTTACTATCGGTTTTGTTGCTTGGTTTCTTTGTAATCTCTTGATGTCACATGGTTTGCCGAGTGTATAAGTAGTCTTGTTCACGAAATAAACCATCAGTTGGAAGTCAGCGCTCACTCTGTTTTCCGTTCCCTTTGATTACTCCTGCCTTCTTCCTTTTTTGCTCTTTCTGAGCTGCGCAACAAGCCTAAAACAGCCAGTGACTCTTCTCCATGCCTGCGAGTTCTTGTCCTTCCTGAAGATGTAGGTTGACAACATATGTAGTCAATTCAAAGTATTTGCGATAGGTCTTCCGTCTCCAATACTTTGAATGATTCCCATTGCGTTACTTATTCGCTACACGAGTGGCGGATACAGGTTCATGGTTAAATATTGGTCGAACCGAGCACTTGGTTTTCTATGGTCAGACACTTTTTTCTGACAAGGTGGGAGGCCTGTCCCCGGTGTTTCCAAAGAAGTGAAGGAGCACGAAGAGATGACGCCTTACAGCAAGAGAAGACTGCATATTTACGAAACTAAGCCGTAGTAGACGAGACTAAAAGGCAGAAATGTCATTATCAAACCTTTTTTGCGAAGAAGCCGTTTCGTGGCGCGCAACCTGCGCGTTACTCGCCACGAGAGCGCTGCTGACATCCTTGCCGGCCACGAGCTTAAACGAAAGTTTGCAAATATATCTATACAGTGTATACGTGCGTTTGTGTGACTATATGTGCTCTTAAATGTTTATCACTGTATTTATCATGACCATTACCCAGCACCCGGAGTGGCATGTCAGGTGAACAGCCAGGCTAACATCACTCTCTCTCCCACACCTTGGGGCATACATTTGTCTGAGCGGAACAGAGATTGAGAGAGAGGAAAAACATTATTGACCAGTTAATCGGAGTTATGGCAGGTCTGGGTGGGGCCCTCGGTCCGGGGCTCCACTGGCTCCTGTGGCTCGCTCGAACGGCAAACGACGCCCAGGCTGGACTCCGCCCGTGTACGCAGAGTCCAGCCCTGCCGTGGACAACTTTATGCTTTCTTCGGACGCCGAACAACGCCGACGGTCGACTTCGTCTCCTCCGCCATCGAAGTGCGACGCCTGGCAACGCACGCACCTCGTCACGCAAGCGTTCTGCAGAGACGCGTTCAGTGCAACGTTAAATCTTTGCTGTCGTTTTAAATGCTGAACCTGGGGTTGGAAATGAAAAAAAAGAAGAAGAAATTTTGTTTAAACCCGGGAGCAGTGCCAACATTTGAACGCGGCCGTGTACGAAAGCAAGCGTGGTTTGTCGTGTCGGTTGTCAAATCACAGTGGTATCTTTTTCACCCAACACTTGGGGTTGAGCAATCGGAACCTTGTAGGGCCACACATTCAACGAAACAATATAAGGAAAAGGTTCGCAAAAAATGTTGAGTGAAACTCGTCATTCGAGTAAAAAAAGTGTACATCATGCAAGGCTCAAAACAAATTCACGCAGTTCAGTTGGCCGGAAACTGCCGCGTTCCTTCCATCCTCTCACGCACGGGCCACGGATACGCCGGATGTCGTTACAGCACAACGGCGGTGGCGAGGCCGACAGTGCCAAAAACACGCCTGCAATGTTCCTATAATTCGCATAGCACTAAAGCTACTACAACGGCTGTTATGGCCGCCGTGGCAAGGTAATTTTAAATAAAGTACGGGAGCTACAGTCGCTATCATAAGTCTGGAAACCAACCAAAGGTTCCGCTATTTGTTATTTTTTTCGCAGCCTGGGCATTCTGGCTGAAAACAAGAGCGCACGCGTACGCGCGCGTTTGACCAACACAATGTACTAAACCAATCCCAGGCCGCGGAACTGCGTTTCAATATATTCAAATATTTTTCTGGTGCAGTGGATCACAAATTTTTGATCGCGATGGTGCAATCTCGATTAAAGCTTCCGGGTATGTTACAGTGAAGCTGCGAAGGGGAGTTCCACAACCGTTTCCGCACGACGGTAAAGTACTGCGGGTGACAGCATGGTCGATATCAAATGTAAAGGCAACGCAACGTGTGTCGAAACAGCGAATTTGAGTTGTTGTTGTTGTTGTTGTAGCCTGTGGCACGTGTGGCTCCTACCCACGATGGGGGATTGGCCAAGAATTTGAGTTGAAACGTAAACAAATGCTTATGATATAAGCGTTATCTTCATTATATTCCACTGAAGTAGACAACCAGTGTTCATTTCCTATAATTTGTTACTTTTGTTTCTCACGCCGCTTTATACCAGCTCTGCGTTGGAGGTCAGTTCTCACGGCGACAATCGAGAAAGCTGGCACCGCGATACTGAAACGCAATCAGCGTGTGGGATGTAACTATGAATTTGTTTTAAAACGTAATCTTTAATAGTTATAAAATAAAAGTTGCGTTGCGCATACCTCACTGATATATACAATTTCTTTTCGTGGATACATTAAAACCTGAAATCCGTAATTATCGCTGCTAACGTCACATTTTACCGTCATCAAAGTTTAATGGTAGCTGACCGTTAATACGGCTGCGACGGCAAAAGCTTGAACCGGGAATCCCGAAGCGGCCACGTGAGCAGGGCGTCGGGGGAGAACGCGCAAGTGGCGTCGGAGATCAATAATAAAAATCGACGAGAAAGAAAGGCGCTGTACCGCATTTGCACAATCCTAACGCGCACTTTCCTTGAATAAAATATGCGTTCATATTTGCATGTGCGTTACGATGGTAACTAATTCTACTTCTACTGAAAATAAAAAAACGAAACCAATTCTTCCTAAAGAAAACAAAAGCTCGATGCCAGGTAGCTAACCATACTGCTATCTAACGGACTTTTTTCTGTCTTGGTTTGTGGCATTTCTCATGCAATACGTGCGGCATTTCTTATGCATTAGGTGGAACGCAAGATGACTTCCTGTGGTAGGTAACTGTTGCTGTGGACAGCGAACAGTAGGTGTCGTCAGACTCCGACAGCGACTAGCCGCTATGGTTCAGCTGTCTGCCTGTCTGTGTGCCTTTGTATGTTCCCCGAAATTGCTTAAATACGGTACGTGTTCACTAAGGTTTCGCTACTTGATGTGTGTGGTAGAATCGACACTAAGTTATTTTTCTGGATATGTTGGCGGTAATAAAACTGCGCGTTACACTCGGAGGTGCGGTAGAATCGTGCGAATACGGCACTTCTGAGGAAGGATTTGAGAAGTCGCTTATACAGCTTCGCTCTCTTCGATGTATCCGATGCTCAGACTGAAATACGTACATCTGCAAAATATTTTTTTTATTTCAGTGTTCATTGATTACCTGCGCCAGCGAAAACATGCTTGTAACTCTAGTTAGGCATCGCGATGTATATGGTATGTCGCTGTGGATGTAACGTGAAAATGACCAGCTCTCATCAGAAGTGTCGTTTATAAAGGCCATTGAATTATTCTTTGAGTTGTCTACAATGTGCATTAGAAGTATTGAGAAGTTACTACGCTTTGTTGCCAACGCACTATATAAATTTTACCTTATCATAGCATACAGGCTCCGTAGTAAGTGAACTTCATTGAACTTGCTTGCCTTATTGCTGAAGCTCTTCTTAACAGAATATTAGGGACAAATACTTTCGCCCACAACATAACCTTCTTACCTTTATAGCTTTAAGAAAGCAACAATAGCTCTAGAAATCCAAGATCAGCGCACACAGGTTAGAAGCGTGAAAGAAATTACAGCGAAACTGTTAGAGACACAATACTCCGGGACAATTTTTCTTGGCAGTGCTGTGAACGCTACGGGACCGAAACGCAGCGTCTTCCTGCGCGCCACGAGAGCGTTACCTAAATACATGCATAATCTTCGTATTTGCAGAGATCAAACACATTCCACTTAATTTATTACTACGATAACAATGTTATGGGGATTCGCACATAATATAAAGCTATTGTGCATTATGCAATATAATGTTCTTCCTTTCTTTTATTTCATCTTGGCTACTAGGCGCGAAAACACACACGACACAAGGAAGGGGACGGGACAGAGCGCCTCCCGTCCCCTTCCTTGTGTCGTGTGTGTTTTCGCGCCTAGTAGCCAAGATGAATTGTGACCAACTCGCCCAACAAGACGTCCTTTTTTCTTTTATTTCTTTGATCCGATCCCATATTAAGGCGAGAGCGTTAAGTGGAAGCTTTAGCTCGGGCCCAACTCCGACACGGCCTATTCAAATACATGTAAAACACAAAAACGTTTTTCTGAGATAACCCCTGTACTGAATTTATTAAAATTTGTTAAATTTGAGAGAAAAAGTTAAATTCTAGTGACTTCTAGAAGCGGAATTTTCATTTAGGTCCTGAATTTTGTTTAAAAAATTTCCAAAAATTCGTAAGTTCGAAAAAAATAGAAGAACAAGGTTTACAAATTCATAACACTGCATCAAAAACAACTATCGCCGTTCTGTAAACGGCTTCCATTAGACCATTGAAAGCGGACAAATTCGATATGTCATTTTATATCTTACTTGAATTTGTTACGTTGTTTACAAAGGTTCTGCAAAAGCTCTATTTCCATAATAGTACATTTTTGAGATTCATGTATAGCATATCAATTTGGTCGGCTTTAGATGTACTATTAAGTGCAATTCACAGAACTGCATTATCGTTTTTCGTTTCTGAGTTACAGAGTTGTAAACTTGATAGTATCGGTTTTTGAAAATTTTCTATATCTACCAATTGTTAATAAAAATTGAGAACCTAAATCAAAAATCTGAAACCAACAGTCACAAGATGTCAAGTTTTTCTTTTAAACGCAACAAACCTCGTCAAATTTGGTGCAGTGGTTGCTGAGAAAAACGAATTCTCCTTTTACATGTATTTAGATAGGAGCACCCGAGCTAAAGCTTGCTCTTTAGGGCCCCGTGTCGCAGAAAATCCGGTGTGCGTCGACCGTCGTATAGGCAAAAAATCATTCCGAATTATACAAACTCAACCAGGCATACCCAACCACTCAGACCCTCCGTCTAGCGCAAATAAGTTACTGAACTGATTTAACTTATGATTTCTCATGCGATACGTGAAGAAAAAGTAAAATACGCCAGAAAACTCGTAAAGTACGACTTAAATACAGCCTACAGACATGCTAGCGTCGGATTGTAATTTGAATATACGAAAAAACAAAACACAAACCTATTTTCCACTGTTTCTACGAATCATAGACCGGCCACGGTGTCCGAGATTTGCGAGCGCCGGCGCGCGCAATTCTCGGAGGCCTAAGAAACCAGACGTGCCGTCTGGTTTCTTAGTACACCTCCAGATGGCGCTCGCCTACGCCTTATCGAGGAAGAAAGTAAATGGGCTGGGAGAGTGTTCAGGTATCTGTACAGGACAAACATTGATTCACAGTGGAAAAAAGGAACTAGGAAGCTTACCAGCAAGTATGCGGACTGTAGGGTGGGCAACACAGCAACAAAGAAGGTCAAGCGGAAAGTCAGAAAGGCTGAAACAATCTCATGGTTGGCGGCAATGGAATAGAAACCTGCCCTGAGTAACTACTTGAGAAGAAAAAACGAAATCAGGAAAGAAACAATTTATGATAACTCAAAGGGACACTCATTACTTTTCGAAGCGAGATCGGGATGCCTCAGAACACGCACCTATAAAGCGAGATATAAGACGGAAGAAGAAGCATGTGCTTGCTGCGGTAAAGCCAGAGAGACTATGGAGCATGTTTTATTAGAATGTGAAGACGTGTACCCAGTGGTCGATTTAGGCGCCACTGGCCTCGTTGAAGCACTTGGGTTCAGCGAGAGCAGTGGGAAAGTAAACATGTCCGCAATAGGCATTAGTAAGAGGCGATTGGAGGATTGGTGGAAGTAAAGTAGGGAAACGACAAAAAATGGAGATGTACAAAAGCACAATTTGATATAGGGGATCAGAAAACTTGGTTGGGGTAGTTCATAGTGTCTTTTATTTCTCTTTTTTTCTTGTTTAACCTAGGTAGGACATTAGGCAGTATAATAGCAAGAGCTTGGTGGCGCAACCCACCGCCCTGTTCCAAAGGGGACGTTCGTATGATCTATCCATCCATCGAGGCCCACAGCAGGAGGGCGCGTTGCTACCAGAAACCTCGCCTTGGTGCATAGCGTTCGCCACCAACATTTCTCGGTAAAGATCACGGTTACGTAAGCTGTAGTTTCCGGGAAGCGTGAGGAGCAGTCAGGGATATTTCGAATGATATCGCTTTCCGCTCTTAAAGGCGAAGCTTAAGCGTCCTCCAATTTTTTTTTCACGCTTGTTCTGTTCAATAAATAAGACACGTGCTCTCGCGCAACCGAATTGACGTGCGCGTTCGTCGCCGAGCGCCAAAACTAAATATATCAGATTAAAAAAAAGCATTTGAAGAGAACGTAGTTCTCACACACATGTCAGATTGAGATATGACATTTTCAAAGAAATATGCAGTCAAATTTTATTAAACATCCAGGGCTATTCCGGGGCATGTGAACAGATGCACAGCGTGTAAAGAAAACAGAAATTGTAACGAAGATCAATTGCGAGTAACCATACTACCTGACAGTGTAACACCATCGTGCGGAAAACTCCCCTCCCCCCCCCCCCCCCCTTGGGTTCGCTGCCAAGTTATATTCAAGTATACATGCGTTCAGAAATGTTACATTAGCGAATTCATGGTGCTGTCAATAAAATTTGATTGCTCATCAAATTTATATTTAGAGATATTTTAAGACATCCCGGGATGACACGCAGGTAAGGTTTGAAGAGTCTGGGCAAATTAAGAGCCAACTGAAGATTGCTAAAGCTTTTTTTCTTGCCTGTTTAGAGGCGTCATCTGAAACGCTTAGAAATACTTTTCACTGCCCTGGCAGAACGAAGCATGCCAACAATTTTATACTTGACTATGCTAACAAGGATCATGCTAATAATGACCAGCACAGAAAAGTAGAGGTCTGTAGGTTAATTGCAACCTTTGCAGCAAGTCTAATTATACAAGCGTTAAAGAGCTTCGCCAAGGTATTTTAGAGTAAATCGTGTAGTAAATCGTGTAGGAAGTTTGCCCGATGCCTTAATAAAACTCAAGGTGCCACAGTTTCACCACTTCAAGAAATGGGGGGACATCCTATGAGTGACATTTAGGAAAGGGTTCATGAGCGCCAGATAATTAGTGGTCTTTCCTGAGAGTTCTGAAACAAGTGCGCGAAAATGTCATACGGCCATTGTCTGCAGCGCCTTCCAAAGGTATAGAAGAACTGTAGGTGGCACCGAGTTATGTTTGGTGAAAACAGAGGGCATGTTAAAGTGTAGGTTTCTGGATTATTTACGAGTGTTGAAAATGATTACTTAAACATCATTTCCAACATATTTTTGTGCTTCGAAGCACGTAGTAGGTTTCTTCGATTTTCTTGGAGAAATAAACCAGGTACCTTGTTCATATTTAGCGAAATTACGGGAAACGTTATGGGTAATGTGTAGGCAAAGTTGAAGGCGTTGACGTTAAATAGGCTTTTGCAGTAAATTACGCAAGCTCTCCGGAATGTTATGCGTGCCTGAAGAATGGCGTAGAATTTAGCTAGCTGTATTGAAAGAACTTTAACCGCCATCGAGTTCTAATGTGGGGAAATTGAGGGGAGCGTGAAGTTGGATAGGAACTGGAAGGTTACAGTGCGTACATAAGTTCCGGTCCTTGTAAAATATTATTTCTCAAAGTGTCTGAAGGTGTTAAACAGCTGTTATCTGCTTTGTTTACTGGAGAAACGGTCGTATACTTAGATTTAGGTGCACATTAGAGAATCCCAAGTCGTCAAAAGTATTCAGAAGTCCCCATTTTCGGCATGCCCCGTAACCATATCGTAGTTTTGGCATGTAAAACGCAGTAATTTATTCTTTCTCATTTACCAGAAACTTTACGGGGCACAAAGTTTATATTTGGTGAAATTATAAGTTGCATGTTAAGTGTAATGTGTGATGAAAGCTTTATATACACTTTGCAAATAATTACTGAATCATCGTTTTCTGCATAATTTCACGCGTTATACGATGCACCCGCGGTGCCTTTGCTGCTATAAATGAGACATCTCGTCTATATTTCTAGAAAACTGAGAGAGTGTGATGGGTAATATGTAGGCGGAAGTTCAACGTGTGCAGGTTAGTTATGGGTTTAGCAGTGTAATAATTATGCAGGCGCTTCGAAACGTTATGCGCGTGTTTTTAACGAACAGCGTGAAATATAGCCAGCTGTACCGGGATACATGTAACGGCAATGGAAATCACATTTGGTGAGAATTCGGGCAACACGATGGCTGATATAATTTATCGGAAGCTTGAAGTGCAGGGGTGAAGTGGAGCCTTTGATCAACATTTCTTAAACAATTGTTCAAAAGAGTTATATGCGATCAGTGCTATAAAGTATATTGTTTAATTACAGGCATCTTTAATGCAATTACTTGAAAGGAACAGCGCCGCTGGAAAATTGGTCGGGATTCTGCGAGGTCGTAGAGGTATGCTGTCTGTTTTATGTAGTATTCACGAAATGGGAATGAGACAATGTGGCGCATGTCCCGCTATGAGTGTTATGCATTCGAAACCAAGGAATCCCATGGCCCGCAGAAGACCAGATGGTGTTGGCCAGGGCAGGCGTCCTGTCAACCCCTTGTTGACACAACATACTTATTCAACAGCACTGCCTGCGCAATGCCCGTTTCTTAAAGCGAATAACTTCCTTTCTTTTGCCCGTCTTTGTGGTCCAGTCGACTTTCTCTGCTTACGGGTCAAGTTCATCATGGAACCCTACTGTCAACATCGCCAATGCTAGGCGACGTGCTGCCTCTCGAGAACTCTGTGGCCCCTTAAGACTTAGATGCTGTGGGCGCTGTGGCCCCTATGTCGCGTTGCTCCGTAGGGGTTTCTCCGTATAAAACAGCACTTGCATGTAGCCTCGCTATTTCTCCGCCACCAGGGCTGACGGTGACCTGGTGCGGTCGTCGCCGAAGTGCGCTGCGGATCTCTGTCGTCATTCCACTGCCATGATGCCACCGTCTTCTCGGCATCGTCGGCTCGCTGTCGTTAGTTCGATGCCGTCTTGGTCATGCTGCCGTCGTCGTCCAGCCGTAAGTGTCTCCATCGCCGTCACAACGTGGTCGTCGCACCACCACCGCGGCCGTCACGCTGTATGTCCGCCGACCAAAACACGTCGCCGGCAATTTGCACCGCTATCAATAAACGCCCTTACCGACGCCAGCAATATAATTTGGAAATATTTACAGTGTGTCTATTTGATTTCTGTGGCGCGCAGAAAGAGAGACAGAGAGATGCAGGAAGAGGGAAAGATTCGCCGTGGTTGCTCAGTGGCTATGGCGTTAGGCTGCTGAGCACGAGGTCACGGGATCGAATCCCAGCCACGGCGAGCGCCTTTCGATGGGGGCGAAATGCGAAAACACCCGCGTACTTAAATTTAGCTGCACGTAAAAGAAACCCAGGTGGTCGAAATTTCCGGAGTCCTCCACTACGGCGTGCCGCATAATCAGAAAGTGGTTTTGGCACGTAAAACCCCATAATTTAATTTTTTTTGAAGAGGGAAAGGTAGGGAGGTTAACGAAGGACATGCCCGGTTGGCTACACTACACTTGGGGAGGGAAAAAAGGTAAGAACAGGTAAGGGGAGAAAAGAAAAATAATGATTATTCACAGTAAGTCGCAGAGGAATCTCCACTGTCACAAGCGTTCATACAATCTAGTGTCATTCAACAAGTGCACAAAGGCTTTTGTGGCCTTTTGCATGCAAGAATGCATAGGCCATGGTCCATGGGTCTTTTCATTTGAGGGCGCTCTGTTATCTAGCAGGTTGAGTTTCGCTTGTAAAGTACGTCGTTGAGTGTCGAAGGATGGTCAGTGGCACAGAAAGTGCTCTAGAGTCATCGCACGCGCACAAGTTGCACTCCACACTGTTGGCCATTCCTATTAAGAATGAATAGGAATTTGTAAATGTGACGCCCAACCCCATGCGACACAATGGCGCGCAGAACTCACCAACTCCTTTAGCAAAAGGGTGCCTGGTCCGGAGCTATGGGAAAATGTAGCGAACTTAGGCAACATGCTTGCTAAATGAGCATTCCTATTAAGAATGAATAGGAATTTGTAAATGTGACGCCCAACCCCATGCGACACAATGGCGCGCAGAACTCACCAACTCCTTTAGCAAAAGGGTGCCTGGTCCGGAGCTATGGGAAAATGTAGCGAACTTAGGCAACATGCTTGCTAAATGAGCATTCCTATTAAGAATGAATAGGAATTTGTAAATGTGACGCCCAACCCCATGCGACACAATGGCGCGCAGAACTCACCAACTCCTTTAGCAAAAGGGTGCCTGGTCCGGAGCTATGGGAAAATGTAGCGAACTTAGGCAACATGCTTGCTAAATGAGCATTCCTATTAAGAATGAATAGGAATTTGTAAATGTGACGCCCAACCCCATGCGACACAATGGCGCGCAGAACTCACCAACTCCTTTAGCAAAAGGGTGCCTGGTCCGGAGCTATGGGAAAATGTAGCGAACTTAGGCAACATGCTTGCTAAATGAGCATTCCTATTAAGAATGAATAGGAATTTCTAAATGTGACGCCCAACCCCATGCGACACAATGGCGCGCAGAACTCACCAACTCCTTTAGCAAAAGGGTGCCTGGTCCGGAGCTATGGGAAAATGTAGCGAACTTAGGCAACATGCTTGCTAAATGAGCCTTCCTATTAAGAATGAATAGGAATTTGTAAATGTGACGCCCAACCCCATGCGACACAATGGCGCGCAGAACTCACCAACTCCTTTAGCAAAAGGGTGCCTGGTCCGGAGCTATGGGAAAATGTAGCGAACTTAGGCAACATGCTTGCTAAATGAGCATTCCTATTAAGAATGAATAGGAATTTGTAAATGTGACGCCCAACCCCATGCGACACAATGGCGCGCAGAACTCACCAACTCCTTTAGCAAAAGGGTGCCTGGTCGGCATGTGTGTATTGATCTACACAGCGTATTCCATCTGCAGGGCAAGCTCGCGAGCTCGTGGCAGGTAATAAAATAATTCTTTTCTCATCAGTGTCCGTCTTTAAGCTGCTCATTGAAGCGCTCGTTCTTGTCCGGAGCTATGGGAAAATGTAGCGAACTTAGGCAACATGCTTGCTAAATGAGCATGGTGAAGAAAGTACAGACGTACATGAAAACAAAAAGATAGAAAGCGCTTTATGGTATACAGAAGAAAATAGACGCAGTCTTATCCCAGTAGCCGATGGAAGGTAGCCTGCAAGAAATTAGCCCTACGAAGTTCACTCATTGAATGTGTTATACGTTCCACAGGGCATCTTATCTTCCATAGAGACAGCGCAGTGGAGAGCTCTGAGCTAACTTGGGTGATCTAGAGCTTTATATGCACTGGAATTTACGCACATGGACTTGTTCATCTCGCGGTCAACGAATTACGGTAGCTGAAGCAAACAACCAATTTGAAGACCTCTTGCACAAAAGCATGTCACTATTACTGCAGAAGCGGCACGTCGGGTGCACCTCAAGGGTAGACGTGCCTTTCTTCGCGCTGCAACTCCTTTGCACCCGCTTCGTTCCGTGGGTACATGGCATTGGCGTGTCTTTTTTCCATTTTGGTTTGGCCTGGATTCACTGATGCTATTCGCGCAAAATTACTTTGCCGGCCGTGACTGCCTTTCGTGGATGAGCAGGCGAGGGGATCACGTCTGTGGCATGGAAAATTAGGGAATAAAGGAGGGTCGGACGCCAACGGGAGAAGCGCATTACATTAACGAGCTTGTGCACAGAGGCGTTCCGCCAGAAAAAGGCGGCACGGCTGCTTTTGTTTCTTTTGCGTTCAAAAGTTTTGCGTAGTCATACTTAATTGAAAGAAAAAAAAAAGCCTTTTGATAGAAAATACTCAGCATAGTGATTTGAAAACTTTAAACAATGACTAACTTAAAATGTTAGTATTCGGTATTGGTGTGTACTAGTCCTGCTTAGCATTACCTTTCCATTACTGCCTTTTATCTTGCGTTAGAACACACCGTCATAGTTACAAAATGAAAGCTGCTCTAAGAAAAGATAATCTGGTTACAAAAGACGTAAAGACAGTCGGTATTGTCAAGTTCAAACATACTGTAAAGAGTGAGAAAGTATTGCGCCTTGGTTATATTTTGCAGCCATTCCTTCAAGATTCTCAATGAGTAATTGTTTTTTTCTGATCTGTCATGGGACGCACAGTGTTGCGATATGAAAAGCTAAAAACATCACTAAACAAAATATTATACGAAAGAAAAAAAAAACCACCGAGATAGCCAATTAAGACTGGACCAACAGAATCGTGCTATTTTCTTGATTGCTCGGAATGACGCAGACGAGAGTAAAGACGTACATGGGTGAGCGCTATCTTACATTTCGTTAGTGTTGGGCGAGTTGTTATTTCATTCTCAAAAACTGGTGCAGCGCAACAAAGGAAAGGAAGAAACAGCCGAGTGGGTCAAAGAAGGAGCAGAGCGCTGACTTCCAAGTGTTAGCAGATCACATGAAATATACAGTCACAAGAAATCATCAGACAATATCGTCATAGCATGTCACGGAACGTCACGTCGAGAGAGGACCGTACCACCAATAGTCACCGAACCCGTGGAATTATTTCATGTATGGTTGAAGTGATCAAGAAATTGTACTTCCTGCGAATATACTGCACTGCTTACTCGAGAGATTATTGAAGCCGGTTTCATAGGAAGAGCTGACAGCACCTATGTTTGCGACTCATATTTGTGCCTATCTGGTTCGACAGGAATGTGCTGAAGTCAAAAATACACAAAAGAGCAGCGTCAGAAAGCAACAGGCGGGATTGTGTTGACAGTAACGGTATTTGGCAAGTTTATAACTTTTTCAGAAAAATTTCACCACGGCACTTCGCGAACCGCACTTTGGGAATATCTCTCAAGCATTAACAGCGTCTCTACCAGAGGGGCAGAAAAAGGGAGTGAGAGAGATGATATAAAACGAAGCTAAAGTAATGTTACGGGAGGGGAGTCGGGAGATTCGCTTTCCGCGCAGCTGATCAAGCGTGGCTGGTAGTAGCGGCTCCAGAAGCTCGCAGCGCTGCCCCCTCGCTGCTGTCAATGCTCTCCCCGTAGGATCACGCACATCGCGAACGCTGACTCGGTTTGGAGTGGGGGCGGACCGAAGGCAGTGTATCGCAGCGGGCGGTAGCGTGTCCGCACGCCAGTTCCTGCGTCAATGAGTCTACAGCGGTGACTCATAGTTCAGCCGAGTTCTGTCGAGACGAGGTAGCGAGGTCTTCCGGAAAAAACAAACTCTCAGCTGGCGTCCGTTTATGCTGCTGTTTCCATGCCAAAATTGCGCTCACGGCAGGCAAGGCCACGCAGCACTTCTCTAGCCCATCGCCCCCAGGAAAATATAATAAGCGTCATCACGGCGTAGCCGCGAATTATTATTCTATACGTACATCTCCTAATCATTAACCATTTTTTCTGTTTACGACTCTTACATCACTGAAAGCTGCAAGAAGTCATCTTTGCCCTTCCTTTTTCGCACCTCAATCCCACGCCTTGTGTGGAAGCAAATAGCGTTCGAGTGGCCTATTAGAGAGACTGTAGTTCTCAGAGATGTTCGCAAACTAATCTATTTTTCGTGCCTTTGCTTTATCTCTACCGCTATTCTTTCTAGCTTTCATTTACTCTTACCGTTCCCCCCCGTGCAGGGCAAAAAACAAAAACAAAAAAAAAACAGAATCTCTTCCGGTTAACCACCCTGCCTTCCCGACCCCGCTTCTTTCTTTCTATCCATCCATCCATCCATCCATCCATCCATCCATCCATCCATCCATCCATCCATCCATCCATCCATCCATCCATCCGTCCATCCATCCATCCATCCGTCCATCCATCCGTCCATCCATCCATCCATCCGTCCATCCGTCCGTCCATCCGTCCGTCCATCCGTCCGTCCATCCGTCCGTCCATCCCTCCGTCCATCCGTCCGTCCATCCGTCCGTCCGTCCGTCCGTCCATCCATCCGTCCATCCGTCCATCCGTCCATCCGTCCATCCGTCCGTCCGTCCGTCCGTCCGTCCGTCCGTCCGTCCGTCCGTCCGTCCGTCCGTCCGTCCGTCCATCCATCCATCCATCCATCCATCCATCCATCCATCCATCCATCCATCCATCCATCCATCCATCCATCCATCCATCCATCCATCCATCTATCTATCTATCTATCTATCTATCTATCTATCTATCTATCTATCTATCTATCTATCTATCTATCTATCTATCTATCTATCTATCTATCTATCTATCTATCTATCTATCTATCTATCTATCTATCTATCTATCTATCTATCTATCTATCTATCTATCTATCTATCTATCTATCTATCTATCTATCTATCTATCTATCTATCTATCTATCTATCTATCTATCTATCTATCTATCTATCTATCTATCTATCTATCTATCTATCTATCTATCTATCTCAATCTCTACATCTGCTTAACAGACATGCTACAGGTTAGTAGTCTTCGTAAAGGTTTTCAGAGGATTTCCATCACTCTTTCCATACTGTTTGTTGCGTGGCCTTTCATTGGAAAGCTGTATCACCGCTAAAATATAGATTAATATTTTCCCGCGCAACGATACCTGGCTCGCCAGTAAAATCACTGATGCGATGTTTGAAGCCGCTAAGGGATTGAGCGCCGGAGGAGGAAGGTGCCTGGAGGCGGAGAAGAGAATAGTGCGCCAGGGAAAATACGAAGGAACGCTCCGAGCAGGCGCAAAAGCAACGTCACCTAGAGGAAAGTCTAGGTGGCGTTCAGCGAAGCAGGGAAGGAAGAACACTGATTCGCAGTGGAGAAAAAAGAACTGGGAAGCTTACTAGGAAGTGTGCGGCCTCTATGGTGAGCAACACAGCAACAAAGAACGTGAAGCAGAAAGTCAGAGAGGCTGAGATAATCTCATGGGTGGCGGCAATGGAAAAGAAACATGCCATGAGTAACTACCTAAGAAGAAAAAAAAACGAAATCAGGAAAGAAACAATTTATGACCACTCAAAGGGAAGCTCATTACTTTTAGAAGCGAGATGAGGATGTCTTAGAAGACGTAGGTATAAAGCGAGATATAAGAAGGAAGAAGAAGCATGTGCTTGCTGCGGTAAAGTTAGGGAAACGATGGAGCACGTTGTATTATAATGTGAAGGTATTTGCCCAGCGGTCGATTTAGGAATCACTGGCCTTTTTGAAGGCCTTGGGTTCAGCGAGAGCAGGTGGAATGGAAACATGTCCCCAATAGAGATTAGTAAGAGGCGATTGAAAGATTGGTGGAAGAAAAGTAGGGAAACGACAAACAACCGGAGGCGTACAAAAACACAATAGGGGTTCAGAAACTTTGGTTATGGGAATTATTCGTCTTTTCGTTAACATAGATAGGGCATTTGTAAATAAAATAACAAGAGCTTGGTGGAGCATCGCACCATCCCGTTCCAAAGAGAACGCTCATAACATCCATCCAAGGCGACAGGAGCCGAAGCGTCGCGGAGGAGGAGGGTAGGCGGAGACGCGCTAGGTTGACCTTTCCGGGCAGTTGCAACTTGTTGCGTTTGCGCTATGCAGATACCGGGTTCGTCTCCTGATCGAGTGACCGAGCGGCGAGCGAGTAGGAAGGAGCAGCAACGCAAGCGGCGGCAGGCTGACCGCGAGTCGACCGATCTGGAAGTCGTCACCAAGTGCCGTGCATTACCAAATTGCTTGAAATAATAAAGACTGTATTTCATTACAGTACCTTACCATCCTTTCCAAGGGCACTTTACACTTTATACATATTCGCGAAACGGGCATAAGGCATACGAAAGAAAATGGCAGTTTTCGCCTGTAAGGTGAAGCATCGATTGTGATAGCAAATTAATGGGCAGCTATACAAAGTATGGATAGTAGTTTCAACGGCTGCATAAACTTGCAAACATTCGCTTATAAGTAAATTAAGGAGCATGGAGTCAACACGGACAGGCAAACATGAACACATCACACTCGATGAGCGTGGACAGTCGCTGTCAAAACGCTGTCGGGAGGAAGCGGGGGCAGAAACAGCGAGCGAAGTGACCTTCGTACTGTCTGTAGCTTCAACGCTGAGCGGCGAGAACGCAGCACCCACAAAGAGGTATGAGTCATCGGCGCACCTAGAAGCTGCAGCGCAGCAGCCAGCGCTGTGACTTTCGTGTCGTATATTGCTCCAAGGCAAACGAAGCGGAGAGAACACAGTACGCACAAAGGTATGAGTAGTCGATGCGCTCAGACTCCGACCTCAACGCAGATCACTTTCAAGATACGGCGCGCGCATTCCCGGAATGGGGTGGTACCGCCGGAACACAGGGCCGCTCTCCATCCCTCCCCTTCCGCCGGAGCCTAGCGAGCGACGGAACACGGCACTCCCTAGGCATGTGATGAAGAAAAAAGTGAGCCTATTTTTTTATTTTGTTTTCTAAATTTTCAACTGGGCTAAAAATCAACACATATTAAACTGTGTCTTATTGTAGACGTAAAAGTGTCGTATTCGTTACATAGCTAAAAATTGGTAGCGGAGCGAAGTCTAAGAATTCTGTGATATTTTAGCGTTCTCTAAATTTGGAAAGAAAGCTTAACATATGACGACCTTTGGTAAGAAAGATGTGCCACTGAAACGTGTGGTCGATGCCCTATCATTGAAAGTTAACACGCATAAATACACCAATATTGTATGTCAAGCTAATAGCGTGATGTCCGCTTTAAAGGATTCCGGAAGTCATTAGGGAAACATGAAACCAGTCAGGTTTTCAAGATAATTGTAGTCTCGTCGTCTTGGCGTAGTTTTGTTTGTTCATCCTGTAAAGCATGCTCTTTTGTGATGCATCTCGCTTTGTGGCGGAACCCAACCGAATCATAAGCAGGAGACGACTGCTCGAGAGTGTCTGGCGGGTGTTTGCACTGAAAGGTGTAACTAAAGTTTCCTTCGCACCTCGCCATACCACTGTAGCAGAACGGCAACATCTCATTGGCTCCTCCGTTTTGTTAATGGTTTCCGCTCTTGCCATTTTCACTGGGTGGCTTGCTGCCAAGTCAAGCGAAAGTGACGTCCCCACGAGTAGGCCACATTGGCCACCGCAATCGCTGTATGCTCTAGAAGTCACGCTAAAGTGACGTATAGATGGATGGATGCAAAACTTTAATGAAGGTCCCGAGGTACGCGACTCAGCGCGCTGCGGGCCGCTCCCACGTTGGGACAGTCAGGCCATGCCCGACCGCCGGATCGTGGGCCCTCTGGACAGCCCTTTGGACCAGCATTGTGGGCCCTCTGGACAGTTGCGCCCCGGCATCGGGGCTCTTGATAGCGGAGAGCCACTTGTCCTCATTGATTTGTTCTATGCCTCGTAACGAGGGGCAACGCCAGAGAATATGGTCTAGGCTAGCGATGTCATTGCAGTGCCTAGAGAACTAGTGGCATAGGTGTCGGGATAAATTTTGTGGAATAAAGCCGGGCTGGAATATGAGCCTGTTTGCAATATTCTGAGGGTGCATGCTTGCGCTCTATTTAACTTCTTGTGTGGAAGGGGAAAGTCTTTCCTGCCGAGATAAAAGTGCTGCGCATTTTCATTGTGTGTGGTCCGTTAATCTCTGTTCTACACCAGTGCGCGCCGGCGTTGGAGTTCTCTATGGTCGCGGAAAGCGAGACCTCGTGCCTTGGAGTGGGCCAGCTCGTTGAGGTCTTGAGAGTGTGGGTGGCGATGCTTTTGCCATCGAGGTTGCCACAGGCTTCCTTACACACGGCGTCAACACTGAAGGCGTTGATGGCTGCCCGGGAGTCGCTGAAGATATTGGTATGTTTGTCGTTCAGGAGGGCCAAGGCAATGGCCCCTTGCTCGGCCGCATGTGACGACGTGCTTCGTACCGAAGCGGCGTTAACGGTCGAACCTTTGTGGTTGATTGACACTACCGTGAAATTGTTGCTGTTGCCATACTGGGCCGCGTCAACGAAGCAGCTGCGGCCAGGGAGTTCTGTTGCGCGGCGTAGGAGCGCCACCGCTCTGGCCTTACTTCTTGCTACGTTGCGCTGGGGATGCATATTGCGCGGGGCGGCGGGAGATATGATGATGTTATCTTTCTGCTCTTTCGGAAGGTTCTGGTAGGCGTCTTCGACAGTGGGCGGGGGGACGCCGATCTCAGGGGGACGCCTATCCTGATGCCGGAGAGCCTGAGAATCGGTGTCCTTTCTTGTGCTTCTGCAATCTCTTCCAGGGTATTATGAATACCCAACTGCAGGAGTCGGTCGGTGCGTGTGTAGTTTGGTAGTCCGAGCGCGCTCTTGATCCCCCTCCTTATCATGGCATTTAGCTTGTGTCGCATGGCCGTCTTCCAGACGTGCATGGGCGCTACGTACGTAAAATGGCATAAGAAGAAAGCGTTGACTAGCCTTATCAGATTCCCTTCGCTCAAGCCTCTCCTTCTGTTAACTACCCGCCTGATTAGACTGATGACGCTATCCGCCTTCTTTGCTAGTTTGTGAATGGTGATGCTATTCGTGCCCGCACCTTCGTGTGTCATTCCCAATATTCCAATGGACGCGACTTTGGGAATGCGATCTCCGCACCTGGTGTAGAGATTAATGTTAATTTTAGTGGGTGTTTCCAGTTCTGTGGCTTGCGGCCCTTTCTAGTTGGGCTGTAGAGAAGGAGCTCCGACTTCGTTGGGGAGCACCGGAGGCCCATGTCTGTTAGAAAGCGCTCTGTAGTGTCGACAGCTTCCTGGAGAGCGGCTTCGACTTGTCACACAAGTCAGCAGACACATCAGCAAAAACTAAATCAGTCACTCCAAGATCAACTTTGAATACCTCGACGATGACTTCGACGTAGACGAAGACGGAGAGCATCGCCGAATGCACAGTTGCAACAAGGAAAACGACAGTGAGCAAGGCAACTAAACCAAAGGCGAACTCAACGAATATGACGCTTCGCAAGAAAGAAACGTCGTCGGACAGATCTTCAGCACCACCTATCAGAACTGCCCTCACCCCAAAGATTCCTGCGACAACGCTGTGCAAAACGGCGCAAAAGACACGGGCATTTTCCCGGCGTACTGGACCAACAGAAACGTTGCCTCAATGACCTAGTCCACCGAAGATTCGAGCAGGAGACACCGCGTGTCTACAAGTCGCAACTACACCTAAGTTCCCATGGGGGCCATCTGTCCAAACCCTTCATCGAGGCATACATATGTTGTGCGGAGTGCAACAGCCAGCCTCGGCTACTCGAGCTCTGCTGGACGTCACCGAACTGCCAGACTGACATGGTTCATGTGAGGAGATTAGGATGAAATCATCCGGCCCTTTACCAAAGACTATCTCGGGGGGAGGGGGAAGCATGTGACTAACCGCACAAGGATGGTGCGGTGCGATAGTGGTCAAAGAGCAAGTTGAAGTATAAAGGCAGTGATCGGGCTGCCATGTTTGTCTTCGTCCGCAACCTCCTGCCGGGGTCACATATATATATTTATTTAGCCCTGCAGAGGACGCTAAAGTTGGCAAGGAAACATAAGATGGTCCCAACATCTTTGATTTGTCGTTGCCCCATTGTTCAACTTTGTTACAATTCAAATTTGGTGCCTCCATTCTTAACAACAGTTGTTACAAATGTGATACCTAGTGAGCTATAGGAAGAAAAACAACGAAGTGAAGAAACGGACATGCTTCCTCGGGTGGCGTGTGCGATGCCGGTTTGGAAACGGTCAGAGCAGCCGGAAAAGAGCAGAACGAAGATACCCGCTGCCGCCGTGCTTTCTCAACGTGTCCTTTATTCCTTGTCTGTGGCAACACGACAGAGGAGAGAGAGAGAGGGAGAGAGAGAAGCGGAATGAAGATAACGGGCAGCATTTGTGTCCTACACCTATCGTGGCTCACTTCCCGTCGCACGAAGCGACCGGAAAGCCACGAACCAGAGAAAGTGGGTGAAGAGAGATAAGAGATAAGAGGAGCGACCAAAAAGAATAAAAGCCGGTAGTTGGAGTGTAGGGTGATACCATAGAAGAACGAAGCACGATTAGTGGAGACACTATGAGCGCCATATACTCTGTGTCTGGCTGTGGTTTGGATCGCGCCGCGTGTCAGACGAAGAGAGCTGTGCCGCAGTTTGCCGCCGGCTCACCCTGTGGCAGTTATGAAACACCCCTCCGATCAGGCCTCCATCGTATTGATTGGGACATGCGCAATGGTGGCCCAGAGGAGAGGCAGTGTGGATGAAGGGAGTGACATACCATGACGGGCGCTGGGGGTATGCTTCAGTTAGTTTATTCCAGTCATCTATTGTTTGTGGAAAAAAAGAGTACCGAAAAGTGTCAGTCTTTGCGAAAATAGGTGTTAGAGAATGAGGGTAGTGGTGCCGAGTGAGTCTGCTTGTCAAGGGGGATACGTATTTTGTGGTGTCTAAGGTAATCATATGATTAATTAAGTTTGAAAGAAACTCTAGCCGACTTTTCTTTCTTCGGAGTCAGAATGGAGTCAGAAAGGTTCTCTGTTGCAAATGGGCGGCTGTGGAGACATTCTGCCTAGTTCATACTCACAACCATTCTTTCAGGGTGCCTTCATTTCATTTTCACTGCCATAACATTAGGCTTCTATTTGATGTCCTTGTTTTATATATACATTTGAAGTTAGCAAATTATAATGTGTTCGTCACGTCACTTACGCTGTTACTTTATTAGTTGTCAACGAGATTGTGTTCCAGTGCATTTTTACAGGACATTTACGCACATGTAATTCATCAGTCATGCTATTCATACTAAAACCTGTCATTCTTCCATGTTAACAATTTGTTGAAACTGCTGTAATTTATGTTTTATTCCGCTTACTTTGTAAAGGAGGTCCCATTGCAGTCGTTGATTTCGGGACCTCTTTCTGTATATTGACATCTTGTAATCTTTCCAATCATCTCAATAAAAACCGATTCTCATTCTGATTCTGTGGTGGAGAGTACCGATCGGCTACTATATTTCTCCATAGTCTACAGCTAAATATAAAGGAATAACTAAAGATGAATGAAGAAAATGGCAATAAATTTAAGGCAATGAAGGATAGCCATAATCTAGCCATATAGCCATAGACAAGCATTATTTGCCGAGCGACCTAGTGGTCGCTCGGCAAATAATGCTTGTCAGGGACTCTAGCCAAATTCTCTATGACTTTGTAGTCTTTAGCCGTTGGTGCAAAGACTGCTGTACGTATGCTAACGCAGATGGAGTGCGCAAGCACATATCTTTACATTAAATCCACAGCACCAATCATAATTACAGCAATTGGGGAAACAAAAAAACAATTAAAGCGCAGACATGGAAGCGTTTCGCACAGAACACGAATTGACCAAATATAGTCACACGAAAGCTAATGTTTAGACAAAATATAAAGTTTTAATGGAAACTGCCAGCAATATTGTACGAGCGCTGTGGGTCAGGGACAGGAGACGAAGGAAATACAACACGGTGGCGTGTCATGTCGCCTCTGTCTCGTGAAATAAAAGTGTATGCTGTTGTCTTTCGTTGCCTGCTGCCCATTTAACCTTACGGATGTGAACTTTGCTGGGACTCACTATAGTAAGTCTTTGTTATGTTTATAAATTTTGTGCGTAAGGTAGCTCCTGGATGCATCCTCACGAAAAAAAACAGATATCGACATAAGGCCAGGTGCGCCAAATAGTTTGAATTTGCGTGATTTTTTTATATTGTTGTTCTGTGAATAAGTTTACTAGAGATAAGTGTCGCACTGAGACGTTATGTTGGCTGCTTGCGGCACAATTATGCGGGAAGGGACTGTCACTCAATTACATTTTTAAGGAGCTACAAGAGTCGAGAATACTTTTTTCGCCTCAACACCGCTTCATCGCGTAAGTGACAGCTGTTCATTCACGTGCGCTAATTAAAATGTAGGGTGCAGCTATCGAGTGCTGACTGGAGCTTCGTCTTCTCAACATCTTTGTCGCGCACTTTGCTACTGCTGAGTGCACTGTCACGACGTCGCATTTTTTTTTTTTGCCACCTGCCCATGTCTTCGTGTACTCGAGAAGCATACGCGGGAGTGATTGTAGGATGGCCTAATATACTCTCGGATGTGCTTCAAGGAGCCCGGTGTCATCGCAGGGAAGCGTGGCAGCGTACGTTACGAGTGCCTTTACGAATGAGCAAGCAAGACGTCTGCGTCTTGACAAAGAGGAGCGTTCTGTTCTTTCTGTATTCCAGCGTCTTCAAAGACGTTGCGGACGTGTTCAAGTTGGGCTTGACCAATGCTTAAGAGTCTCGTCACCATGTTCAAGAAATTAGGCCTACTTGAGGAAACACAGCTGCACCCACCACGGAAGCGAAATTTGAAGTATGTGCACACTTTTTTTTTGTTTTTTGAACTGATGGTATTATCAACTGACGACGCGACAAAAAGAAAAAAAGAAAAAGAAAGCAGTAGAAGAAAAGAACGTGACTGTTGTGATGGCTGTTTCACAACTTTTAATGGCAGTCGAGAAATAATATGCTTTATCGTCGTTGTTGTGTTACACTCAAACGTTACGCATTTCGAGCTGCAATACACTGCCTTAAAGAGCAAGAAAAGCAAAAAAAAAGCAAACAAGAAGGAACAGAGCCTATTCAGGCGACTTCTTTGGCTTTGAACACATTTGATGGGGCTTGTTAAGAATGGCGAGCTGCAAGGCGAAATTTCCACCCAATTACTACTGGGGGACAAGACGCGCATCCCCCACTCTCCGTCGCTGCAGCTAGGATGCGTTCGAGGAAGCGGGTTTTGTGCTGAAAACCGCCTCCATCCACCAGCCCCATCGCCGTTGTGACGGAACGAGTTCGGTGGGCGAACAATGGTGCCGGAGCTCTCCAGCGCGGACCTGATCTGCTGCGCATGAGCAAGCTGCCGCGGGAAAGCCGTTTTTGTTGCTTCCCATGCCTCGACCAGACGCAAGACAACGAGCTACCCACCATTGGCTCCGATACTTCCCGGAACGGCAGCTCTCCGACGCCGGCGTCGGGCATCGGAATGTGTGTGCCTTTGTGTACGTAAACTGTTCTGCGGGGCGGCGGCAAGTTGACGATGAGTAAACGAACATTCGCCGCCTTGTATCGCCGGCGGACCGAGTGTATAAAAACTGCTGTTGTGCGGATGCTCGATACACTTCTCTTGGGCAGTCATGTTAGACTGATACACTTCTCTCGTGCAGTCATGTTGGGCTGACACTTTTTTTCTCAAGCAGTCATGTTAGACTGATTTAATTTCCGTAAATAAACCAATTTTCCTCGTTCTCGATGAGAAGCAGTTCTTCCCTTCATCAGCGTTCTCAGCGTGGATAAGTTGGACAACGGCATGGGCCAGCTACCTCCGAATTCATGCCGGACTCCAATCTTGGCAACGGATCTCGAGCGATGGGATTGAGCCCCCAATCCTGACAGGCTGCAGCATTCTGCCACAGTAGAGACCACCACCTTGTTTGTGTGCCTGTATTTTTCTGACAATACCGCGAGCTCTTTGAGGGGGAATGACCAAAACTCCAGCGTTTATAGTGTGATTTGGTGACGTGGGGCAGGAGACGTGTGGTTGAAGAATAATTGTGTGTATTTGTAGGAGATTTCGGACCCTGGCTAGTTTGTGTGCGTGTGCGCACGTTTGAAATGCGTGGAATCTAGCATTTAGATATGTTGTACAACAACATCAAATAAAGAAATGGCCCTCTCTTGAACCTAAATCCAAGAAGAAATTATTAATGCGAAAGTATTATATAGATCATAAAGCGGAAAATCAGGTGGCGTGGCCGTAGATGGTACAAAACGTCACATGGTCACCGAGACGCACTCGTGCCACTGCTTGCGCGTTCTTTGTCGCCTTCTTCCACAACTGGCTCCGATGCGGCTCATCATGTCAGCTTTAAAAAGCTGATATGATGGAGGGTCAGTGTGGTATACCACACTGACCCTCCCTCTGCGAAGGCGCCGATGGCACTGTGCCACTGCCAGTAGGTGCGGTGATTTCGGTGAGTTCTGTCCTGCGCTCCGATGGAACCTTTGACTTCCACTGCTCAGTCAGTAGCTGCGCCCGGCATCTTTGGACGCCCACGCAAGTACGCGAACGAGGCCGAGGCACGTGATGCGAGAAATGATGCACGGCAATGTGAAAACCATACCATTGCGTTTCGTAAAACGAGTGGTCATCGGGAAGACGTCGCAATGCCTTTGCATTCATTCACGTTGGGATGCTTATGGGACTATGACTTTTTTTTTACGTAAGATAGGCACTGTTGAGTGAGTGCACGAACAGATAAATATTCTCGTGCAGTGAGAAACTGTAGCGACAATGACGGGTAGATATTTAACGCGGCGACCCGCAGAGAGTTGCTGCGGAAGAGTTTTATTGCGTAGAGCAGCTTCAGATAACCGCGTTTCAAACTAATCTAGACTATTCATAGCATATTGTCTTACTGGCTTTTTACATGTGTTCTTTAGTGCTAGCATCTTGTTGATCTATTGTCGTGTAACTTCATATTTATTGGGCCGTGCCACGTTTTCAGAAGCTCATGTTTCAGCCTCACCTTTTAAAAACGGCAACATAACAGCACATTTTCGCTGCAACGCGATGTCAAAAAAAAAAAAATAACTGCGGTAGCTTTGGTTGTGCTGGATATAGAATAAATTCTATTACGCATACCGGACAGGAAGTATATTCACCAGTGACTGATCTCACTGGATTGGCCTCAAACGCTTACATTTGCAAAAAAAAAAAACGGCTTGAAGTGTCAGTGTAGCATTCTCAATGTCCGTTTCTATAGATTAGGGATGTTTTTGTTGCCTGTCTAAGATTACTCAACCAAGGTTTGATATTGTCGGCAATCATATAGCAGACACTTTCATGTCTTGCCCCGGTATAATAAGAGATGGGCAGGGCAGCGAATGTGGCTGCCACAGTTCCACTAATTTCACAAGTGGCCACTGGTGCGCTGGGATCTTTGTAAAGCAGAGGCTTGGGCTCAAACGGGGACAGAGGCAGAGCGCACTCTTAGCACTGTGTCTCTACCTCGGTCCCCTATTTTGTGTGTGCATGGCTTTTCGTTCGTAAAGGCAGGCTGGAAGCTGTATTGTATGGTGTGCAAACATAAAAGTTATCACGACAGCGGTAAGCGTCGTTATATGTTAACAAGAGTAATAACGGCGCATCATTCGGGATCGAACCTGCGTAGTCTCGATTCTGAAAGTTCCACTCGGCCGATTCAAGCATGAAGACATGAATACCTGCTTGCATTCCTATGATACACAGAGAAGCGCACTGTGTCGGTGCCTGATTTCTAACAGTGATGATGACGAAGTGGTGTCGCAGCGGCGAAGAGTTGTGAAAGGCGGGGCTAAATTAATACGTGGCAGAGGGAGCGAACACGTGTAAGGATCTTTAAGGCGAACACGAAGATTATAACTATAGGAGGCAAGTGTTAGGAATAAAATAATAATGATAAACAAAGATGCTGTTAGGTTAGGGCAAGACAGATGAATTTTGATGATCCTTTTGTTCATATTCAAACAGTTCCTGCATCTTTTTCTTGCAATGAAAACGTGTTATTACTCAACGAAAAAGGCGAACTTTTCTTTTTTCCCTTAGAAAGATACCAATACTACGATAATGAACGTTTTTAAAACGTTGACCCCGTGGGTTTAACATTCCTTTCTAATCGGGGTGTTTTTTGCCCTCGACAATGTTCTGAAATTTAACTCTTTGTGAAGCTGTGCTTCAACATTAAACGACACGACACGTGTTAGTGTGAGGATTATGTTTGCGTGTATTCTAATTTTTATTTATTTTGCAATCATTGCAAGGGCTCTGTAAGAACTCGTAAATCTGGGCATAAATGCGTGCTGTGAAGATTGAGAAGGAACTGGTGCAATTAAACAAGGGGCATATGAAACGAATGATTCCTGACTTTTGCAGCCAAACAAATTAAATGAAACAAGAAGGGTTCTCTTCAGTTGCGGTTCTATGTGGTTATTAAGAAAATATTGATTCGTCTCTGTGGCTCTCCTTATGCTAGAGCGGCGCATAACGAGCTACGCAACATGCTTTAGTAAATGTTCTCATTAAAGATATTTGCAGGCTTATCGCTTTACTGTGTATTCTTAGGACATATAGACCGCCTCCTCGTGGTGGCATCACTAGGGAAATTAGAGCCCCGACAAGCAATCTTTCCTCCACTTGACAATGGGTTCGTGAATGACTTCACGAATAAATAACCAGTTGTTTCGCAACATTTGAAGAATTTTCGTGTTTCGTTATGAACTGCGAAAGATGCAATTCCTAATTCACTCTAATTCCCGCTTTGCTTCGCAGAAATAATGGTTGAAGACACTCATACGGTTGAGAATGGTGACGGTTGCGCACAATATATAGCAACGGTATGAATGCAGGAAAGCCCGAAGTGATACCAAAGGTGGCGAAGTTTCAAAATTGCACGGTATCGAAGCTGTAACTGGTGTCAGCTAACCACAGGCAGGAATATTTAAGTCGTCTGGAAGCGTAATTTGTTTGGAATTTATCGGAAAATGTGCGCGTGGCAGTTGTGAGTGCTATCGTTTGGCAGAACGCTAGCCAATCTTAAATTTGTGTTTGTGTGCAGCCTTTAAAGTACAGCATGCTGGTGCGCTAATGCAACGTGCACCTTCTGAGGCACTTCAGTTTTCCTGGTGAGAGAAGGTAAGTCGAGTTGCTCTCGAATCCGTGTTCGGTCGCCTCTTTCAGTCAGCAGAATTCAGTTACAGTAAACGAGACGGCATGTGTTTATGTGAAATGTGTTTACTACATAAGAAGCGTGTATATTCTGTTAAGTGTAAAGAAACATGTAAAGGTTGATCTGAACCAAGAGCATAATATTGAAACTGATAAAATTCATGCCATTCCCCTCGGTGAAGGTGGATGACCCGCGAAGCTGTGTATATGGACCCCTCAGCGGCGAACTGTCCATTGCAGTGCGTCAAACGCCATATGCACATAAATGGAAGGCGAGGCGCGACTAGTCGCTCCTCCACGATGTTGAGCGTCGGAAGGTGATGAGCCACCGGGCGGCATACATACCCATGTACAGTTGCAAGACGTGGCACGACACCGTTTGCTAACGAGTTCCGGCACGTATAACCGACAGGCACGTCACCGCACTCCGAGGGCACACACTGTTTCCCCGTAGCAAAGGCGATCACGCGTTGGTCGCAGAGCAGTAACAGTTGTGAGGTCACTCGAAAACCACAAGCGGTCACCCACAACATAGGCCTTACAAAATTGGTTTCCCAAAAACTCCCTCTAAAACCTGGCCGTTATTCCGGTGAAACGTTCCAAGTTTGTGGGATTGGGGCCACATGGACGGTTCTAATTTCTTTCCGCCTCGTGGTCATTTCAGGCAGCACGCTTACGGTACTGCCACCACGGCAGAGTGGAAGGAAAGGAAAGGAAATGCAGAAGCGCTTGGAACGCCATCAAAGAGAGGGTGGTGCGAACGTAGACATGACTGAGGCGGGTCAAGTGTATACTGTTTTTATCAGCTTAATATGTGATACGGTTTGCATTTGGACCTAAAATAGTAAACTTATTTTGCAAGTTGGCGGAGTGCTTAAAGCGTGCTTCCCTCCACCGCGGGACGGCCTGGGTTTGGACTATCTTCGGGATCGGCCGGTGCATGGAGAGAAATTCTCGATCTACACGGCTCGATATAGACGCACGCAATGTTTTCCAGAACCTAACTTAGCCATATACAGCTTCTCTGTAAAAAATAAAATAATATGGAGCAGAGCCAACGCATTTTGGAATTTAGGGTATTTGAAGCATTTTGCTCGTACCTCCCTACCCAGCATCGTTCAGGATTATGCAAAGCGTTAGCAAGTGGGCCAACGTGTTTTTGTACGACAAACAGCTGTGTGTCTTTCCTAGTGTGTGTTTGATGACCGCAGCAAACGACGATGACGACTATCGGGTGACTGCATGGTTTCTACTCCGGGATTTGAACTCTCCGATGAAACGTTAAAACACATTCGACATGAGCCAATCACGTACACGGTACAGCATCGCACTCTTTCTACGTAGCATTAGCTGCTACGAGAAAAGTTTTGGGGAATCTTGGTCGATTCCGAAAACAGGGACTCAGTATAGCACAACGTCGCAAAGCGCGAGCCATGACGACGAAAGAACACAATAAACTGGCACGTGACGCACGCGCCAGCTGTCTCACAGTACTGGTCGGATTTTGCACGAGAGGAGTACGCGTGCGATTACGCGAGTACGCGACAGGTTAGAGCATTGGTCTGCTGTATTCGCACGCAGAAGTTTGATTCCGCTGCGTTTATTACTTTTACAGAGTTTCGAAGTCTGGCCAGACAGGAAATATCGACCCCCTGCAAAGTGCCTGGGGTGAGGCAAGTAATGTTTCCCATTAAAAGGCTTGTTATCCCCTAAATCAGAGCCACCAAAAACGTTGGTTTGGATGACTAGGATTCGCGTTTTTTTGTGATTATCTCTTTTCAGATTTTTGCTCTTGTAAAGAAAACTGCAACGCACAATAGGCTTGCGCGCAGCATAGCTTAGCTCTGCCGAAAACGTGAGAATGTACCAAGCTGTCAGATTGTTCGAAGCGTAGCACTCAAGAACATTGTATTTGTGATGGCTGCAACAGCACAAATGGTACACTCATAAAAAAGAAAGGTCGCAGTGCTTGCTACCAATGGTGTCACATCACTTGCTAGCTTAATATAACCGCACTTGGTAACGATAAAGTCAGTAATATAGCTGACTAAACAAGGTAGGCACGGGTACTAATAGGACTCAGCTACCGATTCCGACGCAGTTAGCACGACTGGATTCAAAGTTTCTTTTTCTGCAACTCATATATCGGACTAACTGTGGAATACACCACAGCTGGTCCGGTATATGCAGCCGAGGTGAAAATAATTGTATTAAGTGGTGCTAACTGGCATTACACTGAGGTAGAAAATGGTGTGGCACTAGATAGTAACTACTACGACCTTTTTTTTAACGCGACAGCTTTAAAGAGTTCGTGTCGCAAAAAAGCCGGTGTCGTCGGTGTCAGCGGCGTTGACTGTGAGTGATAAATCCCGGCAGGCACTTCATGAATAAAAACAACTTGCAAGATGCGCTGGATGGGAATCGAACCAGGGTCTCCGGAGTGTGAGACGGAGACGCTACCGATCAGCCACGAGTTCCATGCTTCACAGTGGTACAAAAGCGCCTCTAGTGAATGCGGTGTTGCCTTAAAAACGAGCCGCAGAAAGTTATACTGCGGTGTATATCGGTAATTATGAACATGTAACTTACAGAAGTCGCACTTACACGAGTAGCGAAGTGCGTTTCCGCTACATTTCTTCGGCGCTTTCCGCACACGCAGAGCCATTTTGCGGCAAACACAGAAGACCCCCTCCTCTCAATGTATGGCGATGCCCCGACAGGTGGCGCGCCACGCGCGCATTGGGGCTGTGCGGGGACCGGTGCGAGGCGCGTCGCGGCCCGGACTCCCTCTCCCCTGACGACGCTTCGCCTTGCTCCCTCACGGGTTGCAGAATCAAGCGTCCTTCCTTTCTTTAGATCCCTATCTATCTTTCTGCCCGTGCCGATCACGACGTTTGGATGGCGTGCATCGTTTCCCCCTCGGAGACACCGAGTTCTTTGTTTCGTTCCGCTTGCTCAGGCGCACGTTTCGTTGCCGCGCCGAACGCTGCGTTGCTCGACGCTCACCGCGTCCGATGCGGGGCGCCTCGTAAGTGTTCGCTGCGCCGTAGCCCATTGTCTTACACCACTTGACGGGTCGACGGGAACGCTGTCGCGTTCCACTCTTGAAGGCGAAGCTTAACGTCATCCAATTTTTTTATGCGAAGCATATTACGAGGGCTCAACCCAGCTCCTCAGGCGCGGCGGTGACCATGAAATCACGTGACACCGTGACGTCACGACAGAGGAGAAGTGGCTTTGGCTCAACTCTTGCAAGACGGGCTGGGTGGGAATCGAACCAGGGTCTCCGGAGTGTGGGACGGAGACGCTACCACTGAGCCACGAGTACAACGCTTCAAAGCGGTACAAAAGCGCCTCTAGTGAATGCGGTGTTGCCTTAGAAACGCGCTGTTTCTAAGGCGTGCGTCTCTTGCTCAGGCGCACATTTCGTTGCCGCGCCGAACGCTGCTTTGCTCGACGCTCACCGCGTCCAATGCGGGGCGCGTAGTCGCTGCCCTGTAGCCCATTGTCTTACACCCCTTGGCGGGTCGACGGGAACGCTGTCGCGTTCCACTCTTGAAGGCGAAGAAGTAATGCATGAGTTGTTTCTTCGTCTAGCCGAACCAAATATAGCCAAGCAACAGCAGTTCACCAGGCTAAACAGTGGTTCAACAACTAAAATAAAGGCTAGTATGCTTCGCATCCTGGGCTTAACCTTACCTAAGCCACAGCCATTTTTTGTTTTTAGAGTGTAAGCTTTGCTTGCGGTGGCACAACTAAACAAAGCGAATGGAAGCTTATCTAGCTATTACAAATAAACAAAAGACACACAAGTAAATGGGAATATGTTGCTCGGGCGGTCTACACTGAAAGCGAAGGTCAGAGTCTAACTCAGTGGATCGCTCTGACAGGATACGTCTCTGGCCAGAAGGAGCGTCGCTGGGGCCGCTGCTTTTTGCTACAATGGGTTTCACAGATATTTCTGTTTTGTAAACTATTTTTTTAACATCAAAGCTGTGAAGGACCATTGCGCGACGGTTTCCGTGAGGCTGAGAAGGCCAGCGTGTGATGACGTGTTCCACGACATATGCAAGTTCAACGCAACGTGTCGGAGCCCAGAACTTGCCTTGAAACATAATGACAAAACGTTAAAAATAAGAAAACTGCGTAATTCTCATTTATATAGGCAACAATTTATACGAATGTTTTTTTAACCAATAATTCGTAGTTCTTGCTTTTACGAACTCTACGCTGGAAGTGACATGGGTGTCTGTACGGTTGCGGCATTAACATCTGACGATGTGATGCTGCCGCGCAGCGTGGAAGCCGTCACTGAGAACAGCCAGCGCTCGAACACTGCTGCGTTCGAGCACGATCACGGCTGGTTCCTCTTAGTGACGCTGCTGCGTTCGAACGAGGCCGTGAGTCAGCAAACAGACCCCTGATACTTCCGAAGGGTGTGTGAACTCGCTTACACAGCTTTGCTGTCTTTGGTGTACCAGCTGCCGGATTCGCATATATGTCTGAAGGATATTTTGTTAAAGAAAGCACTAAAGCTGAACCTGAACTGGCACATTCATTTACTAAATGCGGAGTTTTACTATACCTGTGTAAATCAAAGTTGCCCTACTGTAGTATTACCGCCGTTAAAAGAGTGTGTTTGGACACGAGTAATCAGAGAGCGGCATTTTATGGTTTAGGGTCACTTGGAAAGCCGCTGGGGAGCAGGTCGGAAATCACGTGAGGCAATGAAAGGACCGTAAACGCTGCGCTGTATCAGCTCCTTTTACTGCTCGTCGATGCGGCGCAGTGACCAAGGAATCTTCTCTATTGGGCGGACACGCATTGATTATTTCCATTTCGTTCCGCCTCTTGCGTCTGCGTGAGCTTTCTTGCATGTTTCCTTTCGCTCCGTGTACTTTTGCTTGCGGGTATTACAGTGCGCGGAGCGTCATTTAAGCAGTGAATAACTGTCTAGCTAGGCTTTTGGAGGTCTGCAATTATGGCCTTATTTACATTCCCACAAAAGCACAGGTTCGTGTGCGTGTGCCTCTATCGTCGAGTATCCTAGCCCATGGGCGCGCATGTGTGTGTGTGCGTGTGTATGTGTTTGCGTGGCCGTGGGCCGTGGAAAGCAAGGAGGGGTTTTCACCATAGGTTCAACTTTCATTGCGCAAAGCTCTTTCCGATGGTCGTCTGAGACGCCGGCTATATTGAATTGCGAGACGTTTTGCTAAGTTCTATAAATAGGCTTTATACCTGTGCTAATGACAACAGTCTAGATTTAAACTGGAAATAACGCTTGCGAAGTCCTTGCATGGCTCACACCTAAATTTTTGTAAGTAAGGCTGCTTGTAAGACTACTGAACAATAGACCATATTCACACTATCAATCAGGTGATAGAGAAATGCGCGGAATATAACTGACCCTTATATATAGCTTTCATTGATTAGGAGAAAGCATTTAATTCTGTCTAAACCTCAGCAGTCATGGAGGCATTACGGAATCTGGGTGTAGACGAGCCGTATGTAAAAATACTGAAAGATATCTATAGCGGCTCCACAGCCACCGTAGTGCTCCATAAAGAAAGCAACAAAATCCCAATAAAGAAAGGCGTCAGGCAGGGAGATACAATCTCTCCAATGCTATTCACAGCGTGTTTACAAGAGGTATTTAGAGAACTGGATTGGGAAGAATTGGGGATAAAAGTTAATGGAGAATACCTTAGTAACTTGCGATTCGCTGATGATATTGCTTTGCTTAGTAACTCAGGGGACCAATTGCAATGCATGCTCACTGACCTGGAGAGACAAAGCAGAAGAGTGGGTCTAAAAATTAATCTGCAGAAAACTAAAGTAATGTTTAACTGTCTCGGAAGAGAACAGCAATTTACAATAGGTAGCGAGGCACTGGAAGTGGCAAGAGAATACATCTACTTAGGGAAGTAGTGACGGTGGATCCGGATCATTAGACGGAAATAACCAAAAGAATAAGAATGGGCTGGGGTGCGTTTGGCAGGCATTCTCAGGTTATGAACAGCAGGTTGCCATTATCACCCAAGAGAAAAGTGCATAACAACTGTGTCTTACCAGTACTCACCTACGGGGCGAAAACCTGGAGGCTTACGAAAAGGGTTCTACTGAAATTGAGGACGACGCAACGAGCTATGGAAAGAATAATGATGGGTGTAACTATAAGGGATAAGAAAAGAGCAGATTGGGTGAGGGAACAAACGCGAGTTAATGACATCTTAGTTGAAATCAAGAAAAATAAATGGGCATGGGCGGGACATGTAATGAGGAGGGAAGATAACCGATGGTCATTAAGGGTTACGGACTGGATTCCAAGGGAAGGGAAGCGTAGCAGGGGGCGGCAGAAAGTTAGGTGGGCGGATGAGATTAAGAAGTTTGCAGGGACGACATGGCCACAATTAGTACATGACCGAGGTTGTTGGAGAAGTATGGGAGATGCCTTTGCCCTGCAGTGGGCGTAACCAGGCTGATGATGAGGGTGATGAAGGCTGCTTGAAAGGTTAATAACCACGCACGATGCCCCGCTTGGCCACTACAACAAAGTTGCACTAATATACTCTTGATGATGGCCATATTATCTATACTTGCCACGCATTTCAAAGCTATACCCTTTCGCCCAGTGCACGATAGCAAACCGAACTTGCGTCTCGTTAACCTTCCCTGCCTTTCTTCTCTTCTATTTCTCAATCTCTCAAAGCTGAAGTTCGAAAACGAAGCAACTGTTCAGATTCCCGGACCTGCACATGGAATGTCTCGAGAAAGACAAACTGTGGAGATATCATAAGAAGCCAAGAAACACTGACACAAAGGACAACAAAGACTAAATTACTTGTGCTTAATAAATGAAATAATGAAATGATAAATTAACGGAAATGAAAGTGGATGAAGAAACAGCTTACCGCAGGTGGGGAGCGATCCCACAACCTTCGAATTTCGCGTGCGATGCTCAACCAATTGAGCTACCGCGGCGCCGTTTCCCCATCCACTTGCTTGGCTAATTATGTTTGCTAGCAGAAACCTGGGAGTGTTAGCCAGCGCCACCACTCACAGACCTTGATGGCGGATGTGGAACATCCTTTCTGCCGCAGGCGTCACGAGAACGTGATCTGTTTGGGTGAAGGCAACCGGCCAATAAACCCACGCATACTACCTAAACGCATCAACAATGCCGGATAATTTCCCCATTGTTGTCCTTGGTGGCTTCTTATGATATGACTAATAAAAAATCGGGCCGCTCGGTTAACCCCCTTTCTTCTCGTTTAGACAGCGGAGATGCAATTCAGACTAGTTACGCTTGCCTCTTGACTTTGTCATGGCTATGAATTTTCGCATACGCTAAAGTGCCTCTGCAATGTTGACGGTCGCACTGTTTCTTGGTGGGACTAGTTTAGCGTTAATATTTTAAAAGGCTTACAACGTCATGAAATACAAAAAAAACGAGATCAAAAACCACAAATAACGGCACCAACTTGTTTAGTAGACTGCTGCCAAATATAATTCCCCGCCATTGAATGTAGTTTGCCGATCAGCATATGTAGAATACGTTCAGCTTCAAAAAGGCATTGTGATGCAAAAAAGGTGCAATGAATAGAGTACAGGCCCCACAAAAGCAGTGAGCAAGTGAGCCTGCGATTGAAAACCCTGTGGATCGAGAATAAAGATTGAAGCACTAATCGCAAAAAAAGAAAAGCATCTCATTTTTGGGGCTGGTGAATTTGCATTTTTCCTGAGTAAACGTTATTTAAAAACGCTTCCTCAATTCTGCTCTCTCAAGTGACACTTTCATTGAAACGCGTTGCTTGCTATCGACGAAAGAAGGCTATTCATTCGAGCGCGAACAGGGTGTAATGAAGTTTCGCAGGAGCCTTCTGGTTTTCGCGCTTTGTCGTCAGCGATGATGGGCACTTACAAAAATGTTTTACAGTATTCATTGTATTGTCTCTTTATTTGCATTCTGCAAAAGAGAAACATATACCAGATGTTTCATTTGGAGCCCTGCTGTCATTAGTGCGTTCCGCGCTGCGCTAATAAATTCAGCACCGTAACATTGGTATGTGAAATTTGAAATCGAGTTCTCATTATGCGTATAATTTAAACGGGATGTGAATGGCACAACTGGGCGCTGTGGCCGACACATAGGTTATGTATATTACAAAATACATAGAAATGCTCATACAAGACAAACTAAATGGTATACCAAAATAGGAAGTATGTACAGGAGATACAATATAATAAGAAAAAGGGTGATCCTTTCCCGTACTTTCCACTATTTCAATACGAGTATATTGTAACACGTTGGTCGAGGCTTCAAAAATTGTTTAGTAGTCTGATTTAAATAGCCTTATGCCAAATAGTTCAATGTTATACCACGAACAATTGCAAAAGTGTTACGGTCACCAACCACAACTTGTTCGAACGAATAACATATCGTGATGCCTTCGTCAAACTGAGCGAAGCTTCAATAAGATACCGCAATTTTTGTGCAAGTTGCAACTTATTTTTTCGCCACGAAATGAAAAGCTACTGCACTTTTGTTACACAGCTTACATTTCGTCAATGACTTTCGAATAAAATGACGGTCTTCGTTTTCATGGCGAATTCATGGAACGCACCGCTATTGGCGTTTCTCTGGCGCGTGACTGCCAGCATCGGTGAGAAACACAGAACCTATACGCTTGAAATCGCACAGTGTGTGCTCCTGTGTCATGCTTTCAACCTATTATGTTGTGGCTTTTGTTGTTTGTAGCAAGCGCTATAAATTCAGAAGCACTTGAAGTCGCGCCTTATCACCTCTGATGCAGGCGCCGAGGAGGCAAGCCTGCGGGGAGTGCTTCTCCTCTAGTGCTAGGGCCCACGCACAGTAAACCAGCGCCGAAGGTTCCGTCTGGCTCGAAACCGTCCGCTGCCGTCTAGTTCTGTCAAAGAGGAAGCAAAATATCCTACTTGTGCTGTCAAAACAAAAGTATCGTGACTGTTCCCCATTGTACAATGATTTTGATCTTCTTGAAATGAGCTAGAAAGTTGCAAAAACAGATGTGGAATTGTACATCGTGCGTTATGTGGTCATTCCAGGAAGTTATACCGTTGAAAGCTACTGTACTTGCAAGCGTAGTGAAAGCCCAGAAAAGTCATCGGAGCATTGCCGAGTCTTAACCAACGACGGCGTTTTAGATGTCGAATTTACAGAGCATGCTTCGGCTCGCTACTTTGCCCTAACAATAGCGTGAAACTGTAAAGCTGGGCATCAAACAAGCATTTGGATTCAGGCAAAAGTGCACACCAGCTTTTTCTAGCCCCTACTGCGTAACGCATGTTTCCGAGAAGTGCACGTCAATGAACGTTATCGGTGTAGATGGAATTTGCTGAATGAGAGGCTAAATAGTCCTTTTGCCTCTAAACGGCTTCAACACTCACTTCCTGGCTATGTCGCGTAGAGGGGCGCTGCAGATTTCAAGTGTCCACGTCACTTCCACTACGTAAACGGAAGCATCAGCGCCAACAAGACAGTGAAGTTGGATAGTTGGTGCTGTTGTTGTTGCCTAATAATTGCCCACTGATCTGGCGGTAGGCTACATTAGAGCCGGCTATCATAATACACCCTTGAGGAATACGCACACACTTGTCACAAACACCCAAACATACTAAGTCTACCAAAAATAATTGTGAACAAAAGAAAACAAACTAAACCAAATAGAAATGACCCGTAGGCACCCGTGTTAGGTAAGAGTTCATCTATACACTGTACAATAGAAACATAACGATATGCATAATAATCGAAAGTTTTCTTTAAAGTTTGGCGTATCGAAAATGAATCGCACGAACGTGCTTGTGCCAGGTACTAATAGTCTTTCGGACAAGAATAATAAGATCTACTTGGGCCTCGATATTTTGTAACCCCATTTTTATAATTTGACAAGAACTAAACCATTCGACAAGGCAGTGTGCTAGAATTGAGTATGCTGTATTTTGTTTACGCGTTATATAGCGTTTGTAAAGGTCGGGCAGTAGAATGCTGATTATGAAAATTTATCGCGGAGTGCAATGAAGTGACCAAGGCTGCCAAAAAAAAATATTCGAGTCAAAACAGAATAAAAATGCAATGAAACAAAGTATACGACATAAATAAGCCTTAAGAATGCTGTTTGCGATAAGTTGACAAATTATTCAAGAAACGCAAAGGCGACTGAGTGTTCCCCTAACGTCTTGTTAGACAAGCTTGCCTGTGGACATAAACTAACAGTTTACTTCGAAGTAAGCTAGAAACCCTAGAAACACTAGCATGGCACTGCGAGCTGAAAGCGAGAAAATTGATTTCAAGGGACTCTCCCTGCAAGACGGTGGGGCGCGGCCACATTGTGGAATTTACCTCCTTATTTTCTATGAGAGCAACATTCTCTCTGTTCGGCGTAACATTTCAGGAAGCGAATGCACGGGGCATATCACGATGTGAGGAAGAGCACGCACACTGCTCGGCGAAGATGACAAAAGAAAGCAAAAAAAAAGAAAGATAGCAAGAAATAAAGGCGACAAAGAACGCTTTGCTTTAAAACAAAACTGATGAGATTCGTGGATTTAGTATAGTCAAGACACCAGCGACTAAGTTGTTTCTACCAGACCAGATCATATATTCATTGATTATAGTGACTCTAAATGAGGCTCGTGGAAGCGTACGTCGTTTAATATTGTTACACACGAGGTGTTTTAATGCAGAACCAGATGAATCTGGTTGATAGGTGCGGTTGTTGAAGAGCGGTCTCGCGGCAGCTTGGCTAACGTCGTTCTCTTCTTTCTTTCATCTAGTTGTCTGCGCAGCAGGCGTGGTTCATGACAGCTTGTGACATTTCCCCGCTGGCAGACGAAGCCCGCCGGACGAGTCAGTCATCTCGTGGGTTGTAACGCCTCTGACGCGCGACGTGTGTCACTTCAGTCTTGGCCGAGCGTCGTCCACTGCTCGTGAGACTCGCAATGCGGTAGTTTACTTCGCTGAGGCACTCCAGAATAACGTAAGGGCCGACATAGTGGGCGAGAAACTTCTAGCACAAGCCACGCTTCCGCAACGGCGTCCAGAGCCACACAAGGTCATCAGGATCGAAGTAAACGCGGCGATGACGCCCATCATAGCGTATCTTGGACCGGTCCTGCGATGCTAGGGTGCGTAGCCTAGCGAGGCGTCGCGCTTCTTCTGCTCGATATAGGATCTCATTAATTGATTCATTGCCATGAGCGAAGTAGGGAAATATGGTGTCGAGGGTGTAGCGTGGCAGACGAGCATACAGAAGGAAAAATGGTGAGTAACCAGTGGTCTCGTGTCTCGCGGTATTGAAGGCATAGGTAATCAAAGGCAAGATACTGTCCCAATTCCTGTGTGCTGAATCGACGTACATGGACAGCATGTTGGCAAGCGTTCTGTTTGTGCGCTCAAGGAATTGTCAAGGAATTACACGCAGCACGTACCAAAGTCTCCATAATCGTACTAAATGTGTAGTGTTGCGATAAACTGCGCCACTCGCGACGCTGGCTTATACAATGCGATAGCGCAAGGATGAAAGGCTGCAGCTTTTATAAGCTTTGTATTGAGCCGTTGCACTTTGGTCTCTTCATGTCCTTTTGCGCAAGCGATGTTAAACTTAACACTGCAAATGGCTACAGTTTAGCGCGCCTATGTACTCAGCAGATAGGGTTTTATTATATTGCTGAATGACCTCTTCAAAGCGCACCTCTTAGGGCGCATTCACACTTGCGAGTCGCAGAGGTCGTGCGACTGCCAGTCACCTGCGACCAGGCAGCGGCTCGACAACACCAATGTTGACACTTGCAAGGTCCCCTTCAGCAACCTGTGGGTCGTCTTCTCGTTCGAAACGAGAACTCTCAGGAAGAACGTCGTTCACGCGCTTGCGGGCGTTTCTTTTTTGTCGCCGGCAATGACAACCGGATGCACGAAGTCTCGCGCGCTACTTCCGGGGCATTGTGATGTGATGTCCAAAATTGTGATGTCCATAACAGGCGCTTTTGACCATGATGCACCGTTATTTATCTGCTCTCAAGAAGCTGAGACGTGCTAGAACATTCATAATTGAGTCCAGACATTCAAACACGGATCAATGGTAATGTGGGTAATTCTAACTCTCTCTATGTCTATTTCCTCCCCTTCCCCTACCTTTCAAGCACTACAACTGCGGAATGTATATATGTAGCTGATTACATATTTATGATTCGCAAAAAAAGCATAAAATTATCTTTGCGGTATTCATGTTCGCAAACATTTTATAATTTTGTTGGGACCATATGTTATAGGAATGTGGATAATGTTAAGTGATGGTATTCTAAACGAAAACTTAGGCAGATTAATTTGACCACTTTATGTCAGGCTGGGTAGATGCCAGTCCTTACTACTGTCATAGTCTCATCGTAGAGGACCCTTACCGGAGTGATAACCAGTGCCACGGAAAAATTACTGCTATGATACTTAGATAAAAGAGTTTGCGCCACGGTTATGGCTTTTACGAGCCTGTGTCGTTAGTATTTTGGCGCACATGCCAGACATTAGGCACAGACAGGGCGTTTTGTTGCTCCTATTTCTTGAAATACCGCCATGCAATACAGGTTCTAACATCTTACATAAATCCCGATGCAACAATAAATATCTAAGTGCAAATCTCACTTGAATGGGTGTGTTTTTAAAAATTATTTTCATGCTTTTCCAGGCGCAAAACACGTAGCTAGGGGTACCATGACTCTTTTTTGTTTCATTTGCGTTGCCTTGCACCACTGTGCATTTGTCGTATGTGCAGAGCTCAGCGACATGCACTGACACCAGTGGTGACAAGCAATAACAGGCAGCATTGATGCTGAGCTACATAATAACCTGGGACCACCGGATTTCGAGCGAATAAGTTTTGCGCTACGCGCAGGAGCCACATAGCCCGCTTTAGCGAGCGAGCAGTTGTCCAGAGTAAACCGCTGATTGAACGTTTAGTTGCAGAGTCCCGTTTTCTCTGTATTTTGTGGCAATGCCTTCACGCAGCGCAGTCATCTTTTTCTTTTTTTTGTGGCTCTTGAAACGGTAACAGCTTTTGTGTTTTCTCTTCGCCACCTGTCTCTTCCGACCGATGCTGCATACTTACCCTCTGCTTCACCTCGGCGTTGGTAGGCGTACGAGGCGCTATTCTATATTGTAGCGCTTGCGGTTATGGCTGCTGCTTATATGACTACTTTTTTAAAGATAGCCCTGCGCTCAACTGAGTTTAAAAAAATTATTTATCTCAATAAGGCAAACAGGGCACCGCACAACTAGAATGCGCTAATGCTTGCTACTCCTTTTGGTTTTGGCTCCAGTGTAGCTGAATGGGACGACAGTCTGCTTTGGCTTTCTGCAGCACAAGAGCTGTAGTGGCTCAATGGCAGTGGCACTTTGTTGCTGAGCAAAATGTCATGTCCTCGATGCCCTGTCACTGAGGCCGCATATCAATGGTGGCGAAAAGTAAAGGCGCTAGTATAATTAGACTTAGGTGCACGTAAAGGAGTCCTCGCTGGTCAAAATCCATCCGGAGCCCTTCACTACGGCGTCTCCCATAAAACAAGGCATTATTACTGGGCGCAAAACTCCTCAATTCGATTGTGTACGCACATGTCACCTGCATCTTGCTCGTATTTCATCAGGCGCGTCGATTCGTTGGGCATCACCCAAAAGCTTGCCTAATTTTTTTATTTACAGGAAGTGCTCGCCTTCGGGGGAGCACTGATGACATGTATCTGAACGCAACAAAGTCGACAATGTCAAAACAATGTAAGCAGGATAAAATGTTAATATTTTACCTTCATTATCTCAAATTGCGACTGCAGATCTTGAATAATGGACGCTGGGCTGCATGAGCGTTATAGAAAGCCTGCTATCAGAACTAATGAGAATGCAGCTGTGTACTTGTACAGCAAATATGCCTTCAATTTAATCGTGCATCCTGCAGCCTATCTAACCATGGATCACAATATAGCCAAACGTATCGGATGATGGCGAGGGCTTTTCTTTCAAATCGCACCCTTGCGCTGCGTCGAATAAGCAGATAGGCAAGATGGCTGAGGGTTACTATGAATGGCTTGTTGTAAATAAGGCAAACATGCAGTGACGAAGTTCGGTTTGTGGTCATTTGGATGCAGAGATAAGAATAAAAGGAAATGCTTCTTGTTAACGTGACAGCATTATCCGGTCTATTAGCATATACTTATGGACGAGAAAAGAAGGGAGCTAAATATAAATGTATATTGCGAGACTACACCATCAGGGTGAGCACAACATAGCAATAAAGCAAAAACGCGCTGATGGATGTACTCAAAGGCGCAATCCGGCCAGTCACAAAAAGCGCAATTTCTTCCGTGTTGCCAATTAGCGAGTCAGCTTTTAGATATTTCATGCATTTCGGGTTTCCTTAGAGTATATTGCTGCTCAAATATTTGATTTTATCAAAAAATAGTAGAAGCAGCAGAATAATTTTCTACTGACCTGTATAGTACCAAGTGTAGCCACGCAACCGTCAATGGAAATAGTGATGAACAAGACATGGAGGCTTCTTTTATGCTAACGATGAAGTCATGAGGAACTTGCAAGAAATTTCCTGCGGAAAAGCAGCCTGGAGAAGATGGAATAACAGTCGCTTTAATCACAAATGAAGGAGATATGCTTGAAAAGCTTGCGGCTCTTTATGCGCAATGCCTCAGGACTCCAAGTTTGCCTGAGAGCTTGAAGAATGACCAACATTATACTAATCCATAAGAAGGGAGACGTTGAAGATTTAAAAAAAAGATTATAGCCCTATAAACTTGATTTTCGTAATGCTTGGAATATTTACCAAGATAATTTAAGCAAAAACACCACAATACTTGGCTTCAATCAACCAAGAGGACAGGCTAGCTTCAGGAAGGGATCATCTACAATGGATCATGTCCATGTCATCAATCAATTCAGAAAATCATGGAGTACAATCAACATTTTTATATGGCTTTCATAGATTATGAAAAAGGCATTTGATTCAGTAGAAATACCCGCAGTGATGTCACCATTGCGTAATAAAGAGCACAGGATTCATGCGTAAATATCTTGGGAAATATCTATAAAAAATTCACAGCTACCACACTTCTCCACAACAAAAGTAGAAAATTATATCGAGAAAGGGGTAAGGCAAGGAGACAATCTGTCTAATGCTATTCACTTCATAGCATTCAAGCTATTAAATTAGGAAGGCTTAGGAGTGAGTATCAACGGCGAATATCTCAGCAACGTTCGGTTTGCAGATGACATTGTCCTGTTCGGCAAATCTGGGGACGAATTACAACATATGATAGAGGACCTTCATAGAGAAAGTGTAAGTGACCGGGGTAGCAGATTAATATGCAGAATACAAATAGAACGTTCAATACCATGGCAAGGCATCGAAAATTCAGCATTGCCAGTAAACCTCTACAGTATGTAAAGGAGTACAGGGAGTACATTTATCTGGGTCAATTACTCACAGGGACCCTTGTCATGAGAAGGAAATTTACAGAAGAATAAAAGTGGATTGGAGTGCATGTGGCAGGCATTTCCAAGTAATTACCGGTAGCTTACCGCTGTCGTTGAAAAGAAAAGTGTACAGTCATTGCATGCTACTGGTGTTTCAATATGAGGCAGAAACTTGGAGGTTAACAAAGAAGTTCAAGAAGAAGTTAAGGACCGCGCAAAGAGCGATGGAACGAAGAATGTTAGGCGTAACGTTAAGGCGACAGGAAGACAGCAGTCTGGATCAGAGAGGAAACGGAGACCGCCGATATTCTAGTTGGAATTAAGAGAAAATATGGAGCTGGCAGGCCATGTAATGTGTAGGGCAGATAGCCAGTGGACCATTAGAGTTACGCAGAGGGTGCCAAGGGAAGTAAAGCGCAGTCGAGGACTGCAGAAAGTTAGGTGGGGTGCTGAAATTATCACATTTGCAGGCGCAAGTTGGACTAAGTTAGGAAAAGACAAGAGTAACTGGAGATTGCTCGGAGAGACGTTCGTCTCGCAGTGGTCATAAAAATAGGTTGATGGTGCTGACGATGATGAAAATGATGATGATGATAAGTTTATTCTTATATGAAGTGCTGGTAGTACAAAGAAACAGAACGACTTACCTCGCTTTCCTCTAAATAAAAAAAAATTGGGCAAGCTTTCGTGTGATGCCGAACGAAGGCATTGCGCAGTTTTCCGTAAAAAAAAAGAATTTCTTGAAACAAAGCTATTACATTGTAGAAAACTAATATTCGGCATATTTAGGCAAGGGACTCTCAAGGAGTCTAATGAGATGGATCTGTGTATTGACTGAGAAGGACATAGGTGCAACAACTCGCACCTGACAGACGCTCAAATTCACAGATATTGGGAGAAGAGCTCACAATAAAGACAGAGGGCTTGGGCAGGTATAATATTGCCAATAAAAGTGTGACGCTTGAATGGGATTGTAACGGGGTAATGAGTTGTATGTGTGGTATGTATCTTACTGGTGAAATAATAAATAACTCATAAGGTTGCGGAATATTTTACCAAATAAATAGTATAATATAATCTTATCTTTTGTAAGGAACTTAGCAAAAAACATACTGCAGTCAAAAGCCTGCGAGCTGATAACACATCTTTTTGGAACAACAACAAAGTTGTAGTGTAAATTACTTACAGCAAAAAATAACATTGCTGGGAATGAATCATGCGCAAGCTCAAATGTTTTGAAGCATCGCTTTCACATAGGAGATCGAGTTTATACGAAGAGGCTGCAGTGTTCTCGCTAAATACAATTAACTTCCGCTTCTATGCTTGCCAGCTTGCCTAATTTTGAGACGGAAGTATGAATTCTGTCAAAGTACGAAAGAAACTGAACTTACGATAAAAACAAATGAAGCTTAGGTCGAAAAAGAAAAGCATTGAAAGGAAGTGAGATGACGCGGTGAAACCGGGAAGTAAATGATGGAACTATCAGTCACAGAGGCCGACGAAAAGCTCGTCATTTCCTTCCGGACTGTCATGGCAGTCCTCTGTAAGGTTCTTCCCACTATACCAGAGCTTTCAATGTCTCTACAGCAATGATGAAAAAGCTTCCGGTCTTACTTTAAATTTTACCATCTATACTCATGTTGTACCTGAAGTTTCACTTTTATTGTTCGGGTGAGACTATGGAAAGTTTCACATCATAGAAAGCTTGCAACATGTGTTGGCCGTTTCTACTTCACTCCACTTTGTTAAATACGAGCACTATGCGCTGGGAACAATTTATTGGAGTAACTTGAACTGTGTGAATGAGAAAAGATTCTATTTTGCTAAACTATGCTCCATCGTTGCACGGAATCTAAAAGGCGTGCCCATGGGCGTCAGTAGCACGATGTCCTGCAAAGAAACACATTTCCATTTGTGAATCTTGCAGTTGTGATGTTCCAGCTGCTGAAGGTAAAGGCGTAACCAGGGGGGGGGGGGGACTTATTGAGCGTCAGCCGCCATAAAAAACTGGGGAAACTGAAAAAAAACAGCTCAAGGGAACCAGATTTGTGTCGGACGATGACGTGAAAGAGTCAGTTACCGCCTTTTTGAAGCAGCAATCCAAGAAGTTCTATGAGACGGGAATCACGCGACTCGTTAGTCAGTGGGCCATTGCATTTGCACAAAAATGTACAGAAGGTTCTTGAATGACAGATGTTCATTAAAAATATGTGTCCTCAACTTGTTTATTTCATGGCCTTTATATTTTTCATATAAGCGGCCAACACTGCTTTGCTAGTTTCGAACAGATAAAGTTGGTGTGAGATTTTCTTTACAATTTACATAGACAAAAAAACATTGAAACATTGGTATCAGTTATTTAGGGTACAATTCTTGGGACAGACGAGTATATTCTTTCATTAGAAAATACACATTTTACTTATCTTCACAGTGCGTAGCGTTCAAATTCGTTTGCAGCCTATTAGGCTATGGCAGTGCAGTTATTCATGTCTCTGATTTCTCCACAAATTCCATAACGAGGAGGCCGAGCTGCAACGTAAGCGCCTTCCCCCCCCCCCCCCTTCCAATGAACGAACTTTCTCGCTACGCCATTGGCTTAAGGTTATTCCATGCGCATGTAAATATCCATTGTCGGATGAAGGTGAAAACAAACCACGAGAGATTCCTTTGAGGACTCCGATTCGACCGCTGCTAGAGAAAACAAAAACCGAAAGACGCGAAAAGTGTGCTTCTCCACGCGATATACAGTACATTAGAAGGCTTATGCTATTTTTTGCCAATCCAAGGCCATATTGAACCAGTCAGCATGTCTTTGCCGTAGGTTTGGTTGAAGAAAGGTCAGGTATCGAACGCATTGCCTCTCTTGTAGTGAAACCTTGCACGGTGGCTTACCTGATCTAAATCTACATATGGAGCCACGTCTATTATAGCACGGCGTTCAACAACAAAACGAGTACGCGAATGTGTACAGACACTATCGAACGAAGCATACACGCAGTGTCGCTCAAAAGGCTAACAGACTACTCCGAGTGCTATCTAGCGCCTTGTCATGTTTTAGTGCGTTGGTATACTTGGGCACTTCCCGAACTTTCCGAGGGCTATCTATATATCTATGCAGTGCGTATTTATCTATCTATGTATGTTTTTGTCAAACCATTTTCCCGCATACCTGGGTGACTGGAGACTCAAATGGGTGGCGCGTAAGGCTGTTGTGCTGAGGTAACAAAGTTCAAAACCAACCAACAGACCAACTTGGGTCACTGACTATGCGGCAATGTTTACATAAGTGCCGCTCTTCAAGAAACCTCTTGCATGTCGACATGGGTCACTGTAGAAGCGAGACTGGGTAGGCACTGCTATTCGAAGAAACTCTTCGAGGTCGACTTGGATCAGGGGGTATGTGCCCGAGTTGTGTGCCACTCTTCAAGGAACGTATTCGACGCCAACTTGAGTAACTACTCATGTGCACTGGGAAATGTGCCGCTCCAGAATGACGAAAAACATCCCCTAAAGTTATCCGATGCTGAGCGAAATCGAGCTCACGTCACAAGGATTCTTCATGGACAGCAACCCGACGTGTACGCAGGCAGCGCTACAAATGCATCGGGTATGTACTGCTTTTCAATGAAAGTCTTTCAGGCCAACGGTTTAGTGAGCTGCGCCATAAATTCAATGAATGAATTCAAAGAATGAATTCTCCTATGAACATGTGACCAACTTAGGTTACTGATTGATTATGTGACACTCAGCGTGCGGCAAGTGACGCAATAATTTTCAGCATTCGCAGGCAGCGGCGCGCCACACTTCTCGTCTCGTAGTCAACACGCGAACTTTTGGACAGCACGATTAGATGGTGCAGCTTGGCCAGAAAAAAAGAAAAGCGAGAGAGGAGCCCGGCGGCCCCATTGGGCGTTTCTCAGCGTTCGCACGCACCGGCGCGCCATGTCTTTCGGAGGCCACGCGCATGCTTCGCTGCGGTGGCGCTAGATGGCGTGATGTGTTTTTAGGGAAGCGCGAAAGATGAATCCTGGTGCATTAGACGCTTCATGCATAACTAGTTTTGACAGAGGCAATACATTATGCCGCTATATTGATTCAATGCTAAACGCATTACTGTTGAGAGTCATAGTGAGATGGGTTCTGCCACAATTTTTTTTCGTACGCCATGCCTGTGCACTGTCAGAGAGACAGAGAGAGAGAAACAACTTTATTCTTCCATAATAAAATGGAGCGCGTTAAGCACCTGATGGGGTGGCTCCCTCTACACGGGTTCCATATGCTTCCAGCGCCACCCAGTCTTTGTGGATCAGTCGGAGCTGGTCTTCCAGGGCGCGGCTGGATATCAAGATCTCCCATCACTCGCAAAGGGTGAGGATAGCAGGGGAGTTAGTTATGGGTATAGGTGGGGGTGGTCTTTGCAGAAATTGCACTCTCCTATGATATGCCGGAGGGTGCCTAGTGCATCATAGTGAGGACGTGTGTTCTCGTATCTTCCTGGCTATATTCTGTTCTGGAGGCAGGGCTGGGGAAAGGATCCTGCCTGGATTTGCCTGTATATCGTTTGTTCGGCTCTCGTCAAGGAATGGTGTGGGCGTGGGAATTAGTTCCTACCGTCCCTGTAATGCTTGACTATATCTGTGTAATCGGTGATTGGCTGCCATCCCATCCCCTTGTCTCCTTCTCGGTGGCCCTGGAGTTGAGCGCTCGGGCCTGTTGATGAGCATATTTGTTGCCCTCAACTAAGGAGTGGGCCGCGACCCAAACTAGTTCGATTGTTTGTTTAGGAGGCGTAGCTTTCCCGAGGATCTTTAGTGCCGCAAGGCACACCCAGCCAGATCTGTAGTTCTTGTACGCAGCTTGCGAGGCCGAGACGATTTTGCTGACGTTAGGCTGTAGGAGTGCGAGGGCTATCGCCTCTTTCTTTCTGCTTCCTGCGAAGACAGAGTGTTGACTGATGCACAGGTGACCAGCTTGTCCAGCCCGGTGACCGCGACCGTTGACCTCGTGGAGCGTTTGGGTAGAGAGGCGTCTGTGTATAGGACAGTGTCGTCTTCCTCCAGGGTCCTGGAGATTGCTCTTACCCGGGCGTCGAGCCATCCGGCGTGCCTTGTGGGGTTCATGTTGCGCGGTAGTGGTTAGCATTCCAGGTTCTCAGTCCACTTTTAGGGTAATTGGCCGTGGCGGGTGTAGTGTGATTGTTTCCATTGCATCTTGCGGAGGACGCTTCTGCCCACCCTGATCTGGCTAAAGCAGACTCTTATTGGATAGGTGGGCTTCTACGAGCTCGGATACCGTGTTGTAGACTGCCATTTGAAGTAATCTTGTCGTGGATGAGTTCGTGGCAATACTCAGAGCCTGTTTCGTGTCTTTCTTGATTATTGTGTCAAGTTGTATTACGTCTTTCTTGAGGAGTTGCATGTACGGCGCTGCGTAGACGATTCATGAGATAAAGGCCTGAACGAGGCGCAAGGTGTCCAATTCCTTCAGACCCCTCCACCTGATGGCCACTTGTTTGATCATGTTAATGACCTGGTCTGACGTGAGCCTAATTTTTCTTATCATGGTCGTTGCCTTGCTGTCTGCTTGGATCAGAAGGCCCAGGATACTGAGTTGAGCTACCGGGAGGATACGTATCCTTTCCAGAGTGATTTCTTTGTTTTCTGCTTGTTTCACTGATGCACGTGGTCTGGCAATGGCCAGCTCCGACTCTTGAGGCGAACAGCAAAGGCCCCAGGTCTTCGCATAGCAGTTGACTGTGTCAGCCGCTTTTTGGAGCGTGTCTTCCATCCAGCCATCCCGCGCAGTCCAGAGGGTAATGTTGTCGGCATATAATACATGGCCCAGGCCATTTATTGATTCGAGAAGCTTGGGCAATGGCAGAAAAGCCATGTTGAACAGGAGGGGGGAGAGCACCAAACCTTGCGGCGTTCCTCTGTCCCCCAGAGGGATCGGTTGGGATGTGTCCTCTCCTATTCTAATCCTTGCCGTTCGGTTGCCAAGAAAGTCTCGGATGTAGTTGTACGTTTTCTCTCCACAACCCGTGTTGCGTAGGTTGCGGAGGACACTTTCATGCGTGACGTTATCAAAGGCACCTTTGAGGTCGAGCCTTTCATAACGTCCCTATGAGACGTAGGTGACACACTTTGACGCCCCGAAGGAGACACCGGAGGTTGAGCAACTTTTGTATTGTGGCCAAGATGAAACTAGCTTGTTGAAACACCATAGCACTGCATGCACAATCTCTGTTCGAGTTTTATTTTGCATCTCGTTGCTCTTTTTTCTTCTTTTTCTTTTTGGTCGGAGAACACCAGGTGTACTAGACTGCCTCCAATATTGTGACATTTGTGCTAAGTAAACGAATGGGGATTAAACTAATGAGAAAACAGAATACATCTTCCAGTATTTTTGACCCGGCAACAATGTCTACTGAGCCGCCTAATAATTCTATTAAATCAACGTTTACAAAAAACATCTTAACCTTTCGTCTACCCAGCAGCTTTCATAACAGGTTCCTAGAAGCTTGCCCTTTTGTGCACCAATTTAGGTAGGTACCAGTTCAAACATGATATGCACACTACTTAAAGAAAAAAGACCTTCGTACAACACTGGCTGCGGTAAATATTTTACAATAGCTGTTAATATTTGGAAGCTTTAATGCACTGAGTTGCATGATGTCGAAATAAACTCGAACATTTCTTCCTAGTGCTAAGAAAAGCTGTAAAATGAAGCTTTAAACCGTGCCGATTCAATTATTCTGAGGCGAACTATAATAGCTACACGGCTCACAGACATTTAGGACGAAATTAGCGAGCAACCGACCATGGGCTGCATGTTTATAACGTTTGGGTTCATGCACCGGCAGTGAGAAAATAACTTCCCTGGTGGAAGGTAATTCAGTTGTGTGATTTGAGCGCGCATATGCTACGTTTACCATTCCTCCATCGGCGCACCAGGGCGCATCGAGAAGATATAAGATCGGAAGTGACTTCAATCAATGTTATCAGGAGAAGCCAACAAGCAAAGACATCAAAGAAAACATAGGGTAAATTACTTGTACTTACTCATTGAATTCTAGAAATGATAAATTAATGGCAAGACTGCTGTCACCGGAGTGACAGTAGTCATGGCGGCATAGCTGTTTTCATTTCATCAGACTTAGAATATTCCATACGTCGGGACTTAACAATTAATCAAGTAAATTGCGAATCAGTGTAGATTGAGCTGAATGCATTATTTCTCAATATTGACGCGAGAAATTTAGTGGTTGGTTCTATTTATCGATCGCCTTCGTCATCCATTAATTATTTTTGTTTAGAGCTAAACCATGTTTTGCACATGCTATCGCTAGAACGTAAAAAAAACATCATTATTATGGGTGACATGAATATTAACTTTTTAGTAGTACACATCTCATCATACACTGCTCATACAGATACATTGAATGGACATGGCCTCGAATCCCATGTAACTCTGCCAACTCGGCGGAATATTAATGCTCAGGATACACTAATTGACCACGCATTGTCGAACCTCATGACTACTCCTGGATCTGGCGTCATTGAAGTTTCACTAAGTGATCATTATACAATATTCGTGCGTATAAATTGCAATATAAATATTCAGGGTATGCATGTTAAAAGAATAAAGATATCGACGAAACTTCATTTGTTAGCAAAATCGCCGATGTTAATTGGAACCCGCTTAAGTCGCAAAATAATCCAGAAATCGCCTTCGAATTGTTTTGTAATCTAATTTGAAACGCTACTTCCCAATCAACCACAATAACCACGAGTAAGAAAAGGTTCGCTTTACCTCATTGTCCGTGGATGACTGACAATCTTCTCAAATACGCGTGCAGAAAAGATAATCTTTATAAAAACAAAACAAAAAAAGAAGCCATTTAATTTGACCCTGCTGACTCTTGACAAGTGCTACTCGAGTATGTTGAGTAGGCTTCTTAAAAACGCTAGAAAAGAGTATTAAGAAAAGGAAATTGACCGTGCTGGCAACGATTCTGAAGAACAGTGAAAAATAATGAGTGAGTTTGTAAATAGAATATCGCCAAACTCCGCCATAACTGCTATTGAAGTTGGTGAACAAACCCTTACTAATCCTTCAGCCATTACGCGGGTGACGTCTCTCAGCTCACATCGACAAGTCTTATCATCGTCTGCCACACAGTTTTTTTCTCTGTCCAGTTTACCCAGAAGAAGGGCGCATGACCATTCTGAGATTTAAAAAACACGGGAGCTGGTTTAGATAACTTTAACTCCTCTTATGTAAAGCTTATAGCTCATCTTATCAGTTACATACTCTCGCTCATAATAAATCTAACTGGCGTCTTTCCAAGCTGCTTAAAGATCGCTAAAGCTATTCCTCTTTTCGAAAAGGGTAGCGAAAATTCGTTATTAAACTACGTAACTACCTGACGCCCCTGCAGCACACACAAAACCAAGCTTTCAGACTAATCACTTACAGCCATTTTTCATCTAGTGCCTTGCCATTACCTCGCACATAAGATATATTGTCAGTAGCGGATTTAAATAAATGCTCTCTTGGTGTCCTGACGTCTACATTTTGTCGAGTAAAATTACCAATTTTCTTGATAACAAAAGATGAAACCCCACATTTCACTGGCACTCGATTTTCACACCATAATAACTGCCTGCTACCGAAACCAAGGACTAACTACAGCAAACTTACTGCGAACTTTTTGGAAACATCAATATGGAATTCACTACAGCCCTCCATCAAATCATCTTCTTCCATTCATGTATTTACCAGGTAACTTCGTCACCTCTTGTTGGGAAAGTGATTGTTTTGTTTATTTTATGCTCCTGAATGTGGAATAATACTCCCAGGATCTGCCTTTTGTGTTTATACTTTATTGTTATTGCCATGACTTGACATTTTTTGTCAATGCTTTTTGTTTCATAGGATTGCTATTGCTGTTAACCGCATCAGGTGTGCTTTTTTATGTATTTATTATGGGAGGTCCCTCCCTACTCTTTGACTATGAGACCACCTAGAGTTACTTTTTCTCTACAAAATTTCAATCGCATCAGTAAACTGAAGCTGGAACTGAAAGTGGATGAAAAAACAACTTGCCGCAAGTGGGGAACGATCCCACGTCTTCGCATTACGCGTGTGATGCTCTGTTGGCTATCTATATCAACCGCTATATTTCTGGCGACGTCTACAAACGGCCAGATATTTCATGTGTGGTGGAACGCCTAAACGACTTCGTACCTACTGCGTTGTACTACACAAAGCAGCCGTGTAAAATTCGACCGAATGGATTATTTTACGTGGCCTACTGACCGCCGGCGCTCGGTTTAAATGGGCTTTGCTAGATGAAGTGAACGCAACCGAACATAGCTATCAGAAACAGTCCGACATAGGTGTCACCCACGAAGGCCCTTCCAAAGGTCACCACGTATTACACTGGGCGTACTTATCGGGGTTGTAGGATACCCAGAAACCGGGAGCACGTTGTTCTTTGCCAACACATGACGGCAAACTGTTTGAGCGGCCACATGAAGCGGGCACGATGAACTTGACATGCCACAGAAATTTTTAGAATACGGGGCTCAAAAAAAAAAAGATCCCCTGAGATTTCGTTCATCGTCATGATACTTGCTTTTCTTGTGACATGTGTTACATGCAAAGTAAGCAGCAGAAGCTCCACCAAGGTCAGGTTAGCACTGTTAAATGTATGGGTCGTTTCGTAGAGAATCGGCCATGAAATCAAGTTGTGGAATATTTGCTTTCCACCTTAAATTGAGATGAAAAATTCTATATTCGTTGTTTACATCCTGATTCACCGCTAAAGCTGCACGACTACTACTGCTAAATTAAATGAATAACGAAATGCTTCGCAGATATGCGCTAATGCGAGCGACTAAGATATCAGAGCCAGCTAAGCTGTATACTCATACATCTTGGCTGACTCTGATACCTTAGTTTCTTACACCCTTCAGAAGTCCTATGGGTCTGTTCTGCTACTGTCCGAAAACTACCCGACTTTGCAAGCGCTTCAGCTTTCTTCACCGTATTCTAGCTTTGTACAGACCCCGCGTTCTTGTTTTAAATTTTAGACGAAAGGACCACACGTAAGACTAATAAAATTGTCGCTTTGAAGTCGATCTCACTGATATCTAAAGTGGAGCCGGTAAAACGTGACCTGAGAATAAACAGATTACAAGCGAAAACAAACTGCGCAGAGAAGTTGTCTATTTGAGTGAGGTATGGAATAGAACACAATGGAACAAGCTTTATAATCACTGACAGTTACGTTTCCAAGCCATTTCGGTTCTCAAATGCAGGCTGCGTTGCCTGCCTTCCTTTGAAATGTTATACCATCCACGCCGGCGACCACACTGGCTTTTGTCGGCTTTCAGGAAGCACGGCCTGGGCTAGAGTAGACATTGGAGAATGTTTTCTCCTTCGCCAAAGCAAATTGTTAGCGTAATACTTTCACTGTTTACTCGTGTCGATACCTGAGGAAACAGTTCAAGACTTGTTGCGTATAACACTGCCCCAGTTATAGCGTCTCCGCTTCGTAATAAGGACAAAATGTAATTTTTTAGGATCTTTATTAATGAAAAGAAATATCTGTGCTCCCGCTGTACATACATATAGCGTCCCGAAGAGCCATGACGACGACCGAAAGTAAAGCACCAACACTGCACAGGACAGGTTGCAATGCGAACACTTCATCCACACTTCCTGAGGGCTATATCGCCAAAGTTATCCTCATCAAGAGAAGAATCCAGCCTGGTCGCAAGAATCTGGGAGCTATAAGACTGAAATTATGTCTGTGTTTTCGCACAGTGTCAAATATCATTATTTATGGAACTCTGCATGTTTATACATATTTTTGCAGGCTGGCACGTGTTATTGTACCACCTTCTCTGGCTTCCCGGACTAGTGTGCAGAACGTCAGATAATTTACATGCTCTTTTTGCTGTATTGAGCGGTTATGGACCTTTTGTGAAGTTTCATTTCGTTTGCCATGCAACGACGATGAGCAGCCGGTGACGCCTACAAAGGCTAACTTTTATAATGTCAAGTAATTTAGAAAAACGTATTTAGGAGATGTCGTTATTTGACCGAAAAGTGACAAAAGTAATTGAATCGGCGTTTTCACACATGCGCGTTTGCCCATGCCTGCTTTTCATATGCTGCGGAAACCTGTGAGTATGCGGAAGTCAAAACGTCGCAATCGTTACTGCGGTGCAACAACGTCGACATAGCGTCAGTGCCAAAGGAAACAGTGGATTACGGGCTGCCCATCGTGGTTGACGCCAGTGTACACTAGGAAGCCGATGAACAAGCAGCTGTCATCACTGGTAAAAAGGCCGGAGTAATTTCCTTAGCTTTAGTCAGTGAATTCATCAAAAATTGAAGTAATTGCAGTGAAGAAAAGTTTCACAAGAAGCCCATTGAATATTTAATCAAGTTACATCCATTAATAAATCATCACACTCGTGTAAACTTCAACCACAATCGTATCAATGTGTCCCAGGGCATAGCTGTTGGCTGCCGCTGACGTGTAGCGGGCTAAAGTAGCACAGATCTGGAATTTTTCTGGTAGATTCACAAATGTAAAACTCATTCAGTGATCGGTCTCGCATTATTATAGAACAGCACTTAGCAAAGTGCAGTGTAAGCAGCATTTCAACGTGCAAAGAGGCTCTCTCGCGCCATTCTGGTAAGTGATTCTCTCCTCCGGAAAGCACGCACCGAACTCACCGGCTGAACAAGAGGTGGAGAACAGCGCGGCGTGTGAGCAAACAGGGCGGCACAGAGCTGTTACTTCGCACCTCGTAGCACCGGGTGGCTTCGCCCGTCGGCTTGTCTGCTGACGAAGTTTCCATCTCGCTCTGGCAGTGATTGATTAAAGGCGGGGTGCGTATGACGCTAATTCTGAGGCTGCGCCAGCGGGAAAAAAATTACCGTCGTGGATGAATCCCAAAAATAGCTGTGAGAAACGGGGGGAACACGCAAAAAAAGAAAGTGGTAGTGCGCAAAATGTGCAGCATGGAACAACGCCTATCGTTAGGCCTAGCAGTCGACTTTTGTATGATGCTAGCCTTCTGCGCATACGTTGCTTCATCCAGATGAAAACAAGGTACCACTTTGCACAAAGCTCCACCATAATGGGAGCCGTGTGAAGAAGCCACGCAGTTTGCGTGCAGGTTGATATCTTGAGAGGCAGTAGCGCAAGTTAGAGCTGTAGTAAACTTGCTGGCAAGTATCCGCGTAAAAACAGCGATGACAATCCACCCTTGAGATTCAAGTCAATGTCTCCTTGGAGTGCATTCCATAAGAAGGTAATGTTTGCGTTGTACAAGACCAACCGAAAATTTGTAGAATGCAATTTGGTGGTTTCTTATTTGTAATATACACGAATAGTGGAAATGCAGTTGTTCGAAGTGACAAATCGGGGTTAAACTTTCAGTTCAGATTCATTGCCCATTATGTGTTGTAAACAAAATAAGAAGTCTATTACTTACCATGCGCTTATGTGTTACGAAGATGCTACGAAGCAGCCCTCGGAGATCTGGGTAAGGAGCGAAACAAAAGTGAAGACGAATAAGAAAAGTTGTTCAAGCCGGCTCACCGCAAACATTGTTTAGCAGTAAAGTGTTCACAATAAAACATTGTTATAATCTGAAAACAGGGCTTTTCACCGAGCTGTGCTTACATGAAGCCAAAATGTGGTAGTGTCCCCTTCTATGCGTCATGAGGGGAAAAATAAGCGCCAACTCTGTGCGTCATAAAAGCTGTAGAAAACAGGCTCTCGCCTACGCCTTCATCACAGCCATTACTTATTAATTGTCCATGCCGGAACAGTATTGTTTCAAATTGAGGTGAAATATGCATCAATATGGGCATAAATGGTAATATTGCTTATGGGTAGGAATCTACTTCTTTGATATCTGTTTTTCACTTAAAACTTCCACCTATCTATAGCAGGGTGTTGATATGGACATCATATGCAAGAATATAATGTTTCTAACTTCTTAATTTTCGCCAAGTTCACCCTCCTAAGACGAATAATTTCGAGATGGAAATGAAAAAAAGAAATTGCTGTCTGTTTAATTCAAGTGTAATTGTTCAGAAATGTAGTGTAAATGCTTCATGTCTGTTGCGTAAGGCACCATGTAATAAAATTTGGTGCGGTAAGTGAAGTTTGAAATTGTAGTATTGTAGTCTTAAACATGTCATATTATATGTTCTTATGATATGACTATATAAATAGGGCCCCTCGGTTAACCGCCTTTCTTCTCGTTTATTGCGTAACGAGGGTCTCGAATCCGGCAACATTGATGCCTTCAGGTAGCATGTGCGGATTTATAGACCGGTTGCCTTCACCCATAAAAGATCACGTTCTCGTGACGCCTGCGGCAGAAAGACAGCCGTCGCCAAGTGAGTGAGTGATGGCGCTGGCTAACACTCCCAGGTTTCTACTAGGAAAAATACATGTCGAAGAAAGTGGATGGGAAAACGCCGCCGCGGTAGCTGAATTGGTAGAGCATCGCACGCGTAATGCGAAGGTTGTGGAATCGTTACCTACCTGCGGCAAGTTGTTTTTTTCATTCGCTTTAATTTCCATCAATTTATCATTTTTTAATTTCATTTATTAAGCACAAGTAATTTCCCCTATGTTGTCCTTGGTTTTAGTGTTTGTTGGCTACTTACGATATATATATATATATATATATATATATATATATATATATATATGTCAAGCGCGTCGGCTTTTATAGATCAGTCGTCGAATGTTCCAGAGTAACCGATGGGACCAGCGTGCCTTCCACAAAGTTCTTCACCATTCGCGTCGCGCATACATGCAGTCAGATTACACAAGTTTCGGCGACAACAGACAGCGGATAGAAGCATCGATAACATTCTAGAAACTTCCGATACGTGTAGACACGTCCAGCGCTGAGCGATAGCATTTCTTAGACATTAAAAGCGCTCACCCGTAAAAGATAAAGGAGTTCATGTATCAATAGCAAGAAGATGCTGATAAAGAATAGGTGGATTCGTTTTGAAGCAGATAAAAGTACGCGCGCTTGGAAATTAAACTGAAAATAAACGCGAAGCTTCGGCTTGGCGTATTGCAGCGAATAGAGATATTAAACATACAGGAATCAGAGGTATTTCTACACATCGAAGGTCTTGAAGCGAAAATTAAAAATGAAACCACGGCTCGAGCAGAAAGAAAGCCGAACACGTGCACTAACGCAGCCCAAAGCTGTGGCATACTGCGAGCACTGCACCAGCGGTCTGCTTACAGCGGAAACCATTACATCACATACGTCAGGTTAACTCACGGGGGTAGCACAGCAGTTCAACACAGATGCATGTTTTCACTAAGTCCTGCATGATTTCTTTTTATCCTTGCTTACGCTTTATTCGCCTGCTCACAGGCCATATGTAATATAAAACAACTGGAAGGAAATGCGAAAACACCCGTGTACTTAGATTTAGGTGCACGTTAAAGAATACGAGGTGGTCCAAATTCTGCCGAAGTCCCAGACTACGGCGCACCTCAACATCAGATCATCCTTATTGCACGTAAAACGCTAAAATATAATTTTAAAAGAATGCGTGCCATTCCCGCGCTGAAGTGCGAAAAACTAAACAAGGGCGTTACGCGCCATTGCTTTTTCCAGAGTTCAGCCATCAACTTCACGCTCACTTCTGGTGCCTTCTTCCCAAACCCATTGTTTTTTTCATTTATTTTTGGCTATTCTTGTGGCTTCCAACCCAGACTCGTGTTTTAAGCACGACGAAAGAGTGGCACGTCTGATGTGTAGTGTACGTACGCTTTTACACATATCGCAATAGGTTTTAAGCCGCACGTATAATTCTTCTCGAGTCGAAAGGTGTATGCAGCAGGAAACATACGGAGCAACACAATCATGGCTACGTTCTCTGATTTGTGCTGCTCAGGCAGTTGACGCTAGAAATAACAGCGAGAATTGCACCATGCGACTAGAGAACACACACAAAGGAACAGTGCTCAGAGAGAGAGAGAGAGAGAGGGAAAGAGAGACCTGGTTACAATGTGCGACAAAATATGGTGGTGGCAGTTAGCTTCAATGCCTTTTCATACGCTGGATTTACAAGTTTACACGCCAGCATAACACCTCAAAATAAAATTAGCTTATAGGATAGAGAGATTTGAAATCTGTTGCACATGTCAAGACACTTATGATTTTGCCGACGCTTCCAGAATGACTAGCATGAGCATTGATTAGCAAGTTATATTGATGTTGCATTGGAAAACGCTTACCAAAATTTTCAATCTTGCTGAAAATGCGAGAAAAGCTTTTCCAACGAACAAATAATTCATGTTTTCCACATATTGAAAAGCAAACACTGAAAATATTACACATGTCAAAAACTGCAGTGATATCAGCGATAACGTTGCATTGACAACCTGCCCATAGTAAAGACTTTTCAAGACACCGTTCTGCAAGTCACAGAGATCTTCAGGGGGAACATTTTGCCGCAGCCCAGTTATAGACATTCTCGAGCAGCTGCGTTGTGAGCTAATGAAATTTCGAGTGATATATAAAGGCGTTCTTTGTATGAACCGGAAATCGGAAAATGCCGGTGACTTGTGTAAGTTAAAACAAAACTTACAGCTTTATGTGGGAGACGCCACATATATCCTAGCTTACAGCAGGTACTTAATTGCAATAAACGCCAGCCATATAGCAAATTGAATGCACCCCTCAACAATGCTCTCTCGGGCCTCCAGCTATTCAGTTTATGACGTGCAACACATGAACGAATTTGTCACTCATAACGAAAATAGTTTTTGCGAACGAGAACACACAAAATCAGAGTGGTGCTGCCTGTTGTGGGCAAAGGTACCTCGCATATGCGACGTCAGCATGACTGATTCACGAAGAGCGACTTCTATGTCCCAGCATTGCGAGCCGCGTCACGTTCTCCGTTTAAAACCACCGAGGTGCCAGAACCACTTAGCCCGCTCCAGCCACCGATACTCAACTGACCATAGAGAGAGAGAGAGAGAGAGAGAGAGAGAGAGAGAGAGAGAGAGAGAGAGAGAGAAAGAGACAAAAGGGGAGGAAAGACAGGGATGTTAGCCAGTGTAAGTACCGGCTGGCTACCTTGTGCTGGGGAAAGGAGTAAAGGGAATAAGTGCGCAAAGGAAAAGAAAGCTTAGAAAAATTCACACAGTAACGCGATGCTACGCGCTACAACATTCAAAGACGGTCGCACAATTCGCAAGCCCTTAAAAACTTCAGCGAAGCCCTTAAGGCCTTGATTGGCGAAACCCGTCTGGACAATATCCGGTATTTTGAATCCAAGCAGAGCCCCACAGGACAGATAGCTTCAGCTACTCACGCAAGCTGAACACGTTAGTGTCTCTATAAAAGCGTAACAGCAACATAGAGGGAGGTTACGGGAAGATTATATGTTTACTCGTTCCTTTTTGGTGCGGGCGGTTCAAATCGAAACGCAGCCACGCCACCTACATGGGGAATTTTGTCCGCAACAAATATATTCGCACGTAGAAACGGAGGATAGACATCTGAATGAATTAACTGCCGATCTAAGTCGACTAACTATTAATTCAGATCAGTCAGTCACACATCTTTATGAGCGTCCAAAACTTTATCTGCTATAGCTACGCATGTTATATAGATCCGTCCCTTTTCGAGGCGGATACATTTCCATTACATGTGGGGTAAGGAGTATTAAGGTGAAAATGTTCCGAATGTACCATAACCGCGAAGGTTTATTTATATCCGCCCCGAGCTTTGGCTATTGTTCAGTCCTTTGTTTTACGGTGTCTTTTCAGTGCACAATGATTTTATTTATTTGTCATCATGGAGTGACTGACGACATATAAATAGTGAGTATTTCTCTCCACGTATTATACAGCTATATGACAGGAAATTTAATTGGTTACTAAAATGCAAATAATTAACGTACTACGAGTTTTGATGGTGATCCCTTACTCCAGAAACACTTTCACTGCTCCAATGTTGCTTTCTTTAGCTTCCAAGTATAGATTAGCCATCGCCTTCCACAAAACAAAAGAAAAGTTACCAGAATGACGTAAACATGAAATATGCAGGGTGTATGAGCGTATACGGACTGCTACACGAGCTGGCGCCCATAGCAGACCGTCGACTGAAAGCTGCGCAAAGAAGCGTCGGCGTGTCAACAATGTGCCAGCTGATCTTGAAAGCAGACAGAAAAAGAATGAGCTGTCATATCTCGAGAGTAGCGATGTAACGAGCGTGTTACCCTCGGCAATTGGAAACAGATGGTCCCAGTTAGGCCCTATAGCGAGGCCACACAGTGTGAGAAATACTGGAGGCTGAGCAGAAATAAGTCTTCCTAGAAGGGGAGCACGACACAATAATTCATGTCGTGATATTATCGCAGCAATTTAAGATGCGATGCCCTAAGGACGGTGGTGCCTGTGTGCTCCCGCAGTTCTGGCCACCTGGCGCAGAAATTCTTGCGTCATTTGGTGCAAAAGCTGTAGCTCACGACTGAGCCATTATAACCTCCCACCAGAAATCCTGAGTATTCCTCGGAAAAAATGGAAAGGTGAGGGAAGCAAGAAGGAAAGACATTGCTCAGTTCCATAAAAGGCAATGATAGTAAGTATTCAAATAACACAAATTACAAAGAAAGGCATGTGCTTCAATTATAATCAGTACATGCGTTTCAGTATTTTCTTTTTAAGATTATCATAACCGCTGGATTGACGAACTATTCCACGTAACAAGGGGTGATGAAAATACAGAAGGTGAACAAGTTTATACGCCAATGTATATACACCGGCTGCCGACTTCTAAGCGCTTCCATTGCTTACCCCTAACAGTTTATCTTTGAAAGCGCACGTGCTTCTTTTGTGCACGCCGCTGGTCAGCAAACAATTGATTTGTTCCATATTTTATAAGAACTACTATTGACACACGAAGGAAACGAAATTTTTTTACGATTAACCCTTTGAGGGTCGATTTTTTTCGCCACATGCGACCACTCAGGGTCGATTTTTTTATTGCACATTTAAATTCTTCAGAGGGAGCTATTTCGAAAAAAACATTACTGTAATTTTTCTAGGGTGACCGTTAAGTGAGAAAAAAATGTTTGGCGTTGGCTTATATGGACTGTTTATTCAAGAAAAACAATAAAAATAGCAAATAAAGTTATAAAATTTTCAAAAAATTGGCGCATTGTTATACACAATGTGCACACGAGAAAAATACACAAGAAGAATGCGCGCACGAAAATTTTTTGCAAGTCTCAAATGTTCCTTTTGCACTAATACTTCTTCAGCGTGTGGTATTTCTTGAAGCATGGCTCCACGCAGAGCGGTTTGTTGCACTCAGCGCGCATGTACCTTGTATGGTATGAAGGACTTTATTTAGGTCCTGAGGGATCAGTCTGTCCTCGCGATGTTTTTGCTGCCGAGTGGTGTTGGCGCAGACATGGCATCTCCTCTGGGTACTGCTTCCCTGAGCAGACGTGGGAGGCAACTTCGGAATAAAGGGCCAAAAAAGGAAACGCATGCACGGCGGCATCCTTCGTATGCGGACCCCTGTGAGCAACAACCGAGCGGGTAACAGGCGGTCACCCTTTGAGTGACAAGAACGAAATAACCATCAGTTTTGCGAGCAAAAGAAGCTGAAACCGCGTGCGGAACAAAACCGAAACTAACCGCCACGCGCCCGCGAGCGCGCCAATGCGCGAGCGGTAGCAGACGCGCCGGAGCAAGAAAAAAAGTATAGAACGAAAACTGAAAGAGAGAGACGCGAGAAAAAAAATTCATGTATTCCCACATAGTAGCACCACATGCCAGGGAAGAAAAAGTTAGGAAATTAGCGCGCGTTTTAAACGTACAGACGGTGCCGTAAATATACGGCGTCGACCATTTTCGGACCTGTTCGCGGCGCCGTATATTTACGGCATCGACCCTCAATGGGTTAAGTAGCAGTAGTCCAATGGCACGTTAAATACATACAATCGAATGAGTGGGTGTGTGAAGGCACGACCCTAAATATTTTCAGATACGCGAAAGCTACGATGCCGAATAACCTTAAGACGTTGTAGATGCAGACAAATAAAGATAGTACAGTTTCTTCACCAAGAATAGTTACACCCGCACATAGACGTGCTGGTAGATCACGGGTTTCCTCTATACCTAAGGAGTTATTGCTATAGTTCAGTAACGATTTACAGCTTATCTCGTACACGAAGGTTCAGCATGCTTTGCTACATCCTTTCAATGTCTGATTAATTTTTGTTTTCACTGTAGCCGCATGACAACACAAAATGAGCAAGTTATACTGCGCAGGTCTTTCCGCACTTTCTCCTTGGCCTCCAACTACCTTGTTATAGAGCATGAAACGAAACAAACGACACAAGAAGTCAAAATAGAGACAGCTGGTGACTTTCAACTTCGGCTTGTTTTCGTCAACCTTTCGTCTTTCAGCGTCGTTTGTCCGGTTTCATATGCTGTTTATCAAGGTGGACAACCAACTAGACCGGTCTCATACTTTGACTACCAAGTGATTTGATGTTAGGATACTTGAGCTAAGCGGGCCAATTTGTAAAACCACGGCATAACGAGGTCGTCAAGAAAATGAGAGCATGGTTGCAATACGACGCTACACTTCATCACAGCTACTATTCAGAGAAGCATCACGAATATTGCACTGTAATCTCTGGCCGACAACTGCCCGTGTGACGTTTGCCGCATGGTATGAACGTGCTTTCCTGCACCATCGTGTGGCTGTCTTTACGTGGGTAATGCCTGCGAAGCAATCATGCGCTATTTTGACGCTTCCTTTCTGCTGTTGTGTTGCCGCGCTATTTCTCCATGATGGCCTGCAAGCAACGACTTTCATTCGCAGTGGAGTGCGTCACGTCGAGAGTGCGGGAACTGCAGGGAACTCGCCAATGAGAGAGTTGCATTACAACAACGAGTTCCGTGTATGGCTCCCATTCGCAATGGCCACTGCGCGAGGTTGTTTTCGACCTCTCGCACTCCACAGCGCAGTACTTTTGTTGCCTACATTTTCCGTTGCCATTTTTTTCAGAACGTTATCTGCGTACTTTTTCGTCAACTATTTCTGCTTTATGGAAGACATTGCAGGGAATTAATTTGCTCGCATTTAGGAATTAGGAACAGTATGAAGGCTTGCACTGCAACCATACCCACACAGTCGTACTGCTTATGGTATAAAACATGAAGCGCTTGGAAAGCGGAAGAAGTGCGTCTGCTTGGTCGCTATATTTGTCCGGTTTTCTGATTTTTATGGTATTTTATACATTTACAGTCAGCATTGACGACGACTGACTAACAAGACGTCGGGTTAAGTTTTAGCAGGCCGGGCGCCTGACATGTATGACGTTTAATTTTTGAGGACCTGGCTTTACCCTGCGAATACGGTGGTCAGAAGCCGAGAACATCATCACGAGCTTTATACCCATACAAGTGTAGCAAGCCATATGAATGATACTACAAGCCGTAATGAAAAGCCATGGGGCCTTGCAGGCGTCACAAAGCTACATAAAGCCGGAGCCTGTGGTTCTTCCCAACTCGGAATCAACTTCAGCGACTTCAGGAATAATGACTGACGGTGAAGCCGAGAGCAAGAAACCTCATCCAGAGGGCAGCAAGCACGATGATACAACATCTAATTATGAGCTAAGTAATAAAGAAGAGATGGGTGAAGAAGCACCATTTGCCTCGGTCACGTACAAGAAAAAAAAAAACGAGCAGGAGGAATTCCGGTTGTCTTTCACCCAACAAGTGAAAGTACTACTTTTTGGCAAGTGAATCCAAACCGAGTGTCTGCCGAAGTGGTTTCCGCTGCCAAAGAAAAGGTACAATCTTTCAGGACGACCAGAGATGGAAGTTTCAGTGTCAGCTTGCTTCCTTAGCATCCACAAAGCGCCTTCATCCTAGAGTCCACAAAGCCCTTCATCCTAGAGTCATATACGCGAAACGTTGGGAAAAAGGACATGTGCCTCTGCAGTATACAGACGAGCAACTCCTAGACTTCTTGAAAGATGCAGGAGTTATATCGGCACGCAGACAAAGTATTACAACCAGGAAGATGGAGCAGTAAAGTTGCATCCACTTCCCACAGGAATCCTGACTTTCGGACACGATCGCACTATTTCAGGAAGAATTTACTTAGGTTTCAACAGTCATCATGTTGAGGAATATCTAGGACTAGCACTTCACCGCTATAATTGCCAGCAATTTGGGCACATGGCGAGAAACTGCTGCAGCAGATGTCGATGCAAAATCTGCTCAGAAGATCATGGCCACAAGGAGTACAAGTCACTCCATCAGCCTAAATGTGACACCTATGCGGGTAACCATGCCGCCTTTTACTCAGGCTGCCCTCAGAACAAGGCAGCGGTACAAATTCATCGACATGAACTTATCCACGGAAGACAACCTTGACGCAATGAACGCTCCCAAACCTTGAGATTGTTCATCCAGCCCAAGATCACCCTCCTCAGTGGGCACCGGAACCACAACAGCAAAGATAAACAACAAGATATTCCTACTCAAGAGAACAACCCACAGTGCAATCAAGAGACTAACCAAGAGGATCACAGTCAAGCGCCCAGTTTTATGCGTCAATGCTAAGGAAACTCGCACGACAACAGGCAGAAAGTAATACACCAGAAAGCTCCAATATTCGCACACAATATTCTCAGCGACCTTATGCAACTACTGCAGAAGTAACACCAGTTAATAGCGGCCATACTACCGCATCGGTGGCGCAACTGATTTTGTCAATGCTTTTTACAGCTCTTAAGGCAATTCTATCTGCTCTGCCGGAAGCAAACAATCTACCAGAAGTGAAAGCCTTGTTGCCTCTGGAAGCACTCTTGTATATACAATCCGGGCCAAAACTTCAATAAGCAGTACCTGAATAACCCCTACAAAAGTGTTTCCACATTTCAGCGGAATGCCACCAGTCTTCGAAGGAAGTGTGCTGACTTTCGTAAACTGCTTGCACAATACAACTTTCCAGTACTTTGCAGTCAAGAGGCGGGAATCAGTGACGATTTTGTCCTCTCGAATTATGCGATATACGAACTTATTTCCACACCTGCTTTTTCACCACAATGCGCAGAATTTGATAATTGAGTAGTGTTAGATAAGCAGAAAATTACTGCTTGCTATTGTGCACAACATCCTCAATTAGATCATGCTTTTACAATAAGCAAGCTTCAATGTGCAATTGCATCATGTCGCCAAAAGTCTGCTGCTGGGCCGGACGGCATTGCGTACAATATGCTAAGAAACCTCGGGCCGACAGGTACAAATGCTCTCTTAGACATATATCATAATCTATGGATAGAAGAAACTGTAACTGACTCTTGGAAAGTCACTTGAATCATCCCAATTTTAAAACCGGATAAGACGCCCTTGTGCCTTGGATCATTCCGCCCTGTTAGTTTGACAAGTTGTTTATGGAAAGTAACGGAGAAAATGATTGACGTGCGACTACAATGGTGGTGTAATGAAACGGATGTGTTGTCCAACTTCTTAGCAGGCTTTAGAAAACAGAGAAGCACAATGGATGCAATATTAGATATAGTAACCGGTGTGGAACGCGAACGTGCACGTGGAAACGTGAGGATGACAGTATTCCTAGACATCAAGAGGGCATTTGACACTGCTGATCACGTTCATGTTCTGCTAAGTATGTTGGAACGCAGAATGTAAGGCAGGTGCTTGCGATGGTTATCTGAATTTTTATCAGGTCGCAAAATATTTGTTCACACCGGTGAAGGAAAGAGCGCTGAACATTTTGTCAAACAGGGAGTATCACAGGGAAGCGTACTAAGCCCCTTGCTTTTAAACTGCGTCATGGATGATTTAAGAAGACTGCCATCACAGTTAAGGTTTTCACTGTATGTATATGATGTGTGTATTTGGACATCTGGGTATAATGTTCAATTCCTTCCGATGGCATTGCAAGACGGCATAAATATCATTAACTTTTTTTGAGAGAGAGAGAGAGAGAAGATCGAATGGCTCTATCACACGCATGAACAGCTGTATTGCTCTTCACTTGGAGGCAGTTAAAAAATGGCTGTGGCTTAGGTAAGGTTAAGCCCAGGATGCGAAGCATACTAGCCTTTATTTTAGTTGTTGAACCACTGTTTAGCCTGGTGAACTGCTGTTGCTTGGCTATATTTGGTTCGGCTAGACGAAGAAACAACTCATGCGTTACTCTGCTTCGCCTTCAAGAGTGGAACGCGACAGCGTTCCCGTCGACCCGCCAAGGGGTGTAAGACAATGGGCTACAGGGCAGCGACTACGCGCCCCGCATTGGACGCGGTGAGCGTCGAGCAAAGCAGCGTTCGGCGCGGCAACGAAATGTGCGCCTGAGCAAGAGACGCACGCCTTAGAAACAGCTCGTTTCTAAGGCAACACCACATTCACTAGAGGCGCTTTTGTACCGCTTTGAAGCATCGTACCCGTGGCTCAGTGGTAGCGTCTCCGTCCCACACTCCGGAGACCCTGGTTCGATTCCCACCCAGCCCGTCTTGCAAGAGTTGAGCCAACGCCACTTCTCCTCTGTCGTGACGTCACGGTGTCACGGGGTTTCATGGCGACACCGCCGCGCCTGAGGAGCTGGTTTGAGCTCTCGTAATATGCTTCGCATAAAAATTTCACTCTTATTCTGGAAGGACAGCCTCTAATGATTGTCATACAGCATCGACTTCTTCGAATAATACTTGATAGGCAGCTATCCTGCAGCACGCCGCATGAGAGAACTCCAAAATGAGATCAATGCGATAGTGACTGCACTTCGCAGACTTGCAGGCATATCATGGGGCGGATCAGTATCGTCCATGCTGACGGTTTACAATGCAATAATATGACAAATAATTGCGTATTCCACGCCCATTTTACACGGACTTTCCCACACGTCAGAAAAGCGACTTCAAAGACTTTTAGCTAGAGGACTACGCATATGTCTAGGAGTTCCGCGAGCAACTGCTAGCTGTCTTGTAATAGTTGAAGCTAGCCAATCAGCGTTACCAGTTATGAGAATTACAGAAACACGCCAACCTTACTTCCATCTTCAAACACAGCGTAAAGGCTACCCATTGGCTCTAGACATAATGAAACGAGATATAAGTTATATTCATAAAGAAATTCGAGAAAATCTTCATATGTTGCGAAGAATGAATTTTGGAACTCAAACGTCGAATTTACTCCATGGATGCTTACACTTCCAAAAATCGAATTGTCAGTAGACGGGATGTTCAGAAAAAGAGACGGGTTCATTCAAGCCGCTCAACAAGTAGCACTTTACCAGACAATATGTGGTATTCAGAATACAGACAAGTCTGTAGAGGCTCCAGTACATCAACCTTTTCAACTTAAGCATTCATTATTCCGAACCTCAACAAACAAGAATCATTTAAGCTATTTCGTACGACTTCACCCACAACAGCTGAACTGTTCGCAACCCTATGTGCCAAAAAATTTACATTGTCAGAGATGGGCCAAAATGGGTAGTTTTCAGCGATTCGCAGGCTGCTCTAACATCACTCTGCAGCACAAAAGGAAAAACAATCAGTGATAGTATAACATACCCAGCACTTAAAGATCTCCCAAAGGCAAGCTAAGCGAAGCATGAAATAGCATTCCAGTGGATACCAGGGCACTGTAACATTTCTCGCAACATAGCAGCTGATGAAGCAGCACGACAAGCACACCTCAAAGATTATGTGGTTCCGCTCCCAGTAACAAGTAATGCATTACGCTGTATTATAAGGACAATGTCTTTCAAAATGTGTAGAAATATGTGGCTGGACCAGAATTCCAAGAGCTCGGATTTATATAACATTGACCCGTTTACTGAATTCAAATTTTCACTGACATGAAGTAGCAATATAAAAACCCCTATTCATCGATTAAAGCTAGGCACCTCCTACACAAAACATTTCTTACACATAATTGGCCGTGAGGAAACCCCCGAATGTGATTGTGGATTTGTAGACCAAGATATACATCACCTCCTTCTAGATTGCCCACATCACGACACACCAAGACGCCGACCTAAACCGACCCCAATTACATTAGACCGCAGACCTTTCAGTTTAAAGAAACTTTTGGTTCCTTGGCCAACAACGTCCTTGAGAAAAAGCGCTTTAAAAGCACGAAAGACTTTTCTTGAAGACAGCGACATTACTAACGCTTTTATTATTCAGAAGGGTTGAAATCTGGGCCAGTTGGTACATACTTGAACATACTTGGTTTTTTCGTTCAAGTATGTACCAACTGGCCCAGATTTCAACAATTAGGTGATGACTGCGTTAGTACAACGTCGGTGCGCTTTCATGAAAAAGAATGTGAATTTCTAAGTCGGTCCCGATAGAAACGGTGCTTGTCTTTTCATGCTATGTGATAAGTGATGATGCGGTTGCGCATGCTCTGCTGGTCTTGCTGGGACTATACCGACTCTAATAAACCTCAGTTGATAGTCCAGTCGTTGTGATGTGAACTTTTCCTCTAGTACTTTGTGTTTTTGACTGTTTTTTTCGTTCAAATTTTATTATTCTTTTCATTTCAATGTCGCTGAATATATGCATGTGTTTGTGGATTATGTTATGTTGACTTTTCTGTTGTGACAATATGTGATAATGCATTTACATTATGTATGTACCGCCGGCTGACTAGAGACTGTTATTAGGCGACAGCATCATTTGTATTTTTTAGACTTTTTTCTACAAAACTGTGGAGTCATTTAACTTGTATGTACCATGTGTTTCTTACGTCGTAGTGTTACTGAGAAAAGGTTACTTGACAAGTCTTGGTGCTTTTATGAAAAGGTTATTTATTATGCAGTGTTGTACCCTGTATGTTGTAAACTAGACACATTGAAGAACTAAGGAGTATCCGGCGCCTTAATTGTGCGTCAAGATCTCTTTATATCATATCAATAAAAAAAAGCGATGTTACTTTTTTCTAGAAGTTGGTATAAACTGACCAGTGTACATTATTATTATTATTATTATTACTATTATTATTATTATTATTATTATTATTTATTCAAACATACTGCAGGGCCCTTTCGGACCCTTGCAGGAGTGTTTACAAGGATTATTGTGTTCAAAACAGCAAATACAGATAATAAGTATGATGTTCTCATATCTAAACAAAAGCAGACGACTAAACAGAAAAGTTCATTTTCAGATTGAAATTAACAAATTAATCTACGGACATACACGCTACCGCATCTACTGGCAATTTATTCCATAAGAAAATCGCACTTGGAAACAGGGAGTACTTGTGGATGTTTACACGGCTCATTGGCTGCCGAACTATTTTACTATGGTTATTTCTTGATAAATGTTTCAAAGGTGGGTGTAAATATCGAGAATTTTGGATTTTAAAATGACCGTGAAGTAGTAGGAACAAAAGCTTTAACCTTGATATGGTTTGGCGTTGTGGGAACGTATGAAAATTAGCTCTGTTGATTAGATTAGTACCGCTAGTTGGATGTGAATAATCTGAGTAAACAAATTATTATTATTATTATTATTATTATTATTATTATTATTATTATTATTATTATTATTATTATTATTATTATTATTATTATTATTATTCCAGAATTATATACAATGGACTGTAGTGAAAGAAACTGGGAAGGAGCACGCTGGCAATTGCTCCCGAGATGGGCACAATGCCTGCCTACCCTTTAGGAAGCCGAGAAGAGAAAAGAAAGAACAAAGGCTGAAGTAAAACGATGACAAAAGAGAGTACGGATGTGGCAACCGAAAAAAATCTTTGCAGGTAGCAATGATAACAAAATAATTCAAAAAACAGAAAGGTCTCATCACTCACAAAAGAACGATGCCCTACTGAAGGGAGAAGGCAAGTGAATGTAAAAAGTAAGGTGGACGCGATGAAGCTGGTTTCAATTTCAGTGTATTCAGACATACATTGTCTGGGTTGAAAGGACTACACGCAAATAAACTCTGCCTGATTAGGTCCCTCCTTCCTTACGTTTGCTCAGAAGCAGCAACAAATAATAATAAAAAACAATGACTTTTTGCATTTGATCTTCACAAATAGAGTTTAAATGCAGAAGTAACATCATGAACATGAATCTTAAATTATTTCACAGAATGACACAATGATGCAGCAATAATCTAATATAAGAACAAAACAAGAAAAAAAGAAAGATATATCCGGCAACATATTAAAAAGCAAGATGATAAGCCCTATACAGAATGTCACTTTTTGTAGTGGTGTATAACCTCTAGAGCGTACAGCAAAGTACAAAGGTACTAGGACAATAAAAATTTATTTTTTTAAAACTCAACCTCATTTAAGGCACAGTACCAGGGAGTAAGTATACCTTAACATGTTTCTTTAACCTGAGTTTAGAACTACATTGTTCGATAAGTTCATCCTGGTTACTACTGTTGTGGAGAATATAGGGTATTTAGTACTACAATGCCTGATTTCCAGAGATGGTTCTGAATAACGGCATTCTAAATCGCTTGTGTCGGAGATCATAGGGAGTATTAGTAGGGTAGCAAGGAGACATAACTGGCCACGTCATTTCCAGTTTTTTTTTTGTCGAATATACAGGGTGTTTCAGCGAACACTTTCAGAAAGTCTCAAAGGTTGCCTGTGGCAAGTAGCACACAATTTTAGTTCATGAGGTGGTCTGCTCGAAGCGGTGGACACTACTTGAAAAATAAAAAAGAAATTCATAATCCACTAATTAAAAAAATTCAATTATGAGATAACTAATTAATTTTTGGCCGATATTGTAATTTACAAATTGTAAATTAAATTATGGGGTTTTACGTGTCAAAACCACTTTCTGATTATGACGCACGCCATAGTGGAGGACTACGCAAATTTCGACCACCTGGGGTTCTTCAACGTGCACCTAAATCTATGTACACGGGTTTCACCCCAATCGAAATGCGGCCGTCATTGCCGGGATTCGATCCCGCGACCTCGTGCTTAGCAGCACAACACCACAGCCACTAAGCAACCACGGTGGGTTCCAAATTCTAGCCGTGGTGCTAGCAAAGCGGATTCATTTGGAACGAATTCTCAGGATGACACTAGTTTCGAGATATTAATTCCCGAACTTTTCAGAAAAATGCATTGGCCTTGAAATTACTTTTGGGCTTCAATGCATAAAACAACGTTTAGGTAAAAAAATAATTGAAACAGCAATGCATTTCTCCGCAAAGTTCTGGAATTAATATATTGAAACTAGTGTCATCCTGAGAATTCGTTCCAAATGAATCCGCCTTGCGAACTCTACGGCTAGAATATGTGAATTGCAATAGGAGCTATAATGTAATTAGCTAAATTTTTAATTAGTGACTATTTTGAAAAGCAGATAGGCATACTTTATTCAAACTACGATAAGGAACTGGGGTAGTGCAAGCGGGGTGTGCTTTTTTTTTGGGGGGGGGGGGGGTGGTGGACAAAAAAGATACAGAATATAGGTAAGTGGTCCTCCAAATCGGTTGCAAGAATGCCAGGAATAACACTTTCATAATGACTGATTATACACAAATCAATGAAAGTTTCACTTAAGCCTGTTATTGTTGTTGGTGATCGCATAATATTGTACAAGAGATGGACTCTATTATGTATAAAAATTGACCAGATTGTGGAATATGTTAGCAAGTGAATGTTTAAATCGCCAACCACAACAATAGGGATCACTGCAAAGGACACGTAATCAAAAACAGATGCAATATATTCAAAGGACGCTTTAGTTTCACCATAAGATGAACGGTTAATTGAGGCAAGAACTGGTGCAGCACTTTTTACAAAGATTGATTTATAATGCGCGGTAATACCAAACAATTCAGACATAAGTAATGTCATCTTTAATGGACAATAATGTTCCTCCCCCTCTACAGCCTGATCGATGAATACCCTCAGACCTACCGTCGGAAAAGTGCACAATGTTTTGAACATTCTGAAACCATGTTTCCATAAATGCTACAAAGTTATAATTGTAATGAAACGATTTAAAAAAGTTGCAAGCCTGCGCGGCACAGGCAGCACCGTCACAGCGTAAGCTGGAAGAGCGGTTACATTGGAGCTCCATTTTCGGGGCTACGCACTACAGGGTATTCGCGGAGAAGCGGTCATTGCATCGTTTTCACAAGAATGACCTGAGCTGTCCGCCCAGCGTCAACGGCGAGCTGCGGTTACGCCTGCTGAGCCCGATGTGGCCTTGTTGTAGCCGCCTGCGTAGCTCCACGAATCGCTTCTTCAGGTTCGTCCCTTGCGAGGAGGCGCCATAATGCGTACAGAGGAGTATACACAGATATACAAACCACGTGGTGCCCATGTCACATCCCTTGATCCGTGGCACGGTATGTTGCCGTTGGTGATGGTGATGATAATAATGTCATCCCTTTCGAAGCGGGATGGGGACAAATAGTCACCTGGCCTACTACATCCAGGGTCAGCTACATGCAACTGCTATATGCAAACTGCTATATGTTGGAGCACCATGTGAAATATAAGGGAACTGCAATGCAAAGTTTGTACGTATCGACGCTACGCGGCACGCATGTCAAAATGCACATGTACAGTGGTAATGATGACGATGCTGATTTAATGGCATTGCCTTTGAAATTGCACGGTGAAAAACAGTCACCTATAGTCGGGTACAACTTTAGAAGGCATTGGCATATTCCCCTCAAAGGCAAATGCACCCGAACCTCTCCCAATGGGTGCGCACCCTAGACTGACGTCACGAGCCGAACGGCCGGTGACCCCGCCGCCGGAGAACCTGGCAGCCCGCGCTTCGAACTGTGCCAAGTCGCGTCAGCGGGACTATCTCCTGTAATAGTCCATCCTTGGACTGACAGTATAAATAAACAAACAAACAAAAATAATTCTCTATTCGCGGAAGCAATCGGCAGCCGCTCGTCGGTCACCTGGGTGGGGACCTCATGTTTTCTTAAGTTGTACCCGACTATAGCCTGCCTGAATTAATCAGCTACGCAGTGTATATTTTTTGTAGCATTCTTTTACACACCTCCTTAAGCTTCTTTCCTTCCCCAAACCTTCTTTAACTGCCTTGTGTATTGTGATGGGCTGCAGGCGAGACATGACCAGAGGCTCCAAGCAAGGACCCCACCACGTTGCATGTATGACACAGATGTCGGTCACGTCACACGTGCCGTAGATGTGAAGCCCGCGCAGCGCCGGATACGATACAGAGATACGATACACCTTGTACCGTTATATCTACATACGCTGCATGGCGCTCTACCTGGTGCAATGATATGTAGGTACAAGGTAAAACGCTCTCGTATCGACGCTACGCAGCGTGCATGTCACATCGCGCATCTCCTCGCGCGCTCGGATGCGTTGATAGGGCATTTTCCCGCGGCATTCTAGCTGGGCGCTGGCGTGGCTCAGTGGCAGAGTAGCTGACTCCCACGCAGTGGGCCTGGGTTTTATCCCGGCGTGAACTGGGTTCTTTCTTTTCTTCTCATTCCTGCCGATAGCTTACGGACCCTGGTAGGGGAGGCGGACGCGATCGCCACCCGAAACGGCCGTTGGAATGAGCCCATAACAGCTTACGCTGTAAAACGTGGATCCGCGCCTGCTCCCAAGTGCTTCGGCTGCATTAAATGCAATGAACCTGGTATTCCTACACGACGCTCGTGCACGATATGTGAGTCAACAGCGACGGCTGCAGCAGACGCCCCTAGATACCGCAAGTTGCACAACATCCACGCCGTGCGCGAACCTTTTCATTAATTGCCACACCTGCTCGTCCAGATCTGCTGTGCGAAACATCGCTCAATGGCCCACGAAAGGACAGCATGGATGACGTTTACTCGGGCAAGAAGCACGGAAGCAACATTATCTTTGAGTTGACGCATGCTCTCTCAAGTGGCATTTTGGCTGCAGCCTTAGCGCCACTTCACAACTGGCGACGGAAAGAAGTCATGTGACCTGCGAGTGCCAGTGTTTGTGACAATTTGCTTCAACCTTTCTTCGTTGTGCACAGAGTGGTGGCACACACGACGGTTCTTCGCAGGCACTCGCCGCAGGCAACCGAACTTTGGGGTCACATTCCCATGGCGCATGAAAGTGGAGGTTGAAAACGGAGTAATGCACAACTGTTGCAAGCAGCAGCGGAAGTTCGGAACCAACCGACATTGAGGAGATGGGAGCGATTTGCATCTGTCGGATGCCACGCGGCAAGAAGTTACAGCCAGTGATACAAGTGTCGTCACGTGGGGCGAACAAGCGATCTGGCGAGAATGGCGGCGGGAAGAACAGAGTTCGATATAGCGCGCAAAACAAAGAAACAGGATCATTTTCGCCGCAACCGAAATGGTGTGTCGCCCCTTTCCCAGCGTTCCCCGAGCTATTTTGGTGCCGAGTTGAAGCGAAGCAATTTCGCGATCGTCATTAAGGAAACGCGTATACGCTTACTTCCTGACGCCATGTAATAGCACTTCTTGAACTTGACTTCTTCGTATCTTTCGTATTACCGCAGGTCATTTAACTTTAAAGATGACGACATCCGTTTATTCATTTGCTTTTTGATGTAGGATTGGAGACACAATCGGTTAGTTTCCTTTTCTGTTTCTTGGGCTCTTTCTAATCTTGCATGCCTACACTGTCTAATTCTTATAGTGAATGACGATTTGGCCTGATGTGGTTTGGACTGAAAAGAAACTTTAAAAAATGCATGCAAGACCGAGGCTCGTAAGTGCTCCACCGCCTCTTAAGTTTTTGAAGCAACGGCGGTTGTCTCTGAAATAGTGTAGATAAAAATAACCTCCATTCGAGAAGATGGCCGCACTTCAGCCACTTACGGTAGATTGTCTTGAGCTTTGGCGATGCTTGCTCTTCTTTCCGCTTTGCGTTAAGCGCAGGGCGACTGCTACTGTATTGCAATATACAAGAATCCCACTCATGAAGAAAAATAAGCTGTGCACATTGCAGAAAGAATTTTATTCCTTAACGTCTCGACGACTATTCTTATTTTCCTTCTTTACAATAAGAAGAAATATCCAGGGTGAATATTTTCACATTCGCCTTGCGGAGTTCAGCTATTCTGCAGTTCAAGAGCTTCCTTTCCCTTACGTCTTTCTTTGTCATTGTTTCTTAGCGCTAAGAACTACTACGACACGTATAACCAACGTGCATAAGCTGTCAAGGTTGAAGACTGTTGTGTTGGTATAGCACATTAAAGGTTTGATTGCGCAACATTTTGACGAGCCACACAGAAGAGAAACACACACCGCGGAGCGCTTGCGGTGTGTGTTTCTCTTCTGTGTGGCTCGTCAAACTGTTGCGCAATGCAACCTTTAAAGTGCATAAGTTGGCACTTTCATAATATCAAATTATTAAAGATGGAGCATGATGCAGCTTACGAATCCTACCAAAGGTTTATAGTAAATAAATAAATAGATAAATAAATAGTAAATAAATGAACAAGAGCATGAACAAACAAGCAAGCAAACAAACAAATAAACAAATAAACAAACAAATAAATAAATAAATAAATAAGAGAGAGAGAGAGAGAGAGAGAGAGAGAGAGAGAGAGAGAGAGAGAGAGAGAGAGAGAGAGACTGAAGTAGATGTACGCATGCACCACATTCCGCGTGACCTAGCAAAGCTCCAGGCGGCTGCCCTAAAATACGAATGCTTACCAAAGAAAGCTTTACGAATTTTTTTCGCACCGCATTCATGCAGTGTGAAACTGAATACTGTATGCTCACCTTGATCGTGCGAGCAGCATAGTGCAGTCATAAATTCGTAATTGAAGGTGTAAGGTATCGCTAAATCACCTCTTTTTCTCGTGGACGCACGCGACGAAGTTACCGAAGGGTAAACAGTAGTAGAGGTTCAACACCAGAGCTGCATGGATCTCTCCAGCTTGCGACATAAATGAAGTTGAGGCGCGTTCGGAGCTTACAAAGTACGCTAATCTACCCCGTCTCATCTACCTGTAATTTCAGATGATCTCCCTTACTGCTCCTTCACAGCTCGCCAATATGAAAGTTACATTTTTGTCATTTTGTCTGCCTCTTTCACATTAGCACGGCTATCAGTTTGTTTTAATTAACACCACTCTGTTCTCTGTGGTCATACCCACTGTTCTGTCTTAATTTATCCTCTCCTTACAGATGTCTCTATATTAGGGGCATCGGTGAGCGAGTTATTCATTTATGCGAGGTGGCGCCTAGAGCACTGCACGGGTCCAGCCCGGCTCCGTGATACCAACCCCGGGCCCGCGCCGGGCCCGTGTTAATAAGCCCGGCCTCGCAAGGGCCCAGGCGTTCATTACTAAGCTTAGCCAGGGTCCGAGTGTGTAGAACGAGGCGCGGCACGTTGTAGGAAATCTGGTGGGCATTGAAATGTTGTGGTACCCGCGGCGGCCAATTAGCGGTTAAGTTGTTGCGCTGCTAAGCCCTATGAAGCGGGTTCGATTTCCGAGTGCGGCGGTCGCATTTTGATGGGGGCAAAAACCGCCGTGTACTTAGATTTAGGTGCGCGTTAAAAAACTTCAGGTGGTCGAAATGAATCCGGTCCCCGCTATGGCGTGCCTCGCAGGCGTATCATCGTTCTCGGATGAAGCACCCCAGAATTTATATGAAATGGTGCTTATGTAGTGCATGAAAGGCCATTACAATAAAAATATAGTGGCAATAGAGCATACCAAAACATTTTTTAAAAATAAAGTGTACAAATGAGATGAAAATGTGGATAGAAGCAATGCCAAGGTATCCTCTCTAATGCTCTTGTCTACACTTCACGTTGGAAACAATAATAATCACACAAATTTTTAACCTCATAAAACCCGCTGTACAATATATTGCACATTGCATTCAATGGCAATGTTCAATAGCCCTTGATTAATAATTTGTTGAAACCTCTGTTACCTTAAGCTGTTTTATTTTGCTTCATGTAACTTGAACCAAGAATTTAAAAGACGTTTTATTAACCGCAGCTGGGTGATACCAACGACGTGTGATTTGCCGTAATGTGGCGCGCCTCGAATAAACTTTCTTATTCTTCCTAATTTTTTAATTAACTGAGATCAATTATACAACATTTTTAATATTCGCTTTAGGGCCAAGTGCGCATCGTCACGTTGTAGAGCGCGTTCAGAAATGAGTGATCGAAGTCGTTGTGGCAACGTTAAAGTTGCGTGGTGAGTGTTTGTCGGTGTTTAAAGAAAGCCCATGAAATATGAAATAAAACCACATGACTGCGCTCATAAGTAACGCCCGCCTCTTCGAGTAGACCAGCTTATGGACTGGAATTGTGCTATCTGCCACAGGCAATTTATTTTAATCTTTTGAGAGCCTTCGCTGAAACAGCCGGTATTTATACAAAAAGGCAAATTCCCCCGCGAGCATACAACATAAAATAAAGGTAAAAGTAGACAGAGACATTCCCCTTCTTTTAGTGCTAAAATCAGGCAAGTACTCAGGGAAGGGGATCAGGGGACCTGCCCCCCCCCCCCTCCACTTGCGAAATTAGGCGGCATACCCCCTTCCCCTACCTCCTTGCCCCCACGCCATCACCCTTCACACACATTCCTAAAGCGCCGCAAATCGATGTTGAGACATGACAGCAATTTGGCGGTCAGCCTTTTGCTGCCTTTTTCACTGGTTTACGTGGCGGTAGTTATCGGCATCTCCTGCGCTGTGAAGGCCAGTTTTCTCATCAATTTGGCGCCCGCGCCATTAACTCGAGATGCATTCACTTGTCACCATCTATTTAATGGTCACGCGCATCGCTGTTGCTTCGTTAGTTCAACCTTCTTTGTTTAGACTGATCCAGGGGCCAGGAAAAGGATTCGGTTCGTTGTCAGCTGGTCTTTATGCTCGTGGAATGAGTTGCGTCTGGAGAAGACGCCAGTTGCGTTTACCGTTTCTTTTTCCTTCATCACTTCCTCGACTAACAACTCGCCGCGGCGCTGGCAGATCCTCGGAACCATATACCCACGATATGGGTTAGAAAGGTGGGAAAGACAATGTAGAAAACAGCGTCCATCATCAAACCCTGCAATAACCCTTAAAACCATAAGCAATATGAATGTCATGCGTTACCTCGTCTGGTTTTTTCCCTAATTGTATAGCACTTCTCGTGCGAAATTGGCAACTGGAAACAAGAGTCACAAAGAGTTGATAAATTAAGCGATTTACTAAGGGAGAGAGCCAAGGCAACAGCCAAACAGGAAGGAAAAGCGAAAATTAACAAAGTTAATCATTGTTTCGGAAAAAAAATTATGAATCAACATCTTTTTATTTAGAAAGGAAGTAGGGAAAAGGCCGCTGGAAGTGGAGAACAATTCTGTGTGTTTTGAATGACGCTTCTGCAGTTATCAGTCGAGCCGCCTGACGTAGCCATTTCTCTGCGGTGCTTATGTTGGTGTTTTCCTAACCTTACACGGTGGGCGCAGTACGTCTAGAACCGGAGCGTCCTGCGCTCTACGCGGTTGTACGGGAGTGGCGGCCAGGCATGGTTATGCAGCTTCCCAAATAACAGTACGAGTCGATTTTGGTACTTGGTGGAGCAGTAAACGAGGGAACCAAAAGAACTGTTATTATTTCGCAAATATATATTGCCTACAATTCTTCAAGCGCTAATTCAATATGCTACTATAGTAGGATACTACTTAAGTCTGCAGTGAAGCCCCACCCACATGCTCATAACCGCCAGCCACTGTTCCTCCGCGAGGCTGCAAATAAAACGTACCTCAAACTTTTCCTGTTGCCCAAATAAGGCGGTAACCACAAAAATAAAATTATTAGCACGTGACTTTATATATTGTATTTCGCCTATTATGTGGAATGGCGAAAGCCCAGTTCATTATTGAAATGAAATAAAATGCTTGCTTCGCTGCAACTGTTCGTTGTCAAGTTTCCCTTCAGTTGGCAGTGAAGTTATTTGAGTAAAACGGACTTAGCAGGTGAAATGAATTGTACCGCAGACTTTTGAAGATTTATATTGCCGCCAGCATTGCGAGAAGACAAAGACGACCGACATATCCCAACTGCGCAGCCGCCACACCGCGAGCGTCAAGCAAAGCACCGCAAGGCAACGCTCGGCCGGTGCTGACAGGCTGGCGGCTCGTGCGCGAGAATCGGACGATTCGCACGCGACAGCAGGCGACAAGGAGGAGGACGACGTTCGAAGGAGCGAAGCTCGAGGGACGTTTTTGTTGTTGTTGAGTGCTCAGTCGGTTTTTGTTGACGGGCACAGGTTCGCCCAGCATAAATCAGCTTTCACAGAAACGGCTGTTGTAACTGTTGGTTACATATCTGGTGGAGGTGCGGGGTATGATTCCAAGCCCCACACACGCAAGGGAAGGTAGCCCGGATCCCCGAAGTTTGGAACCAACCGAATTAACGCCTGTCCACCAACGCACGAGTCGCCGCATACGAGGTGAGGCCCCCGAGTTTGGTCCTCTCGCCGATTCACCAAGGGCAGCGGCGGCAGCCAGCCGAGGTACCAGTGCGATGGCTACTCAAATAACCCCTTCTCACGTCGTCGTTGACTCACCCCGGACGCCAGAATCCTTCCACGGAGACACATTTGAGGATGCCGAGGACTGGCTCGAAAACTTCGAGCGTGTCGCCAGGTGTAACGGTTGGGACGAGTCAAAGAAACTCCGGTATGTGTACTTCGCGCTGGAGGAATCTGCACGCACGTGGTTTCAGAACCACGAAGCGTCGCTATCATCGTGGAACGACTTCCGACGAGAGCTGCTAGCTACATACCCGAGCACGGACCGCAGAGAGAGGGCAGAAGCCGCTCTTCAGGCGCGGAACCAGCGGAACAACGAAAGTGTGACCATGTACATAGAAGACATGACCCACCTCTTCCGCCGAGACGACCCAAACATGGCTGAGGACAAGAAATTGCGGCACCTAATGCGCGGTGTGAAACAGGAACTCTTTGCCGGCCTTGTTCGTAATCCGCCCCGCTCTGTAGCCGAATTTCGATCAGAGGCGACGACGATGGAGAAGACACTGCAGCAGCGTGCGCGGCAGTACAACAGAGATGTGTGCGTCGCATCATTTGACGTTGGGTCAGGAGCCCTCCCCAACAACATGGACATCCTACGCGAAATGGTGAGGTCCGTCGTAAGAGAAGAGCTGCAGAAACTGCAGCTGGCCCAAAGCCCTCCTACGGTGTCCTCACTTGCTGATGTTATACGTGAAGAAGTCCGGCAAGTAATTTGTGAGCCAGAGCCTCAGGTACGGCCCCACGCACAGCCAGAGCGTCAGCCGCGGATATCGTACGCCCAAGCTTTACGTCAGGACCTAGGACGCGCCGACTTTGGACGAACGGCCACAATACCCCAGGTACTTCCTCGCAATGTGCAGCCCATGCCAGAAGGAAGCCCACGTAAAAGCGATGTATGGCGCACTGCAGACCGGCGTCCCCTCTGCTATCACTGTGGAGAGGCTGGTCACCTATACCGGGAATGCCAGTATCGCCGAGTAGGACTGCGTGGCTTCTCTGTGAATGCACCTTGCCCCCGAAACGGTGAGCGCCCCTATGAGATTGAGGCATTTTTATCTACGCGCCAAACTGTTCGGAACACCCAGCAACATGAACCTCGATCAGCAGCGCCTATGCGTTATAGGTCGCCCAGTCCGCGTCCCGCTTCCATTTCACCGAGGCGACGCTCCCAAAGTCCGCGACGGGAGAACTAGAGCCAGCGACCTGTGGAGGCAAGGCCGCTGACGTCCGGAACACCGAAGGCCCTCCATCGCCAATCCGACAAGACGACGGCAGTAACGAAACAATGGACAAGTGCAGTGCTGACACCGTTACTTCCGAGTTGCGCGTCATCATCGACGACTTCGAAGTGACTGCATTGATAGACACTGGTGCGGACTATTCAGTTATTAGCAGTGTATTCGCCAGAAAATTGAAAAAGGTATTGACTCATTGGACCGGATCTCCAATACGTACAGCGGGGGGACACTTAGTCGACCCCGTAGGAATGTGCACAGCAAGAATCGGAATTAGAGGCTTTACATACGTCACCAGCTTTATTGTTCTCCCTGAGTGTTCCCGTGATCTGATACTGGGCATGGACTTTTTGCGAACGAATGGCGCAATTATCGACTTGCAAGAATCACGCGTGTTGTTTTCCACAGAAAATGCTGTTACCATTTCTGATACAGATGAGCCACATATTTCCTCCCTCCGTATTGTGGATGAAGACGTGACGGTGCCGGCACGGTGCAGTATGACTGTCGTTGTGAGGAGCGACATATTTCGTGACTATGAGGGACTTGCAGACGGAAATATCGGGCTGCTACTGGAAAAGCAAATATGCGTGGCAAGAGGCCTAGTTCACCTGCGTAACGGATATGCGGACGTCCTTTTGACTAACTTTGGCAATGAGGCACAACAAGTGGCGAAGGGAACAGCCATAGCGTCTCTTCATGACTATGCACAATTTGCAGATGTGTCAACCCTCGATGTAGCATCACCAGCTTCTGCCACCTTACCTGTCAGTGTCCTTACCTCTATCGACATTGACCGAGAGCTGTCATCACTACAAAGAGATGAGATTGTGAACTTGGTCACAGAGTTTGCGGAATGCTTTTCGACTTCATCGAAAGTCCGTCGTACTCCCGTCGCAAAACACCGCATTGTGGTCGAAGAACCTGCAAGACCAGTTCGCCAACACCCGTACCGAGTAGCTCCAAAGGAAAGAGAAGCGATAAGAAGTCAAGTACAGGAAATGCTCAAGGACGATGTAATACAACCATCCAATAGTCCATGGGCATCTCCGGTAGTCCTAGTCAAAAAGAAGGATAACACCCTACGATTTTGTGTTGACTACAGGAAACTCAACCTCGTCACGAAGCGGGATGTTTATCCACTCCCCCGCATCGACGACACCTTGGACAAACTACGCAATGCTTACTTCTTCTCTTCTCTGGATCTCAAAAGCGGGTACTGGCAGATAGAAGTGGACGAGCGAGATCGCGAAAAAACGGCATTTGTGACACCGGATGGTTTATACGAGTTTAAGGTGCTTCCATTTGGTCTGTGTTCTGCGCCAGCCACATTCCAACGGATGATGGACACTGTTCTCTCCGGACTGAAATGGCAGTCGTGCCTCGTCTACCTTGATGATGTGGTGGTCTTCTCCTCTACATTCGAGCAGCACGTGCAGCGACTGAGAGCAGTTCTGGATGCTATTCGCACGGCGGGATTGACCATAAAACCTGAAAAATGCCACTTCGGCTTTCGCGAGCTCCGCTTTCTCGGACACATTGTCAGTGCTGAAGGCGTCCGTCCCGATCCTGAGAAGATCACTGCTGTAAAAATGTTTCCGAAGCCAAGAGACAAGAAAGCTATTAGACGTTTCCTGGGACTGTGTGCCTACTACAGGCGTTTCGTAGAAAATTTTTCTAAAATTGCCGAACCACTCACGCGACTGACAAAAGAAGATGTCCCTTTTTCGTGGGAGAAAGAACAAGAAGACGCCTTCTCTGAACTACGACAGCGTTTGCAGAGTCCTCCTATACTTGCCCATTTTGATGAAAATGCCGAAACGGACATCCACACCGACGCGAGTAACGTTGGTCTCGGTGCCATACTTATTCAGTGGCAGAATGGAGAAGAAAAAGTCATTGCGTACGCAAGCCGTACCTTATCGAAAGCCGAGACAAATTACTCAGCTACAGAGAAGGAATGCCTGGCGGTTATATGGGCCATCAGTAAGTTCCGGCCTTACTTATATGGCAGACCGTTTCGCGCCATAAGCGACCATCACTCATTGTGCTGGCTGGCGAACCTCAAGGACCCTTCTGGAAGACTCGCTAGATGGAGTTTGCGTCTACAGGAGTATGACATCACAGTCGTTTACAAGTCCGGTATCAAGCACAATGATGCTGACTGCTTATCACGCGCACCAATCGAAACTGCGTCGTCTGAATACGAGCGAGATTTCCCATTTCTTGGGGCTGTGAACATGACGGAAATGGCTCATCATCAGCGTACTGATCCGGAATTACTCCTGCTCATCGAGTATCTGGAGGGTCGACAAGTGAAAGTGCCTCGAGTTTTCGTTCGCGGATTGTGTTCGTATGTCCTCCGGAACAACGTCCTCTACAAACGAAACTTCGAGCACAGTGGTGAGACGTTTCTACTTCTCGTACCATCATCGCTGCGAGCTGAAATCTTAGAAGCTTGCCATGATGACCCTGCAGCTGGCCACTTAGGCGTTAGTAGGACTCTGGCGAGAATCCGCCAGAAATATTACTGGCCGAAGTTGATGAATTCAGTGCAGCACTATGTCAAATCGTGCCGAGATTGTCAAAGACGCGAAACACCGCCACTCAAACCAGCAGGTTTTCTACAACCGATACAGCCACCAACAGCGCCATTTGAACAAATAGGAGGGGATTTACTTGGACCATTTCCAGTTTCAACCTCAGGAAAGCGGTGGATTGTGGTAGCAACCGATTATTTGACCCGGTATGCTGAGACCTGTTCTCTTACAAAAGGAACCGCCGTTGAAGTGGCTCAGTTTTTTGTCACACACATAGTATTACGACATGGCGCACCTAAGGTACTTATAACAGACAAAGGAACAGCTTTTGTGGCCCGTTTGATGCAGTCTGTTATGAAACTAACACATACTGCTCATAGAAAAACCACAGCGTACCATCCACAAACAAACGGCCTGACTGAACGGCTCAATAGAACGCTCGCTGACATGATCTCAATGTACGTGGACGTCGAGCATCGGACATGGGACAGTATTCTACCATATGCCACCTTTGCGTATAATACTGCAGTACAAGAAACGACACATTTCACGCCATTTGAACTTGTTTACGATCGGACAGTAACAACGACACTGGACGCGATGTTACCTGTAGACAACAGCGCCGAAGACGACCCTGACGTTAGCGAGTACATAGCAAGGGCAGAAGAAGCACGGCAGTTGGCAAGGCACCGTATCATACAACAGCAACACGTGGACGCAAACCGGTACAACCTAGGGCGAAGAGAGGTACAGTACAACCCCGGAGACAAAGTGTGGGTATGGACGCCTATACGTACTCCCGGTCTTTCGGAGAAGTTACTGCGCCGTTACTTTGGCCCCTACAAAGTACTTCGCCGGTTAAGTCCCTTAAACTACGAGGTAACTCCTGAAGGCCAAGTCTGCTCCACACGACGCAGGCCTCGCCCAGAGGTCGTACACGTAGTACGAATGAAGCCATACTACGAAAGACATTGATTAACAGCAGTTGCACATACGATCAAGCCTAGCACCGGCCATCCTCTGACCACTGTCCTTCCAAAGCAGTTGGCCTCTCTAGGGCTTTCCTACGCATCGGGACGATGCTTCTTCGGAGGGGGCTAATGCCGCCAGCATTGCGAGAAGACAAAGACGACCGACATATCCCAACTGCGCAGCCGCCACACCGCGAGCGTCAAGCAAAGCACCGCAAGGCAACGCTCGGCCGGTGCTGACAGGCTGGCGGCTCGTGCGCGAGAATCGGACGATTCGCACGCGACAGCAGGCGACAAGGAGGAGGACGACGTTCGAAGGAGCGAAGCTCGAGGGACGTTTTTGTTGTTGTTGAGTGCTCAGTCGGTTTTTGTTGACGGGCACAGGTTCGCCCAGCATAAATCAGCTTTCACAGAAACGGCTGTTGTAACTGTTGGTTACAATATAAATAATTGTGGGGTTTTACGTGCCAAAACCACGATCTGTACTTGAAGCACGCCATAATGGGGGACTCCGGAAATTTGGACCATCTGGGTTTCTTTAACATGCGTCTAGATCTAAATACACGGGTGTTTTCGCATTTCACCCCGAGTGGAAATGCGGCCGCCGTGGCCGGGATTCGATCGCCCGACCCCGTGCTTAGCAGCCCAACACCATAGCCACTAAGCGCCAACGGCAGGCAGGCTTTTGAAGAGTGAAATGCACAGACCCCATACACTTTCCCCATGTCTGTTGCACACCTCATTGCTTCCGTAATAACAGCCAGCTCTTTGCACATGTCACTTCAGCTTAGCACAGAATGCCTTGGACCATGCTATGATTAACGTTCGCGTGGTCTCGAAGGCCGACTTTGGCCATTTTATGAGTGGGCCCTAGTCCGGCCTGGGCCCATGGCTTCAAGCCCGAGCCCGGCCCGGACATTGCTCTAGTGGCTCTTCCTATAGTATTTGAAAAGCATGGTGGCTCATTGTTCTAGTATTTGAAAACAGTGACATCTATAGCTGCATCGCGGTGGGGCTGCGCGAACAGCCGTCGTTCGTGTGCGCTTACTCATTCGCGCCCTCTTTCAGTAGCTACTTCATTCGACCCTTTATTCGCTACTTCATTCATTACGTGGTGCCAACCCTGTTTCACTCGAAGTTGCACTGTTTTGAAAACCGCAAACATGCGCGACTTCTCCGAATGCTCTCCAGGCTTCGCTACTTGTTTCTATAGGGAAGCGAAATAGCACCGAGAAAGTATAAGCACAACAATCCAGCGGGATCGAAGGGCCGTCGAGGTCACGAAGACGAGCCCTTGCCAAGAGTGCAAGGACGTAAGGAATGACGAGGATGCTTAATAATCGGGTCACGTTCCGCATTCGTGCCAAAGATAACCGCGCGACCTAGAGGCCCACCTGCACCTTCGGGCTGACGTCCTTTCCCTCTAACTCTTGTGCTATGAAAGGCGGTGAAACGATAAAAGTGAGAAACCTCAGGACAATGAGCCGAAAGATGTATAAAAGGCAGGTGCTTCATATGGCGATAACGCTATTTTCTGCAAGGTCATGTGTGAGAACCGATTTCTGCAGTCATCATGACGTGTGCAGTATTGTCTTCCATTACAAAGTGGCGCATAACAAAAACCACTCAAAGTGGGTGGCGTGAGAGATTATTTGGACAATGATCGGGGTTTCGTCGCTGACGTAATTGTCACAGGCAGCGTTCTCCGCCATTATATCGAAAGCTAGAGCAATATAAACAATACGAAGGATTGTTTTTACAGAAGTGACCATGATCCGGAAAAAGAAGTTTAACCTGACCATGCAGCTTAGAGCTTTGTGCTTGGCAATTAAAGAGATATGTAAGTTTTACATACATTCATCCGGTAAGCAGTATAAAAAAAGCGAAAAGGGTATATTATTTATTCCCTGAATACATGCTAATATTTACGGCTGTGGAATTCTGAAATTAGGTAAAGACAGCGAGAAAAAAATGGAGGTTAAATTGGCGGAACCTGCCTAGAAGCCCTACATTGGGAAAGGAAAGAGATAAGTGATGAGTACGCACACACAACAGTGTTCTTTGCACATCGAAATACACTCGCTGATCCCAGCCATATTCAAAAGGCGCAGCAATGCTCTGGTGGCTTATTTTAGTGTTAACAGTCGAGCCTGTGCATGGAGTTTCATACAATAATTACTAGAGGGTACTCTGACGCTAGTGTTTGCGGGACTTCGTTGTCACCGGGCGGTTCAGCCTGTACGATGATAATGGGGAGTACATAGATTTGCCTCAACTTCGTCCTTCTGGCTTGAAGCGGCTCCGTGACTTTGCCACCTCATAATTTCAACAAGGTGCTGTGTAATAAAATAATTAAAGGAACATTATTAAAATTGCCCCACGGCAAGATTCGAACACAGGACTTCTAGTACGGAAGCCCAATATTGAAACCATTACGCCACGGACGCATGCATGCCCAGACAAGAGCCGCAGAACGCCCTCACGAATCTACCGCGGGCAAGTGAGCACGTTGGGACGCTTGGTGCGTTTCGATTTGGCCATCTCGACAGACTGAACTGCTGCAATTTATTGTGTGTGTGTTCGCAGTCTTCTGGACTAAAAAGAGCATTCAGTGCTCTGAAATGTTTGACAATGAAGGCAGCTAAAGTGTAATAAGCGAAGTAGCAAGAACGTCTGAATCCACAAGCACAAAGATCGGACAAATCCATGTACTTCCCATAATTCCCATGGCGGCTGAACGATCGCAGCGCTAGAGTTCCTTCTAGGAATTATTGTATTAAACTCTACGGGTCTGTGGTGGCAAAATTTAATTGTAGTCTTCCTGGGCAGTGGCGAACGTCAATACAGATACGCATTGATAATTCTCTCCTTGTTCTCATTTATAAGCTGTTGTTTCAGCGAAATAAGATGTGTTCACTTACACGAATTGTGTGACACGAAAGCGAGCTGTTATAAACATAGCTGAAACGCGTGCTGCTATTGCTAGCATGAGTCTACACGGTATCTCATAATTAAATTATGGGCTTTCACGTGCCAAAACTACGAGTGGATTATGACCGTAGCGGGGGACTACGGATTAATTTTGACCAGCTGGGGTTCTTTTACGTGCACCTAAATATAAGCACACGGGTGCGTTCATATTTCGCACCCGTTGACAATACGGCCGACATGGCTGAGATTCGATCCCACGATCTCGTGCTTAGAAGGCCAACGTCATAGCCACAGAGCAACTAGGCCGGGTTGGGTCCCATATAACATGTGCCAAGGTTTAAAAAAATATACCAGTGCAATATAGCTGGACAGAACCAAGGTATTGCTGTTATCCATTGCTTGAAGCCTGTGAGGCAGTTTGTTGTATTTCGCTTAATGGAATATTTCTATAAAAATGATTAATGAAATGCTGAAATATTGTATTCAGAGCAAGAGTGTGAGTGAGAAACTCGTAGACGATCCTAAAAAAAAAAAGAAATAGATGATCCAGCCGCCTGCTGCTTGATATGTGTTGCATAAAGTGCTTGCACGCTTGACAACTTGCAAAACATGAAAACTCGGGAAATAAGAAACACATACAAACACACACGCACGCATGCACTGGAAATCAATGTACGTGATTTATACAGAGCAACTGGTGACGATGCTGCTATAATATCTTCAATGTTTATTAAGTGGCTGGAAAATTATATGATTGCAATATGCTTAGTAAGCTTTTGTTCAAATAATGGGGATCCATTTTGCTAGAACCGCTCTTTGGGCAACGTGACCAGTGCATAATACTAAATCTAAGTTTTCTTTCCACTCGCTGTTGAATTCTAGTCTTGCTATTGGGCCTAACTTGTTTTCTGCTATACTTTATCGTACGCGCTAGGGCACAATGTTGGCAGTTTCCATCCGTCGATATCGGATACATTGTGAAATGTACACTATAATCGAAAGAAATCAAATCGCGCTGCCTGCTTTATAACTGGGTTGTTCGTTGTCCGAATTTCCAAATCATATAGTTGTCGCGGCGTTTTGTCTAGACTGGAAACTCAATCTGAGAACTGCGCCCTCTGTGCGTCGGCATTGGACACCGCATTGTCTTCCGTCCCAGATTACTGCCCCCAGCGGTCTCTGTACAACCCCACAGCGCAATCCCAAACGCAATAATCGTAAAGGGATCGAGTTGCCGTTTGTGACAGCGATGATGCAATGGCGAACAGCGATTCGTTCCTCATTTAATTTGGCAGCAAGGTGCTTTACCGACGAACTAAACTATATTTTATCCGACTGCAGCGAAGAACAACACTGCACAACCCCCGGAAATACTAAATTTTAAAATTCTTACGTACTCTTCCGGCCAACTTTATGCGGCACTACTGGTGTCAAATAGTTTATTATGCCAAGAGGCAGCTATGTAACTGCCTTACCACCTGTATATTTTTTTTCTGTAAAACAAATGCTTTCGAACCTGTTCAGACTTTAGGATGTTGGATGACCTGCAGCACAGAAGAAAATTTGAGAAAGAAAGTGAGAGTGAAGACAAAGTCAACATTAAAGGTAAGAATTGCTGAGCGATGGATGGCTGGGCACCTTCATGGCATTGAAGCTCAAATACTTACATTGAGTCTGGGGTTTGAGTAAAACTATCGTCATCTCACATTTAGTCCTGACAATGGAATATTAACAGCCGCTACTGACGCTTTAAGAAATTATTAACATGAAGTCCTGCTGCTGCACCCGCTGCGGTGGCTTAACATTTCTGGTGTTGCGCTGATAAGCACTTGGTCGCGAGATCGAATCTCGGCCGTGGCGGCCGCATTACGATGGGGGCAAAATGCAAAAAGGGTCGTGGCCCGTGCTTTGAGGGTCCCTTAATGACCCCCTGGTGGACAAAATTAATCCGGCATGGCTCATAATAAAATCGCCGTTTTGGCACGTAAAACTCAGAATAAAAAGAAAACCTGCTGCTGAAGTTTCATCAAGGGCTTTCAGCGTTGTTCTGCGATTCTATGTGAAAAGGTTCTGCAAGAAACATTGCAGTGTACTTCGTAAGGAAGGAGGAGAGGCTTAAGCCTTAATGTGTGAAAGTCTGAACTGCTTCGAAGTCATTCAAAAACTTTGCGAAATGTTAAGTATTTCAAGCTGCGCCGGTTACGTTTATATATTAGGGAAGGTTCATTCTCGTTTGCGGGGATGTCCTTCACAGCCAATTATTGCAATAATTTGAGGGTGCGATTATCATGTTTAACATCCCGAAACGAGAAAGCCGGTTATAAGGGAAGCTATAGTGGAGGACTCCGAAACAATTTTCGGAGTCCTCCACTGCGATTTTCTAAATTTAAGTACACGTACACTTGAATTTCAAGCATTACACACCTGCTCACACCAAGGTCTAGAGCTGGTTTCTAGGTCAGCCTCAAAAGAGCCACTTTAGCGTGCCTGGAGACGCTGAAAGGTGCCTAATATATAAAATATAGGTCACTAGAAATGCAATAGACAAGTTTCACATACGAACGTGCACTCGTTAATGTTTTAGGACAAATTAAAACTTACTACGGCGAAAAATGGGCTATACATGACTAGTGTGCGGCCTATAGGAGTCAGATTTGAGAGCAAAGGCATGCCAGGAGTGTCCCCAGTGTACCAAAGTGCATTCGGAGAGTCAGGCTCACCTAGTGGTGCCTGTGCCCGCATGATAATGCGTAGCGCCACCAACGAAAACACGATAAAAAGACAGCTTCTTAAGCGCGCTCCCAAGATACGCCAGTTCCTTTGTCGATAGAGAAACAGGGTTCACTGATACAAGCATCACCACGCTTGATCGCAAGCGCTTCCAATATCTCGCTGCGTGATGCAGATGACGACACTGTTTTTTCTTTATGTTTTGACTCTTGGCAGCAGCTGTTAATTCCTGTGTCAAGAAATAAAACGCTCAGTTGTTAGTGCGCCTACGTGGTTGTCCCATGTCGTCTTCCTTCGTCCGTCGTTTTATTTGGCGCTTTCGTCGTAATCATGTATAACCAACTCGCTAACCAGCCCGTAGTCAGCTCTGCATGATCAAGCGGTGTCACGTGATAGGCGGAGCGCTGTGCTATATGCGTAGATGTATTAGGGTAGAAGCATGGGCAAGTTGGTTGTAGTTCATAACGGCGACATTGCGTAGTGCGCAATGCAGAAAAAGAAGGACGGAGTGCTAACTTCCAACTGGCCTCTATTTGCAGACGAGCATAATATACATGCTCCGCAAACTCTAACGACGAAGGTAGGGCTTGCAGGTAGTTATTGACTTATCAGGGATGCACTGGCTCCCATTATCACCTTTTCTCTTTGTTTTTGTTTAAGGCGAAAGCCTTAAATGGCTCATACTCCCGATAGTCTAGAAAACGAGGCATGCGGCACAGAACGTCCTGTGAGCTCGCCTCGCGCAGGCGAAGAGGGGAAGAGTAAAAGTATTGATAATGTTTATAAACGTCTATACTTGAGCAAAAATAACCCCCCAGCGTCGATTCCATTGCGCCCGAGGATTTCGAAACCGTGATAGCTGCATGCCGTTTGTGAATGCTGACTGATTCTTTAACGAGATATCACGTAATGACCGGGATTTCCCGGAATGGCGAAAGTGGATCGCAGACACAGAGATCTGTAACTCGGATTTAGTGCAACACAAAGCCAGGGTTACTCTGCGCCGCTACTCCGACTTGCTCGAGTTCGCAGCACCTAGAAAAGCATGCAGATGTTCGTTGAATCACAAAAGAGAGACAGCGACTAAGTATCCTGGCACATGAACTCAGCAAGGAATTAGGCTAGAGGATTGAGGAAGCCAAGTTATGTCGAGCTATCCTGCTGTCCTAATGGCATTTAAAGTTGGAATGAGAGCATGCGAGCTACACGTGGCGGCAACACAGTAGCGGTTGACGAAATACAAACTCAAGAAAAACTACCGCCAATGATATAATAGAGATGGGCGGCAAGAGATGTGAGGATTATTTTCCCTACCAGTGCAGCTTTCAATGCACGAAATGATTACTTGCCGAAAGGTTTTAGTGCCATAATTTAGAGTGCCCGCAGCGCGACGTTTTACTTATAGCCAATGATATACCGCTCTTGTAATAGGCGCCCTTGCAATATAGCTAAGTGAGAATGAATAAACATAACACCAATTGTCAAAATGCAAATACTGCAGAAGAACTTGTTCGTTGCCCCCCCCCCCCTTCCCCATTGTGGGCACTTACTCTCAAACATAAGTGTCGTTAACAGGTCGCACACAAACCACAGACCCGAACGAAAACAATCACGACCCCACAGGTGGCACTCCCAGCTGATTTATTTCAGGTATGGACTCGCGAATAAATGTACACATGGTCGTATGCACAGAAGGCATCAATCACGCTTCACGGGGCGAGCAGCAATGAAATAATGTTATCGCAGAGTTATACGGTGGTTTTGACGTATCACGTATAGATGTGCCGTCTAACCTTTTTCCGCAATTACGTAAATTTGTTTGCGTCTCTGGAAATAGTGAAGGTAAAAAAAAAATCGTAGTTCCACCCGGAAGGTGAAGCACCCATTACGATAGCAAATTCGTAGATAGCTGTGCGAAGTAAGGATAGTAGTATTATCGGCCGTAAAAGCTCGCAAATGTTCACTTACTAACCAAATTAACAATGATGGAATGCGTAAACATGACTCAACGAGGACGTATATAGAAAGAAACAAACACACATACACAGTGCTGTCTTTGTGTGTCTGCTTCTCTCTACGTCCTTGTTCAGTCAGGCTTACACATTCTATTATGGATTCAAGCCAACTAGCCCGTAAACGTGTTTCAACTAAATTAAGCAGTTTGGTGTCACGCGCGCACAGGTAAATATGAACACATCTCACTCGATGACAGCGGAAACTGTCTCTTAAAACGCTGGATTCTACGGTAGCGCGATTAAAAGACGGGCACACAGGACTACATACAGCACTGTGTGTGTCCCTGTGTGTCTTCTTTTGTACCATCTTTAATCGCGCTTCCGTACAACCCTTGATGATGCATTACCAACAAGCCCACATTGCAACTCTGGAAAACGCTGGAGTTAGAAATCGCGCGGCAGCAGCCGCGAGTCGCTTGACCTCCATGCATCTGTCGCTTCAGCTCGAACGAAACGTCGAAAGCACAGCGCATACAAAGCTACCAGCGCTACGCGAACTCTGCAAACATCGCTGATTGCCTTGAATATGAGGCCCGCGCGGACGCGTACTTCGGCCCCGTCGCAAATCGCTTTCAAGACACACGGGCGCCGGCAACGCGTCCCTACGGCGTCGGCCAAAGACGTCTACTACGGCATCCGCGATTCGCGTGGTAACGCCGTAGTGGTCGCCGCTGTTGTCTCCACTCTGTAGGGAGACGACATCGAGGCACCCTAGCCGCCGCCTGAGAAAAACGCCCCTCCGCCCACGCCTGCCTCGCGCGCCACAGGAGAGGGCGCGCATCTGGGCGGCGATCTGGGCGGCGCACGCGAGATTGAGCCGCGTTCGCTGGCGGCTCACCCTGACACGCTTTTACTCATACAGTGACCGCGACGATAGAAAATGCGTCTGGAGTGTCCAGATAATTGCTATCGCAATAAAAGCCGCCGGACATAGTGCAAGCGAACACCGGATATACTGCGAATAGAGGCGGTCGGCGGAGGCAGGTGACGCACATGAGTTCCTGCACCGAGATGCCGTCGTCATTACGTCGTCATCATTACATCGTCGTCATACAAATGCCTTCATGACAGGGTGTTCATTCTTTGGTGGTCATGTCATCGACATGTTTCCACCAGTTTTATTCTGTTCGCTATCGCTACGTTATCATATCGCCGTGATAGCGCCATCTTAGAGCCGACTTTGTGTCGTCATCGTCGTACCGTCGTCATCGTTACGTCGTCCTCATGCCATTGTCTGCATCCCGCCATCATCGCAAGGTCGCCGTCATGGTGTTGTGGTCATTCCACCGTCATCACCTTGTGGTAGCGGTTACACTATCGCCAACACATTGTCGTCATGATGCCTTTGTGGTCATGTAATCGCCGAGACACCGTCGTCGTCAAACCATTGTTGACAGACCAACGTTGCCCCTTTTTTGCACTCATTTGCGTCGTCTATATTTTTCAGTAATACTTCGGATCATCAAATAGTTTCTGCCTTAATTTGTTATCCCACCTCATTTGTTTGTGTATTTGTTTGGGCCCAGCTCTAAATCTCTTTTTATTATGACAAAATAAACAGGGGATGGCACCTTTATTTGCACCATGCTACTGCTTATCACAAGGCCAACAATACTAAATGCACAAGAAAATCTGACATAGAGAGGTGACACTAAATAGCCCGAACATTTATTTGCACAGTTCTATTCCCACAAGAAAGTAAAAGAACACTAGGAGATACACACAGTCCCGTGAACAAGTGAAAGGGGGCAAAAGAGTCTGAGAACACGCACATCAGTTCATATCTACACAACAAGACACATGACGACCTATAATCAGGCCAGACATGAACTAGACATATACAACGCACTATAAAGCATGCGGTATATTTTTATATGCACTGTTTGTCTTGTTTGCTCGTTTCTTTGTTTTCAGGTAGCCTACCTTTGGTATTTATTCTTTGCCTCAAAGAGAAGTAGCGGCCATCATTCATGATGCCAACCTCTACTACACATAAATCTCTTTAAAAAAAGAAGGCGCCGGGAGTGACATATATCGGATTAAAGCGTACACAAATACGAGGAAAAAGATAAGCGTTTGAAGTTGTGCTCATAAAGCCTACTTTGGAACGCCACTTGTGTGGTTACTGGCGTACGTCGGAGGCTTCCTGCCATAAAGGCACGTGTAGGCACAGAAGCGTGCTTGGAGGCTGAACTCTTTAGCTGACTGATTCAAATTACAAAAAGAATGCACGAAGAAGCCAGTAAAAATTACAAGGTATATGAGTTCACTGCCTAAACTATGACCCGATTGCGCGGAGCTAGCACCGATACATTCACCTGCTGAACTGTTCGGCACACGTGCACACATTCACCACCTCTCTCTCTCTTGTTTATGTTCCCCTGTTTTTGCCCCCCCCCCCCCGCATAGGATAACCAGTTAGGCGATTTTCTAGTTATCTCAACCAACCTTCTCTTTTTTTTTTCTCTCTCTCTATCTTTCTTTCAATCTCGCTCAAGAACACCCTTCGCGACTGTTAGCATCGTCCTTGATGCTCTGTAAATCACGACCATGACATCCATGGGTGCTGCGCGACTGCAAAGAAAACAGACGGCTGTTCCTATTGCTCAGCTATACAAAGCAAGCAAAACAGAAAGAAAACAACAGGTCGGAAAAAAAGAAAACAAAACACGTAGAGAGCTTCTCCCTCCGGCATCTCTTGTTTGTAATTCTAGCGATGCGGCGTTTGGTGCAGCCAGACCGCTGCATCCGCATAGCATCTGTGTTTTGTCTAAGCCCCACAAAAGCAGATATCTGTCTTCGCTAAGAGAATAATGACCTGATCTGACAGAAACTGCTTGTAGAAGAGGAAAACACTATGTATTCAACAAGCTTCTTGTTTGTCTGTGATGCAACTTCCTATCAACAAGTCACAACATTTAAAGAAAACAACGTACATAGCCCCGCGCAGATATAACGTAAACAAAACCCGCCATCAAGACATCCAATATGCTGCGGCGGACAGGCACTGCGCCAGCGAGAAAGAGGCCTGCCGAAATGCAAATGCAGCCAATTTTCCCACAAAACCGTCCCACTTTGTGGGAGACTCAGGATAGACAACAAACACCATCACCTGTCACGTAAGCGTGGTTTTTGACTGGCGGCTGATTCACCTTTTTTTTTCTTCAAATCCAGAGATCAAAATATTCTGCGACGAAGAAAAATTATGGCTACGTCAAGGATATTAGCAATTAGGAGCCCTACTTTGACTATCATATGAGTATCTGTACTCTTGAATATCTCTGTACACATGACAAACGTACATGTGCAATCCATGGTGCATCTTGACGGCGGTGAGTGAGTATTTTGTAAACTAGACTCTGTGCGCGTTACACTCCTTAAACGTTTTGTACTTCTTTACGTTGATCGATAATATCCCGTATGCTTGTGCATGTCTTGTGTGTTCTAACAAATTAATCTTTGACCAGCAGACAGGCTGTGTCCCTTCGAGCCATCTCCTCCTTTATACTTATTTAATAAAAAGATTGACGACAATAAAAAGTGGCAGGAGCCCATTTGGTAAGCACTGTCATGCCATAATTGGCCGCTAAACAATAATTTTATAAAATGGAAGACCATAGTTATTGCATTTTACCAACTGTGGGCAACGGCGCCAAAATTGACAGCACAAAAACAAGAACTTGGAAGGAAGCTACAGGCTCTATCGATGGAAAGCCAGGCGTATCCTTAAGCGAAAACACTTCATGGATTACAGACGAAGCGCTCGTAGGTGACATGCTGGTTAAGATCAAGAGCTGGAATATTGCATGTCGTGTAATGCGCGCAACCAGTGATGAGGGTTCTCGTAGGATATCACAGTGAGTGCTGATTGAAGGAATACATAATGGAGGGAAGAATGACATGCACAATAACGGAGGGCGGAAAAACATTAAATGGAATGATGAAATTAGCAATTAGGCATACATAGGGTGGGTTTCGTACAGCCTAAGAACACGGCTAGCGTCGTTCTCGCAAGCAGCATCGTAAATTCAGCCCCACATACACTACGTGACAACAACGGCAGCTTCATAAACGCTGAACGGCTTTGGCTCGGCGCAATATTGCCTCCCTTCTCTGTGGCTCACGAAACAAAATATTCTGCAGCATAGCTTGCTCTTATCCAATGCTCCTGCAGAGAGCCGAGATAGAGCGGAGGCAGCTGCATGTTCTGCACCTAGTTTGCTTGGCACTCTCTTGAATTGCTTTTTTTTGTTACATTTGTCGGCACGTGCAAGCTGTTCGCCGTGGACCGCAATTCTTTAAACTACTAGGCACAACTAGGCGGACACGCGTGGTAGAATTTTCCCTTTGAACCTACCTATATCTTGTGTACTTGCCACTCCATGCATTTTGCATTTCTTCATCATTTGGAACGCTAGGACGCGCAGTGGGGGATTGAGGAGGGAGGACTGATTGAAGTATATTTTCTTGCATCCATTTGAGTTGGTATTCTTTACAATGCTTTTATTTTTTCTTATTGAAGAAATGATATAATCGAGAGACACCTGTCATCTTGCAGACGAGCTCTACGGTGAGGCGGGTATATTTTGCCGCTGCTTAAGTTACTCTGAAAAGACTAATAAACATTTGTTAATAAACTTCTTTATTTTTTATTATTTATTTATTTTTTATTTATTTATTTTAATAAGTATAAGGAAGTTTGTATAGAAAACTTCTAAAACGTCACAATTTACGGCGTACCCATTTTTTTGAAATCCAGAAAATCGCATGTCGTTTGAGGTATTCATAATATAAACTGAAGGCCAAATCCAGGCAATATCGAGACCAAGCGTGTCCCGCTGCTCGTCAGACAACGTCAGACGGTAATACACCCCATGAATCAGTGTGGGAGCGATGTTTGAATGATAGCATGCAGGGCAAATCCTGACTCGACACACAGTGGCACATGCCCTAATGTAGCAAAGCCTGCCGTATCAGCAGCTACCCCGACTGGCCGAGGTGTTCGGTTTGAAACTTCCTTGTGCTTGTCGTCACTGGGCGTTTCGGTCGAATGTGATAGCGGGGCAGCCTCTTCTGCGATACCGCAGCACTCAGTTTTGATTTTGCATGGATTTAGCTTTGGAATTCCATGATAAACATCTCGAACGAGGTGCCATTTTTACGATCTTTAAAAAATGAGGGTGCCCTATAATGTGACTGCCTTGAAATCCACTATTTAAACAGCTGCTCCTAAGTTAACTAATTTTTGTTAATTAATATTTTCAGAGTAATTTAAGCAGGGGCATGAATTTCCGCCTCGCTGTAGAGCTCGTATGTGAAGACGACAGGTGTCTCATGGTTATAGCTTTGACATCGAAGTTGTATATGGCTAGTTTCCAGCGTATCGACGTCTGTAGACAAAAAACCTTGGGCCGATCCCGAAGATAGTGAAATAACGGGCTGACCCGCGGCGGAGGTGATGCAGGCTTCAAGCACTCTGCCAACTTGCGAAAATAAATTTATTACCTTGGGTCTAAATACAGCCCCGATCATATATTATGCTGATAAGAACAGATACTACATTTGACCCGCGTCGGCCATGTCTACACTCGCACCGCCCTCTCCTTTCCCGGGTTCCGAGCGCTTGCCTACCTGCTTTCCTTTGCTTGCACTCTCCCGTAATGGTGGTTCCATCAAAAGGTCACGCGTGTGTCTAGTTTCTTCCGGCTCCTAGGGAAGCGGTCCCGTCATCCACGCGAATGTATATAAAGATCACGGTAATTGGGTCCGCACCTATGTTCAAAACTCTGTGTCACCTGTGTATTGTATGCTAAACATCTTAGCTGGTCATCCACCTTCACAGAGTGGAACGGCTCATCATATTTCTCACAAAAAAATATTTCGTTTAAAAAAAGACACCCTGTAAATTTGAGTCCGTCAACTGTACTTTTGCGCTCTTCCAGCAGTTCTGGGCATTCTAGCAGATAATGTTTTACATCACCGTGGGCATGGCAGTGCGAACACGTTGGAGAGGGCGACTTCGCTATTTTGTGTCGCCAAGCCGCCCTTCTTGCTGATCGGTTGCGAACACGGTGTACTAGGGAGGTTTTCGATCAGCTGAGTATCTTAGTCACGCAGGACTGCTATGATGGCAACCCCACGCTATTAAAGGGGTTCACAATGGCAGTCTTTAATACTCGCTGCACGTTTTGTGGTACTCTAGCAGTCAGTGTGTAGGTTAGCCCTTGGCGCGGAAGGCCTTCAGCATCTTTTCCGAACACACCGATGGAGGTCACTGAAAGTCCAGGTAAAATCCTAAGCTGCGTGATGTTTCATGTTTCATCAAGAAAGTTGTAGGCAATTGTCCTGCGCAAATCCTCGCTAAAGTACCTGCAATGCTGCCTTGCAGTCAGTTAATGTCACTACTGGTTGTACTCGGCAAGCATTAAATTTCAGCTAGGCAGCTTCAGTTGCTCTACCTTCGCTTGCCGTCGTAGAGACAACCCGCTCAAGTAGCGCAGCCCATGAAGCTCCTATAAACGGTATCACGAAAGCTGAAGCACTAGCCTCTCGTTCCACGTCAACAGAGCCATCGGGGAATACTTGTAGGTGGTGTCCGTACGTCTTATACTTAAGTAATTTCTCCAACGCTACTGACTTGGCCTGTTCCGCAAGTGTAGTGCGCTTGGTGGTAACACAAGGAACCTTCAGATGACATTCTACAGACTGAAATGACTACGGTAGCTCTGGTCGCTTTCCTTTTCGTGACAAATGATTACAAGAGCTCCGAGAGTACTCAGAGCAATGAAAGTACGAAATTTTGTTTTCCTTCAGAGGCGCTGGAGTAGAGCTCTTCCGGTGTCTGACTCGCTTAAGAGAAAAGGCTGCATCAGTGGTCATGGAGAAGTGAGCAGACGCAGAGGGAGCGATCAGGACTCGTGAAGAACGTTGGCTGGTGGGAGAGGTCCCCAGTCTTGGACTCCGTTGGTTCTACCTGCCATCTTAACCCTTTCGTTCAACCATAGCTGACTATTCGGGCTAGAGCTGGCAAGTTCTCTCCCACTGTTCGTTGGTTGGATTGGGTAATGGATCCAGGCCAGGATTATTCTTGTATTCCCCGACCATATGATATAGTGTAGCGAGTTGGGCGCAGTGTCTGCACAGGGAAGTGTAGAGTGCGGGGTTGATGGCGTATAGCCTCCAGGGGTGTGGGAAGGTGTTTGAGTGTAGTTGGCAGTAGACAACGTTTTGTTCCTTCCACAGCGTGTCATCTCCCGGAGCCATCCAACGTTAGTAGTGAAGCTGCAGACAGTAATGGTGGTCAACCTAGTGCTTTATACGGCGAGATCCTTTAAACTCGCCTTCCGAAACGCAGTACGTCTTGAAATCGCCAACCATGTATGCCTAAAATTACTCATCGGGTACCAGAGGCAACACAAGCAAAACGTCCTTCACGAGTCCTGATCGCTCCCTCTGCGTCTGCTCACTTCTCCATGACCACTGATGCAGCCTTTTCTCTTAAGCGAGTCAGACACCGGAAGAGCTCTACTCCAGCGCCTCTGAAGGAAAACAAAATTTAGTACTTTCATTGCTCTGAGTACTCTCGGAGCTCTTGTAATCATTTGTCACGAAAAGGAAAGCGACCAGAGCCACCGTAGTCATTTCAGTCTGTAGAATGTCATCTGAAGGTTCCTTGTGTTACCACCAAGCGCACTACACTTGCGGAACAGGCCAAGTCAGTAGCGTTGGAGAAATTACTTAAGTATAAACGTACGGACACCACCTACAAGTATTCCCCGATGGCTCTGTTGACGTGGAACGAGAGGCTAGTGCTTCAGCTTTCGTGATACCGTTTATAGGAGCTTCATGGGCTGCGCTACTTGAGCGGGTTGTCTCTACGACGGCAAGCGAAGGTAGAGCAACTGAAGCTGCCTAGCTGAAATTTAATGCTTGCCGAGTACAACCAGTAGTGACATTAACTGACTGCAAGGCAGCATTGCAGGTACTTTAGCGAGGATTTGCGCAGGAATATTCTATATATATATTTATATATATATATATATATACACACATATATTTTTCCTCCACCTAAGAAGGTAATCATTTCTATATCTGAAGTGCCGCGATAATTTTGCGGTTTAGCCAGTAGCCAATATTTAGGCTTTATGTAGCTTTACAGAGCTGTAGCATCAAGGCTTATGTTTGTGAAAAATATGCTATAGGCACAAAACACTAATAATTGTGAAAGAGTGAACATTCAGTTTTTCGTTATTATTATTACTATGTAAATATCTATATAAACATGTACCCTGCAAAGAGAAGGAAAACCACACTGGAAGTTTGCTCCTGAAAAAGATACTGCGCCTGCTCTCTTGAAGAGGAGAGAAAAAGAAAAAGAGAACTAGGAAAGGAGGGAGATAAAGAAAGGGAGAAAGAAGAGAAAGAGAGAGAGAAAGATAACTCAGGTGCGAACGACAGGAAGGTTAACCGGAAGACAGATATCCAGTTTGCTACACTGCCTTGGTGAAGGGGTAAGTGGAACAAAAAGAAAAATTTAAACACAGAAATTGAAGAAGAATAAAGAAAAAAAAGAAAAAACACGCACACAGACGAAGGAACTCAGGTGCGTCACAGTCATCCAAACAGGTCGCTTGACCGGATAAACTTCAGTAGTGCTTTCACCGCCTTCTGGTGTGAAGACCGCACCAGCCGGCACTCTAAGCTCGTCCGCTCAGTAAGCGGACGGTCGTCAAGGCGTACCAACTCCATCACGAGCGACAGCCTCCAGGATCTGTAGCGGGGACAATGCCACCACTATCACAGGCAGCACTGTCTACCATTCCGAAGCGGAATGTAATTGTGAAGATGTTCTTTGTGTGTCTCGTGCAGCATGAGTAGACACAACTGCTTCAAAGCTGGCGACGAGTGTCCTGCATTCGTTCAAATTCCTGGTAACGATGGTCGAAGTTATGGTCGAGCCAAACACAAAGAAGGTCATAGCAGGCTCTCGGCAGGCGTACAATTTCAAGGGAGGCAGTGATATGGTACGCCGAAAGCCCCTGGCAAAAGGAGGCACTGGGATAATATTTCGGCAGTGCGGCGAGGTGGTGGAAAGGGGCGCGGGCAATGTGCTTGATGTGCGCTCTGAGCATTTCCAATGTGATAGGAGTTTTGACTTGGTAATCTTGAGCTATCGCAATTGTTCGTGATGTCGATGTGTAGCGCAGCAATCCAAGACAAACCCTGAGCGCCTGCGTCTGAGCATTCTCGATTGTGCGGATGTTGCTTCTGCAGGTATTGCTCACTACAAGTAAGCTGTACCTCACATACCCAAGAAACATGGCCCTGTATGCTTCTGGCATTGCTTGTAATGACGTACCCAACGTATTCCCTCCAAGAAATTTGAAAACGTGTGAAATGGCCGTTATACGTTTGTCCAGATAGACCAAATAGGGACTCCGGCTGAAGTCTTGATCAGCGATCACCCCTAAGAATCTGTGTGTCCTGGCGTAACGGAGGTTTTGCCCATTGATAGTTATAGCGTAGGACATCATTATCTTCCGCGTAAAAGCGACCAGCGCGCATTTCTTAGGTGAAATTTGGAGGCCTTGTTCGCTAATATACGTCGATATTGAAATGGTGGATTTTTCAAGCCTCGTGCGCACCTGAGGACGTGTTGCACCTGATGTCCACACGCAGGTGGCGTCGGCGCACATTGATATGTGGACGGCACATGGTATGTGTTTCACGAGACCGACAAGAACAAGGTTGAATAGTGTGGAGCTCAAGACGCCATCTTGGAACACCACGGTGTCGGTAGTCTCAAGAGGTCGGACCGTCATCGGTTCACATAAATAAGGACCTCATACGTAAGTAGTTGCGGGTCCATCGGTAAACTCTGGAACCAAGGCCAGCCGATTCAAGAGCATCAAGTGTGGAGTGATGAGCAACATTGTCATAAGCTCCTTTTACGTCCAGAAACATAGCGACACATAAGCGTTTACATCTCTTTTGATGTTGAACGTAAGTGGCCAGATCGATGGCGTTATGAATGGAGCAGCGGAGACATCGAAAACCAGCCATAGCGTTTGAATAAACTTTGTAGCATTTCAGGTACCACTCTAATCTAGCGAGGATCATGCGCTCTATCACCTTCTCCACGCAACTACCTAGTGCGATTGTGCGGCATGACGTAAGCTCTAGTGGCTACTTGCCAGGTTTGAGGAGTGGCACCAGGCGGCTTGCCTTCTATTCTTGAGGAATGTTGATAAAGGTAGCCAGCAACAGATCACACGCCGAGTACCAGTCCTATATAAGGAAATGCAGCCCCATGTTGGGGAATAATTCTAGTGCAGCCTTGTGAGCCTGGTATCAAATTTAAGCCCATCTTCGTAAAAACAAGGAAAATTTTTGAGTTCAGTTTTGGAAACATCACATTGCTGGGACTTGTGCCGCAGCACAGCGCGATAACTGTTGAAAATCGGCGAATCTCAAAGGTTTCGCTGCATCGTCCGCTACCCGGGCAGAAATGACTCCGCGTGCGTCTTTGGCAGTGAAAGCGACGTGTTACGTGGTTTGGTTTCGATAAGCATGAGTCAAGTAAACTTGACTTTACCGATGATATCAGTGAAGTCAAGCTTGTGCACTGAAACCGCAAGAACATGAACTGTCTTCTTTCCTCATAGCTAAACGTTTGATAATATTAAGCTAAAAATTGTTGTTCTCCTCAATGCTATCTGATGAGCCATCTTGCATAATTCAGCTCAATTGGCACTGGCACTGCAAAACTAATTGAGAGTATCGCAGGAGTCATTGAGAGCAACAGCCGTTGGCACTTATGCATTTTGGATAGTACATTCCTACGCTGTGTTGACGCTTAGCAGTTACACAGGTGACGAGGATCCCACATTTTATTCGAACAGAGCGCAGGGGTGCAGACTTCATGCACAAAACGCCACAAAACGATAACCTGGTTCAAGACACCGGGCTGTGGGCGCACCCATGACGGAAAATTCTTCAGCTTACGAGTTGTCGTCGTGTTTTCCCTTTTGTTACGTCATCCTCTGCAGGAAGCAGTAACTGAGGCCATTTATCTCAGGCTATTGTGCCTTTTTGGTTGCCAAGCTCTACATTTAAGCTCCAAAAATAAGGGGAAAAGGAATAAGACGTATTTCCGGCGATTATCTGGAGCATTTCCTCAGACCATTCAAGTGAGAAACAAGGCACCTCCAAGCCTCGACTAACAGTTTTTGCGTAAATAACAGGCACGAACGAACTATACCAGAATGCAAAAAAGCAGTGACAACTTAAAAATTTACGCACGTAGGCTATTCTGTGCCGTTTTCAAATGAGAATAGAGGTCTTTGAAAAGCAACATACTTTAGTAAGCAGTATTTTTCTCTCTACTCTACATATCAACATTAGAAAATTCTCTTCAACTTCTCTACAATTTCTTAAAAAAAATTATCGACAAACTTCTCTACATATTACCATTACCAAATTGTGTGCGGGGAAACGGGAACGAGAAGCTTGTGATAATAAACGAAGCAGACACGCAAAGAGCCATGTCATCTTACTTAAGCGTGCAGGCAGATACACATAGGCGTGACTACAAGTGTAGGCAAGTTGGTGTCTCGCGCATTTCGGAGCAGCGGGACATTTATAGCACGAGAAACTGAATGTTTAAATATCAGGTGATTATTCATTATTGTGAAAGTGAGGGCTGTCTACGCAATAGAATTCACGCTGCTGTCTGCAAGTTGAGGAGGTTCGCAAGGTGCCGGTGAAATGACACTAGTATCGCCATCTTGTGTTCTCCGCCAGAGCTTGGACATAGTGTTGCAATGCACTTGTATGTATCCGTAACCGATCAGCTGCAGCGAAAAGTGGCATCAAGCTTTACTGTTGAATTCATGTCTCTGGTTGCGAGCAGTTTCAGGCACTTTATATTGAATCTCATTAGCACCACGAAGTGGCATGAATTTCGGAATAATTTGAGTGTAGTAAAACAATACATGATAATCTTCCGTGTACGAAACCTTTATGTAGTAAAACCTTTAAAAAGTCTGCATCATCTCCCAGGGTGCTAACGCAGAGAAGCAACCTTTGAAGTAGTGTTCAATCAGACGATTTTTTAGCTTGGTCCCTATAATGCGGCGCATTGCGTGAATAACACGAGCTAATTTCTTATGCTAAGGATGACTAATAGCGGCAAAGAACACTGATTTGAGGTGGTATGTTAAGTGTGACGAAGCAGGTATCCTTCGACATGTTCCATCCCGAACATACTGGGTAATCACTGAGCTTCTAATTAACAGAAATGTGACGCAGTGACCGAGCATCCAAAATGCGTTTTCGCGCCCTACAATAGAGCCCACCACTGCGCTAATACTACCGTCTCTTTTAGGGTTTCTGCCTTTGTCTTTTTTTTTATTGCAAGCGCCCATTGACCATGAATTCATGACTAATAAATACACACACATTTTTCAAACAACGCATCAGGAAATAAGCACCAGCACTAACTGCTCACACATACATTTCCCTCCGAGTTGATTACTCCTGTAAATCACAAATCGTGCAATGAATATGTGGTATGACACTTCTCTCCATAACATTGAAGTCCTGGAACCAAACCATCGCAGACCACAATCACTTTTGCTCAGCCTTAGCTAAAACTTCATCTAAAAAGAAAGAAATGACATTTTATGGAACCTCAGAATTTTACTTTCAATATACTGTCGCTGGGCAGGTCATTCAATGCGCAGGATTAATAACTGGTGGACCTTCAAGGTTACAAAATGGGTGCCAAGATATGGGAAGGACCGTCCAGTCAGCCCATTTGGCTCCTATACAGCGAGAGTCAGTGCAAAAAAAAGTTAAAAAAAAGAAACTTTTTAAGTCATATCTCTAGCATAAAGATATCATGGTCGAAGCTAGACAAGTAGAAAAAGTTATACATCAGTTATTTTATACTTTACTTTTACTTTGTAACTTTAGTGATATCACAGCTCAATGAGAAATAACTGCAGTACCTCTATCTAGGCTTTTCCTTCTTGATGGCAAGGCGGCTATACGATGTCTAGTTGAGCAGCTGTTCACGCTACAAGAAAATCCCCACAGCCTGCCACTCGTACGAGAAACGAAAAAGGTACACCAACGGTAAGAGGGCACCTAAAGAAATTGTGAAGAATAACAGCGTATAGTATCAGAAGAAAAAGAAAAAAAAAGACAGCAATAACTTAGGAACCATAAGGTTGCTCCGTAGCGCATTATATAAGTTAACACTTTTGGGTACGGATTTTGTAGCGTGGAAGTATTGCAAATATCAAAATAATTCAAGTGAGAAGATGGAAGCAAGGGTTGAGTGTACAAAAACGGCAAAAAGAAATGACAGTCAATTTGAGGAAAGAGTCAAGAGGCAACAAAACCGCTTCTCCTCGTAGCAATGCTCGTTATCCGTGATGTTCGCTCTCGCGAGTGCCCAACAGCATATCCGAACAGGAACATGATCGCACGGGGCTCCTTCCAGGAAACGTGAAACGTTATCCTCGCGTCCGGGTAGAAGTTTGTCGGTCATGGTGGGTAACTTGGAATATATATATATATATATATACATGGGTGTGTGGTGAGGCAGGCGCCTGCGCTAGATTCAATAACTTGTGGCCACGCCCAGATCAACAGACAGATATTCTGGCAGGTGACTGCAGACAGAGGTGTGTCTGCGCTGTTTGTGTGTATACCTACTCTTCGAAACACTGGGGCTGCAGACCTTATTTTGTTTTGATATTTCTTATTGTTCGAGCAATACACGCTTGTCTAGCTGCGCGGCTACGCCCACAGGTTCTGCGCTCGGTTTTGCCTAGTAGATGGCACGACTTTATATGCTGCTCTTTACTCACGTCAAAGCTGTGAGGTAGTCGGGTGACTTGATATACTGCCGAGAAGTGATGCTGCAACCCTTCTCAGATTTTCGGGGAAACTAGGAAGTTTAAAAATAGTATGCTCGCTTGCAACGTATGTCGTGCTTGGTAACTCGTTACTTGAACCTCATGACCTCTTCTAGTCTTCTCGACCATGCTTTCATTATTATTTTTTGTCTCATGGGCATCGCACAGGTGCCTAGTACACTATGTTATCTTCATATGATGCTTTTCAACTTCATGCGGCTACGTGCAACTTTTTCTAACCCTTCGAAAGGTGGGGCGGGCAAACCAAGAGCTTGCTGTTATCGTGTACCAGCTACACTTTCTTAATGCCATGGTGAAAACTCGGCGCAGGAGCGTTTTTGCTCCAAAGTGGAAGCTGCAGCATTGCATGACAAATACGTGACGAAGCTGTGAAAAGTGAACTTATGCCGACTAAGGTGATTAAACTTGATGTTTCGACCAACGCATGAGAGTTTTGTGTGGGAGCCGCTAAGTAAAGCTTTCAATGTTTGTTCGCCTGGGTTGGCGCCCTGTTTTCGTTTCTTCATAATTTTTTCGTTCATAGCTTTCTTCATGTTGCTGATAAGACGAAATTTTGTCCAAGTCTAGACTTCACGAGACGAAGACGATTACCGTCTTCATTACATGTTTGTCTATTTGGCTGTGACGATCTCATGATGGAATACGCACTTACTCGCCGCATTGTATGCCTTGCTAGCTGTTGATATCCGATTTATTTGGCAGTCATTCTCTCTAAAATAGTATTTAAAAATAATTAATTACGGGGTTTCATGTGCCGAATCTAAGCACAATTGGCTCTGAGGGACAATACATAGAAGATATATTGATTAATTTTTGCCTCTTGGAGGTTTCAGACATGGCCAGGAAATAATGCATGGGCGTTTCATAACGCTGCCCCCACATGAATGCATCTGCGGCACTTAGCAGCAACATTTAATTTGTTTCCTGGCTCCCATAGCTTGGAATAACAATATTCAAAGTGTCGCACTATTCACCTTCAAAGAAAACATGGAGTCACGATTTCGACTATCAAAAAGCTGCCTTCTGCTTCGAGGCGCATGGCAATCCTGCCTGACCTGCATTTTCAGTGGCTGTGGTATGCGCTGTCTCGCATGGCAACCGGGCGCGAAACTGCGACGACGGGCAACTGCACTTCGCAGTTGCCATCGACGAGCGTAGCATAACCTTCTACGGTCGATTTCGGGCTGCGCCTGTGGTCGTTTCCTATATTGAGCCGTAGATTGAACGGCATTTATGCCGTATTCTCGATTTACCACGCTCTGAATACATTGTGTGGCTTTTGCTGTCGTCCACAGGCATCAGAATAAAGCTTACCGGGGACGAAACGACGTTTCGCGCCGTTAAGATCTATATGTGATGCCCCATTTCACACCCACGCAGGTCGGCCATGGAGAATGCCATTTATGCATAAGCGTGCGTTCGGACAGCGTTCCTGTCGAGCTTCGTTTTGCATAGTTACTCCTGTGTTCCTAGCACCTCGAAACTCTTTCTCTGGCTGCCGCTGTGCCATTCTGTTCGATGGAAACACGATACATACGACAGTGCGGTGTATCTCAGCGGTGTTTAGACGGTGTGGTTACTTGATGCGGCTTATTTTTCCATCTCACGCACACACGCTAACAGTGGATTTTGTGACTGAGGGAAAATTTCGCTTTGTCGATGGCGATTATATTATAACTGCTATCAAGGCGAACTTTTCTTAGCTTTTCTTCACTTAGATGTCCGTTTCTAACTTCTGTCGACTCGTTGCGGGGAAGAGCCTGGTGCTGGGCCTTTTGGTACACAGCCTGAAAAACGACGCTGTGCCAATTTTCGATCAAGAGAACATGACACGTCTGTTACTTCACGTGGAGGGGCAAACTTGCTTGCTCATTGCCGAATGTGCGGTTGCTCTCCTTTTGTAATTATACCAAAACGTTTGGTAGAGGAGCCGCGAAATACGAGTGAGAAGCAATTGAGGCATATCAAATGCGAAAACACATCACAATCAGTATGTGAGCGCACCCTCCTTATCGCTATCAGGCCAAGTAGTGGCTTATTCGAGAAAATGCCATCGCTAGAATGTGCCATACACCGTTTCTTTTATGTATACCTGTTCATGTATGGCGCATGCGAGCTTAGGTTTCCTTTCGACCCATGTGTTTCATTAAACTCTGTGGGGAGTCCCAGCGTGTGTGGATGCGCAATTTCTCTCCTCGTGTGTATGTGTCTTCGAAAGCTCGGTTTTGTCGTTTTTCAAGACTTGCTGTGAGCGCACTCCATTCGGACCATACATTCTGAACCCATTCAGCCCCCTTAACTGGCACGAATACCCAATGAGCCCTGGTCGGCTGTGGCGTTTTACTAAACAAATACGGAATTCGGAGCACTGCGAGCCGGCTTATAAAGACGTGCTTTCGAGTGCGCGTCTGGTCCAATAGGAGCGGTTGCAGCAGTTAATGACCGACTCTTCCTCACTACATGGCCTAATAATTGTCTTAGTTTCAATAATTTTAGTCAAACGAATGTCACTTCCGCCACACTCAGTTTTACACTGTTATCACTCTCTTTACTTATTGTTCTGTGAGGCACTAGGTGTTCTGTGCGATCGCTAAACGTTGTTCTCAACATGTCCTAAACATCATGCGGGGAAAATCATAGGGCCCGTCTGTATACTGCATGCTACAGTTATAAAGGCCCTTACTTCTAGGATTATCACGCTACCCCTCACCAGTGCTCTCCAATGTGTGCAAGTCCAACGTTTGCTCACCGGAGGGCCGACAAGGCCAGACACAGCGCACCTGTCTGAGACTACCTCGAAGTGCTTCAACTTCTGTAACAAACGTGCTTGCCAGAGATCATCAAATCACAACACACAAGCATTGATTATCTCCGCTATTAACCTTGTGCAATTTTCTGTGACCTGCCTGTCAGGCACTGCCAGTCAAGCCCTCTGAGGCTTTGGTAGGCCTGCTATATGTACTATGTTTTCTGTATGCACAATAAAGATTGTATTGTATTGTATTGTAAGGGCACACATTCGACACACTTGCCGCATTTTCGACCCGGACCTGGCCATCTTGCCCTCGTAAAGACCTCGAGAGACATTCTCCAAGGGTGTGTTCTGATTCTGGCCAGCATCGGAGACAGTTTACATAGAGAGCTAAGGAAACAACTGAGACAGCTTCGAGGCCACAAAATGGAACGCGTTTCTAGCCGACTGGAAGACGTATGAAAGGCGCTTCTGCGGCATGACACCACCCCGTGGCCACAAGAAAAAGTTGAGAAAAACACACATTACTTCTGTATTTTAAGTCTTTGTGCCTGAAAACCTATGAACAACACGATGCAGCTTACATTAAGGGCGTTGGATAGCGTGTCTAAGTTTTCTTGTGCGCAGACAACGCTCCTGTCGGCTTTCCAAGTGCCCTGCTCAGTCACCATCTTGTTTGGACAGGAAAGCAGCCTGCATCGTTTTTGACTTCGATGCTGTCTTCGCGAAGCTGTCTACTTTGGCGTCTTCGTGGAAATTGGAACGATATTTAAAATGGCCGGCGTCCATTTGGGCGTCTACTTAGCCGTCTACGGCGAGTCTTGGAACACAGCTATATGTGGCCGTCACTCAAAAATAGTATTTTATCAAGATATACACCAGCAACGAGACCTTCACCTCTATTGTGGTGTCTCCACCAGCTCTACAGGTGCGCCTTACTATTCCGTAGATAACTAGGAAGGACCCCTCCCAGTCCCCCACTGAATTATTTAATATAAAAAGAAACCTAGTATTATTGAATGAGACATATGGGGACCGAATGCATATTTATACTGATGGGGCGGTTTCGGTCGCAAGCTTAACAGGTGGCGTTGTAATTCCGGCTACGCTAATAACAATGGAATATATATATATATATATATATATATATATATATATATATATATATATATATATATATATATATATATATATGTGTGTGTATAGCATATGGCAGCATGTACAGTGGCAGTGCTTGCTTCCCTGCGTGATGCCAAAAAGCACGTGCAACAAGAGCGGCCAAGCAAATAGATAAGATTTTACGACTCAAAAGCAGCCCTTCAGAGCTTGCAGTTTGCCCTACATCACAGTACTAAGGAGCAATTGGTACATGAGACATATGATCCCCACCAACTTTAAGAGGAGACACGCATAAAATTTTAGTGGCTGTCTGAGAAACAACTGAACACGAGATGTGTTTTTGTTCACGTTATTACGTCCAGTGCCGCTCTCTCCGGACAGCAATAAACCGGTTGGACTGAAGACCGTTTTCAGAAATTAAGATTTAAAATTAAGCCACAATGGCGTTGCTACATAAGTTGAAGACGACGAGTCTGTGCGAGTGTTTGTAGACTTGTTTGCACCTGAGGTGTAAGCGCGACTGGCGTTCTCTCTCCCCTTATTCCTCTCTTTTCATCCCGTTACCTTTTCCGCAGTGCAAGGTAGTAAACCAGACATGCATCTTGTCAGTCGCCCTGTCTTTCTCGGCTGCTCTCGCGCAAGGCAGGTCGTCGCGTGTCAGCCATTTAAGGGACGCTGAAGTGAAAGCTTAAAGAATTTTTTTAAGAGGAAGGTTTAGCTTGTTTCCAACTCCAATGCCGCCTATTCAAATACGAGTAAAACGCAAAAATGCTTTTCTCAGATAACCCCTGGGCCGATGTTAATGAAATAAATTGCATTTTAGAGAGAAAGGTAATTTTTAATAAATGATGGAAGCGCAATGCTCATCTAGAGCCTGAAGTTGTTGACAATGATTTTTTTTTAAATTCTATGTTAAAAAAAAGTAGAAATCCGAAGTTTGCAAATGTGTATCTCTGCATCAAAAAGAGATATCGAAGTTTTGTGAACTGCAACTGTTAGAATATCGAAAGCGGATAAATTTGATGTCTTAGTTTATATCTTACTTGAATATGTTAGAATGTTTTCAAGGGCCTTCCAAATGCCCTACGCAGGTATTAGTGGTAGAGTTAAAAGCCATGTATTGTATACTAAATTTTTTCGCTTTACATGTACTATTGAATGCAGTTTGCATAATTGTGATATTTTTCACTGCTTAGTTAGAGTTGTAAACTTTATAGTTTAGTGTTCTGAAAATTTTCCATTTTCGACAAAGTTCATTACAAATTTTAAAAAATTCAATTATGGGGTTTTACGTGCCCAAACCACTTCCTGACTATGAGGTGCGCCGTAGTGGAGGACTCCGGAAATTTCGACCACCTCGGGTTCTTTAACGTACACCTAAATCTAAGTACACGGGTGTTTTCGCATTTCGCCCCCATCTAATTGCGGCCGCTGTGGCCGGGATTCGATCACGCTACCCTGTGCTCAGCAGCCCAATACCATAGCCACTGAGCAACTACGGCGGGTTTCATTACAAATTGATGACTTAAATGAAAAATTGGCTACCAAACAGGCACTAGCTTTGAACTTTTTCCTTTATATGCAACAAACCTCATGACATTGGGTGCAGGGTTTAGCAGAACAAAAGAACGATTTCTTCTTTCCCGTGCACCTAAATACGATCCTCCGAGCTAAAGCGCGATCTTAAAGGTTCTATTCTATTAGGAAAGATAGTGGTCAAATTTCAAGTTTACAAATTTGGCGCCGCAATTTCAGAGCCAGTACGTGAAAGAGACGTCACGTAATGAAGATGTTATGAATTTCAACTAATTTTATTCATATTTCAGTCATAGTGGCTTAGCTCTTGATTAGAGTTTGGCCCCCCGAGAATGAATCCATCTTACGAATGACCCCAGCAGACGCCGTCAAAATCAATGACATCACGACTAGCTGGTGCGGGAACCTCAATGCGGCGTCGCCACCAGTCTTCTGTTTTTCCGTCTTTTCTCGCTTATATATCTTCTTACGGTAAGAGTGGCTTTTGCGGCATTTTAGAAGGCATTTCATTTATTTATTTATGTACCTCAAAATACCCCTGTTGCGGGGTTTTACAGGAGGAATGGTTAACCGTACATAGAAACAATTCAACAGCAGGAAAGAAACACTAAATACAATATTGCCAAATAACTATAAATAACAAATACAAACAAGTAGTAAATTCAACACTTCTAGCTGTAAAATAAATAAATGTAGACATGTGTAATATTTAGCGCATTAAATTTTTTTAAATTCCCTTGTTGTATAGATATAAAGATTTCAATGCGGCGTCTTACAACCTGAAGAGAGCAAGCAATGCGTAACACTATTTAATAATGTCAGCCCGAAAGGCTTTAAATTTATCAGGGTTGGTATTGTTTACAGAATGTACGGGTAACTTGTTCAAATCTTGTCGTTTAGACGAAGAATGAAGTCATATGCGTGGAAGTGTGGGCATGTGAGGGGCGAATGGCTTTTTGGTGACTTATGCGAAGCGATAGTCGATTGTGCTGGACCACTTGAGCACTGTGTTTCAAAGCCATCTACAAGTGTACACAGACGGTTTGGTGTGCGCACAAACAGATAGCTGTGCAGCGGCATTCTGCATACCATCCCTTGATGTGTCGTGGTCTGGCCGACTGGATCGCGTAGTTTCCTCTACAACAGTAGAAAGTGCTGCAATCACCACGGCTTTGCGGAAACTATGGGCTTTTTCTGCACGAGATGTCGTGGTGCTGACGGATTCCAAGTCAGCATTACAGAGATTACGTCGGGGCCTACCTCTAGAGAAATTTACAAGGCAGTCTCTGGCACTGATTGACGACCTAACGAGCGAAGGATTCAACATAAGGTTTCAGTGGATTCCATCACACGTAGGAATTGATGGAAACGAGGAAGCTGACGCCCTTGCACGCCTAGCGCTGACATGTGTCCCAAAAGTGAAATCTCCAAAAGCTTTTCGAAACCCTAAGGGTGCAATCCGCCTTCACTTTAGAGAGATGCACAAGAATCCACACGAATCCTGTGTGACTCGTGGATTTACACGCGAACAAGCGACGCTTTTAGACCGCATCAGGAGCGGCTCCGCGTACACCCCAGCTTGGTTATTCAAGACTGGGCTTCGCGCTTCCCCATTCTGTGTTTTCTGTGGCGACATTGGCGACATCGAACATTTCATTTGGCTATGCCCGCAGTTTGACACAGAAAGAAAAGCGATGGTCGACAACCTACACAAGAGCGGTCTTACGCACAGGACCTTTGAAGAGGTTTTTTCCCGGAGGGCTTCAGGAAGAGAGCGCAACGACTGCTGATAGCCTTCCTGCGAGACACCGGGCTCATCGACACCTGGTGACACACCCCTGATCTTAACTCGAAGGAAGATCAGGCGGAACAATGCCGGCTATGTATGCCAGGCTAACCCCGCCTGCTTCAGCCTCACCACCACCACCACCACCACCAGCAGTTGATGGGCGGGAATGACGATATCGGAGTTAATCGACGAGTTATACAATTTGTGAGAAGTGGGAAGCCTCGAACTTTTGCAGCGGCATTAAAAACTGAGAAGGCTGGCCCAGAATTTTAGTGCTGTGACGCTCGTTAGATAAGAGTGATATGAATAAATGCGCCTTGCTGCGCGATTTTGGACTGATTGTAACATGCTTGAAAGGTTAATCTAATGGGAGTCCCAAACAGGCTTACTGTTTAGATAACGGAAGGAACATATTTGTTTTTTGCAAATACACCGTGACCGTTGAGCAGTAAAGGTGCGTTATTTGGTACGTTTGGAAAACGAAATTTACTGCTCACCGCCTTTGGTCCCTTTGATGTCTGTACCAGTTAAGTAGAAAGTTCAGAAGACTGCGTAGCAAAGAATAGCGCGATGCGCAGAGAACTCGCCCGGCATTGCGTACAGCAGACATCCGCGTGAGCGAAAATCAAGTCAATCTTATTCCAACATCTGAAATAGATAACCCCGTAGATCTATCCCTCTCTCTGGCTCGTTTTGAGAAGGATTTCAGGAAGAAGCCACAGTTGCTTTTACATTTTCTTGCTCAAAGGATTTGATTTCTTTCTGCATCCTTAAGCAGGAGCTAAAAGGCACCAATGGACCAGTGCTCAGGTCCCTTGCAGTCCACATAACTTTCGGTTTCTCGCCGAAGATCTCTAGGGTTTCCTGGGGCGACGCGAAATTCCAAGAGAACGGTAGCCATGTGAAATGTCGGTCGCATATTATTGTTTGTCCATCAGATATGCTTATCTGTTTTTTTTTGCGCTTTGATGTCCCTAATGCGAAAACCATATTTCCTTAGATACTTTATGGTTTTTGAAACGTTTTTCCCCACAGGACTACGTTTTCTAGAACCGTTTTTATAATGACAGCCTACAGCCCCAATATCTATCTCAGAGCCTTTCTTTTCATTCGGTACAAAAAGTCAAAAGAGAAGGAAATGGTGACCCAGATTTTAGACAGCTCACACGAAAAATCCATTCAGGCCTAGACGCCTACGTCAGCTACTGAAATATATTTTTTTCTATCGTCGGAGCACTTTCCACTTAAGTAAACCGTTCAGAGCGCCAACGTGGAGGTGATTTGAATTTTTTCTCGCAAGCGTTCAATTTTCCGCAGGATGAATTTAACCGTTATATATGGAAGTATGTGCTACCGGTGCAAAATGGTATTTGGCATGAGATTTCATGAAATAAAATGAGGTTGGGCTCTTCTCGGAGTTCTCTTTTTCGGTTCCTAAACACTGTTCTTGTTCAGCCGTTATTGCAGATATTTTCTCTACTACGATTGCCTGATGCTTGTTCATAGGACCCGTTCTAGCGTATGTTGAATTTTATGAAGCTGCAAGTTGTGCTAGTATGAGCACCCTGTGCTAAGCTTCGCTCATGTACAGACTTTAGGCGTATGCATAAACTACGCGGGCATTCAGCTGTTTCGAGAAGTTAAGTCCTTGGAACTGTTTGTGTCATTAGAACGTACTACTAGCATATAGAAAATGAACTGGCGACACTTCCTTCAAGGTATACTCTAAAGTACCGTAAACAGTGTCATGTCTTAAACACCCAACAGAATCCAGAATGGGCCTGTATCTGCACGGCAGAATCGTAAGAAGATCAGTCTCAGCTTGCCTACCTACGTAAACTCCTTTGCATATATCGTGTTCAACGCTGTGAAGGCTATAGAATGACTATGGCAGTGCCTGTTCCTGCGAAACTTCTTTATTTAGGCTAAGTGATAAAAATAAACATTGCCTCTTAAAAATAAACAAACTATGGTATACGACATCTTACAGGTTTTTTATGATGACATTGCTTTTCGTAGTGTTTTCATTGCTCTTCGAAAGCAGCGCATGCTGTCCGACAGCTGCACGAGCTTCGCAGTGTCGCGTTTATTCTCACAAATCTGGTATGCAGCTTAAAATGAACATTATAACATCAGGACTCCTATCACAAGACGAGTTGCGCCGCACTTTAAGACACACTTAAGACCATGGTTGCAGAGAATCACGGTGTACCCAAAACTGAAAGTCTTTAGCTATAATTTGCATTAAACTATGCCTTGAATTTCACATCTTACGCACAATAAATACCAACACATCATCTCAAACACTATAGTTTACCGACTTAGGCTCAGTACTGGGTTTACAAAACATTTTGAACATAGCATTTGTCGCGTTGATAGTGGTCACGCGGATGAAGACGTACAGTAAGGTCCGCTCTTAGAGGGAACATGCAAGCACGTGGCTGGGTGGATGGATGGATGGATGAATGTTATGAGCGTCCCCTCTGGAACGGGGTGGTGGGTTGGGCCACCAAGCTCTTGCTATTATACTGCCTAATGTCCTACCTAGGTTAAAGAAAAAGAACAAGAAAGAAAAAAAAGTTATGCAGATACCACACACTGTGGGAATCCATGTAAGCGAAGCATTCCGTGCTAGATGCTTTGATTGACGATAATTAGCGGTGACGTTGACGGCTAAAGCTTAATTTCTTCAACGTTTAGTCTAACATGAGAGTCGTGAGTCGATGTTAAACGTTACCTTGTGTGCACCACTGCTGTTTGCGTAGTACACAGGACACGCAGGGAGAAGTGTTTGCTTGAGGCGTTTTTGTGCGCCATATTTCATAACTTCCGAGGGGGTTGACCATAGTCATTGCCTCACATGGCACATTGTATTGTGGTAGAAGCATTAAATTTAAATTGGATTATGGGGCTCTACGTGCCAAAACCACAATCGGATTATGAAGCACGCTGTAGTGGCGAACTCCGGATTAATTTTGACACCGCGATGTTCTTTAACATGTTCCAAAATATATGTGCACGCGCATTTTTTATTTCGACCCCATCGAAATGTGGCTGCCGCAGTTGGCATCCAATCCACGGCCTCTAGCAATGCCATAGCCGCAAAGCTAACATGGCGGCCACAGAAGTGTTGATTTGACCGTCGACTGCTTGCTTAGTGTCGCCTGGACCCTGCGGTGTGCTTTAAAGGGACACTAAAAGTTAATGTTAAGTCAACGTGGACTGCTGAAATACCAGCCCAGAAAGCTCGAAACACTTGTTTCATGCGAATAAGAGACTTATTCTAAGAGAAAATGCGTTCTGAACCGTCCGCATATCTCTAGCGCAGTTCAAATCACCCGCCTTCCGATCGAGTAGTGGTGACGTCATGGTCTCATAGTGACGTTGCGCTGTCAGTGAGTAAAACGGCGCCCGCCGACGGCACTACGGCTTTTCTGCACAAAACGCAAACGCGCGGCCAGGAACAGAGCCAAGACAGAGCCAACAGCAGCGCGAAAGCGGAACTATAGTGGCTAGCGGAAGGGAAAGCGCGCGATGATAAGCTGGTTCTTTATTTTATGACGCCAACTTTGACGCTCGTTGCAATGGACGACCCTCACAACGACACATTGGCTAGCGCTGCCGGCGCTGTTGCGTACTACTACGACGACAACTGTATGTCATGGCTGTACATATTCGCACCTTTGTAGCTTTTCCTTTATCAAAACCAAATGCCGCACTCACTGTCCCGTCGTGGACCTGCAGTTGTTCTTGCGCTTCGGGAAATGCAGGCAAGACCGACGGAACAGCTCTACGGGAAAGTATTTCTCTGAAAGGCACTCCACACGACTTCAGTAAGTTGGCGTTCAGCTCGTAATCCTCTGGTCGAAAGTGCAGCGAGCACACTATGTGATTTTTCGGCTCTGCAATGCGCTGTGGCAGTGGTGCGGCACTTATAACCACTTCGAACGGAAAGGTTCACTCGTTGGCACACAGTGATAAGTAATGTTGGATTCGCCACTGCAACTGCCCTTGGCCAAGCTCCGCGGACCGTTCGCGCATCCCACGACATCACATGGACGTGGCATTCTCGCTGCTTGTTCCAATGCCAGTTTCGCGAGCAAGCAGAACCAACGCAGCACGACGCGATAACGAAACAACTGAAACTCCAAAGCACGCTCGGTGCAGAGTCAAGCGCGCAGAGTCGAGAGCGCAGAGTCGAGCGCGCAGAGTCGAGCGAAAACGAAACCTTTCGACCACCCATTTTTTTCTTAGCATCGAACAAGTAGGATTTTCTTCCGTCTTATAACCTAATGAAATTATTTTTTTAATAGGAGTAGTTGAGTACTAGTGACATAAATTATGATGAGGAGTGCCTTCGTCATCGTGGTAGCACCGGAATGTCGCTGGGGGGTCTCAAATCGTGTCATGCATTAACCTCAATTTCTCCGTTACAAAGGCCTGTTCGCGATTATATTGACGCCTTAGACATTCTAGAGTATTGCTCTATCACTTTACCTTGACTTCATAGTAACCTTTAGTGTCCCATTAAGTAATGCGGCTCTGCTTCTGCGCGCCCAACGTAAGTTGCCCGCTTGACATATTTGCATGGCGTTTATTCTTCAGAAATAGCACCAACCTACTGTACCGTACTTTGCACTTAAACTTATTCTGTGTCCCCGCAACCACTGTAGTATAGTAATGGGGTTTCCTTGCCTTCTCAAGCCACTTCCCCCCCTTCCCCTTCTTGTATGAGAACTGCCTCTTCTCCTCCCTCTCGTTCTCCTCTTCTGCTCTGTACAGTTCTATCCGCGTCCCCTCTGGCCTCAAACGTTAGTATAAAGGGAAGCGCTGCCATTTCTACAATGCTTCTGAGGGGAGTCACGGATAATTACAGCTGTCAAGCGGCTAATGTGGTGGCGGCCAGGAAGCTCCACATGTGATTGTGCACATTCGACGCGGTGGGGTGAAAACGAGTTTCTCCCGTCGCCTTTCCTCTCTTACTCGCGCCAGTCATCCATATACACGCTCTGAACCCCGCCCCCGACGTGGTGTGTGCGACAGCAGCAGCTACAGGAGCCACAGCAGCCACAGCAGCCCAGAAGAGCAGTGGGAAAGTCGAAGGAAGAGGCTGATAAGACACCAAGGGGGTATCGATGGTTTAGATGCAGCGGTGAAGCCCGAGGGAAGTTTGTCGTTGTACTTGACGATAGTTTTCGAGAATGATGATTGGTGCCTGTCTGAAGGTAGTGTTGCAAGGTAGTGATAGGGGGCACGTGCAAAATGTCTGATGTGCGTTCTCAGGGCTTCCACCGTAATGCGAGTTCACATTGGATGGTCCCGAGCAATCGCAAGTGTCGCCTCTGTTGACGTGCATCTGGGCAAACCAAGGCAGACTGAGTGCTTGAGCTTGTGCTGCCTGCAGGACACGAATATCTGCCTTGCAGGTGTAAGTCAGTACAGGTAGACTATATCTTAAAAAACCGAAAAAGAGAGCTCTGTAGAGTTTAAGCATTGCGTCTACTGGCATCCCCCGCGTCTTTCCTGTCAAGTATTTAAACAACTGGGAAGTTGCTGTCAGGCGCCGTTTCATGTAGGCCACGTGCGGGCTCCAACAGAGGTCTCGGTCAATAATTACGCCAAGGAATCTGTGGGTTCCGACATAGAAAATGGTCCGCCCATTGATTGAGATGACATAAGCCGTCGTCGGTTTTCGAGTAAATGCTACTAGTGCGCATTTTTCTGATGATATGCTGAGACCCTGTTTACACAAGTAGTTCGCTGTCAAAGTGGCCGCTCTTTAAAGCTGCGCACGTATCTGAGGACGCGGGACGGCCGAAGTCCAGACACAGATGTCATCAGCGTATATTGAAATTTCGATGGTAGTTGGCAAGTATTCAGCAAATCCAACAAGAGCGAGGTTTGAATAGCGTTGGGCTGAAAGCACCGCCTTGAGGAACGCCCCTGCTGGTATAGCGTCGCGTAGTTGGGCCATCGTCAGTTAACACATAGAATGATCTTGCAGATAGGTAACTTGCAATCCACAAAAAAAAAAAAACTCGACCACCTAGGCCAACCGTCCCAAGAGCGTCGAGAATGGCCTCATGCAATATGTTATCGTAAGCCCCTTTCAGATCTAAGAATAAAGCATCAGATAAACGCTTACGGGACCTTTCGGGCTGGGCATATGAAATGAGATCAAGTACATTGTCGATGGAAGAGCGGTCACGTCGGAAACCAGCCATGGAAATCGGATAAATCTTGTGGTATTCAAAGGACCATTCCAGGCGGCCAAGGATCATCCGTCCCATTATCTTTCCTACACAGCTGGCCAGTGCTATTGGGCGGTAAGCCCAATATCCCAATAGCGCCACAGTCTATCTCAGTGTAGCAGGAATCGGGAAAAAGTCTGAACTGTCGTCGCCTGTGCTGAAACAACTGTCTCTGCTGCTTCTGCTCAAGAGGTATGCGGACAGTGAACACATTTATACTGATGGTTCCACAAACATACAGTGTTCATCCGGTGCTGTTGTTGTCCCAGTATCATCATCATCGACATCATCACCACATCATCGACATCTGCTGAACTAGCTGCTCTTCGCGCTGCACTTTGTTTCGTCAATCGGGAGCCACCTCGACAATGGTCAACCTTCAGCCACTCAAAGGCATCCCTACAATCTGTACTATCAGCTCTGCGTCGTGGGCCATTCGAACAGCTCGTATTCGATATTAGATGCCTACTCCATACATCACAGGAGAAAGGACACCGCATGACGTTTCAGTGGCTGCCAAGTCACTGCAGCGTCACTGCAAACGAAGACGCCGATAATGCCACTCGGGCAGCTCTTGAAGACGCACAAGAAGAGGCCATACCGCTTTCACAATCCGACGCAGCTAGCAGACTTCGAGTGCTTGCACAGGAGATCACGCTCTCTCTATAGTGCACACCAAACTGCCAGACCAACCAGAGCAACCGTCAATACCTCCTGCCCTCTTTGATGCATCTCTATGTGCCAACTGGACTCCGCCGAAGAGAGGCGACTCTGCTTTATCGCTTATGGCTAGGGGTGGCTTTCACGAAATCATACTCATTTCGAATTGGAATGACCGACAACGCTCTCTGCAATGCCTGTCTATGCGAGGAGACGCTGGTACACATTCTGTGCGACTGTCCTGAATATAATGTTCAGCGACAGTCCCTGGCATCCGTTCTAGCGCACCTTGACACTAGACCGTTGTCCCTCGACACGATTTTCACATGCCGCCGAGAGAAGACATCGCAGGTGAAGGCGACGAAGGGACTACTTCGGTTTTTGAAAGAGGCGGGATTGGACAAGCGGCTGTGACTGTGATATCTCGTACCATGCCAGATTGCTGGACTCTAACGGACGATGTGTGTGTGCTGTGCTATGTGCTCTCTCTCTCTCTCCCCCTTCCCCATCCTTCATCGCCCCCATCCCTCTCCCATGTGTAGGGTAGCAAACCGGTTAAGCTAAGCTGGTTAACCTCCCTGCCTTTCCCTCTCCCCTTTCTCCTTCCCTCCTTCCTTCGAAGGAAGAGGCAAAGAAACCTCCGCTTTAAAACCACGATGAACTCTCAGAGCCAAATTTTCTGACCCCCTATTGTGAACTTGTCATTTCCCTACATTTCTCACACCAATCTTCCAATCCGCGTTAGCGGTAGCTACCTTTGATAGCATATACAGTAACTCTAGGTCAGCCATGCCCCGGAGACAAATGGCATGACCAGCAAGGAAATCCAGGAGCTGTGCAAGCAAGAACCGTTCAGGATAATTCCGAAGCTATTACTGCTGCATTGCCCACTCTGATAACCGACAAGGCAATTGAAGCCCGATGCAGCGAGCATACCAAGCTTGATCTTCCAACCATAATATCTCCGCCTATGCTACAAAAAGGAGGGAGTGTTGGTATTAGTTTCTTCGCACTCAAAAAAAAAAAGACGGGAAGGACCAGCGCCCGCTAGAGAGTACCAAACGGAGAAGTAGCTGCGATGAATCTATCGCATGCTCCGCGCTTCCAAATCTCGCCAGCAGATAGCACCGCTGGGCTCACGCTCGCTTGTTCCGTCTAAGAGTGGATCGTACTGTACATCTGCTGGTACAATGCCCCCGTCATCGTACTAAAGGATGCGATTTGATAAGCACCCTAATGGCAATAGACCGTGCATCCTCAAGCCTTAGTTAGGTCCTATAGTTAGCAAGATCCTCACCGACCGGCGGTGAAAACCATAGAAACAAGTTAATGGTATAGGTGCGACTTGCATACGCAGCGTCAGCTAAGCTGGGCAGTCATCAACATCAGGTGAATATGCACATAGCAATCGGACCGAAGGAGTGGAAAGCACGCTGTAGCCGGACATATTCCAGGAGCTTGAACTGGATGCAAAGTATGCAGGGAAGGAGCAACGTTAGGCACTAAAGTCTCACTTCCACAGCAATCATGATTGCATTGGTCAAGCGGTACCTGTACGTGGCTGCCTTTAGAGCGGCGGTGGACGTCGCCCCCCATGGAGGGCTGGCCGGCACAAAGTCTCGAAAGAGGCCTGCAATTTGCCGTAGTGATGATGGAAACTAGTTGTTCTTTAGTCCCTAAAGTAGCTCTCGTAATCCGAGTAACGACGACAGGCACTGTCGCTCGTAACAGGTACGACTGCGATGCAGGGTATACGACGCAGAATTCAGCCACGATGGCTTGTAGCAAGGAAAGCGGCGAACGGAATATGACGCACCAAGATGTTCGTTATAGCTCCGATGCTCAGTGGTTTGCGCATAACCTGCTGCGCCCGCTTTATCTTTGTGCCTTAATCTTTCTTCGCCCCTGGCTCACATGCCGCCTTGCCGGCGTTATCGCTAAGATCAGCGCGAGCGGAGGTGTAAAAAAAATCGAATGAGATGGTGAAATAAAATCTCAGTGCCCTTCCACTCTGTGAAGAAGGATGACCAGCGAAGCTGTGTATGTGGGCGCCTTAATGGCGAACTGCACCTCCGCCGCGGGTCTGCCCGACACTGCACTATCTTCGGTATCGCCCCCCGTATGGGGAGTGCTTAACGCCTGCTTCACCTCCGCCGCGGGTCGGCCCGTTAATGCACTATCTCCGGGATCGGTCCACGCATGGGAGCTTTCTTGCCTACCACAACGACACGAAAATGTTCTTTGTCGGTAGAGGCATACAGCTTCGCTGTGAACAAACAAACTCAACGGAACAGACTAACCGAGCTTTGTATGTTCGAGAAGTGTCAAACGTTTTCTAGGCTACAAAAAGCACTGTAAAAACGTCGTCCGTCGACATAACCCCCGTGCAGAATTTCCTTCTCTTGTTTCCCGACCCCTTAAGACTTAAAGGTATGGTGTTTTACGTGTCAAAACCACTTTCTGATTATGACGCACGCCGTAGTGAAGGGCGCTGGAAATTTCGACCACCTGAGGTTGTTTAAGTTGCACGTAAATCTAAGTACACGGGTGTTTTCGCATCTCGCCGCCATATAAATGCGGCCGCCGTGGCCAGGATTCGATCCCGTGACCTCGTGCTCAGCAGCCCAACCCCATAGCCACTGAGCATACACGGCGGGTGCCCTTAAGGCTTGCGGTGCGATATGCCAGCCAGCATGACTAGCAACACTAACAAGCGCATGCGTCGCAACCCACGGATCCCATTCCACATTCACCATCTCATTTCGGAATGCAGTATATATATAGCGACAGGTATTCAGCGGCACGTGTCCACATTCCGATTTTTTCTATCTACATGGCTGTCCCACATGTGATCTTTTTTTCATTTGCGAAACCCTTAATGCGATCAAGCGCTCGGGAACACTACAAGTGTGTTTTCCCAGTACCTTGTGAGAACTTCGTGGTGCACATGTTCGAGATGATGTGCAGGCAAGGATTGAAATGTGTAGGTCAACGTGAAACTTCTAGCTTCTAGATAGATATACATTTGTGGTAGACCTTGTGTCCTCCCTAAGTGTCTAGCCCTCTATTGTCTCTTATTCAATACCTGCAACTGGAAATTTGATGCATCACAGGTTTACCACAGAAAGTTCGTTTCGCGCAGAAGTTGCCTATACTATCATTCACGCTATTCTTTTTGTGAACAAAAACTTCTTTTTCTGCTCGTTGGGATCCGCTTGTCGCCACCAGCGTTGCCGACGAATGGTACTCTGTGCGGTAGGACGCCGTTCCGGTGCAAAGGTATGAAAAATTAGACATTAGAATGAGAAAATCAGACATTTAGAGAATCTGTGACCACCGCATGTCAAGCCATCCAAGCACCATCTAATATTGAAGATGTCATCGTGGCAACTTTACGTGACACAACAAAACACCTCAGCGCACCTTCACCTAGATCATCTAGTGATGACCAGTACGAGCGACTTCGCGGGATACGGCGTCGAGCAGAACGGAAATACAGAAGGACCAAATCACCATTACACGTCACTGCATCACGCCGGGCTCAGCGTCATGTCTTGCGCCACCTTGACAAGCTTGACTAACAACGCTGGAGATCATTCTGTGGTTCTCTGGATCTGAGAAAACTTCTCTCTACAATTTGGAAAATTGTAGGAAGCCTTCGCTCGCCTCCACAACAGCTTCACCCGTTCAGCGCTGTGGCCATACGGCAAGGCCGGCGTGAAGTTGAGGTCGCCGATGACTTCTGCAAATTACTCGTGAGCTCCTCAAACGTTATGCCAACCCATTCACGACTGACTTTCCCGTCATCTAGTGATCACCGTCTGGACGCGCCTTTTACCATGCACGACCTCGACGCTGCGATATCTTCTTCCCGCCGCTCAACTTGTCCAGGACCAGACGGAATTACATACTCCGCGATTTGTCATCTTGGAGTAGAAGCTCGAGAAATTCTCCTGGCGCTCGACAACTCTATGGGGGACACAGTAACTGTGCCTAATCACTGGAAGTGCAGTCGTCTTGTGGCTTTGCTAAAACCTGGGAAATGCCCACATGATCTCTCACATTATCTGCCAATAGCCTTGGCAAGCTGTGTCGGTAAAGTGATGGAGCGGATGGTACTGAGCAGGCTGGAATGGCTACTCTAGAAAAGTGGTGGACTTCCTGATTTCATCAATGGATTGAGAAGAGGCCGATCATCCATTGACGGTGTGATCGACCTAGTATCTTCTGTTCAACAGGAAAAGAGACGCCATCGTCTGATATGCGCAATATTTCTGGATACCAAAAGTGCCTACGACAACGTCTTCTACCATTCGATTCTTCAGGTGCTTGAGGATATTGGTGTTGGTGCCCGGATGTATGCATGGCTGCAGAGTTACCTCAGTGGCCGCACCGTTTTCATGCCCTCTTCGGATGGCGAGCCTGATAGACATGACGTTCGCAGGGGTGTTCCGCTGGGTGGTGTACTTAGCCCAATATTGTTCAGTATCATACTGGTGGGCCTTGCAGACGAGCTACCTGAAACAGCGCTTATCAGTACGTACGCGGATGATATCTGTATTTGGTCATCTGGGGTCACACGTCCACAAGTGCGTGCAAGGCTCCAACGTGCGGCTACCATAACGGCGAAATACTTGCGCCGTAGAGGCCTGCAACTCTCAGCAACTAACTGTGCAGCCATGGTATTCACGCGCAAATCAAGTTCAAGTTCAAGTTCAAGTTTATTGTTGTTATGACATGTACAAAAAACAGGCTTACATATTATATGCAGCATCAGGAGGTCCCAGAGTGAGAAACTGCCAGGGGGACCTCCTATCATTAGTGCGTGCATAAGAGTGTTAGAGCAGCAAGTAGTGGGCGAACAAACAAACAAAACAAAAGAAAAAAAAACGCGTTAAAAATACAATTCGTAGGGAACAAGTGCAAATAAATAGAAGACAATTAGATATATAGTAAAAACAGCATTATACAGTAATATCACAATAAATAATCATAAGCAGGAATATATAGTAATAGAACAAAATTCGGCTCTTCTGCATATTACGAACAGAGAAAAATACAAAATATTTTACAGAAATATGAAGCCCAACGATACAATAACAGAAGTAATGTAAAGAAAATGTAATAAATATGGAAATGTTTTTATGACAAATGAAAAGATGCTTCTGCTAACAGTATTCTTTTCATATTGTGTTTAAAAAACTGCAATGAAAGAGATGATTTAATATTAGCAGGGATGCGATTCCAAAGTGAAATGCCATGGAAACGAAGTGTAAATTTACCATAGTTAGATCTGATTTTAGGTAATAGAAGGTTATTGCGTTCTGCAAACCTAGTATTATTTTTGTTCATGAGGTTATCAAAAGGAAGACTGTCTAAGGTTATTTCACGATGAAAGAGACGAAATGTAATGAGTAACAACTTGTGATAGAACAGCTGTTGAATGGGTAAAACGTTAAGATGTTGATAGATAGGTAAAGAATGGCACCGGAATGAGCTAAAGGTCATTAATTTTATTGCCTGATTTTGAAGACGTTGAAGTGGTTTTAGATGAATGGCATATGTATTACCCCATGAGGATAAACAGTATGATAAATGACTGTTAATATAAGCATGATACAACGATCTAATAATATGAGGGTTGAAGAATGCGCGTGTTTTAATGATAATGCGGATGCCGAATGAAACCTTCTTTATTAGCGAGTTGACATGACTATTGAATTTAAGCTGTTTGTCGAGAGTAATACCCAAAAATTTAACAGTATCAGATGTCGGTATAACATAAGTATTTAACGAGACAGTTATTAGAGAAGAAATCGGTGTTTGTGGATTATGAAATAGTATAAAGGTTGTTTTTAAAGGATTGATTTGAAGTTTATTATCAGTGCACCAGGAATAGACATTGTTAAGATCAGTGTTAAGTGTGTCTTGAAGTGCGGTAAGCGATTTCTGTGACGAGTAGATGGTAGTGTCATCAGCATATAACAAACAGTTACAATTGGTAAGTACATTTGGTAGATCATTTATAAATAATAAGAACAACAATGGGCCTAGTATAGAGCCTTGGGGATCAAATCAATGTCACATTATCCAATCATTGTCGACGGAACGGCGCTCCCTTTAGTCACCCACCAGAGATATCTCGGCGTGATAATAGACCGCAGTCTTTCTCGGAACAAACATGTTACTGCGCTTAGGGCTAAACTGACCAACTTCGTACACGTTCTTCGTGTAATATCAGGCCTGAGATGGGGCCCCTCTGAGCGAAGTTTGCTCCAAGTGTACCAGGCACTTTTTGTGGGCTACATACGCTACAGCATGCCTGTGTTATCTAACATTTGGTCATACTGTATACGTACGCTGGAGAGCCTTCAGGTACAAGCACTACGGATATCTTTTGGCTTGCCACGCTGCACGTCAACTAAGGGCACAATAGCGGAAGCACGGGCTTGTCCTATCGACATATACAGGTCTTGTGAACCTGTGCGAACCTATCTTCGCCTGCTAACCAGAAACTCACACCATCCACTCTCCACACTTCCAAGCACCAACCTTGACTGTGCTTTTTCTAAAGCCATTGCATGTCACGCAAGCATTATACCTGCAAGATTCCAGGCCACCGACATCCCCGCGACACCTCCATGGACATTGCCAAGACCACTAGTGAGGCTTCAGATACCCGGATTTATGAAGAAATCTAACGTTTCCTCCATTGGCTTGAAGGAGCTCATCCTGTCCCATATATTTACATTATATAGTGGGACTGTACAAGTATATACCGATGGTTCGGTCACGCCATCTTCCACAACGACCGCATTTGTCATCCCAAACTTAGAATTACTCAACGATTTCGATTAGACTACAAATCGACATCTACGGCAGTGGAACTTGCGGGAACACGGGAGGCTGTCCGTTTTATGAGAACGCAGACACCCCATAAATGGACGCTATTGTGCGATGCCAAACCAGCGCTAATGGCGCTAAAATACTTTTTAAAGAAAGGATCATACTATCTGCTCGTGCTGGCAATAGTCGAACTTCAACACAGTGCCGAGTTAAGTGGCCACGTGATCACCTTCCAAGGGGTACCTAGCCATTGTGGTGTTTTTGGTAATGAACTCACTGACAGTGAGGCAAGATCGGCCTTCTCTTCCTCTGATGAAGTACGGATTGCCTACTCGCGACCTGACACCAACTCCATGATAAAGGCACTCATGCAGGACCTTACAAAGGCTTACAGAGCCCACTCTGATAACATTCACAGACGTCTACATATGATTGACCCAGACGGTAAATTCTGTTTGCCCCCGAAGCTTACACTGAACAAAACATCATTGCTACACAGGATTCGGCTCGGCGTTGCTTTCACCCGTCGCTACGCACACCTCATCGGCCAATCGAACAGCCCTGATTGTGAACACTGCCAGATGCCCGAAACACTGCAACACGTACTGTGCGACTGCCCAGCATATATTCTGGAGCGAAGGACGTTAGCCAGTTTCCTAGCCAGCGTTGGCAGACAACTACTGCCGGAGGAAGCTATCCTCGGCCCATGGCCTGACACTGCAATTTCAATGCGTGCAACAAAAGTATTGTTGAAGTTCCTTGTTGTTGTTGAAGGACACCAAGCTTGACGAGCGGATCTAGCGAGGCAACTGTCTCATGTACGCAAGCACTCACCACTTCTCTTATCATCATCATCCATCCCAACACTTTCACTCCCCTTCCCTCTTCCCCAGTGCAGAGTAGCAGACTAAAGCGCACTAGCTCAGGTGCACCTCTCTGTCTTTGGTGTCAATAAATTCTATTCATTCATTCATAGACAGTTTTTGCTGGGCGTCCGCAACCACCCACGTACGCTGCGCGCGAGGTCACGCGTACATGGCGAAGCGCGCGCGCTCGAATCGGCAATAGTTGGCCGGACGCAAAAGTTGATAAGGGGATTGCTAACTTGCACGCGCAGAAGCCGGTAGTGTGCTACTCAGCGCCGCCATATGCGAGCTTCTGACACTGTGTAGCCAATATCGGCAGCCACGAAGTCAAACCGCAAGCCGGAGTGATATCTTCGGCCGGAGCATTATCCAAAAATGCGCTCTCGTTGACACGCGAGAGCACGCGAGAATGTCTCTCACAGGCTGCACAGCCGGCAGCGGACGCTGCACAGCTTTCGAAAAACTACGGGCACGCACTCCTGCGTACTGCGCATGCGCACTGTAACCTCCGGTGGTTTCCTGCGTACCCAGAGCTGTTGCGAATGCCCGACTAAAACTGTCTATTCTCTTCAACGTCTGCACGTTTGATGTTTCGGGGTTCAAATTTAGCTGCCCCTCTGGAGAAACGTTCCCCAGAACTGTAGTTTAAGGGAAGTTGGGAAGCGGCGTGTTGTTGAAATGCAACAATGGGCTGTAGCGCCAGGCCTCGGAGTTGTATATCTGCAACATGGCAAGGCCTGAGCTTCTGGACGTTGATTATAGCAGTTATAGAGATATAATTCTATGTTATTTCTCTCATCTACATACTCAGTAACTTTTACCCATTTTTCTCACATGCCACCAAGCATTCAATTTTCAGACTTTTATAAGGTTACTCGACTTCAGTCAAGAAATTTTCTAAAAAACATCGCTCTTAGCTCATAGACGTCAATTAAAGCAGATTATGCTCTGACGGGAGTAATGATGAGGTGACGTCTGCCCACCATGGCGACGGTGCCTAAGACTGAAAAAAAAAGCTAGTGGGCGTTTGGGACTTCTTAGCGAGATCACGTAAAAAAAAATGACAGCAGTTAGCTGGTATGACAAGTGAACTGTGACAGGCCTTTTGAATAGCATCGGCGTGCACACAGTCACTCTGGTCTAGCAATGGGACAGAAAAGAGAAGAACCGCATCCTCGTCCTGTGCCTAGAAACCATACCAGAATATTTGTTTAATAACGTGATTAGCATTTTCTGCATACTGCAGTCGTTTTGAACTCAGCCGGCTCGCCATCGTCGTGAGGCCATTGTCATCATACAGGCTTCGTGATACAATCGCTGTTACGCCATTGCCTCCATACAGTCCTCATCATGCATTCTTGTCATGCGGTGGTCGTGGTGCTGTCACAGTCGTTCCATCGTCGTCATTCCAACTTCGACATCAGACTCTTGTCGTCGCGTCGTTGTGACACAATCGTCGTCACGGTCTTACTTCACCAATGCCAACCCTTAGGCACGTGCCCTTAGGTAACGTCATCCCGCTGTCGTGATGCCGTCGTCACATCACCTTCGTCATTCCATCGACGCGAGTACTTCTTCGTCATTCTGCATCACTAGGCTGCCGTCAAAATAAGCTGCCTTTCGTGAGAAAAGCGAGGATCTTGATTCCTCGGCATGTAAGATTGGATGGCACTGAACAGCGGCCAATGCGGAAAGCTCAGCGCGGCCTCTGCGAGGCATCTACCGATGATTACCCTTTCATGTCCTGCTCAAAGTGCGTAGCACGCCTGTGCACTGTGGGGAGGCCGTGGCCCCAAAGTCCTAGCAACAGACCCTTGTTGATGTTGAGTCCCTTTCAACATGGTACGTAACCACGAGGGGGATTGACAACAGACCCCCTTCGTCCTTCTTCGTCTTTCCCAGTCGCGATGCTGTGGCGACTGTCTTAGGAGTGCGTCGCATGGCAAGTCTCGCAGCCCCAACAAAAATTGCAGCTGCGTTTTGCCATTCTATCACAAACTAGACGGGTCATACGCGCAGCGTCGCACTGCAGCCTGCAAGTGAATGCCGATGATCGAGTAGCATATGGCTCTTTATGTCTGCATACTTAATGTCCGCTGTTGCATATATGCTACATTATCTATCGTTCACACTAATATTCTATTGTAATCAATGAACATTAAAATTACCTGTAGTGCCAGAGCACTATGCAGTTGAAAAAAATTATTCCGCATCACAATTTCCGATATCAAGACATACAGGCTTTAAGGCATACTCTACAAAGGAACACGAAGCATATTATGAATATTTCTTTTTCATGACTCGATCCGCCTTTATTTGTCAAAAAACGTATCTTTTTGAGCGCGGAAAGTGAAAGGTAACGATTCCGTTCTTCACGTTAGCACCCGAACTAAGGCGCTGGTACGATAAAACAATGTTATGAATTTGAAGGCATCCTTGCATTTTTTTTGCCATGTTCACAATTTCACGCAACTCACGATATAGAATCATTGTTTCCGTTAAATTACAATGCAATATCCTTAAGTATGGCTATGCGTAAAGAAGCCAGGAAGGACGAGAACGTCAACTAGACCTTGCACAGTTTGCTGCCCTGCACGTGGGGAAGGCGGATGGTAACGATAGAGAGATAGAAGAAGAAAAGAGTTTAGATCACGATCACGCGCCCCTAGACAAGCTGCAGCGTGTCTATAGCTGGGCACTAAAGTTGATCACGTTCGAGTAGTAGATAAGAACTTTATTGATATGTTTACCGTCCAGTGGGCTCTTTCTAAATGTCATCACATCACGAGAAGCTAGAGCGGATGCTTCAAGCTTGTCTTTCACTTTAACTTTTTTTTCTGGCTTACCGAGACTCCACTAACAATAAGACGGAAGTTTCTGGTATTCCAGAAGCGTAATTTAACACCCGATCTTGAGTTAAGGGGAAACTTCAGCACAAACCCAACTCCTATTTTCCTAATTAAATACATGTAAAACGCACAAATGCTTTCATTAAATAACCGCTGTGCTGATTAAAATGAATTTTTTTTTCATTTGAGAAAGTGAAACTCTAGGGGCTGTAGTAGGCAGAATTTCAATATAGGACGTCAAATTTTTTACCATGATTGCCGAAAATTTGTTACATAAGAAACCCAAAGCAGCAAAAGAGGGAGACAGAAAAAAGGCAAAATGCAAGAAGATTACTGAGAAGAAAAAAATCGGTTTACTACTCTACACTAGGGAAAGCGAGAAGGCGATGTACAAGGATAAGGAAACAAATGGTTACTAAGAGAGACAGGGATCACAGAAACACGGACACATGTGACCATCATCCCCGCAGACTATCACAGTACAGGACCACTTGTAGCCCTACGAACACCAGTAACAAATCCGTAAATCTGCATCGACAATAGCCATCGCACGTATGTGAACTACATCTGCTAAAGCATCTAAAGCGGACAAAAGTGATGCATGCATTTTCGGCTCACTTACAATCGTTACAATGCTTACATGGATTTCGCAAAATACCTACTCACAGATAACATTTATACGTTTGAAAGCCATGTAAATTACACCATTCTTCTCGGCTTAAGATGTCTTCATAAGTACAGTTTACATAATTCTGATATAGCTTTTATTGTGAAGTGAGCAAGATGTAAAATTTATACTGGTGTTCTTCAATTTTTATTTCTTTCAAAAATGAGAAAAAAAATGGATGTCATAAGTTTAAAAATCACCTTCCACAGTTACCAGACTTTAATTTGATTAATTGCAACAAATCTCTTCAATATCGGCATAGTGGTCCGGAAAGAAGAAATCATTTCACCGATGCCATGTATTTTTGTTTAGAGAACCAAATATTCTTTTTAACATGGTTATTTGACGTTCCTTTAGGGCAGCTTTGAAAACAGCTTTCTGCGAATTTTGTTGCCATTGTCACCAGTCATTTGTTCCAGAAAAAATTGCAAGAATATTTTTATAGCAGCGGAAGTTTTCAAGAACTCGAAAAGGCATTATGAGCGAAACGCAAGCACCAACCGCAGTACCGCGCGTGTGAAGTCAAGACGAGATTCACGCGAAAAAAATTTCCGCATCATAGTAGAACCACCAGGTAAACCATATTTCTTGAACTGTAGTTCGTACACAGTTACGCCTTACATGCTACTCGCCGCCCGACAGCTCTGTCTAGGTGCCACCATTGTCCCCAAGGTATAATAACCACCCTATTCGCAAGGCAGTGAGGCCGTCTGAAGGCGAGTGATGTTCGCTAGCGAACCGTTGGAGCACTCCCACGACAAAAAGAAGTTTCCCCGGGTCGCGTGCTCGAAGTGGGATGAGCCAAGTGTGACAGCTCATCAGCGGTATATAGGCTCGGGAGAAGCCATCCAGAGGAGCATAGAGCTTTGCGCATTCTTCACCCTCAGTGGTGCGGCGCACCCGTGTGTTGGTGCGCTTTCCGCGCCAATCGATGACGTGGCGCGTGTCTTGTTAAAACCGAGACACGCTATCCATAGCTATTCCAACCACAAAGCAGAACGAAATAAGGGAAGTTCGCGTGACGGTGTTCTTTTTTCTTTACCAATAACAAGGTACTATACGGACGCGATGACACGCTTTGGTAATACTGTGCAGCGTATTGGAAGCATTCGCTATCGTCACCTCTTCAGGGCTTGAATTAGCGATGTTGTTCGTAGTGCTTGTCGACTGTCTTGCTTACGCTACGGTGAGTGCATTGACAAATAACGAGCTGTTTATGCACGTCGAAGGCTTTCTAGAATCCTGCCACCGATAATTTAACTTGAAATAAAGTTAAATTCTGGCGTTTTGCGTGACAAAATCGCAATATGATATGAAGCACAGCGTAGGGGGGAACTGCGGATTAATTTGGACCACGCGGGGATCGTTAACATGCACCTAAATCTAAGCGCACTAGCGTTTTTACATTCCCATCGAAATTTGGCCGCTTCGGCCGGGCTTCGTACCCGCCACCTCGCGCTTACCAGCACAACGGCATAGCGGCCAAGATATACCACGGCGGGTGATTTGACTCGAATGAATCTGCCTCACCGTCTCCCAGCTATACTCAGACAAAACGCAGCTTCGTTTAAAAACTCGCAAGTACAGGGACGTCTTGTGCGTTGTTTTATGAGCTTGCGGGAATTGCAATATTCGTACTCACTGCTTGCATGTAATTTAATTCCAAGAATATGCTGCGTGGTAACCTAGGCGAGTAACAAAAAATAGAATCTCATGGGACTCGACGCTTCAGTTCAAGACACGGCTGTGGGCGACGCACTGCTGCAGCGCCCATTGAATTAGGGAGGCGACTCAGGCGTTGCAATGCTGCTTTGCATTTGATAAAATTATGATAACGCATCTTAGCAATTCGTGCGCTACCGGGAAGTTGTAAAGCACGAGGTGATGTCGGAATATGACGAGCAGTCTGATACAGATTATTCAGTTCATAAAACTGATTAAAGTGGTACAATTTACTCAGCGCGCTTCCAATCTCTTTCATGATAAACAAAAAAAATCTCTGCACTACAGAACTTCACGACATCTCAGTCTTCATAAATTCTCAATCCGAAACCGGGCCTTGCATAATCAGTTGTACGTTTCGTGCAAGCTGTAGATGTCAGTGTCTTGAAAACATACTTGTGCAGAGAACACAGTCATATTTTACAATGTAATCTGTGAATGCATGTGAATTTGTTTGGAATTTTCCACAGAGAAAAAGGAAGCTAGCTGCTTACAGCAAAGTAATCCTGCAGATCCTACATTGTAACGCAGGGGAAAGAATGTATTTCGCTTTGGCTTATACAGTCTCTATAACGAAAGACAGCGCATGCTTGTTACAGTCAGGACAGCAAACACATGGTACCAGGTTCTTGAATTCATTTTCAAGCTCCGTTAAGGACGCCCAACGATGAGGTGAGCAACGGGTATTTAAATCCGATCCGCAAAACTTCAGTGGCATAAATCTCGCCTGACATGACCTAATTAACCGAGCAAGAAAGCCCGAAGCAGCTTATTAACGACCCGCAAGATCATAATTCACTGGAGTAACTTCAGAGGTGTTCACGCTTGTGCGGCGCGACTCACAGTTTGAACGATAACACAGAGCGCAGTGTCTTGCCGTTTGAGGCTCGAGCTGGTGGCATAAGGACAAAAACATGGAATGCGAAGGGATTCACACAGTGAGTCCTGTAGGCTACAAACACTTTCCAGAAGCACTTCAATTTAAAATAGACGGAAGCATCAACCGGTCAACAGTCCAGATAAGCATGAGACGTTTAGAGTATTGATGGATAGAAAAGCAGCAAAGACATTGATACGAAAGTGCATGTTTTAATGGTATACTGGAGATGTTAGCCTGGCTGTTCGCCTGACATGCTACTCTAGGGGATGGGTGACGATTATGACACATACACTCAAACGCACGCACGCACGCACGCATGCTCGCGCACAAACACACAAACACACACACACACAAATACACACACACACACACGCACACGCACACACACACACACACACACACACACACACACACACACACACACACACACACACACACACACACACACACACACACACACACACACACACAAGGCTCGTGGCCCGCGACAACGTCAGCAGCGCCTCCAGTGCAGTGACGCCTTCAGAGGCTCTCTATCTATCTGACACGTAGCGGTAGCAGCTACATTCAGAGCACATTGGCAAGTCCATGATTTGAATCTTACACCTGAAGTAGTTTGTGTAGGCCACAAACGTGATGCGATTGGATTCGTTACAGGCATATGTAGCGGTACAAGTTAGATAGAGAAGTTTGAAGGAAGAGAGAAGCGATTAAGGAGATGTATAAAATGCTAAAATAAATAGAATGTGCAGTGTACCTGTTTAAATCAAACAGGCTACGTGACTGCTTGTCACCACCCTATTTCAAAGGAGATGCCAGTAAATCATCATCACCAATATCACGAATTTGCCTTAGGGCACGCACTCAAAACTAAAACCTATCGTTAGTTCCTGGGAGTGCGAGGGCAGTGTAGAAGGACACGAAATTGAGATTGGGGTAACGCATCCACATTTCTTCGCATTACTCGTTACTTACAGTCGTCGCCGTCACATAATACAATTTACTTAGCTGTAATTATTCCAATTTTGCGGACAAGGAAAATTGACTATAAAGATGTTACGCTAAAACTACCACACCCTTGAACAAACAACGTAATTTATTGGTTGATATGAATTTAGAAAACAAGTTGGCTACTTCAGTAGCCCCGCTACTCTTCGATGCAGGGCAAACAATAAATAGAAGGACGAAAAGCACAGAAAAACGCTGAAGGCCACGTAGAAGCATGGCAACTATTGAAGTCCGGTACACAAGTAAATGAAATGACAGAAGAACATGCGAAAATGAGCACAGACAAAGAAAGTTCCGCCTCAATGAGTGATCAAATATTCACCAAGACTCCGCAACTCCCAATTAATGGCTCGGCTGAGGAGCTCTACTACAACGCAGCCATAAGCATGACCCATCACATTCAGACATACGACCGAACTGATGTTTACAGAACATTTGCTCCTGTAAACAGTAGTTTGGTCACATGACTGAGGTTTTTAGGTTATGCGAAGAGGTAACATGACATTATAACTGGTTAGTGCAGTCATTATAACAGGGAGTTGCGCGGTGTGGCGCGAGCAATATTGTTTTAAAATTATGGGCGATATTCCGAAAGTTTTTCGTACGTTCATAAGTGCTCTTTGCAACTGGTCCGCCGCCATTGCTAATGTGCCCACTAGGGGAGTGTGAAAGCAAATTTTGATTCTGAGTTGAATGCGAATCGAGTAATGTCAAAAGCAAATCGAATGGAATCGAATAATTAATAGTTTTCGAATAATGAACCACCGTTATCACAATTAATATAAAACGATGTTGACATTCTAGTATTCTTAACATCACCAAGTTTCTGTCCTTACATAGTATACGTTATGAAGCGTTGTTTATTCAAAGCTGAAATGTAACATTAGGAGCAAAGTAGTAGTTTCATCACATGCACAGGACCTTTCGGTAAGCGCAAATCATCGCTGTATAGCCTATAGAGTATGGCTACCTAAGTCACGTAGCCTGCTCTACTAAGCAAGTTCTCATCTTTTAGGCCTATACTATAATATGTACGCGGGGGTGAACATGTACCGTACGTTTGCCCTGAATTTGTGTTCAATTGAGTGCAGCTGACGTTAAATATTCCCCTTTATGAATAGTGATTATTCTGTTCGAAGGCTGAATCAATTTAGGCACAATTAGATTCCTTATTCGAAAGGTTCGAATATTCGCGCACCTCTATAGTGTCCAGCATCAAAATTGGCAGGAATTTGCGCTTTCGAACAATGCTATAGAGCAAGAGCTTTATGCGTATACGGGTGCGGAACAGTAAACGGATCAACAGCTAGCCAAAATGTGCCACGAAATTATGAATACAATGATGATTAAATTGATGAGATTACATCAATACAGCTGCGCAGGATCTTAATGGGTTAAAGCAAAATTATAAATTGTTGCTATAGTAATGAGCTCCATAGGACTGTATGCCTCGGCACTTTGATGGGGAACTTTGGTAATACAATTAGAGCCACCACACATAATCAGAAATTGGCGTGCGGGAATTACCTGCTGTTAAGTGCACCATGGTTATTATTCTAAAATGCGTTTTTTTGCGTATTATAGTAGCTGGCGCTCTTGTCAGTTCATATTAGCACTAGAAACTGATACTAAAACGTAAAAAAAAGAAAAGAAAACCAATATATACAAGCAAGGTTGTCTTTGCCATAACGATAGCTTTAAGTTTTCACAGTGTAAAAAGTTCCTAATTGAAAAAAAAAATGTTATATATTCCAGAACGTACTTACATTCTGTTTGCTTCTCTGCTTAGAAGCAGTAGGCCAGGAGTACCACCATGATAGCATTAGAAGAGCTATTCCTTAATTTCAAATCCGACTGAACGCCGTTATTGCTTTCGTTCTTTTCGTCTGACCCACGACTAGTGGAAGGCCGTTCCACCGGTTCGGGAGGAGATATATTGCGGTTGCACCCACTGCGGTTCAAGTGGTGCAAGGGTAGAGATTAAATTTTGACGCACATGAAACGTGGCTTGATCAGATAAACACTTCCCCAATATCTTGCGAATAAACATCTGAAACATATCATATTCAAAGGAACATAACGAGTTCTGTGACGAAGTCTTGTTATTCACGGTTTGGACACGAATAATACCAGCACTCCTCGTTTGTTTACTAGTGCTGGTTGTCTAACCTTCGTTTCCGGCTTTACAACGTCCTCGAAGTGGGGCAAGTTGTACAGCGGCTGTAATGTTGTGTATCAGCAAGCAGAAGGGTGGACTTGTATTCCGTGCAGCGCCGCAGAGTAAGTCCGAGACGGCAAACTTCCCACTGACTTGCCGCATCCGGAAGTGGGCCGTATACCGCGCACGTGCTCCGTCATAACGACAGCACGTGCTCCCCGCTTTTCCATAGCGTAAGGCCCCCGCCCCGTGCGGAATCACGCTGATTGGAGAGACCAAACGCGGACGCGGGCAACGCAATAACCGGTCGTGAAGAGGGGGACTTTCATTATCCTCCCTGCTCGCAATCCACGTGGGCGAGGGCTCCATCTGTGCACGGCTCGCGTGTGTAGACAGCGGCTCGCTTACTGCGCTGCCTCCTCGTTATTCGTGGTTGCTTACACACAAGGAGCTTGTTTTATGTGCGCTTAGCTTATTGCTGCGTCTGTGGCTACTCTGCGAATTCAGCGAAATAAAAGAACGAATTCGCAAAACACCGCTCAGGAAAAAGCACAAATCAAGCTTAGGGAAGGTGAAAGGGTTTCACATCCCTGAACACCAAAGAAAGTCCGTCTCTCACTGACACCGCACCGTCGTGAGGAAAGCGCGGGACCGCATTGGCTGATCGGAAGGCGACTTTAGACCCGGGTGTAAAAAAGACAAGTGCTCCCAGAAGCCCGGTCATCGCACCCAAGAATTGTGCTGATACGCCAAGCCCCGCCACAAAGATCGGCACAACTTTTGCTCGACTTTCGCTGCGCCGTTTTTGCTAGCGCTTCAGTGGGAACGTTCTCTTCACTCACGTCGTTTTGGCGCTCATTCAAAGTTTTCATGCGTAAACCATTTTGCAGCACAACTAGAAGCATCGTGCACACCTATCATTGTCTATTAGTGAGTTCCGACATCTGTTTTGCCCTCATAATTAAAGTTCTGTTTTGGCTCGCGCTGTCATATTGATCTTTTTCGTGATGCTTCAGACAGAAATTTGAATTAACCTCAATAGCTCGAGGTGAAGTTTCAGGAAAACACCACTTTAATGTGATTGCTTGATGCTTTCGAAGCTCCTTTTTTTCGTGATGGCTTTTTACTGCCAGTATTTTGTCATCTTGAATGTCAGCGATCGTGTACGTTAATTGTGAATGGCGGCAAAGGAACAAGGAACAGATTTTGAAAAAGTAAAGTGGAAACTCCCAAGTTTTCTATCACTTTCACAAGATATACCAGGTGCACCTTGGGTGTTGTATTGAGAACTTGCGAGCAAGTTGCTTGCTGTCATGTACAGCACATATCCAACGGGAGAAGCAGACGATCACGGAAGCCACGCTTGAGTGATGCTGCCTCCGAGGTAAGTGCTTTGGTTCTCCCGTCGCACGCTGCTTTAAAGGGCAACTTGAGCAGTTCATAAATATCGCCGCAACTGCACCTCCTCTGCGATACGTACTCGCCGGATTATACTTGCTAGCACAAGGTTCGCCATCGTGCTCAGCAGTCCACGCCTTGGCAACAAAATGGGGACGGAAGTGCCTTTCGCTAACACAGTCCGTTGATGGGCATATTTTATTTTTATTTTTATTTACGCAATTCCTGCACCGTCGCAGCGGCATTACCGCGAAGAGGACAGGGGGAGGGGGGGTGCTGCTGCGTATACAAAGTCAAGATAGTTTGGATACATAGCTGCATAACTTAACTGCGGGTAATCGAAATACAGAACACAATGTCTAATCACGTAATCAATGCATGATTAATACAACATTCAAATGGAATATCAAATGGTACAACTAATACAAAGTAAAAGTGCCTATGAAGCAGGCCGTCGCACGTTACAATGGTGAAGAAAAGACAGTATTTTCGGTTATATTTACTACAGCTTCAGGGAGTTCATTCCATTCCCTAATTGTATAAAAAAAGGAGTTGACAACACTAAGGGTTGTAAAGGAATATTCTTGCATTTTTTTCATATAGGGAAAACGAATCGAAAGATATGCTGGCTCCATAAGACATTCCGTTTTATTAATCCTTGTTTCATTCTAATAAATACCGGTGAAAAAAATTCTAGCTCGCAGCGTTCGCCGTTGCAGCCTGGCGTTTATTTCTGAGGCACTGGCGAAAGGATCGTAATTATTGTTCGTTTTCAACCTTTTCTATCTGTGAGACACTTCTGAGCAGGGTCCCAGATAAGGCACGCATAGTCAAGTATTGAACGTACATGAAGAGTGTAACGCTTCCGTTTTACCTCTCTTGTCGCATACTTCAAATTTCTGCGAATAAAGAATGTTTTGCTAGCCATGGAGATTATTTGAGTAACGTACATGTACCAGTTCATACATTCCGCCAAATAAATTCCCAGGTACTTGCATTCCGATACTTTTGTGACGGCAACCCCGCTGATATTGTATGTATGGTGAAATTTAGGAACGATGTTATGGAACATGATTGCACTTCGAGATATTTAAACGCATATTTCACCTATCACACCAACGTGCTACTGTATTTAGGTCACCTTGAAATAATTGTGTATCTGATATTGAAACAGTTTCTCAATAGACGACACAGTCATCAGCGAACAATTTTATGGGCGATTGTATATTTTCTACTATGTCGTTTATTTACAGAAAAATGTGATGATGATGATCATGATGATTTGTTGGCATCCCCTTTGGAACTGGGCGGTGCAAACAGTCACATAGCTGGCTTGATTTATACAGGTATACTGTACATGCTTTTCATTCTAGAATTTTTGTACATGTCTCCATACCTTTCTTGTCTTTTCTTTCCTCAAGACATTATCTAGCCTGCATCGCTACCTATACCTGCAACACATCCGGTCGCGTCAATTTCTTGCCTGCTTTTCTCCCACCAATACTCTAAACGTCTCTTGCTTAATCTGGACTGCTGACCTGTTGATGCACCCGACCACGTTAAATACAAGCGCTCCTGGAAGGAATACGTTAACAACGATTCTCACTGGGTGAATCCCTTCGCATCCCATTTGGATGTGCTGAGTGGTCTCTGGATTTTCGCACAAGGGTCTGGGGATCTGAGCTAGTTGGTATGGCATCATTTTCCTTAAGTCAGGTGAAGCACACAAAGACACGGATGGCAAAAAGAAGACAAACAAGGCCCCTTGTTCGTCTTCTTTTCGCCGTCCGTATCCTTGTGTGCTTCACCCGCCTTAAGGAAAATGATCCGGATATTTGCTTCAGCATACACATGCCTCATCGTGTTGCGAATATTTGCTCGGGTATGTTTCGGTTCTTAGGCAACCAGCTCCAGCTTCAAATAGCAAGGCACTGCCTTTTGTGTTATCGTACAGATTATTACTGCTAATTCCTCTTTTCCCATTCTTGTAAATCCCGATTGTATTTTTTGCTTCAATTATTTGCATTCAATTCACTATCTGTTTCTCTCAATATCTTTCTGATGACTCCTGATTGTCTATTTATAGTTTCAATTATTCTGTACTTGGTTGCCTACTTTCTTGACCTCTTCCTCCATACCATGTCAATGCTTTTCAGGTAAAAATACTTGAGCACTTTAGCCATTTATTTTGATCCATGTTCCCGAGTCTTAGTTCAAAACTAATTTTGCTCTGCGCTTTTCTGACTTCAAACGAGGCTCAATTCATGTCACGTTGCACTGCCTCACTTGTCGTTTTGCCATGATCTCCCAAAGCCAATAGGCCTACCGATCTTTGCTTAACTTCCAGCCTGACTCGATATCCAACTTTAAGCACACAATGACATTTGCGAAAGTTAGCGCTGGCACCATTACTCCTTTTCAAATTCCACGCACCCCCTGATATTTATTGTGTCCTCAAAGTGCACTATGTTTCCTTATTGTGGCATTCCGCTTCTCCTTCATTATCTGATGCTTTTGGTGGCTGCTTGCGCAAGCCTTTCCTTCGTTCATGTATACGTCGAGTTACCTATATTGTTTGGCTACGGGTACAAGGACTTGCTGCTGAATTGACACCACGTAATTACTCGGCTCTTCATTGAAGGTCATAATTCCTGATTCCTCTATTGTAAATTTAAAGCCTCGATTTGTAGCGGCGTTGCCACATATATTCGCAAGTGTGTGTATATCGCTTGAATAGTCTGCTAGTAGCACTGTGTCGTCGGAACCTTCGTTACGACATTTGTCTGTTAGGCATGAATTTTCACCACTTCTTCATTATAATTTCAGCCTTCCCATACAACTTGTACTCAGGTCTCTCTCTCTCTCTCTCTCTCTCTCTCTCTCTCTCTATATATATATATATATATATATATATACATATATATATATATATATATATCTATGTGTATCTTGCTCAGCAGCTCCACAGTATTGTCATCTATGCCTTCGAGCTTGAGAACATCCTATAATACTTCCCTGTCTACATTGTCGTAGGCTCCTCTAATACCTAGAAATGCTGTCCACAAAGGTTTCTTCTGAGCAAGCGAAATCGCTATGCACTGAGTCAGTACGAGCATATTATCCTCTAAGCATCTGCATGGTCTGAACCCATTCTGTAGCTTCCCCAATACGTCATTTTCCCCCCTCCATTTAACAGTTCTAATTTTATCGCTTGCACTGACATTCTGTATATCACCGGCATTATCGTAACTGGCTTGTATGAGATTGTCCTATGCTTATCACCATTGCCTTTGTAGATGAGGTCCGTGTTCACACCATCCAACCAGAATTTTCTTCCGATTAATCACTTGCTCAATAATATTAGTCAGCAGTGCCTTGCTCGATGGACCGAGGTTTTTGATTAATTATGGTGGAACATTATCGGGTTCTGCGCCGTGTATTAGGCACATTTTATTCCGATTTTTTTTTTTATCAAAGGCTTTCTGAGCTAAGTTTTGATCTCGCAGCTTCTCCGTTGCTGGTCGATGTACTTGAGTGCCAACTACGCTTTATGTCGTGCCGAAGTTATCCCTAATAGCGTCTCTGATGCATCACTGCGCATGGTATCCTGCAAGGATCTTACCGTCTGCATCCCTTATAGATGTTATAGCATCCCCTATAGATGCTATAGAATTGCTATGAGTATATGTGCATGTGTGTGTTGTGCCTGTGTGATTTATTCGCAGCAAAGAAATGTAAATGGAAACGTCAAGAAGCCAAACGTTCGTGCAGTACGTGTAAAACAATTACTGACAGAACCTACCGATTCAGCTTCCTCCATTACCATATTACCCTTGGAGTTTGTCCACGCTTCAGAAGCGATGACGTGTCGTTTTGAGTTGCCATCACATCCTCGAAATGCCAGCATCAGTGTACTGGTTTGCATTTGGTGAACAAAATAAATCGCAGGGGTCTAAATCCAGCGAGTAGGGAGAGTCATTCAGCAGAATGATGAAACTGCGTGCCAAAAACTCACGTACTATAATCGTTGAGTGCTCAGAGGCACTATCGCAGTGCAGAATCCAGCGCTCCTCTTTTGACAACGACAAATCAGGTCGTACTGGGCGCACACAATCTTTCACATTCTTTCACAAAGGATACATTGACAGTTTCACTTTCGAGCATAAATTCGTGGTGCATAATTCTGTTGTAGTCAAAAATACGATCAACAAGAATGACTTTTGCTTTGTTCTTACACGCTCTTTTGGGGATTGGTTCAACTTTCTTTTTCCACTTCGTGCTGTGAAATGCCGCATTTGTAAATCGAAATTTGGCCACCGGTGACGACCCTTTGCGAGAAATCGTCACGGCTGTTTGATTGGATTGAATTCATTGTTAAAGCGTTTATTTGAGCCTGGAGTAAGACGCGCGCAAGTACGCGTTTAACTACAAAATTTTTTTTCGATCAATGCAACATTATTTTATTCATAACTCGTGCTCAGGAGTTAGCAGTTTTGACACCATCTTGGCGGAAATCTCTTTCTTTTCCAAAGTTGTAGTCAGAATCCGCTGAACGATCAAGTTTCCCAAAATATGTGCGTCGGCTTTTCTACTAACAGTCATTCGGCGGTCACTGAGCACAAAATACCGCACACAATGAATGTTTTATGCTTGGCACGAAGTCGAGGAGCGTCCTGATTTTGTATCGTTCTCGAGGTTTTCCCGGCCTCCCCGAAAATGATGGGCCCACTTGAACATACTTTTATCCTTCCGTGCGTCCTTTCCATAGACCTCTAGTAACGTTGGATGTATTTGGACACCTTCGCGGCCCAATTTCAAGGTGAACTTGATACTGATTCTTTGTTTCGTCCATCCGTCGATTTTCATTTAGACAAAGACTAAAAATTGGTCGCACAAAAAGTGCACGCGTAAAATTCTTCCCTGCCAAGCAACTGTCTGGCTCGCACCAGAGGTCGGCCGAGTCCGTTCGAGCGGCGAGAGCGAGACCGTGGCGGCGCTAAATCCTGCCCAACATTTGCGCTGACTGAGCTGACGTGTATATGTTTTTCATGGTTTTGGGTAACTTGGTCAACAGCCTTCACAAAAAAAAAAAAATTGCACAGCCGGACACAGTCCCCCTTGTGCAGCCTCCCGAGTGCACGCTGTGTTCATGCTTCCCACGTTTCCTTTGTCACCAGTGTTAGCAGAACAGGCGCTCGTCGAGTGGACCTCCCTGCCTTTCTTCATCTGACATAATGGGCTTTCACTCTGTATGTACTTCTTGTCATCACAGCCTCCGCGGTAGATTAGAGGCTGTGGCGTTGTGCTGTTGAGCTACAGGCCACAGCTTCAATCCCCGTCGCGACAGCTGCATTTCGATAAAAATTATATGCAAAAACGCCCGCGTACCATGCATTGGGTGCACGTTGAAGAGCCCAGAATTTATAGATTTTTCGTCAGCTTGTCTCAGCTTTCAGTGAAAAGTTTTGAAACTTTTACATTACTGTACTTGGAATTCACGAAATTGCTAAAATCTGTTTGAACAAAGATGGCTTTGAAAAATTAAGCACAGACTTTATTAAGCTAATCAAAAGAAAAACATCGTCTCTATGTTTTCCCTCGAAGCACCTCTGCCATCTTATTAAAGAAAACGTCTTCGTTCATTTCGTCTTCGACGAAATCGAACTGACACCACACCGAAAAGTCCGCAAATCACGAGAAGAAAATAAGTTCATAATTTGCGGCGTCATTATCTTGTCATAATGTAACGTTCTTCCCAGCGGGTTTTTGATTTGTGAGCTCCATGGGCCCCACACATGTTGCTGTTATTGTGCACCCTTAGCCAATCACTTATCTCATCTTTTTTTTTTCTGAGCATTGCTCAATACATCAAGTGTGAAGAAAAAAAAGTGACTCCATGGCGCTGACTCGTACGCTGCCATTGGAACATTTTATGAGCCCATATTTTCTTATCGCGTTATACAAGCACGCCAAGTACCACGCAGATTATGCAGAGATTATCCGTTACTTGCATTACTTTAAACAAAAATTTCACTTGTCGAGAAAGCTGAGTCCTGCGCGTATCAGGAAATAATGTTTGCATCATAATAAGTGATTACTAAGGAAAGTTGTGAGCACATTAAAAGAGAGACACCTAAGCGTCATCATTAGAGAATAAAGCTGCACGTGATTGCGTTTTTGTAGATTAAATAGCATGTCAAATGCAGTGTAGCAACATATTGACATTCTTGGAAGGCATGGGGAGTACATGGTGCGTTTCATATTCATGTTACTTACAGAAATAAAAAAAATGTGGAACAATTCGGCTGTAGTTTCAGAGCATAAAATCCAGAAAAATGTTTTGATATTTCCCGACTGAATATGTTGGTGACGTAAACGCGCAGTCACGAATTTATGGGTGAGCTGTGCACGCAGAAAATCCCGCTACACCTTATACTGTATTTTTCTCTCTTTTTCATTAGAAGTACGCTACTTGGAGATAAAATAACTCACAAATGAACTAATTTTTGAGCAAAATAATAACAACAACAAGACACCTATAGGCATCTGCTATATAAAACAAATGACAGAGCGACCAAGAATTCTATAATTAAATAAAAGAAAGCCGCCCACGGGCTGTTGGCTTTGTCTAAATCGGCTGATGTTGACTGGTGGATGCCTGTCAGCACAAAATAAAAACATATATAAATAGAAAATTCAATTGAAGTCGTGCATTTATTCAAGCGCCTTTCATCCAATTCTGAACACTGACTTTGATATTGATAACTGGGCGACATCTTGTCTGGTCTGGAAATAATCGAATATCATGCAAAGAAAAATTATAACGCCGAGCAAAGTAGTGCAGTAAAATGCGTTAGGTTAGCCTTGTTCGCCAAGCTCTTTCAGATTTTATTCATTTATTTATTTTATTTATTTACATACTGCAACCCTGCTGGCCTATAGCAAGTAAACACGCACACACATTGAGTAGTAATTACAAACCTCACAGTGTACAATAACAATTAAAAGAAGAAATATGCAAAGCCACAATAACAGCTTCGGTGTGAACGCCGTAGGGACAGCATGTCTAATCATACAAATATGCTAGGGTTTTCAGGAATTCTGACAATGACAATGAAATAATACAATCTAATGTTTCAGTAGTTCAAATAGCACGCTGAAATGTTCTGAACAATGTGTTTGTTACTCATTTTCATAAGAGCACCCACACACTATTTACGCATATGCCCAAATCAAACTTCTTACCAATGGATTCCATCGCTATTGATGCAGTTGGTGTCGAAAGGCTGATTGTCATCGTAAAGGTGTCTTAATCGGCCGGTCCAGATTGTATCTCATCAAAAATGCTGAAGTGTACACAAGTTTATTCTTCACTGATACTGTCAAAGCTTTTTGAACAGTCCTTACAGACGTCTGCATTGCCCTGTGATTGGAAATAGGGTAGGTGGTCCCAGTGCAGAAATCTCGTGTTGTACATTCCCCCAATAATTACCATCCAATATCGTTAACATCCATTCCAGTAAAAATTTCAGAACATAAAGTATGCTCGCACCTCATTGAATTCCTTGAGTGCAATTCCTTCTTCAGTATTCATCAGCATGGATTCCGTAAAGCAGACTGGTGAAAAACGCTATTGCTATGTTTTACGAACGACTTGTTTATTAACGCGGATCATGACTTTGAAACTGATTGCATATATTTAGATTTTGCTAAAGCATTTGACTCCGTCTCACACGATCTATTTATCTTCAAGCTTAATCAACCTAACATAGACCCCAATGTACTTGCATGGTTTAAGGAATTTCTGTGTAACCGTTGTCAGTATGTGACGGCTAATGACTTTTGTTCACCTAATTCTGCCGTAACATCTGGTGTCCCGCAAAGGTCCCTTTTCGGTCCTCTGCTTTTCTAGATTTATAATAATGACATTCCTACTTAACTTTCTTCCTCAACTTTCCCACTGTTTGCACATGACTGTGTAGTTTACCAGAAAATTATTAACCATGCCGATTATCTCAACCTGCAACGCGATCTAGATAGGGTATTTGAATGGTACAGTCAATGGCCCATGACACTTAATACTACTGAATTTAAAATCATGCAAGATTGTCGCCACAGTACTAATCGTTGTCCGCGTACTTACTCCCTCAATAATATTCAATGACCATCTGTTGACAGTCATTAATTCTTTGGTGTCCCCATTTTATCTAATCTTTCGTGGAATACGCATGTCGAATGTGTAACTAACAATGCGAATCACACGCTTGGTTATCTGCATCGAAGCTTTTTTGATGCCCCATCGTCCCTGAAGTTGACACTTTACAAAACCTTGGTACGCTCTAAGTTAGAGTACGCATGCGTCATGCGGTTTCCTACTCAGACTACGCTCACTCAAACCCTTGAAGCCATTAGAATCGTGCAGCAAGTTTCATCTTATCGAATTATTCACGTAATTGCAGTTTAACATCTATGAAGAAAACCATAAACTTGCCTGACCTTTCGTTGCGTCGAAATTCATCTCGACTTAATTTTCACAAAATCTCTTATTGTAACAACGATTTGAAGGGGGTTCTCTCATCCACCTCCTTATGTATCTTCAAGGACTGATCATCGCTTCAAGGTGGGTCTATCGTCTTGTCGCACAAAATTGTGCAATGACTCTTTGGTTCCTAGAACACGCGTCGCATGGAACCACCTTCCCTCCACAATGATCAGCATAACTGGTGACCACGAGTTTAAGATCGCTTCACAGGGTGCCTTGTAATATTTTTTTTTGGTTAGCTGCACCTCTTGCCATTCCCCACCCCGCCCCACTCATTCCTGTAGTGTCTTTGAACCCTGAAAGTATTCTTAAAAAACAAACAAACAAACAAACAAACAAACAAACAAACAAACAAACAAACAAACAAACAAACAAACAAATAGATAAATAAATAAATAAATAAATAAATAAATAAATAAATAAATAAATAAATAAATAAATAAATAAATAAATAAATAAATAAATAAATGTCAGGCACTAAATTCCATTGTTCAATAGTGCGTAGAAAAAACTGTGTTTGGATATGTCAGTGCGCGAGTAGAATGGTGCGATGTTTAAGCATGGTGACTTCGAGTAAAGGACGGGTTGGCAATAGTTAGGAGACTGTTATTGGAGAGGTAGCATAATGAATTAAAAGAAACATATGGTAACTTTAATCACTCATTCGTCACCGCACTGGAAGTGTCTGAAGGTTAGACGCGTGAACAGCTGATGAAGGTGAGAAATCGCGGTCATACCGACGGTAAAGGAAGTGTATGGCTTTACTTTGCACGGTCTCGATCGCATCGATTTCATAATCTTTATGTGGATTCAAGACAGCAGAAACATATTCTAAAATAGGACCTATGAGCGATTAGTATGTTAGCTGGGCTTCTTCTGGCGCCTTTGTTAATCCTTTCAGTAAGCAACCCCACTTTTTTGGTGTATTCGACGAGATATATTCAATATGTTTGGATCATGATAGGTCAGAAGAAAAATTACACCCCGGTATTTGTAATGGCTCATCCTCATGAGCGAAACGTCCTCTGAACAGCAATCAAATAAAAAATGTAATTATTGTGTCTTGTTAACGTTAATGTTAATTTGCCAAGTGATTCATCATTTGTGAAAACATCCGAATGAATTGTTAAGGCAATCATGATCATCAGAAAAGGTGATTATGTCGTACAGAACGCAGTCGCCAGCGTACAAACGGACTTTAGACGCGACATTACGTGTTAAATCGTTAATATAAGGTAACGATAAAAGCGAACCGAGCACGGAGCTCTGTGGCACTTGTGACGTTATCTTATCTGGATCTGGGTTGGCAGAGTTAAAGTGGAGGAAATGTGTGCGTAAGGAAAGAAAGCTCGAAATCCATGAAACCAAAAGCGGATTATTTAATAGGATAGTAAGCTTATGAAGCAGTTTATAGTGAAGTACGCTGTCAAATGCTTTGCAAAAATGAATGAATATGGAATCCATTTGATATCCTAAATCTACATTGAGACAAATGTCATCAGCAAACTCGGTCAATTGAGTTACTGTGCTGCAACCACACCGAAAGAAATGCTGAAAACAGGCTAGAAGGTTATTGCTTACAAGAAATTCTATAATGTGTTTATAAATGATGTGTACCAACATCTTGCCTGAATTGGCTGGTAATGACATCCGTCTTTAATTAGTTGAATGTTGGTTGTCACCCGATTTGCATAGCGGTTGAACTTCAGCTACCTTCCATGATGACGGGAATTTGCCGCTGTTCAATCATGTCCGGAAGATGGTCAAGAGATACCAGGAAGACCACAAGGAATAACGTGCCTAAAATGAATGAGATATTCCGCCAGGGCCAACACATTTCTTGGTGTCCGGATTCAAGATGAGGTCCAGAACTCCCTCTAAAGTAATGCCTACGTTATTAATTGTATGTGTTGCATCATGAGCGAAGCACCAAACGACTGAGTTATCTCCATCGAAGACAGAAATGTACCTATTGAACGCGTTCGATATGACAGATGGACGATTAGTGAGTGCTATTACTGATTATAAATGAAACCTTAGGCCAGCGCAGTTTTTACATCACGCTATATCACGCTCTATCACGCTGAGATGTTCCCCATTTACGATTCTGCTGAGACAATCAGCAGCACGCCTACACAACACTCTATGTGGATATTTTCTAACGTAGCCATAAAGATAGGCTCCGTTCTCGCTGCCTCCGCAGAAGCTACAGCTGGCATTAGCTAATGAACATGCCTTGCTCGCAAAGCGCCTCGCAAGCAGGAACAGTTTTCGTTTCGACGGTTTCCCTGCTTTCGGAACAAAGAATAAGCGAATATTCCGCTCACAGGTTTCAATAAATCGCAAGCAGCCGCTTAACGGGAACCATCTAGTTAAATTTGATATTGAAGCAGCGCACTTGAATCTGACACGTTCATGCACAAATGAATAAAACGGACATACACAGGCGCGAACGTGCCATATTTAGGTGCGCTGCTTCAATATCATGGTGCACCTACTAGCCCATCAATATCTATTAGTTAAATTTGGCTTCGTTAATTACAATCAGGTGACGCCAGTTACACGTTATACAGCGGCGCGTTAGATTAGGTTGGCGGGGGGGGGGGGGTGAGAATATGAAGGGGGGAGTGTGGAAAGAGAGACGAACCATTGACGCGTGTGGTGCTCTGGTGATTTTCGCAGGATGCCTTCCCAATATTGGTCGTCTTCCCTTTTTCCTGTGATGTCTTATTAATGACTGGCGAAATAAGTTCCCTGCTTTCCAGTGCCTCTTTCTACTCAACAGGGATGAGTTCTCAAAGCTACAGATAAAGGAAAAACAAATCATTATCTGAAAGAAAAAAAAATGCAGATGTTAAACCAGGCGATCGAAATCGAAAGTTCCCGTGCTGACGCCTTTTCTTTTTTAACGAACGCGCGTTGTTCTCTCCCGTGCTCCCAAGCTCTATTCTTCTTCTCTGAATAAGTTCTGCCCCTGCCGATCCCTCTCTCACGTTCCAAGCATTCAATTGCATTCTCCCTGCTCCTGCTTCAAAGAACAAAGAGACGCTGCGTTTTTTTTTCCTGCCATCAGTCTGTTCCTTAATGGCTGACTATCAAAGTGAAGCCCGGTAGTTTTCTATTGCAGCGTTACCATAAGCTCTGCAATGCAGAAATACGGTGTCGTGCTTCGCTTCTTGCAGAAAAACACACACACACAAGAACAAAACACTGGAAACAACGTTACCATTCAGGTTATTTTGCTTGATTATTCATTTTTTTTTCTTTCAGCTACATATGCATACCTTTAATCACTTGTGAACGTCGTTTTTCGCATTTTACTTTTGATGTGAAAATCTCAAATGGCCCACTGAGCAAAAAAGCCGACATCTGTAGTCTGTAGCTACGAAATGGCGCCTAAGCTCCCATTGGCTTCGATGCCACGTCTCGTGTGCTCCTCGACGAATTTCCCTTGACTGCGAAGCCACGTCATGAGCGCGCCTCGACGGAGCAGAGTGGCGGAGAGGGAACACCTGCTGCAGTGCTTGCGCGCCAGGTGTTGCGTGAGGGGAGACGACACCGCTGCAACGCCACGTCACCTTCGCTCTCGGAAGCCGGCGCGCGGTCCGTATTTCCCTCTCTCTCTCACCCCCACTGGGCGTAGTTACTGCGCTCCTCGGTTTCTCGCCGTGCAGGACGTCAGTGGCACGCGGCGTTGGTATCACAGGTTGATGCAGCTTGCTGGCTCGGGCAGCACGTACCGCTATGGTACATCACTCGCAGTGCAAAACTCGATGCGCCGCTCTGCAGCGTGCAGTTACCCATTAATGCTTTCGCATTCATAACTCACAAGTGCTTAGGTGTCCTCCGATTTATATTATTTTCTACTCTGGCGGAATATATATTTATTCGTCTGGTGTCACTGAGCTTCTGTTCAGGTACTTTTCTCCTGTTCTCACCTGGCTTTGATTATTTTGCGCCTTGCCGCCTAGAATAGTCTATAGTCAGAGGAAAATGCTACGCGCCTGCGCGAGAACCCGCGAACTGCCTTCGGTATTGCATGTAGTGCCTGTGAAAGATTGCGGTACACTACACTTAATTGTGTGCCCTTTGGCCGTAGCATTTGCCGCTCCTGGACAGTCAGGAAGGCTACACCATCAAAATGCGTCAAAATGCCAGGAATCAAGGACTAGCGACACGGCACCGACTCTGTTTCACAGAAACGCTATATTCCGTAGTGTTGTTAATAGAAAAAGGAACCAAACCACCTTCACTAATATAGAAAGTATGTCTCAGTTTTTATTGCTCTTGTCCTGAAGCTGAAATTAATATGAACTGAGCTGACAGAAGCACTAGTACTATGGGAGACGAGATAATGTAATTTCGACCACTTAAGTTTTTTTCCGTACGCACCTAACTCAAGGAAACCGAGTGTTTCTCCCATCCATCACAAAAGAAGTGCCATCACCGCGACTGAAATTGATCGCAGCGCCACAGATCCCTGGGATAATATTTGCTGGAAACTTTGTTGCCAGCTGAGTGCCGCAGGTCGCGGTTCGGGCTCGGCGCAGGTGGCGACGAACGTTTCCTGTTGTGGAAGGTCAGCGAGGTCGATAGTGTTGCCCTAAATGCGGCGTTATGAGCTGTTCAGAGTTGTATCAAGGTAGGTTGTCTTGTGCAAGAAAACACTGCCATGTCAAATGTTATGCGTGCTGATAGGTCCCCCTTAAGGAAGAGTTGCGTTGTCGCGAACGCGTGCTGTTAACATAGCCTATAGTCTCAGCATGCCGAGATATGGCATTTCCTTTTCACCTGTGGGACACTAACGTAAGAACGCGACGTCAAAAGTGGTTTGCCATTGTAAGAGTGTAGCAAATCAAAAATACATGAAAGTAAAAGAACTATCAGCAGCTTTGTCACGAGCGTTCCATACACGGTTCAGCCTTCATGCGTACCTTGTTATCAGGTCGCAGCTTTCGTGATCCGTTTATCGTGCGCCATATCTTCGTATCTGGCATACGCGGGGCTCAATACAGTGCATCGCGTACGAAGGAAGCACTCAACTGGGAATTACTAGACATGCGCCGTAAGAAGTTGAGAATGAAGTTTTTCCATGCTATTTATTATTCAGCTGTTCGGGTTGATCGCGAAAAGTTTGTGCTAGAGCCTTTCTATAGATCCAATCGTGTTGACCATGATTTTAAGGTCCGTGAATTTGCGACAAAAACTGAATTGTTCAGAATGTCTTTCTTTCCTAAAACCATTAGGGAATGGAATAGACTGCCGAGTGATGTTGTGAGGGTTGAATCAAATGATGCTTTCTTTTTGATCTTGTAGATTGTAGATGTGCATTGCTAAGGGCTTTGCCTTTTTTTTCCGTTCTTTTTTCGTTTTTCCTCTTTTGTTATCACTTTTAACACTGTACAGGAGCAGAGGTGTCGTATGTATTTCTTCTTGTACCCCCCCCCCCCCCCCCCCCCACTGTAATGCCTTGGCGCTGTGGGTTCCTTAATAAATAAATAAATAAATAAATAAATAAATAAATAAATATATATAATTTGATTTGACGACAGCTACCACGTGGTCTTGCTGTGGCCATGCCATTTTTTATCACAGAAACCAATCGTTGCTTAAGTCTCCTGGTAGATACAAAACACACTTTTCCCTATGATGTTTCTATCGTTTTCTTGCTGCTTGTGCTCACTTGCCTTCGTAGAGCAAAGGTCGGATTTTGCTTTTCGTTCACTGTGGATACATCTGGCATACTTCGATGGCAGAGATCCGGCTCTTCGGGCGCCCTTGTGATGTCGTTTGTTGATGTGAATGACTTTGTTTGCAAGAATTGGCAGCCGCAAGGTCATTCTACGCGCAATCCAATTTACAAAGGGCAGCAGGCAAAGCAATCTCCTGACTTGTTGTTAAGGTAGTATTTTAATGTCACGAGTTCTCGTCTTCATTGCTTCAGTGCCTTAACTCATGTTTTTTTTTTGTGTGTGTGTGTGTGTCTGGTTTTTTCACCGGCCGTTCTAATGCCTAAAAAACATGCCGCCAACGACTCCCCCTGAGTACCTCCTAACCTTTCGCATCCCCAACACGCTCCCAGCCCCCGTATTTCTTAAAACTCATTTTTCTCTTTCTTTTTCTTTCACTCTCCCCCTCCCCCCCTTTTTTTGTCTTCCTTGGTGCCGCCCTGGCTTCCCCCAGCCCCTTTTTTCCCTTTTCCCCTTTTTTCTGCTTCTATTTCTTTTCTTTTCTCCTCCGCGTGCCCACTCTCACGCTTTTGTCCCCTCGTCTTGAGAATGAAGCTCACAGACGTCGGACGACAGCGCTTGTTTCCTCTGGTAATCTCTCTTTAAAACCAGCCGCCAGCGACAACACCCGCACGTGACGTCACTGCACTAACCCTTTAAAACTAACACGCCAAGGATGACGAGGCCGCCTTTGACGAAGATAGGTCCTCCTATCGAAACGTTGGCCAGCCTGTCTGAGGCACCTTATCCCTGTTTACAAACTTTATACCACAATCTCTATACTTGTCACGCAAAAAAGGGCAGGCTATTCTTGAATTTTGTTGAGCTCCCGAGTACTTAATCGGAACTGAAACTGTTGCATGTCCATTAAAACATTATTTGTAAATTTTCATTATTTCATATAATTTATCTAATTAATCTTCAACCCTTCTGCCTTGTTAAGGAAAGCAGAGTGTGAAAGTTGCGGCTCCTATAAGAGGTTTTATCATTGAGTGTTATTATAAAACATGAATAACCCTTTGACTCCTTTTTGATTTTTTCAAGGATGTCGTCTACTTTTATGTACGGCCTCTGCTTTTGTTACTTTCTTGCACGACACAAGAAGGCAAAAAAAAATGACTATTTAATACTTCGTTAACTATTGTCCGAGTCTCGCGCTCCTGTATCTTTCTACTTAATGCTCTATTTCAAACACGCAGCAGCAATACAATGAAGGTGAATGAAAAAATAAAGAAACACATGTACTGCAGCTGCTTAGGATCAACGTGCCTCCACTGTTACTAGCATCTTCTGAATCAAGCAGGAAATACAGCGGAAGAAGGTACGATTCCCAGTTTTCCCCAGGAAATCCCCAGCGGTTCTTGCTTTCCCTGAGTTTGTTCCCTTGTAGGGAAAGAGATTGATTGCATAAACCAGGGAGAACGGTTTCTCAGGAAGGAACCCTTCAGGCCTTCGTACTATTCGCACTTGCCTTCTAGGCTGCGCGTGCAGTCGTCGCGACGCTCGAGCGGGATTCACTCACTCAATAGACTGCACACCTTAATGCGTGATCGGGACTCTATTCCCTGCCGATTCTGTACAGCGAGATCACATGGCGCCTGGTTTTCCGTTCGACAGCACCATCAGCTCCACGAGTGACAGCTAGGTGCGGCACGCAATAGCTCAATCGGGAAGAGAGCTGGGGAATTGCCCTGGCGTCTTCAGATGGAGGCGCCAAAATCAGTTGGTGCGTATACAGCGGAAAGGTTCCGAGCTTGACGGTGTGAGCTCCCCTAAGAATAGACGCAACTGCAGAACATTCGGTAGAAGGCTTTGTTATTGCAAATAGATACAAACGCAACTGATAGAACCAGGGACGTAAGTGAAATGGCTAAACATAGTAGAAGGTGCGGAAACCACCACCCAGGTGATCCGCCCTTTCTCTATTGCTCTTTCGCCTGCCGACGAGTGTGCGTGTTATGTTCATCTTGTGCATAACAGGAATCGTAATAGACTTTTGCATCAGTAGAAACTATCAAATGGACTAACGATGTCACATTCAGCGAGCAAAAAGAAATGACACGTAATGTGGCGACAGAATAAATGTGTTGCGGTCAGCTGTTTTAAGTTACTGAGCAACGACCACCAATTACAAAAACGACGTGATATGGGTAGGTCAGATAGAATGCAGATAGGTAAATATATCTGCATTGTGAAATGTTCAGATTGTGTCCATATCTCTGCGACAAGATCTCGGAAATGGATTATCACACTTGGTACTCGTCGTTATACCTTTCATGATGCGTGAAAAGTATATGTAGCGCTCATAGCTAACCCGTGTGAGTATTCAATTACCAACAAGACAAATTATCTATTAGCTCAATATCATCTTTTTGTAGCCGCACATTTGCGTTCGTCACGCCGCGCTATACCATATGGCATTTCTCCTTTGCGTATAAAAGTTAAGGTATTTTGTTCTTCCCTCTTTACTTTCTTTTTGTAGCAGTTCACAGAAATGCTTATCTGTAAAAGTTTGTTTTAAAGAAAATGCTTTCTTGATTATGTCCTGCACGAGAATATGGGTGCAAGAAGTAATAAGAATATACGACCGGAGGGACGTAATGAAAGATTCGCTGCATTTAATACCTGAACACAGGCTGCTTTACGTTTTATCAGTTATTGAGCAAGTTGAACAAGCACATCGAAACGACGAAATAACGGTGAATATTTATTTATTTATTTATTTATTTATTTATTTATTTATTTATTTATTTATTCCTCAAATGCCCCTGGAGAGGGGTTTTACATTTTTACAGAGGGGTTGCTTCAAAGGAACATGCGTTCTATGGCAGTCCTGAACGCAGTCGCACTGGAGTGGTCCGCCGCTTCTTCAGGCAGATAATTCCAGCCTCTCACTGTACGTGGAAAAAAACGAATGAAGATGGGATGATGTGCGCGCATGCGGGGCGTACACTGACTTTGAATGATTGCTCCAGGATGAATGGCGGTGAGCTGGCGATATGATGCTGTTACCAATCGGGGCGTGATAAAACTTGTGATAACTTGTGATATCTTGTGATATCAGTGATAACTTGATTTGGTGAAGTCAGGCATAGTGCAGCGTATCAAGTGTGGCAGCACAAACGACCCCTGAATACCGGACGCCTGCGACGTCAGCTTCCTTTCAAAGCAGCTCTGCCCAGTGCTTCAAGAAAAAGGCGCAGGCTTTTCAATTTAGGAGGGAACGCGCACTGATTAAAAAAGAATTTCTGCTTTCGTTTTGCAGTATTGTATAGCACATTTGAGTTACCGTGAAAAGAGGCTAAGTATTGTATTGCTCATGTGAAAAATATGAAAAGATCATTGAATCGAGTTCGCGGCTGCGTCATGCTTTCGTGCTGGACAAGTAGGAGAGAGAACATGCAATTTAACGGAAGGCGAGGGTCGAGGACGGGCTGACTAGGTTGGGAGCAATATTATTCTGTGTTATTTCAACTTTAGAAAAACGAAATCTTAGCACTCGCGAGCAGCAATGCGCAGCTACAACAACAAAACAAAAAGAACGTAATGAATATCTCAAGAACTTGGAAGTTGACATATGTACTAGAGGACGATCAGAGATCCAACAGCGCGAGATAGCTGGATGTGCTCCTATAGTTGGTCGCACAGCTGTAAAGGCCAAACTGCAAGTACGCTTGCCGCCGCGCGAACGCTCCCGCCCGCGCGTCTTGCGTTCGCCGCGCCTCGCGAGGCATGGCGGTTTGAAACTACAAGTGGCGCATCAGCGCGTGCCCACTAGGTTCACTATTTTCGCCTTGGCAGACATCGTTTCCTCTCTTTGTGAGGCAGCCTGAACACCGATATTTGCATGGAGAAGATATCTGTGCTCGGGCGGCGCTTCGACGCGTACGATCTGCCCTGCACCACCTGCGCATACAGCGAGGCGCGTGAGTGCGAGATTTCGGGCGCCGGCACACGTACGTGTAGTTTGGCCTTAGCCCTTGCTGGACCTGAAATGTACAGTCCGACAACATAAGATCAATATTCAAATCGCGCTAAATTCTTGTGTTTTATGGGTCGAAACCACGATCTGATTATGAGGCACGCTGTAGTAAGGGGCTCCGGATTCATTTGGCAAGCTGATTTTCTTAAACGTGTACCCAGTCACGGTGCACGGGCTCTTTTGTATTTCGCCCCCATAGAAAGGCACCTGACGTTGCTAGGATTTGATCCCGCAACCTCGTGCTTAGCATTGCGACGCCAAAACTGCTTAGCAATAACGGCTGTCTTTACATCGCCTTGAAGCACTTACTAGGCCATGTTGGCAAGCAGTGAAACACTGATGAAACAAAGTTTTAACATCGCGTATGAAGTTCATGTGCGTAAAAAATGCAAGCTCGACTATATAAAGAATGTCCTAGCAAAGAATTGCACTCAGTATTGTATTATCTGGCTTATCACACCATTAAAAAATTGCGCAGACTCCGTCGATGATGATTGCCAACCTAAGCGAATGGCCGAGAGCTTCAAAAGAGCTATTCGCTTTATAAGAGGAAAGATGTGCTCGAATGCGTTTATTTGTTAGTGAGAATTTCTAGCTAGTCTTTGTTGTTTCATAAAAAAAAACCAGTACACTTGTAGGGCTAGTACAGGCGACCATACATATTAGCCGACTCGACATAATTGTGCTGTCCCCAGTGGCGCGAGCTTCTTCCAGAGCCCTCCCTGGTAGCCGCGACAGGACTGTTCTGCCCGAGCGTCCCTCCGCGGCATCTGAACCTTCAGGCGCCCCAAAAGCGATAGCACGTGCGCCCCAACAGTATGGTTTGCACGACATCACGCGCCCTTTGCATGAGCGCCATTCTAATGTCAGTGAAAGTCAGATCACCGCGAACATCACGAAAATGGCCGAAAGAGTAAAAGAGCGGAATTCGCTTTAAACTTCCACAGATGTCGGTTACACCTCCGGCTCCGCACTCACATCGGTGACAGTCATGCTACGACTGTCGCAATCGCACCCAACTCTCGGAATCGTTTGATGATCGAAAGCTTCAGGGTGTGTACCTGCGTGCAGATGACTTTGGTTCGCTCCTTATGCATATTTATTTAGACATTCTCTTCCTTCCTCAGTACAACATGGTAACTCGGCTGCATCCGGTTAGCCTTCCTGCCTTTTCCTTATCACTTCTATACCCCATACAATCCTGTGCAATATTATCAACTAAATGCAATGGCGAGAGTTCCTCAATCTATATAAATGCGTGCATATGTGACAATGACGATAACTGCATAATGACGGTACGACAACGACGAAAATAACGAAGAAACACGCGGTGGAGTATCTTAACGCATGGAGGGGCCCTCTCATCTGGATTAGCTCACTAGGCATTCTGCCAACCAGGTATTCCCAGCAGGCATTAAAAAACATGTCTCCCACAATCTTTGACCACAATTCAGGACATGTTTAAAAGAGTGACCATCTCACAATGTAAAAATAAAAAAAGCAAAGTAAAACAGCATTGTTGATCTATTTTTTCCCTGCCCACTTGTATTGTGTGTGCGGAAATGATTAGACATCAAATGCTTTTGTCACGAAATGCGCAAAGTAGACACAAGAGAAGAGTAATCCTGAATAACGAGTTGAACGTCAATGTACAAGGTGCATGAAAGAGAGGCAAGAAAGTTATTTTTGTATTCCCAAAAGAAGTAATAAAGTGTGGTCCCTTGCGCAAACACTGCACCTAGAGGTTGGTGGAGTAGCTGCATCTGTAAATACATCTATAACAAAACAGAGCAAATATTACCGTTTATTGTTCCTGTGATGTTCAGCTCCTGCGCAATCTGAAAACTGCACGGCATTTTTCTTTCGCTCCTGAGCCATACGTGTAAACTAAGACTAGCATCTGCGCACTCCTAATTTTAATGCCGCCTGTTCGCAGCGCTTACAAACAAACGAAACCTAATCATCTTGTAGCGTAATGCCTCATTACCCGCAATTCTTGCGGCAGCAACAAATACGCCTTTAAAACATTGCCTCAACAACATATTATAATGCCCAAATAATTCAAAATGCAACAAGTAATGAAAACGCGATAAAGGATCGGTAAACAAAAGCGCACCATTGTTGTGAACCTAAAACCGTTGAAAAACTTGTCCTGTTTACTGTCTTGCTTTGTCCATCTGCAAAGGACTAACGCAGGCTTGCAGGGCTCGTGCGCAGTGGCTGTTATCAATATCTGTATTGCTAAGTGCACTCAAGAGCGCCCCTTAATGACAAGAATGCAAGGCATGGCGATCCTCGTTGTTCGCGCAGATCGTGTTTTTCAGACTCAATTACAGCAGATGGTTCCTCATTCCGTCGCTCGCGGTTTTTTACTTCTTTTAGCGTTAATCTGGCACAATCGTTGCCGTTTCTGTTAGATTATACATAATGCACAGTCAGACTGGATCCTGTACTTTCATGATTCAGCAAGTGATAATACCGCTTCGATTACGCTTTTTTATGGCTTGTGCAGTGATTCCTTGCAAAAGTTTTAAACTGGTCTTAATATTGCTATTGAGCTTGCTACTCAGTGGCCGATCTTGCTGTCTCGTTCTACCGAAAGTAAGATATTTTGGAAAAAAAAAATGAGGCCGTCTGTCATATCATGAGCGTCATCTGTATGGATGTTCATTATCCATTTCCACTTTCCTAAAAAAAATTGATTCTGGAATTTTACGTGCTAATGCCACAATGCGATTATGAGACACGCCGTAGTAGGGGTCTGCGGAAATTTCGACCACCTGGGGATATCTTTAACGTGACCCCAGTGGGCGTTTTTGCATGTAGTCCCAATCGATATGCGGCCGCCGCGCCCGAGATTCGATTCCACGGCGTCGTGCTTAGCAGAGCAACATCATAGTCTTTAAGCCACCACGGCGGGTACACTTTGGTATGCTCTTGAAATTTGAAAAGCAATAAAGAATGCAGTTGTTAGAATCACATTAACACGAGGTGCCCACAGGTAAAATAAAAAACCTGATTTTTCGTAGTTTTTCTCAGCCGCTCTTGCTAGCGTGGTGAGCTTACAGCGTGGTGAGCTTACACCATGCACAGTGCATGGTGTCAGCAAGTATTTCTTAAGGTTCGCTTCACCACCTGCACCGTTACATATCACATCTTTTTGTTTCCACTTATTTCGTTTGCCAGTGTGCACCCATTTTCTGAGCACCATGTCCAACCTGCATAGTAGTCGCATTGAGAAAAATGTTAGAATGCGCTTTTCTTTCCCTGGCACGTACCCATTCATCCCATGGCGAATAGCATAAAGAATGCGCGGTAAACGGGCAAGTGCCTCAGTGATGCGCTTCGCAAGCATGACGGGATCAAATCCCAGCCGCGGTGGCCGCATTTCTATGGGGCCGAAATACAGAAATGGCCGTCTCCCGCACCTTCGGGACACGGTAAAGATCTCCTGAAGGCCAAAATTAATTCTGAAACAATTCTGAGTCCCCTAATACAGGGTGTCTCACAAGGAAGCCATGGTTTTGGCACGTAAAATCCTAGAATTAAATTGAATTCAACGCGCGCAAATCAGTAAAAGTGCAGCTACGAAACTACCAGCGTCAGTGTGGTACCCAACCAGACTTTGAAAATTTAGCAGTTAGGGATTTCCAAGCGTCCCAAGCAGATAAATAAGAATGTTGAAGAAACCACCGAAACTTATCGATTGGCGGACAGCTATGCGAATGTGGCTTCAATAGAGCTTTCGCAAGGAGCGAACTACAGGATTTCTTTCGCACGGATTGCGTTGAATTGTGCTATACATGTCATTTCGGTTGTCTTATTGGGTGACATAACTGTCATGGTGACCTCATTCCTTGTACCGCCCACTAATTTAATTGGTAACATAAGCTTGTTTTGTTATCCATATGTTAAAGAGACCCTTTCATTGCCTACACTCCTTGTATCGCAGTGACAGCAGCTGCTGTCTGCTGTTGGGTAGAATGGTATCTCGGCAGATGTATTAAAACGATTAGCATTATTTGGAAATTTTACCGATTTAGCGATATGGTTGCATCTAACTTCTTTTACGCCGCTCGCCACTGGAAAAAAAAAGGAAGTACTCGAAATTTTTTCGGGAGCTGGGCGGAATTGAACCCACGTCACACTGGTTCCTCAGGCCCATCTGGTCGATTCTTTAGCGCGCTGCGTCGCCACGTATGCTTATTTGGCTTCAGTGCCACGGTTTATGCGCGCGGCCAGAGAGAAAACAACTCTCCTCATTCGTACGTGCCAGCTCAAGACGCGGACGGAGGCTACGCGTGGACTTAGCGACGGCGCCTACAGATGGCGCCGCGGAGCCAGCGGCGCTTTTGTGTGAGACGGGAAGCATTTTAACGACAGTGTATCAACGCCGGTTGGACGTCAATTCGCGGCACGGGCAGTAGCTTCTTTAGGCGGGCGACGGGCACTCGTGAAGAAATTAAGTATCGAATGTGGCGACACACTAGCAAAGAGAAGATTGACCAGAAGGAGTTAAGAAAAGACGCACAAATGAGAGAGACGGTAAAATGTGTCACACAAACATGCAGGGCGGTCTCAGGCAAGATAGCTGGCTGGAAGCTCAAACTCAGCTGAATGAGGAAGCTATTAGCGTGTACGCTTTGACCGATACGCATCTAAGGGATTTGGAGCAGTCGCCTGTTATTGACAATTCCGTATGGGAGGGGTGCAACCGAATGACCACGTCGAGGAAAGGCGGAGCAGTAGGCCTGCTAGTCAAGCGAAGTATGGAGTGGCAAATAGTAAAAGAGACATGTAAGGTGCATTTATGGATCAGCGGCACATGAGAAGACAAAAAGACGTGGCTGCGATTAGCCTAACTATGGACAGGTACTGATAGCAGAGATAAAAATAAAGAATTGATTGATTGCATTAGAAGCAATATTAATGAGTTCAAGAAATCGGGCCAGGTAACATTATTCGGGGATATGAATACGCTCATGGATGATTTAGACGGATATATTGATTATAGCAGTGCTCTAGGGGTGGACCTGGGCAAAAAAATTAAATTAAATTATGGGGTTTTACGTGCCAAAACCACTTTCTGATTATGAGGCACGCCGTAGTGGAGGACTCCGGAAATTTCGACCACATGGGGTTCTTTAACGTGCACCTAAATCTGAGTACACGGATGTTTTCACATTTAGTCCCCATCGAAATGCGGCCGCCGTGGCCGGGATTCGATCCCGCGACCTTTTGCTCATCAGCCTAACACCATAGCCACTGAGCAACCAAGGCGGGGGTGAACCTGGGCAATGAACAGAAACATTATAGCAGTTAAGAGGACAAATAAGTGTCATGGACAGGTAACGTCGATATGCGGGAATGGGCAGTTATGTATCGATTACGCCTTAGTCTCAGAAATAGTTTACGAACGACTAGAACAAATGGTGATAGATGAACTTGGAAAAGATAACCTGGATAGCAATCATAAACGTTTAACTTTAAACTTTCGGATAAATAGCCAGGCAAAACACGATACCAATAGTATCAGAATTTCTAAAAAAACGAATGAAAAGCAAATATAAGAGATCGCGAAAACATAAAGAAGAAAATGGAGGCATCCCCTACAATGGTCTCGGAATACAGACGTGATGCAGCAGGAGATAAGGCAGACACGGCAAAAAAGTTTGTTGGATTGTAAAGAGGAAACTATGTAAGTGATCGAACAAAGAAATGAAGCAATCTTTAGAAGATTGTAAGCACGCGTCAAGGAACCATCCATATGCCAAAAAGTTCGAAATACACGAAGAGGTGCTCCTTAGATGGAACAAATACCGAGGAGACGGAAGGGTAACGAGTGAGCTCGTGCAAGAGAAAACTAATTGCACAAGTGAACGTTGGGTGCATAATATTGGCAAAAAAGATGAAGGTGCACAGAAAGATTTGGAATTACGTAAGAACACTCGATGCTCCAACTAAAGAGGCAGAGAAAAGGATGCATGGAAAGGAAGGTAGCTTAACCATAAGTAGTTCCGGTTGGCTACCCTGCACAGGAGGAAGGGTCAAGGGGGATAAAAAGAGAATGAAAGTGGAAAGGGGACATAGAGACAAAGAGAAACGAGCATGAACAAACCACGCACACTATAGAGTGGTAAGGGGCGGCGTTCTTATAGCCTGTCGTGAAGCCCCGTAGACCACAGGCACCTTAACAGCGTGAGTGAGGCCTTCGGCGCAGATGTTCTTTGGGAGCACTAACCTAAAGCTTTCAGTTCTGATAGTGGACGATTGTTCAACTGGTCCAGTACTCTGCACATGGCTTGTCTTTGAGCAGTATATCGCAGGCAGACACAGACAATATGTGTGAGCGTCTCAGCGCTGTTGCATGTGTCGCATGTGGGGCTGTTGTCCATTACAATAAGGAACGCATATGAGTTCGTAAATGCAACGCCTAGTCACAGACGGTACAGCGTGGTCTGTTCATGTCATGGTAACCCAGGCGGTAGGTGTATCCGTATGTCCGGAGACAACAAATGCAAACGACACATGGTGAAAACGTTCGAGTCCCACAGGGGAAAAGTGCATTCACGGCACACCAATCGCAGCCCAGCCGCAGCGTCTGTTCACGAAAGCGTTCACTTTCATGTGCAGATCAGGCGGCTTCATCGGCGTGGTCATTCCCGCTGATGTTGCAATGCCCTCAAAGCCATTTAAAAATCATGTTGTGTCTCTTGTTATGGCTGCAATGATATATGTGTCGAATTTCTGAGGCCAGTTGTTCATTGGGTCCGTGGCGCATTGGGCTTCGTATGTACAGAGGGGCTGCCTTGGAGTCACTAAAGACTGTCCACTGTTGTAGTGGCTCCTGATTAATGAAATCAAGTGCAGCCCAGAGTGCCGCATGTTCTGCACTCGTCGATGTGGTCACACATGCAATTTTAATTTGATTTCTTCACATTTTGCCGGGATGACGACTGCAGCAGCAGAGCTGTTGAGTTTTGCCAAACCATCTATGTAGACATGTTGCCGGAATCTGTGCACGTTGTGAATGTGTTCCAAAGTTGCTTGCTTCAAAGCTTGTAAAGGCGCTCCAGCTTTCTTTCTTTTGCCTGGAATTGTCAATTGCATTTAGGGCCGGTGGAGACAATACAATGGGTCGGACAATCGTGTAGCAGGCGCAAATTTTGATGGCAAGTAGTACTGCTGTCTTACAATACTTTTGGCAAAAGTTGACTGTGGCCTCCTTCCCGGCAAGCAAGCAAGCAAGATGGTGCAACGGGATCCGAGTCAGGTGTCGGGTGTGTGCTCTCAGGACATCTGTATCAATCAATGACGTAGTTTATGGGAGACCGACAGAAGTTCTGAGTGCTATGCTTGCACATTATGAAATTTGCGGATATTTGCAGTGCTAGTATTTCCCAGTACAGGTAAGCTGTACCGCAGGAAGCCCCAAAACAGTGCTTTATATTGTTTCAACATTGATGGTACTGTTGCGTCCCATGATTTCCCGTCGAGAAACGTAAGAAGGTCCACAATGGCGGCCAAACGCTTTGTCATGTGCGAGACGTCAGGGCTCCAAGACAAGTCTCTATCAAGAGTGACGCGAAAAAATCGGCGCATTCGTATGTATTGTACAGTTTGGTCAATAATCCGAAAAGCATACAGGGCCATCGCTTTGCGAGTAAAAGCAACGAGTACACATTTCTCAGGTGAAAGCTCGAGGCCTTGCCTTCTTAAGTATGTTGATAGGGCCGTTGAAGCTTTCTGAACTCGTGCGCAGACTTGTGCACGTGTCACTCCTGAAGCTCATATGCGAATGTCATCTGCACATACGGAGAGCTGAAGGGTTTGCGGTGACGAATCGGTGAGACCGACGATTACCAGGTTGAACCGGGTAGGGCTGATGTTTTTGCGACTGGTGTACGCATACCTATGCTGAAATATATAAAAAGGCTGGAGAATTTCAAATAAACTTCCAGTTGGCCGTGAGCGCTTGTCCGCGGTATTTCTTTCCTCGTGTCGTTGTTTTATTCACGCTGTTCAACTTCAGTTCTCAAGCAGTGATTTGGGCTCGTTGGTTCTAAACATGTATCAACTTCATGTATTCAGTTCTAAATATGTATCAACTAGCCCTAATCAAGATCTTACCATGGAACAAACTACCCTACAATATCAGATCAACAACATTGTTTCGTGCATTCAAACACTCTTCGTGCAGTTGAACTTAAATCCCAGTAAGGCTCGAAACATTTGCGACTATGTGTGTTTCAGGCCTGCAACTAATTACTTATTCAGGTTTTCCTAATTGCTTTACGTGTCTTTTTGAGACTTGCTAAAGTCGCAGCTTTGCTTGTTCTTGCTTTCCGGTGTTCCATGACACGTACTCTGTATTCTATTCTTTTCCGAATTACAATTTTGCTAACCCGCCGTGGTTGCTCAGTGGCTATGGTGTTAGGCTGCTGAGCACGAGGTCGCGGGATCGAATCCCGGCCACGGCGGCCGCATTTCGATGGGGGCGAAATGCGAAAACACCCGTGTACTTAGATTTAGGTGCACGTTAAAGAACCCCAGGTAGTCGAAATTTCCGGAGTCCTCCACTACGGCGTGCCTCATAATCAGGAAGTGGTTTTGGCACGTAAAAACCCCATAATTTACAATTTTGCTATGTATCTGCCTTGTGTTATAATTTGTAATATATTATCTTTAAAGGTCTTTTTGATCCCTTCATGTGCCTTGTTATCAACTTACCAAAGTATTAGGGTGTTAATTACTGTAGTTTAGTTGCTATCCTTTGTTATATGTCCCTCTTAATATGTTCTGTTGTTAATTAACGCTTTAATGAAGTACCTGCTTTGTGTGGCCGTTATAGTATTATCTTAATATTTTTTTATTAATCTACGGGCCCTCTCACGATTTCGAGAGGAGTTCCGGGTCCTGTCTGTATATAATATTCTTCGTAAATAATTACGTTTAATAAAGATTTGGTTGATTCATTCTTGACACCTTTAGATATCCTTTTATAGAGCTATATACCTCCAGGCTTTCTAGATAGGTCATGGGCAATTGCTCTCATATATTTTGCAGTGAAATTGACGTATGCGGACTATGAACATTATCACTAATTTTTTTATATGTGTAAAGAGCAAGGTTAATAATGGGGTGGTTACGAAGGAAGAAATTGATTTTCGTTAAAATTTTAGTTGAGGGATGTTTCGTTGCTCCTGCAAGAAAAAATCGCTATCATGAATGTAACAACGAACGCAATATGGAAAAGACGAGTCAATAGCATCTCACGACCAGAGAATATATAGAGACTTCTGACGAAAGCTTTCTGCAAGCAGCGCGAAGAAATGATGTTGCGCGACATCAGCTTTCTCGACATACCGTTCATCATGGTCTGCTTAATTAAAGAACGGGTTCGCTCTTCCCGACTGAAGCTTCAGGAGGGGCGAAACGCATCATGGACGTGATAAATGGACCGGGAGAGAAAAGCGGAGATGCCTCCCCTCGACCGGGAGCGCCATCTTGAGGCAGCTACTATTGTGAAGCATACCAAACTAACATGTGGGAAGTACGGTCAGATTGAGTTCTTTTGCTCATTCCATAAATAAGGCAGGTGCAGGGCACATTATTCTGAGCATAATGCGAGTGGTGCAAGTAAACAGAACATGCAAAGGCCGGCAAGAAATCATTCGTGGTGCAGCTGTGTCTCACGAAGCTTGAAAATACGACGACTGCAAAGGGCACGGATCCAGAGTACTGAGTCCGGAGATTATGTCCGGAAGGTAAAACACACACAAAAAAAACGAAACAAACAACGAAACTCTTAGCTAGAGAAAGAAGAAGGAAGAGGAAAAGAAATACAAGGCAAACATGAGCAAAGTGCAAGGCTACGGACACTCTGCGCTGTAATGATATTCGTCCATACACCATTAACTTAAGTGTGGCCCTAATGAACAGCACTCCCCTACTGGCGAGATTCGCTTCCCCACACCGTATTAAATGCCTTACTAATTATGCGATATCTCACGCGTGATCCCTGCCTTCATCTAGAGCACGGGATCGCCGTCTGTCGTAACCCTCCCATCTTCCTCATTTGCTTATCGTTTAATTTTTTTCGCTTACATGGCAAACGGATGTGTGGGAATTGTTTTATGGCAATATTTGTATGCAACGACTCGGGAAACACGATTGTTTTTATAGAAATATATACACTGTACGTTAGCCACTTTTGGAGCGCCTATTTCTTACTAACCAGTGTACAACCTAGAATAATAAGCGTCTCTATGTTATCCTGCGTTAAGTTACAGTTAATAGCCACGCTAAGCAAACATTTACAATAAGAGTTATCTCAAGCAAGTCGCTTACAAATTACGCCTGCGTCTTATACAGAAGTGTGTAGAAGTGAAGCGTGTAGAGGTGAAGTAGAAGTTAGTGTCTTATGTAGAAGTACGTAACCTAGAAGTACGTTTGGCCTGTTCTAAGTCATCGCACTAGAAGCGATGCATGACTCGCAGTAGGGAAGAATTAGCTGTCTATTTTAGCGGGACATTAGCATTGCATTTATGGAACCCGTCACTCGGAAGACGTCGTACAGGGGTTGAGCACAAGATGGCCTTTAAAAACTCGCCCTCCCTCTCGGTGTCGCTAGCCGTCCAACGCGAGGCCTGTGCTTGTAGCCTACCATGTAGGTTACACGCCTACATGGTAGGCTCACGTAACGTCATTTCTGGGGTGGGTCAGGCATGGAATAATAAGCGGCTACGTTTGCACATCGCTACAGGTCGGAGTTTGAAAACAGACGAAACAATAGGGAGTTTCAGAAATAGCGCATACAAGCATCTTTGCATGCCCAAAGCACTACGGCCCTGCTTGCGTTCTTTCGTACGGCCGGCTATTTGCGCCCCCTACCTTTGAGTGTGCCGAACCTAAAGTTCCCTAAATTAGTAAAGATGGTTGAAGTGGTAAGAAAAAATGGCAATAGCACCATTAGCTTTGCCAGTTCGAGGAATCTCATGTCTCGATTTTTGCCACGTTGTTCACTGCAAATTTGAAGGTAAACCAAAAGCAAAGTAACAAAGGTAGGGAGGATTTCTTTCATGGAAGAGGCTAGGTAGTAGTGTTTACTTGTATTTCTTAGTTGAGAAGTCCTCCAGGCACACAAATGACTTCTTCAGTGTACCCGTGGGTTGTTCGCATTCTTTAAACGAGCTTGCTCTTTCTCCTCCCCTTTCTCCTTTTCCCCTACCGCAGACTAACAGGCCAGAGACAAAGATCCTCAGGCCGGCCTTTCTGCTTTTCTCAAATTAAAACATTATTTTACTGGATGAGCACAGATTGCATTTCTGACACACTAGAATTGACTTAATCAGACCTTTGCCAATTATTGCTGCTGAGACTAACTAAATTTGCGTTGCTGCATGCAATTTGTCAGTGTGAAAACACAGGTGTACTTAGACTGAGATGCACATTAAAGAATTCCAGGTGGTCCAAATTATTCTGAAGTCCCCCACTACGGGGTGCCTCATAATCAGCTCATGGTTTTGGCACCTAAGACCCTGTAATTTAATTTAGCCATTTCTTCAAAAGAAAAAGAAAAGTTATGGCCCTCCGAGGCATCCGAAAAGAAAATGAATATCATGGCGGTTGTACTCGGCCACCATAGAATCCAAACTGTAACCCACAATATAGTATACAGAAAAATGAAACACGAACGGAAACAGCAGCAGAGCCAGGATGAGTTATGAAAGAGAACTACAGAGCTAATAGAAGTTTTGCCGGAGCGACTCACGCCATAAATAGAAAACGTACGCCAGTCAGCCGCAGGTGTCTCTTTTTTTGCATGACAGAGCTGATACAGCGGTAACGGCTTGGCTTCTCTCTCAGTTGCACCACAGACGAGGAGCTATTTCTGTATAGCTTGACAAGAGGCAACGACAATACAGACATGCTCGTGCCCCAGCTGCGTGCATATTTTAGAGAGGTTCTCTTTCATAGTGATGTGTGCTTCAGAGAGTTGGCCTGTTTCGTCAGTCTACGCGTCCATGTGTGGAGTTACAGAGGTTGTTCTCACGAAGGGCACCAGCTGTGAGTGGCACAAAGTCTGAAGTGAAAAAGACCGGAACTCTCGAGGGGCTCTCCTGTCTTCTCAAATTAAATATGAGTCGAGAATTGTAGCTCCATTTTACATCGCAAAATAGTTGCAATTATATGAGTGTAGCCTGAACTGGGACATTTCATAAGTGTTTATACACTGAGTCCATATCGGCTGGCTTAGTTCAACATTCCGATACCCACAACTCATTTATATGCATTTATTAAACAATGGCTTAAGGCGCAGGGCCGTGCCTAGAACCCGTCACAGTGGTGCAAAACTCTGTTGTCTAGGCTTCCGCGCGCTCAAAGAACTAACGTGAAAGCGGGTGAATCGAAAGCAATTCAGATCACTCATAGATCCCACACCATACCATATACGAACAAAAGGACCGGTCTTCATAGATGATCCCATTTGATGATACGCTATTACGGATTTCGGCCGTATTAGGCGTAGAGCTTCTCTGATTGCCAGCCCGTATATTCTATTCTTTCGCTCGAGAGATCCTAACGAGGAGCCGCATCTCTAGACGGCGTGAGAACAGCACAGCCGTTTTTCATTTGTAGTCGGGACCATTCCTCGCGAAAACATTTGATTACAACGTATGAAGTCGATGCTTCAGTTCCTCACAAGAGGTTCATAGCAGAAAGCTTGTTTTCTGCTGACACCGGTTGGCTTATATGCAAGCAAAAATAGGACATGTCGAGACAGTAGCAGGTCTGTAGGCAATTTTCCCGTTACACCATTGCGGAATTCATTGGCGGAGTGAGTAGTCGCGGACGGAGAGGGAGGGTCCCACCTGCCAGGGAACACTGTCCAGGCTTCTCTTGTCGTGGATACGTCATCTCACACTGTCTCGACGTGCCAAGGGATGCATCTACGTTCTTTTGGGCATGGATCCCGCTGACCCACTAGTGCCTTAAGTACACGCTGCACCATTCATGCATGGTGTCCAGACCTTCACGGCGGCTCTAGGGCAGGACAACACCGGCAATCTTGCTCAGGTCATCGCAATGCTATCACAACAGCTACACAATACTGCGAGCTTCTTTTATTCCGGCATCCGGTGCACGCCGCACTTAAACCGCTTGCCGAGACGGAGCTTCCCGAGCTCCACGGCTTTTCCCAAGGCCCTACCGTCTAGGTCCGCACCCTCGAAGACTCTTGGCTAGAGACTCTTCAAAAATCTCGCGGGAAAGTGCCTCCGAGGAGCAGCTTAAGCCTGGCATCACTTCCAAGGCAGCACGTATCTTACATGACTAACCTGGAGTGCGGCTGTGACATCTGCATTTGCAGCAATCCACGGGACTCACAACGCTCGTTTCATAGAAATGCAGTCGAGGCAGCAAACCGAGAGCGAGAACATCGTAATCTACATCTACGACAAATTACGACTGTGGAAGCTTGCCGCACGGCGTGGATTTCTCCGGCAGCCAAGCAGTACGTCGAGGCCCCACACGTTTTCAAGTTCCAGCGATCGACACACAGGGCGAAAAATCAACTGCGGCGCGTTCCAGCATGAAGCGCGTAAGTGGAGATACTGTAATTTTGTCGCATACATTAATTCGTATTTTTTTTTCTGCTAGGAGCGCTTGACGTGGCTAAATATTTTATTGATAAATCTACATATAATAACCTGCAAACACAGTGACTATCAAATTTTTTTACAAAATATGGAGGTCATTGTTTTTATTAGACTTCTTTTGGAAAGTTTGCGCTTCCTTACTTGAATAAATATTTTAAGACCTCACTGACGTTCCATAAGCAGTAGCTCATTAGTATCAATAGCAGCCCGTTTATCGATTCAAATTATACGGCTGTAATATTTCTGAACAGGGTGGTTGTTTCGTTTGACCAGCATCACGCAGGTTCTTTTTAATTAGATAACAATAATAATATCTGAGCCAGTTTATGCCTCCAACATTCGATAGCCACCACCAAGCGAACGTGTTTGAAGACGATGAATTTTATCAGCGGTGGCGTTTCACTGGTATAACGGCTGCACGGCTTCCATTGTTAGTGATCTTCAGCGTCTGGACGCGTAAATGAATGACCTAACTATCGCGAAAATTCATCGCTGGAACCGAGCACAGTCTTTTTGTAGACTACCCATGAAAGTGGATTAACCTTACAGCCACTGGGCGTGGAAACGGATGAGTAAAAAAGCACTGTTCGCATTTTGAACTTTGAATCGCTTTGCGTGTGAGACGCAGGAAAAGATTCCTGTAGTCGTTTTTAAACAATGGAAAATAATAACAATTACAAAGTTATTGTCCTACAAAGGCAATTCAAGGGAGGCTCTTGTTATTTTGCCACGTTCCTAAATTTCTTAACACGGAGTAGAGCATAAATAATGAATAGTTTTGGCTGTTTCTGCATAACCGATACAGTGCAATAAATTCACTGCACATTAGTGTCAAATATACTTCCACTGATACAGTTAGATTCATTGCATTTGAGACAGAGTAAAATGGCTGTTTATTACCTGGCATCTGGCAGGAAAAATAGCCATCAAATCGAGGCTTCACTAAGCGCAGCCCATGCAAAGAGTGATTTGAAAGACACGCGCACGCCAAACAATGTTGCGTGTTTGATTTTCTGTCATGCAGCGTTTTGTGTACTGTTCTCAGTCATATATGAATCAATAACTTACCCACACTTCCACCATAGTAATTGAGGCTCTTTTTCTTTCAACTCCAGCTCCCAAGACGCTGCTCATATTTGGTCGCCCCTTTGGACTCTATTGTCTCTGGATGTACAAGTCAACAGTGAATGTGTCACCCTGGAAGTAACAACAAGAGCCAGAAACCTCACAAGCTATGTTTCTGAACATTTCAACTAGAACCGATATTCATTCAATTATTGGAGTAGCTATTGTTTCACCATTTGTGCTTGCATATTTGTGATGGTGTCATCCTTTCTTTTTCCAGGAAGACAGACAAAAGATAGATTATTGGTCTGTAAGCTATTCGCGCCAAGCTATAAGAAGCTCAACGGTGAGCTATACAAAGCTATAGCCGACAACATACGCAGCACATAGAACCAGCAATAACAATCGGGAAACTTCCGATACAGAAAGGCGCGCCTCGCACTGGGCAATAACCTTCAACAATTGTGAGCAGGCGAAAGACGGTCACCGGGAATGATAAATGTCTACACCCATGAGCAAAAGTATAGGGAGCAGAGATTGCGCGCTAAAACTAATTTTCTCCTCTGTCTGTGAATACAAGTTGAAATTAACGACTGCAGTCTGAACTTGGCACTCGTCCGTAGCCGCTTATGAGTGTTAATTACAAAGAAATTCTGTTTTTTCGGCGACCTTGTTGTCCGTATACTTTTTCTTGTGGGTGTAAACGTCGCAATAATCGGCGCAATAATGATAGAAGAGCACTCGAAATATAGGAGGAACTCCTAATATGGAATTATTAATAGTATACACAGAGGTCGATAAATTGAATGGAGCTGAGCCTATTCTCATTCACAATGCCGCAGTGTCCTTATAGAGGATAGATAACTTCCTGAGTTTAGTGCCAACGTGAATGAATGAAAATATTGTGTAAGTATTCCTAATAGAAAAAAAAAGAGATAAACTCGTGCGCCTGAGGAGTGAGTGACCATTAGACCACTGCACCTGCCGTTTTTTCTTGGTCCATGCCCGAGCTCGGTCCATGCATTATAGTGCCATGCGCTAGCCCACGCAAGCCCGATCCGGTGATTTCAAACCTGGGTGGTATCCGACTCGGACCCGAAGAGACAGCGCAGTCTGATCGAAGGGGCAGGCGGAAGGGCAATGGCCCGCGGCTACCTGGAATAGGGAGGCCGCAGACCTAAGGTGCCGAATGCGCTTGCTCAAAATAAAAGGTTATTCTCTCTCTCTCTCACTAATTACCCGTTTCATTATTAATTTTACGGCACATAATGCAATTTACGAATTGTATCCTGTGAGTTTGCAAGGCGTATCCACTTGCACGAATTTACAAGATGACACCCCGTTTCGACATATTGGTTCCCAAAGTGCGCGACGAAATACACGGAGATTTCAGTCACTTCTGCACCTCAGTAAATAAAACGGTGGTTTGAAGTGAGTGGAACAATAACCCATCTTTAACACAAGCTTCGCGGTGAAACCTAGAAACTCGTGTGATCCTTAGAATACGTTACACGTGGATATGCCTTGCAAGCCGATTGGCTACAAATAATAACTTGCAATATGTGCTGTAAAGCGGTTACATAAACAGCTAATTACTGTTAAAACTCGATCTAACAAAACCAGATTTTACGAAGTTTCCATTCTAACGAAGAAATTTCCGTTCCCCGGCAAGTATCCATAAGGCTCAATGTTGTCATCAACCCGATTTAAAGAAACTACCTTGCATTAAACCCGATTTAAGGAAGCTTTTCCATAAATAAATGAGTGAAAAAAAGCTGACATTTCTTTCTAATTTTACCCCAGACGGGCTTTTCTACGAGTCTGCGCCCTAGCGCTATCGCGTTAAAACATCTAGGCACCAAGGCCCCAGTTTCACCGGAACACGCAATTTTGCTTTATTCAGCTGAATAGCGCCAATATCTAAATCGGCCACTTAGGTCTCCGTTTCTTGTAATACGAGTCAATTAGCCCTTTCTTTGCAGTTGCTTTAACATGCATTGCGTTAAGAGAAAGTTAGAGCTCGGGACTTAGTATGTGAACAATGGAAAAGGAGAAATAATTTGTTTCGGCAACCACTTCCCGAATTTTCATGGAGCTTGAGTGAAATTGAGTGAATTAGCAGATTGTTTAGTTGCGTTTTAAATTTCTCATAATATTTCTTAAAGGTGTGATATCGAAAAAAAAATCCCGCATAAAAAATCCCGCACAACTGGGTAACTCGGCAGTAAAAATACGATTTCATTATTCTATGAACCGCACCTGGACATACATCTGAAATAGACAAAATTGATGTATCATACGCTCCTCTAAAATGTGCCACTAAATTGTTAGTATAAGTATTGAAAAGCTTTGAGGTATTTAACAACTTCACGTAGGCTATGAATCCACATATCAAATTTGTCCGCTTGTGATGCTCTAATAGGTACAGTTTACAGAAATTAGATATCTGATCTTGGTGCACAGTTGCCTAATTCGTAAACCTCGTGCTTACATTTTATAAACTTTTGAACTGCCAGCATTCTCTCTTACAAAGTTCAACGTGATAAACCATATATCAGATTCCTGGAGTACCTAAAATTCATATTTCTCTATTAAGTTTAATAAATTTCATGCAAATCCATCCCATGATTGTCTTATGCACAGTGCGTAGACAACGTAGCTTTTTTTCATAAAGTTGGGATATGATGCTTTTTGGATCAGGTTTTTTCTTAAGAAGCCTAGGAGTTACAGGTATAAATATGTATACAGAGAATGACAGAGAGAAGCAGCTGTGCGTATGTTGTGTTCGTTTTTTCACCGCGGCGCTTTTGAAGTTGTGGTAGCTGATTCAATCTTCCTTCTTTTTTATGGCATGGCTAGCTTGAACCAAGGGTCCGTACTTCTGAAACACGTCGCAGGCTGCGTTAAAAAATATGCCCATAGCCCACTGATTTGCTTAGAAAAAGGACAGAAAAAACAACCCAGGAAACTGCTCCATAGGCTGCCAACATGACAGCTCGAACTTGTAAAAAAGTAACTTACTTCTTTGCTTGTCTTTCTCTCATTTTTCATGCCCCATTCCCACTGCCCAAGTACAGAGCAGCCAACCAGATATATCCTACGGTTAAAATCTCTTGATTTCCTGATGCTTTAATTTTCTTTATTTCTTTCAGCTGGATATGCATACATGGTTACTGCGAACTTGCGGCGCGCCAGGAGCGCAGTCTACGTGAAGACCGAATTGCAGACGTTGCGCAAAACTGAAACATGAACAACGCACAACAATTTTGTGCCGAGCAGTAACACAGAACCACGGCGACCGAGCCATTATATCTGATGGGCTCAAATGCCAGTTTCTGTTGACCCTCGACGTTCTGCCACTCCGGAGCACTTGTTGCAACAGGGACTCTGTCGCGCGTCTGTACGTGCCCCTTCGAGCGGAGACGGCAGTGGCAAGCACCTCTCGCGTGTTCTGCTATTTTCTGCGCTTACACTGCGAAGACCCATCAATTCTAGTACCTTCTACATTCGTGTCTGAGCATCTTTGCTAAAACAGTTCTTGTGCACTTCATTTCTTTATTGCTGAAGAGAGCACTTACTGTATTGGACAAAGGGCGATCATTTCAGCAGTGAAATTAACTAAGCAGAGCAAACAGAAAGCGACCACCTAACTTGCATGATTGAACGTGTGCGTCTCGTTACTATCCGTCCGTCCGTCCGTCCACCTGTCCGTCCGTCCGTCCGTCCGTCTGTCTGTCGGTCTGTCTGTCCGTATGTCCGTCTGTCTGTCCGTATGTCCGTCTGTCTGTCCGTATGTCCGTCTGTCTGTCCGTATGTCCGTCTGTCTGTCCGTATGTCCGTCTGTCTGTCCGTATGTCCGTCTGTCTGTCCGTATGTCCGTCTGTCCGTCCGTATGTCCGTCTGTCTATCTGTCCATCCGTCTGTCTATCTGTCCCTCCGTCTGTCTATCTGTCCATCCGTCTTTCTATCTGTCCGTCCATCTATCCGTCCGTCTATCCGTCCGTCTATCCGTCCGTCTATCCGTCCGTCTATCCGTCCGTCTATCCGTCCGTCTATCCGTCCGTCTATCCGTCCGTCTGTCTGCCTAATTTTCCCGCGAAACTGGGTCTCTGGGTAGTCCGTGGTGTCATCGGTAACGCGTCAGGCTCTTGTGCTAGACTGCAGCTGCCTAGACTGTACCCTGGTTTCTCGGCATCTTGAAAGAAACGTGCAATGGTTTCCAGACATCGAATCACATGGAAGCGACCATATTCTCTCATACCGGAAGATCAAGGGGCTACTTAAATACTCCTCCATGACCCTCCGGCGAATTGACTGATCGGAGTTTCGGTCGCACATGCAGAAAGTATGTCAGCAAGGGAACCATTCAAGTCCGGAACAAGAAATTCAAAAAGCCATGCAAGAGACTACGCGCGGTTTTCAGCCTTTCCCAAAATATGAAGAATTTGAAACCGAACTGCAGCGAGTACGAGCGATTTGCCGCCGGGCTGGAAGAAGATACAGGAAAACTAAATCCATCCATGGACCTCAGAGAGACAAGGCGGATGCAAAAGAAGATTCAACGCCGCATTGATGCACTACAATCTCACAGATGGAAACGTTTATGCGAGTCGTTGGATCCACGTCAGCGCTTATTTCAGATATGGAGAAACGTGCGTGGACTTCGCGTATCACCCCAAGAGCGTGTTCTTTTCACATCTCTCGCTTTGCGCCAAGGTCGCAGAGAGATTGATATTGCTGAAGAATTTTCCTCAACCCTTGCCATCTTGCTGCCCAAACATGCCCTTACACCATTTGCCATTCCTGTGCTGCGGGATTCCCACACGGATGTAATGTTTTCGTTGGAGGAGCTTGAAGCGGCACTGGCGATTTGCAGGCGCTCTTCGTCACTTGAGCCGGACGGTGCTACCCATGCGGCGCTTGCCAGTCTTGGGCATAAAGCACGACTCATACTGCCAAACCATTACAATGAGTCTTGGCGCAACGATTTGGTTCCACGTTAATGGAAATGCAGCCGCTTGATTCACCTTCTCAAACCTGGTAAATCACCGTTAGATTTGTCATCGTACCACCCTATCGATCTGACCAGTTGCATAAGGAAAATAATGGAAAGAATGACTTTGACACGCTTGGAATGACACCTGGAAAATTACTGTTCCCAGATGCTATGGCTGGCTTCCGGTGTGGGCGCTCATCCATAGACAATGTCATCGTTCTGGTGACGTTTTTTCAACATAAAAAACGTTTGAAACAACTCACTGCGGCATTGTTCCTTGACATAAAAGGCGCCTATGATAATGTAGCAGATTATGTCATTATAGAGGCTCTGATTGAAGCCGGAATCGGTGGCCGCACTTTTCAGTGGCTCTGCAGTTATTTGACCGACAGGCATTTCTTCGTGATGACCGAGGATGGCACAACGACTCAACACCAGACATTCTGTGGAAAACCTCAAGGCGGAGTGTTGAGCACGACGCTGTTCAACCTAGCGTGACCACGAACTACCGAGTGACCCTGGTACATGACAAAACGGTCACATACAAGCATATATAGATACAAACATAGCCCCCGAAATGTGCGCGAGGTACCTTATGAACGCTAATGCATTAAAAAGATTCTTTTAATCCTTGCGATGCCAGGCGGAAGCGAAACCGAACCGAGCGCACACTTTACGACAACGCCAATAAATGGTGCAGCGTGTGCCGTGAGAAGGGTCGTGGCAGTCACTACAGTGCAGCAGTTAAGGTGCCCGGCTGCATCTCGACGTACCTAGTTGGCGATGGGCGATACCGACCAACCGAATGTACCATTCGAAAAAACTTCGAAATATATATCTTACACGGGGCAGAATCGAACCCACTTCACACGGTTTCCTCAAGGACAGCAGCCGACGATTTAGCGAGCTACGCCTAAAATGAACAAGATATGCGTCGCTTTTTATTGAACCTCTTTCACGTCAACGCTTTAGTGAGCTTCACCATGAATACACAGGGCATGCGCGCTCTTTAATCAGCCTATTGCCAACATGGGTTTCTGAGTTTGTGCTATTATATGGGCGGCCAGAGAGAAAACTATTTACAGCGTGCCATGAGTTTTGTTTCTGAGGCAACGCGTGGACTTCTCAGTGGCGCCACTAGACGGTGCAGCGTGTCCAGAAAGAAAAGCGCGAGAGCGGTGCCAGGCTGCCGCAATATGCCTTTCTCAACGCATGCACTGGCCCGCCATACATTTGGAGGGCGCGCGCAGGTTTCGCGGAGGCACCACTACATGCAGCAAGCAGAGCGCAAGCCCGGGAGATGAATCTTTCTGGAGTACACGCCTCACGCATAAAGCGCCCCACACATAAGGTAATACATTGTGTCGCTATCTTGCTACAATGTTATGCGCTTTACTGTCCACAGTCATAGTGAGATAAGTTCTGCCGAACTTTTCTTTTTGAGGCGAAAACGTCAAATCACGCATTCAGCCAAAAAAACCGGCGTCTGTCATCTGTAGCAGCAAAACGGCACCTAAACTCGATTGGCATTGGCTGCGACGCAAACTCATGAGCTGCGCCTCGAAGGAGCAGAGCGGGTGAAAGTTAACAGCTGCTGCTGCGCTGGCGTGCCAATGGTTGCCTGAGGGGAGTTGCCTGACGCCACATCACCATCGCTCTTGGCACGAGCGCTCCTTGACGGAGAAGGGCCAACACCGCCTTCACAACAGGCCTGTACATTCTGCTTTCTGACGTCATGCTACATGGACCCAAATTTCTACTCTCAATTGCCGGACGGGATAAAAGCGGTGACGTTAGCATCCCCGCGGCTTAGTCGGGAGCATCTCCATTAGGTTCTATGACAGTCGGGCAAGGTCGCATGACATCATGGATCAATGTGTACAGGCCTTGTGCTATCTAGGAGGCGTTAGCAGATAGAGAAGAATACAGTAAGGCAGGGATGTTAACCAGTCAATAGTCTGGTTGGCGTTAGCAGAGTGAGCGAAATGGAACACCTGCTGCGGCAGTAATGCGCCAGGTGTTTCGTGAAAGGAGAGGGCTTCACAGCGACGCGTGGCCCGATCGGCATCGCCGCGTCGGTGGAATAAGGCGATGGCACCGCAGGCGGCTGCTGCTTGCGGACTGGGGCAGCACGTACCGCTATGGTACATTACTCGCAGGGCAAAGCTCGAAGGGCCGATCAGCGCCGTTCTATTGGACATGGATGTTTCGCATTCACAAATCATAAGTGCTTAGGTGTCTTCGAATTATTTAAAATGCAAATAGCATTATTCGTATACTTCACCCGCTTTCCTCGGGCGGTCTTTGTCCCTAACCGTCAACTGGTGTCACTAGGTAGTCCTTATTGGTCTAATAGATAGCGCATCATGCTTGTGAGGGAACAGTGTTCGACACCAATCATCGGATCAACTTGAGTCGCTAGGTTTGTGGCACTGGGTATGAGCGTTCTTCAATAAATCTCTAGAGTTCGCGCAAACCCGGATCACCATGTATGTGCTCGTGAGGCTTATAGAGCGTGAAAAGACGACGAGAAAAGGAAGACGTGACACACACAGGCGCTAGTGTGTGTCACGCCTTCATTTCGTCCTTTTCACGCGCTATAAGACTCACGATGTCATACCAACAAGCCCAAATCACTGCACAACAGCATGTATGTGCTACTGCGGATGCTACGTGCTCTCTTCAAGGCCTTGCGATCACACATAGAGAAGATGCCGGCGAGCTCGATGAAGGAAATGCTCGAAGTAGTCCTGGCTCTCGAGTCAGTGATTCTCAGCTCTGCCTCTCTTTAAATCACCTATCAATATGGATGCGGTCAGGACAGAATGTTCACCATCTCGTCCACAGGTGCCACTTATTATGCAATGGAACTGTGCGGGTCTTGCGTGCCATTTACCTGAACTGTCGCTTTTCTTGCGTAACATGCCTGTGCCGATATTGGCTCTGTCCGAGGCTGGTCTTCCAAGTTCCAGATCAATTGCTGGTTATGTCGCACATGGAAACCAAAGTATTCCGACATTTCCGAACGGAAGCGCCATGCTATATGTGAGACGCGAAATACCACACTACGTTCTACCAGTGCAAGACCTTTGCAGCAGTGCTTTGGAAGTCACTGCTGTACAAGTGCGGCTCGGAAACCGAAGCCTCAGCGTGGCCTCCGTGTATGTGAGCTCTCGCCTGAAGGTCTCGATGCGAGAACTTATAAGAGACCTCTGCAGCCGCTGCCCAGCTCCTAGGATTATATGTGGCGACTTCAACGCGCACCATACTCTCTGGGGCGACAAGGCGATTGATGCACGTGGAAAGCAAATTGTTAGTGCTTTAAACACCGAGGGACTCTGCGTGGCAAATGACAAACAGCCAACGTTTTTTCGACCACCGGCCTCTTACAGTGTCATTGACTTGACGTTACACTCAACGGACATCCTCGCATCGTCAACGACTAGTAAAGATAGAATGGGCAGTGATCATTTTCCTGTCTTCGTTAACATTGCTGGATATAGAACCAACGGCCGCAGATCCTGTCCTGTGACGCATTGGGATACGTACAGGGACGGCCTAAGCGAATCATCTGGAGACCTGTTCGCGGACATGTTACGTAGCAAAAGATGGGCTACCGCTGAGCTGAAGCTACCCGACCACTTCCCCGCTCCGGATCTAAAGCTCAAAAATCTATGCGCTGCCCGTAGAAGAGCGGAACGGAGGCTGATGAGGACGAAGGGCGACCCACCAATGAAGACTATATATAACATGATTAACGCAGTAATTCGACGTTATACAAGGAAACTAAGAAGAGATCAATGGGCATCATTTTGTGCAAGCTTATGTCTTCACGCCAGTTCCACGGATATGGTGGGTCGTTAATAACCTTGCTGGCACCTTTCTACCAAACAAGCCATTTGAAGCCCTAGCATTGAAGTTAGGCAAGACACTCGCTTGTCTTGCGAATGCCTTCGCTGAAATATACTCTTCCGGAAGGTCAGCCGGCACAACCAACCCACCCCCGCTGCTATCGTCGTCTCTAATGGATGCTCCTTTCACACTCAGAGAGCTGGAACTAGCTATGAGCAGCCTACGACGTCGCTGTGCGGTGGGACCTGACCTTATCAGTAATCAGATGCTGACTAATCTACCGGTTGAGAGACGGCGTGATTTGCTGGCATTTTTTAACCATGTCTGGGCCAGTGGGGCTATTCCACATTTATGGAAGGTAGCATGGGTGGTACCGGTTCTGAAGCCTGGAAAGAATCCTGCAGCTCTGGACTCATACAGACCGGTATCACTGACCTCGTGTGCAGCGAAGCTAATGGAGAAGATGGCGTGCACAAGACTCACTTGGTATGTCGAGCAGGGTCGAAAACTACCATCGTGCATGACTGGGTTTCGGCAGCGTCTAAGCGCTCAAGACAATGTGCTGGACCTGCTAAGCCACATAGAACATTACAGTGCGGATGGCCTGTCGACACTTGCTGTTTTCATGGATGTCTCTAAGGCTTACGACTACGTGTCCCAAGGAGCCATCATCAGCGAGTTGCAAGTTATAGGCGTCACGGGGCATCTCTTGCACTTTATACATACGTTCCTCAATGACCGTCGCATCAGAGTTCGTCTTGACGACACTTTGAGTGATGAAATACGTATATTTCGCGGTGTGCCACAGGGGAGTGTTTTATCTCCCTTATTATTTAACATTGCCATGAGTAGCCTCCCAAGAGTACTAAACCATCGAACACCAGTGAAGATATCCATATATGCCGATGATATCTGCATATGGGTCTCCGGCTACCAGCATCGCCGCCTTGCACGAATAGCCCAGGGAGCAGTAAAAGCCATTCAGGGCCACTTGGCAACGATTGGGTTATCACTATCAGCAGAGAAATCATCATTCGTACTGTTTCCTGGAGTGAAAAGAAAATCTACACGCTTGACGCTGAATTTGGACGGATACCAGATTCGACAAGTCACCAACGTCCGATTTCTGGGCGTTACCTTAGACCACAGGCTACTCTGGCGCCGCGGTGTTGACCACGTTGTGGCGTCATCGTCACCCAGGCTACACGTGCTCAAGCGAGTCGCTGGCATACGCTGGGGCAACCACCCGACGTCGATGCTACGACTACATACAGCGTTGGTTACCAGTCGAATCCTGTATCAGCTACCTCTGATGTCACCCTCAGACAGCCAATACGAGCGCTTAGAAGCCATCCACAGAAAAGGTATCCGACTTTGCCTTGGAGTCCCTCAGCGAGCGTCAAACGAGAAAGTGCTCTACGAAGCTGAGACACGCCCTCTACGACTTCAGGCTTCCCAGGCTCTGATGATCCAGCTCCTACGATTGAGTGAGTCTACGCCCGGTAGAGCCCTCTTAAGACGTATAGGTAACAGGCCACGCTCACATTTTTATGCAGCATTGAACACGCTTCGCGTATTAGGATTGCGCTGCTCGAGACAGAGGGAAAGGATAGAACCACCCTGGACATTTGAAGACATCACATGCAACTTAGGTGTACCACGATTGCAATCAAAGAGCTGCATTCCATCTGCAGAAGCCAAGTCATTGGTCCTGGAGCACCTGAGCACGATTTACCCGAATCACCTACAAGTATACACAGATGGCTCTGTCAAGGCAGACGAAGACCGCTGTGCAGCTGCATTCTATATTCCCTCTCTAAGATATACGTGGTCTGGCCGTCTGGACTGTATAGCCTCGTCGACAGTTGTGGAAGGCGTAGCAATCGCTTCTGCTCTGCGCAAACTAAAGACTTTGCCTCCACAGAATGTGGTGGTCCTTACGGACTCAAAGGCCGCATTACAGCAAATATACCGTGGTTTGCCATCCCTCAAGTTCGCACGCAAATCACTAGCCATCGTGAGAGAACTCAACAACAAAGGCTTCACCGTAAAGTTTCAGTGGATTCCTTCCCACATTGGCATCTCAGGAAACGAAAAAGCTGATGCGCTTGCATACGCAGCACTCTATCATCCTCCCAAAATCAAGGCTCCAAAGAGTAATCAAGTGCAAAAATCTGACGTTCGAAATCACTTTGCGTCGCTTTGGATTCCACCGCATATGCCCTGCGTAACCAAGAGATTGCACCGAGAGGAAGTCACACTTCTATATAGAATAAGGACAGGATCTGCTTATACACCGGCCTGGTTATTTAAAACGGGGCGAATCAATTCTCCGAACTGTACGGCATGCAACGAGACAGGAGACATTGAGCACTTTTTGTGGTCCTGCCAGCAATTCCAAGATGAAAGAGACACTCTCCTGAAAAATCTGCAAAACAAGGACCTTCCGCATGCACGCCTGCAAGACCTTATATTTCCCGAGGGATCAGTTATAGCCCGCAAAGAAACTTCACGTCTCCTCATCGACTTTTTAAGGGAGACCGGTCTGATGGACATATGGTGAAACCCTTCAGCGGTATTGTGTGAGACGCTCGGGCGGAGCAATTGCCGGCCTTGTTCGCCAGGCTAAACCCGCCTGTTGCTACAATTCACCACCACCACCACCACCACCACATGTGCCGCTCGTAAATAAAGATCTTCGACACCAACTTGGGTCACTTGCCATGTGCCGCTCTTGAGTGATGCACCAGATGATCGGTGGAAATGAACTTGTGTCACATATATTTAGACAATCTTGTCTGTATGAACTATTTCACGCCTGCACCACAAGCGGACTTCGAGATGGTGCCGCCAGATGGCGCATCGTGCACAGTGGGAAGCGCGAGAGAGGGGCCTGGTTGCATACGCTCTTCAAGCATGACGCGTCTCTGCGGTGGCCATACGGTATGTCGCTACAGTGATTCTATGCTAATCTCATTAACGTAGACATTCATCGTGACATATGTAACAGGGAAAGGTGGGCTAGTTGGTGGTCGAAATTCGAATGCATTATGTAACCACGCAAACGACAACGGACGAAGAAGGAAACGCACAGGACACACACCGTGAGATGCCTACTGCCGGTATTTTTTTTCTTTTTTTTTGCGTCCGCGATGTTGTACTCGATGTTATGCATATTGTTTTGCATATCGGCGGAACTTCGTAAGCATGCTACGTGTGGCCTTATAGCGCACTGTGGCGCATGTTATGTAGGCTTCTTTGGTCACCAGTGATAAGAAAATGACATCATTGGGCTGTTTTCTGTTATTAGTTAATTTATCTCACCAGTTAATTATAGAACGTATATGTCCGTCCTATAGTCTTCGCTTCCCTCTGCCCATGCGCGAGAATGGGTGTGAAGGTGAAGTGTGCGTGCACTGTGAAGGCAAATATTTTTTTACCGCGATGGTAAAGTGTGGTGTTGTAGAAGAGAAAAAGACGAAAAGCTTTATGCTTGAGTTTTTTTAGAAGCATTTTCAATTATATCATGCGGTTATCCGCTGATTATATCAACAGGTGACTAAAACATCATAACCTTCGAACGCGTGATAAAATAAATAGGAAAAACGCGATAAACTGTGCGAACGAAAAGATGGATATCTTATCGTTAATGTATGAAAGACAGCACTGTTATACAGTAGAGAACGCAGGGAGCGCAGTACAGTTTTTATAAAAAGTGATCTCGAAACGATTGAGTACAACCAAGAGAGCGCAAATTTAGGAGAAATATAAGCGCTCTGCGGAATATTTTGGACGGTTTAAGAGCAGTGAAAAGGTAAAATCAAGTAGACACACTCAAGCACTGAAATGAAATTCACGTAAGTGGGGAGACTCAGGAGTTGAGTCGATTTCTCACGATTGTTCTTTTTGAATAAAAAAATTGCGAAGAAATGCTGCATAGTAGTACCAGTTCCAAGATACAGAACCAGCGCACTACGCTAGCTGAACGGGCCAGTTCCTAACTGCACGAGTGGATACTGAATGAAAAAAAAAGATGTAGCAAAGCGAGATTCAAAGTGAAAGGCGAAAGCAGGTAGTGCGTGCCTCGGAGAGCGGGACAGCTCTTGACAAATGCACCGCACCGGCTCGTTTGTTTCCTCGTGCTCGTCGCGACGTTTCCACACAAAGCGCGTACGAAGCGAAAGGCTCCTGATAGGTGTGTTGAACAATATGGCTCTCACACAGCCACGTTGCCTGCTCCCTGCCTTGTTTTGTTGTCCAAGCCAAGTTGCTACGTGCCTCGCGAGAGGGGACATCTTTTATTCATCGCTGCCACTATCGCGGTGACAGAGATGGAAAACCGTTGCGGAGGAAATGTAATTGTCTTACTATTTCTGCTGCGGGTGCTCGACGTTCTGGACCTGTCCGTAGAACTGATTAAAATGCATAAGAGTGACCACCAACGGCAACAATGGAGAAAGTGAAGGAGCACTTCTTTATCTTCAAAATTAAATTGTTCCCAGATATGTGGTTTCTCGGGCTCGGAATACTAAAACTGCAGAAATTAATCAATACAATTTCTTTACTCAATGAAGATTGTAGTATGACATAATCCAAAGAAATGTGAGCTCATCGATTCTACATCTGAGGACATAGACGGAATGTGACCACGCGTATAACAGCAGTTTCTTTCTGATATCTGGCCTTCTGGAAGTTTTCCGACTAATGAACATGTTTCGTGCTAGTAAAGCAGACGGCAGAGTTGAGGCAGCACTGATGTGCTTCGTCGAGACGGTCGTGCCGAAAAGTGGTTCCTTCGATTCGCATATTTTGTTGTTTCTATGAGTGAATTTGTCATGGTTCGGTTTCTATTAGCAGAAAGTGGGAACGATAGAAAAGGTTGCAAATGCTGGTAACGTTATTTCTTCGAAAGGTTGCGGGGAAAAATTTTAACTTTGAACTCTGAACAAATAGTGCCGAACAAAAAGAAAAGTATTTTTTTTTCCGTGAAGGTGACATGCCCATGTTTCTTGTACTTCCACGGTTTTTGTTTCCGCGAAGGCAGAGGTCTATGTTTACTTTCAGCGATTTGCCTCATTTGTTGCGAAAGATGTCAGCGCTGAGATGCTTATCCGGATGTCAAATAACGTCACAAGTAAACGCGACAGAATGCCTTAACACAACGAAATGCGTGGTTCCGTGATCTACAATGGCTGTCGTGCGATTATGCGCATTTGCCCTGGCGCGCGCATACCTGCCCTTTCGGCACGGTACATGGCAGCAGCATGTCGCTGCAGCGTACTGCTATGCCAATACTATTTATTTAGCGGAGATAGAGCATGGCGTGGGTGTGAAGCGATCTTCGGTCGTCCCATGCAGTACTTAAAGCTATATCGAGGCAACTGTGCAACTGAAACTGGCTGCGGTGCAATTTTATTGAGCTGCGGCATGCTACGCCGCGTGGTCACTCTTATTCTCTGATGAAGTAGACTAGCCCGTTTATAAAACAATGCGTCGCCAACAATTGAACATTGCCTGGTGGAAATGCTTTATAACGCCCACTATTGTAATAGATGCTGTAAATGTTATTAGAAGTTACTCAGTTACTACTAACAATTGAGGAGATTACAAAGCTACTGCTGTATTTTCCGAGTGTTGGCTCATATAACCCAGTTGTTTTTGCCGCGTCGCAGACTTTTCCTTCTTTCTTTTTAATTATGTGGTGAATATCAGCTTCTACGTGTACGTATTTGTTGCGGGAACACACGCCAGGCTATTTGTCCTTATATGGTTTAGCGGTTATAGCCTTGAGCAATAACTGCGTAAGCGCGTTGCAAGCATAGTAGCTATTGATCACCTCATACTGTCGCGAATGCCAGAAGATGAAGTACAGCACAGAATTACTGGCAGAGAAAGTACTCCACTCCCCGTCTTCGGGAAGTCCTGAAGCAGACAATGATTGTCCAGGCAAGTTTCGGAGCAATACTGAGGCACGCTAAATGATTCATCAGCAATTACCGAAGGATTGATATCGATTTCTGTTACTTGCTTCCAGCATCACAGCCAAAGGAGAAGATGTGAACGCAGGCCCGAAGTTGCTTGCAACATGCAAGAAATTTATAATACGATGACAGCACTGTAAATGGAGGATTCAAGTCAGTCATTGGAAAGAGAATGTGATGGTTTTGTGACATTAGCATGGAAAGAATTGTTTTAGAAATCGAATTTTCAGGAGACGCCTAATAAATAAATATTCTTGCTAATTTGCGAAGTTAGCCGTTAGTGGTATAAAACCACAAACGAATATTCCCTGCACCTAAATACAGTGTATAAGCCCACGACTATCTCGGAGAACCTAGACAATGTTCAATATCTTGGCGGTCAGAATTACACCAAGGTGCTAAACATGATGAGTTGACATAACTGCTCTTGAAATTTTTTTCATTTCGTCTCACAAGAAAACTTTTCAGAAAGACCAATACGACACTATGAGCTAACATATTAAACCCTCTGCACAAAAGTTTACGCCTAAGAAAAGGGGCTGTGCCAAACACAGACAAGGACGAGAGGGTATCGACACGGACAATCTCAAGTTTTATTGATCTACGAAAGTTAACTTTGTCCTAAAGTTTGACGCTGACAGAGCAGGCTGGGTGAGGCGGTTGCAGCAAGTGCTTTCGTGTAGTCGCTTGATTCATGCTTTTAATCCGCTCCATGGACTACACAGGTCCCCGGGATTTTTTACGAGGTAATAACGCAGAAAAAATAGAACCTATTTGCTTTTTGGAAGCACTCTAACCTTATTGCGGGGCTTGGAGTTCGAAAAGTAAAAAAAAAAAAGAAAACAGAAATGAGATACACCCTGCTTGCGCTATGATTGTTTTTTTTTCTGCTGAAAAACGCGCCGTGAAACAGCACACAAAAAGAAACACTGAATTAAAAAAATGCTTTAGCGCGGTTTGGAGTTGTAATAGCTTCCAGTACCTGTCCGTTCACAGCGCACACCATTCCATCATGTGGGCCAGCAACCGGGGGCAGCGCTACGTCCAACGCACACGCATGTTTTCGTTCACTTCTGGCTGCATTTCTTTGCTTTTCTCTCAACTAGCCTTTCGCGGGCCACCCAACAGATAGATAAACACAAAGCACCGCTAGCTGCTAAAAAAGACGGAAGAAAAACAAAAGAGAGGTACACCAAGGAGGCGTTACGCGCCATTGCTTTTCCACAGTTCAGCTCTATTGTTGATGCTCCCTATGTTGTGAGCTCTCCCCCTCCGTTTGCTTTTTGTTTATGTGGTTCGCTATTATCTGCGGGGTTTCACCCCTGACTCGTGTTTTGCACCCGGGGGGCAGGGTGGCGGGCAGCCGGGCAACGCGCCACTGCACACACCGCACACTTTAGCCCACTTCGTGAGGAGCCTTCGCGGTACGGAAAAAGTCCTCGCAAACACAGTCGCGGAGGCAGTTAAGCAAGGAAGCAAGAAGCACGTTGCCGAGAAGGGACGCTATAGCTCCACTTTTTGCTTCGAGGATCGCGAAAACTTTTTATCATATTTATGATAACGAGAATCACTACAATTGATCTTTTTGGTAGGCGGAATCAAAACAAAAGGTATGTGGAAATACTCGTATATTCGTTCAAGCCAGTTGATTTTTTTTTAAATTTCCGTCAGTGTTATTGGTATCTCAATGCACAAGATTGACTATGTTAAGGCTACGGCGAAGTGACAGTTGCCGGTATTAAATAACTCAGCTTTGGCGTTATAGCTGCAGCAGAATTGGACAAAGCTTTTCACTCGCAAGTGTTGTTTGCTTTTGGCCGCATTGTCGACCTCACCGCTTCTCGCCGATGTATGGAACTAACACGCCGTGCGGTTGACCATCGCTTAAATATTGCAATGGCGTGTGCACTCACTCGACAAAAACCACTTTCAAATGATGACATTTGAGAGAAAATGCCGGGTTCTAGTGAGGGCATGATCTCGAAATCTTGATATAGGACCTGAACTTTAAATTCACATAAAATTTTCAGAATAAGGAAATTAAAACATTACGGTTAGATTTATTATGAGATATTACTGCACTGTAAAACAGATATAGGTTGATGTTTTCACCTAGTAGTGAGGCGGAAGAACACAGCAGCAAAAGTGTGAATGACTGACTTTTTATTGGGCGAACCTGTGCCTACAAAAGCAAGTTACACTCAAAGCACAAAGATAGTGGCGAACAAAGTAGTCGGTCATCGGAATCTGATCTGCAGTCAAGCGCATCGACTTTTATACATGAGTCAGCGAAGGTTCCGGAGTAATCGCTGGTGGCCACGTGTTTTCCAGAAAGTACTAAATAATTCGCGTCACGCATGCGCTCTGATTACACAAGGTGCGGTGACAGCAGAGAACGGATAGAACCATCGAAAATATTGGAGAAGCTTTCGATACATGCAGGCACTTCCTGCGCTGAGGGACAACGTTTAAAATTTGTTAACTGGCCATCTCCTGAAAAAGATAAACCAATATGCAAACGTGTAATTGTAATAAAAGACATGTGCCAATTTCGTAACATTACCATGATGAATGTTTTAAATTAGGAAATTTACCTATGTGTCAAAATTTAGAGGTGGGCGAGTTGGTGTGGTTCTATCTCAACGAGAAAGTGCGCGAGAAAGACGTAGATGAAAAAGAGACAAACACCCATGTTCGTGGTTTTTCTCTTTCTCGTCTACATCTTTTTCGCGCACTTTTTCGTTAAGATTTACCTAGGCACACAGGAATAGGTTATCTACGTTAAATCGTGAAGAAAGCTTCAGTGCATTGCGGTATGTTTGATTGCCGAGTTATACTGTGTGTCCATGCCAACGTTAGCCAAGGTGTCTAAAGATAAGAAGATGATAAAAAGAGACAACGCAAGATAATGTTATAAAACGTACGGTACTCAGTCCTCAGAGGTCTGACTACTGAATAACGCGTCTTATAATCGTGCCTAGCACAATATTTTTTTAAACATTTGTTTTCTTTTAACATCCTGGCTAACGTTAGCTGGGACGCCCTATGTAGCATCAGTAAGGAATACCAAGGATATACAAACTATTACTCAATATTCGTGGGGACGAAACTGTTAGTTGGAGGGTGTCTCCTGCAGGCGTTTTGGGGTATCCATCACTATATACCGATGTTGCTACCCATTCACTAACGCGATGTCTTGGCCCGTGTGGCGTTAGCCGTAAGTGCCGAGAGACGGATCTGACAGGTTAGGCAAATGACTGCTTTGGCCACTGCATGGCAGCTTTCGACATTTGATTGTATTTCGGTACAACACACAGAAATAATAATAATGTTGAGGGTATTTGATTTTTTAAGAAAGGCAATGCTCAATAGCCTGAAAGGGAAAGGACAATTTATGATCGCCCGTCAGCCCCTAGACTCTCTGAAGGACAGTAGGGGCTCTCTCTAGGGTTTCATTATATTGGTAAATTACTCACAAGAAACCCTGACACTGAGAAGGAAAATCACCGAGGAAAAGAAATGGTTAGAGTGCATACTGCAGGTATTATGGAATCATTACCACGGCCATCGTAAAGAAAAGCATACAATCATTGAATTATACCGGGGATAATACAAGGAACAGAAACTTGAAAGTTAATAAAGAAGCTCGAGAACACTTTAAGGACAGCTCAAAGAGCGATGGAACGAAAAATGTTCGGCGTAACGTTAAGAGACAGGAAGAGAGCGGTATGGATAAGAAAGAAAACACGCATAGCAGACATTATAGTTGACAATAGGAGAAAAAAAATTGAGCTGGGCAGGCCATGTAATGCATAGGGTAGATAACCGGTGGACCATTAGAGTTATAGAATGGTTTCCAAGTAAGAGAAGCGTAGAAGAGGACGGCAGAAAATTAGGTGGGGTGATGAAATTAGTAAACTTTTGGGCACAAGTTAGAATCAGTTAGTACAAGAGGCAATTGGAGGCAACAGGGGCAATTGGAGATCATTGGGATAGGCTTTCATCCTGCAATTGACGTTAAAAAAAAATTACCGACGATTACGTTACTTCCTAATGCGAAATTTGAGCGCAGCAAATAAGCTGTTTCACCTTTTCGATAGATTGAGGCAAAGAAATCGAGCAACACATGTATGCGCTATCACAGAATTTTTTTTTTATTTTTCACACGTATTCCTTTAACAAAGACTCCACTAACAGTTCTTGACAGTCATGAAGGAAGCTTTGTGGTCGGAGAAATAGACTGATATATGTTCGACTTGGTACACCAATGCTTGATTCTCAAAGACGAGATCTATACAAGTGCCTCGCGAGGTTGTCACAGCCGTGGGACGCGTTACGAGCGAGAGGAACGGGATGTTCTCCCGCATAAGTGTTAGGAAATTACTGTTTGTCTTTATGTCAACATTAAAGTACCCCACTACTAACATCGGTGTGGATCGATGGACGGTTAATGCGAGTTGCAGGAAGTGCACGACGTCTTTCGTGAGTGCGGTAGCGGACTCACGAAAGCGGTATCAGTCGGTCGCTGCTAGCGCTGGGGGGATGAAAGGGGGGCGGAGCTGGTTACGGGGCCGACGACAACGCCGACGACGACGCGAAACCCAGGAACGGACGCCAAAGAGCTGCGCTCTAAAAAAGGGCTGCTGCTGCTGATAATGATCTCTGAAACAAACTTGTTCAGCGCAGAAGCTGAGGCTGCAAGCACAGTTCGAACAATCGACGTAATCACAAGGCGCTGTTCAAGTAGCATGCAGGTGGCGATATTCCCATGGAGCGCACGTGGCTATCGGGCATCTGTTGCTCGTTTCGAAGGCGCCTGTAACGCTCCCTCCGATGGTGTTACCTAACTCGGTTCATTGAACTCTTTGCAATTGAAGCGCTTTCTCATGATGAATCTCTGCTGTGTTGTCATAAAACACCGCTAAACGAGGTGCCTACCTGCGTCTTGAAAAGCAGAAATCTGACCCAAAACTCTCACGTTTCTCGAGCTTCCGAGTAAACCGGGCCAATCGCCAAGGGTGCATTAAGCTGCGTGAAAGGGTCAACGGGTTTGTTTGTGTTTTTGCGAAAGTAAATGAGCGTTTCAGTCGTTTTTATTGTTTTCTTCTTTCCGTCTTTTTTATTTCTGTTTTTATGGACAGGAACTTTTGCAAGCGAACGAAAGCTGAAAAGGTCAATGCGCTCCATGCTTACGTCTGAAAGTGTTTTGCAATAGTACTAAGACTAGTATAACGCAAGATGTTATTTCACAGCTTTATATCTATTGAAGTTATGCGCACTGACGTGTTCCTGCGCGCGTGTATCCCCCCGTATGCTTCAATCGTTTCAAGGCGCGAGTTACGACAAACAAAGGGCGTGTTACCGATGAATCACGCTGTCTGCGTGGAGTCTGTGAGAGTCCTCGAAAAAAGCCGCTTGAGCGATAAAAACAGCGCATGCGTTGGTCCCTTTGTGTTTGCCGAGCTGAGGTACAATAAAGTGCAGTAGTAATTCGCGCAAACATCTACCCTTTTGAAACCGAACTTCAGTCAATAAACTTCAGATCAAATTACGATAAATATCGACAATCATGCTGTGTAGACCTCTTTGGCTTGTACGCTCTCTGTTAATATGCGACACAGCACTGAAATGAGGAACGCGAGATTAAGGTCGCGTTGGCCTACATTCGTGGCTACGCTACACGGAAAACCAATAGGCTGATGAGATGCAAAAGCGTCGTCAAATTTGAGCAGTAATGTCAGTACCTTTTACGGTAGAAATTCATGGACATGTTCTCGTACACAAAGGCATAAACGCGACTCTTGCAGAAAAACCAACATGTGAACGAGCGTTCGCGAAAATACGAACAAAGATGGCTGTTCGCCGGGGAGGACGTTATTGGACACGTGAAGCAGGTGTAATTGCCTCTACCTCTGCGCTGCGGACCAGTGCGGAAGCTAATTGGAAAAGCCATGCTACGTCCCCATGAAAAGCACATTGTGCAGCAATCTCGTGTTGTACCCCTGCGGCGATTCTTTTCACCATCGTTGTAGCACTATCGCACGTTTATTGTTAATCATTGTGTTCTGTTCTAGCTTTAGTGCGTCTCAAGGCAGCCCAAATACCTATAATCGTAGGCAATAATAATAATAATAATAATAATAATAATAATAATAATAATAATAATAATTATAAACACCATGCTGCTTTATGCGAAAATTGAGCGCCGCTCTATACGTGTTTTTAATTGAGGATAAATTGAGGCAAAGAACTTGCGAGAGACATGTAACGGAGTCGGCGATTGTCGAAAATCTGATCTGCGGGTCAAGCGCGACGGCTTTTATACATGACTCGTCGAAGTTTCCAGTGTAATCGCTGCTGCCGCGTAGCTTCCAGAAAGTACTAAACAATTCGCGTCGCGCAAGCAATCATATTACAAAACCATCGTAAACCATGACACTCGAAATAAGGGCGAACGAGACCAAACCAAGCTAACGAAACAAGCGTGAGCGAGAGCTGACGTGAGCAGACGATAGTACGAAACGAGCGGTTTGGCTGAGACCACATACGAGTACGCATCGAGCGGTCGGGTGAGTCCGCATCATAGTTTCCTACAAAAATTTATGGTCCGCATGACGCAGTAGCACGCACGTCACTAAAGGGGCCGCTCTCAGCGGTCTCCGTCGTTCGGCGCTCGCGTCGTTTATCTCTCGCTCCGCGTTCGCTTTCTAATCTTTCGCTGTGCTCGTTCACTCAGTTACGACGCCGCCACCGCCGTAGCCGCCGCTTACCGTAGGAAAGGGAGCCTAGGAGCTGTGCTCCAAAATCGCGTGATGCTCTTCGAGTTTTCGCAGCAACGTGCTTATTGCACGGCGTTGTATACGTGGGCTGTCTTTGCGTTGGTTCTGTACAGCAAAGGCTCATGAATATATGTTGGTAAGGGGATTCAACTGTCATACTGCGACACCGACAAAAGAGGAAAAACAAAGCTGTTACAGCGTAAGCTGTTAAGGGCTCCTAAAAGCCGTTTTGGTCGGCGCTGTTGCCTGCGGTTACCGCCGCCGGTGTCCATCGCAACTATCGCCGGGAATGAGATAGAAAAAGAAAAGAAATACGTAGTTGCCGGTGAGATCGAACCGGGGCTCACTGCGCGGGAGTCCGCTACACAACCACTAAGCCAGGCCAGCTATTTTTTCCCTTGATTAATATGGAAAACAAAAGTAAAAGTATATTACAGAGCTAACATCGTTCCACACTCAAAACTTGGGCAAGCACACACATACGTGGTGGCCTCGTGACTATATCCGTCCTTCCTTCCTTTCTTCCTTGCGTCCGTCAATCCATCGGTGCGTCAATCCATCCGTGCGTCAATCAATCCGTGCGTCAATCAATCCGTGCGTCAATCAATCCGTGCGTCAATCAATCCGTGCGTCAATCAATCCGCGCGTCAATCAATCCGCGCGTCAATCAATCCGCGCGTCAATCAATCCGCGCGTCAATCAATCCGCGCGTCAATCAATCCGCGCGTCAATCAATCAATCAATCAATCAATCAATCAATCAATCAATCAATCAATCAATCAAGTACTTACAAAGAAGAAGAATAACGTGCTTGCTGCGGCAAAGCTAGGGAACGATGGAACATGGTTTATTAGAATGGGAGGATACCTACCCCGCTGTCGGTTTAGGTTCTGCTGGCCTCCTTGAAGCCCATGAATTGAAGAATAGCTGGTGGAAAGTAAACATGTCTGCAAGAGAAAACAGTAAAAAGTGGTTGAAGATTTGGCGGCAGAAAAAATAGGCAATGACTCAGAAAGTCTGTAGAAAGTAGGCTGAGTAGGACATTCCGCAAAAAAGAAATCGAGCTTGGTGGCGCACCCTACCTCCCAGTTTCAAACGGGACGCTCATAGCATCCATCCATTCGTCTATCTTGGATGGAACAAGTACCGGGAAAATATAAGGTAGCGAGCGAACTAGTGCAAGAAAAAAATTAAATGTATAAGTGAAAGTAGGGTGCATGATAGTTGCAAAAAAAAAACAGAGGCGCAAGTAAAAGGTTATTATGGAACCACGTACGGGTATTAGCAGGGGCACCAAAAATTTTGCAAACGTTTATAAGGGATGAAAACGGTAACGATGGCTGGATGTTATGAGCGTCCCTTTGGAACGAGGTGGTGTGTTGCGCCGCCAAGCTCTTGCTATTATGCTGCCTAATGACCTACTTAGGTTAAACAATGAAAAAAAAAACACTGAACTACCACGCCCAAATTTTCTGATCCCCTATTGCGAACTGTGCTTTTGTACGTCTCCGTCTTTTGTAGTTTCCCTACTTTTCTTCCACCAATCCTCCGATCGCCTCTTACTAATGCCTATTGCGGGCATGTTTGCTTTACCACTGCTCCCGCTGAACCCAAGGGATTCACGGAGGCCAGTGGTGCCTAAATCGACCGCTGGGTGCCTAAATCGACTGCAGTGGTGTATCGGCGCCGCCGCTATCAGTGCGTGATCGACGAAAGACAGGAGGCGACTCTAGTCCAAAACGCCAGCAACGGGAAAGAGCCCCGTCTTTATTTCCACAGCGGTTTAAGTGGAACCAGCGTGACGTCAGTGACACGTGGTTCCATACATGCGTCAGGCGCAATGACTCGGCGTGCCCTGCGGGAGCGTGCTTTCAGCCGCAGAGAAATACATTCCAGCACATCCCCCCTTTTGCAAAATGAAAGTGGTTTTCGCGCATGACATTTAGCACACCCGCACATTAACAAAAACCAAGAACCCTGAGTGGTAATCTACCACGAACAAAACCTTATTCATCAATCCAGTATTGAACTGGTCGCTTAACCACTCTACCAGGCTTGGTCACAGTCACTGAAGCAGAAGGTACTAAAGTTGAAGTCATAGCCCCCGATGCTGAAGGTAACGAATCTGTTAAGGTATCGGGTGACTCCCTGTTCGTAAAAACCAATTCGGATGAATCACTTTCGTTTGGAAACTCGTAGCTGCCTTCTCCCTTCCTCTGTTCTGGCAAGTGGTTGAGCATTCGTCGGTTACGCCGCAGCGTACTCCCATCCTGGGCGCGTATTATGTAGGGCAGCGGTGTAGCGGCTGTGGCTAGCACCGTTGCTCTAGGCTTCATGTCCGTTACCCAAACGGAATCACCAGCTTTTAGTTAGTTCAATTCTTGGGTTCTGTGGCGCCTGTTGTAGTACCGTGCTTGTAGCTTCTTGTTGGCACTGTCTTCGGCCGCAAGATTACGCAGCTGTAGCTGCACTGAACCACGCAGCTGCGGCGCCATTGGAACTCTCGTCCTAAGACGCCGGCCCATGAGGATTTCAGCCGGACTAGGGCCAAGAATGCCTGGGGTTGCTCTGTAGGCAAGCAGAGCCAGGTACGGGTCCTTAGATTTAAGGATCAGGCGCTTAACTGTTTGAACCATACGTTTAATTTCCCCATTAGCCTGAGGGTACCTAGGGCTAGTAGTGACGTGACCAAAGCCATAATCATGTGCAAACTTATCAAACTCTGTACAAGAAAATTGTGGTCCATTGTCTGTCACTACGGTCTCCGGGATGCCATGGCGTGCAAAAATGATTTTTAGCCTTTCCATCACCGCCCTAGCTTTTGTTGAGGGAAGGAGGGCTACTTCCGGATACCGTGACAGGTAGTCGACGACGACAAGATAATGACAGTTGTTAATAAAGCACAAGTCGACCCCAACTCGTTCCCACGCGAAACTTGGCGTTGGGGTTGAAATCATTGGCTCCGAGTTCTGGTTGACAAAGCGCGCACAAGTAACACATTCTTTCACTTGCCGCACAAGCTGTTCGCCGATGCCTGGCCACCAGACCAATTCCTTTGCCAAAGCTCTAGTTCTCGCGATTCCCTGATGTCCATCATGTAGTTTTTTAGTACTTCCTTTCTTAGGTACTGAGGTGCCACCAGTCTGGTCTCTTTTAGCAGCATGCCATTGCATTCGCCAATTAAGGCTCTTTCCTGCCAGTACGGAACTAAGTAGCAAGGAAGCTTTGGTTTTTTTGGCCAGCCTTGGTGACACAATTTAAGCAAGGCTTGACAAACGACGTCAGTCTTTTGCACATCGCGTATTCTGTTAACAAAATTGTCACCCATTTGAAGCCCTTGCACACATGCTTTCACGAAAGACGACACTTCTGAGACGGTCAGTTCACCGGCTAGTTTATCTTTCGTCGGTGCTCTTGAAGGAGCGTCCGCCGTTATCAAGCTTTTACCGGGAACGTACACAATATTAAAGTGATACCGCATCAGCCGCATTCTGAAGTGCTGAACCCTTGGCGGCAACATATCAATAGGCATTTTACCAAGCAACGAAACGATAGGTTTGTGGTCTGTTTCAAGCATCACCTCAATACCTCTTATGTATTCGTCGAATCTATCGGCAGCCCATGTTAACGCTAGTGCCTCCTTTTCCACATGCGCGTAGCACTGCTCAGTTTTCGTCAGTGACCTTGAAGCAAACGCTATCGGCCGGCGTTCGCCATTGCGTTGTTTCTGGAAAAGGACGGCACCGAGACCGTCAGACGAGGTGTCCACCGAAAGAATCGTGGGAAGGCGTGGATCGTACATAGTCATGCATTTGCTGAGCAGATAAGAGATTTCAAGCTTTCAAAAGCGGTGTTCTGAGCAGGGCCCCAAGCCCAGTCGGTCTCTTTCTGCAAAAGCTCCCGTAGCGTGGCAGTGGTTTGCGCCAAATTCGGCGAAAAACGGCCTAGGTGGTTGGCCATGCCCAGAACACTGCGTAATTGCGATATATCAGACGGCGCTTTCAGCTCTTTAATGGCTCTGAGTTTGGCCGGATCCGGCTGTACGCCTTCCTCGCTGAGTAAATGGCCCAGAAAGCTTATGCTTCGAACACCGAACACAAACTTTGCTTTGTTTAAGGTAACGTTAGACTGGGCCAGCTTAGCCAATACATTCGATAGTATAGAGTCATGTTGCGCTTTGCTGTCGCCAAAAATGAGAATATCGTCCATCAGGTTAACGACGCCAGGAAGGCCTGTCAGGATTTCAGACATTCTTCTTTGAAAATACTCTGGAGATGATGTAATCCCGAATTTCAACCTAGTGAAACAGTACCGCCCAAACGGTGTAATGAACGTGGTCAGCACTTCTGAGGCCTTGCTGAGTCGCACCTGATGTGATGTGTATCTTTCTCTTAAGACAAACTTGTTCAATTGCGTAAGGTCTACGCAGATCCTTACATCTCCCGAGTGCTTTTGTACAGGTACAATGCCGGCACACCACTCTGTTGGCTCTTCGACTTTACGAATGACGCCCGTTTGTTCCATCTTCTCGAGTTCTCTTTTTACAGGCTCCTGAAGCGGTATAGGAATTCTGTGCGGTGCGCTTATTGCAAATGGAACAGCATTTGGTTTAAGCCTTATTGTATACTCCCCCGGCATAGTGCATAAGTTGTTGAAAACCTGAGGGCACAAAACTTCGTAGTTGGGTTCCTTGTGAGCCACAGAGTCAACGAACTTGACTCCCAACGCTTCGAGAGCCGGCATGGCGCAAAGGACTGACCACATAACACGTTTGGCGCGAAGTTTGTCCCCTCCAAAATATATCCGCCTGAATCTTGCACAGAACATTTAGGCGATCACCGCTAGCGCCAGTCAAGACCTAGTCGGCCTTTTACAAGCTCGTGGGAAGTTCCGGAAATGATGCTGGAATTACGGACACTTCTGCGCCTGAGTCGACTTTTGCAAAAACAGGCACGGAGTTAATATCTGAACGTAACGCGCTTTGGCGCGAGGCACCCCGACCACGCCCAAAAAACCTCCCCACTGTCCTTTTGTACAGACGACACTTGTACCTTTCGCTGGCAGCCTGGAGAAGTCCCTCTGAGGCACGCCTTGCCGAAGTGTCCCTTTAGGCCGCAGTTGAAGCACCTCTGGCTTCTCGTTGGGCAAGCTGTCCTTGGGTGCAAGTTACCTCCGCAGAAGATGCACGGTCCCTCGGAACGAGCTGATGTCGGCCGGGTTTCCTTGCTGCGTTTCGGTTTTCTGCGGTAGCCCAATGCGTCGACATTGACGTCCTCACATGGCTTGCACGGTGTGTATTCGTGGACTTCGTTGCAGTTTCGACGTTCTTCTTGCTGCTGCTGAACGGTCTCTTTTAGGCGGGCCCTCGCCAGAGCTGTTGCGAGAGACAGCTTGGGATCCATTTGGAGCGACTCGGAAAGTTTTTCATCCCGCAGGCCCACGAAGAATCGGTTCCTGATGAGGCACTGCTTGAATTCTCCGAAGTCGCATTTGTCCGCCAAGACGTGTAAAGCAGTCATAAAATGGTCAATTGACTCGCCAGGCATCTCTTGCCGCTTGTGAAAACAAGCGCTCTCGCAGACAACGTTGCTCTCCTTGATGAAGTAATCGTCGAACTTTTTTTTGACCAGCTCAAATTTCTTAGAATCTTCAGCAGAAAGATTGAAGGTGGCGAAGATGTCCCTTGCTTGTCGACCCATGGTATAGAGCAGAGTGCGTACTTGTGCCTCTTCCGGGCGCTCATTCAGGCCCGACGCATAGCGATAGTCGTCGAAGTGCAGTATCCACGCCGGCCACTCTGAGCTGGTGAAGAAGTTCAGCGGTGGCGGCTGCTCAAGACCCTGTGGCGATGCAGTGGCCATTGCAACCTCCCTTTCCGACGACGTCTCGACGCTCTTTTCAATCGCTTTTCAAAAGTGGGTGGATCGCATAACTTCTGACTCCATTTTGTATCGGCGCCGCCGCTATCAGTGCGTGATCGACGAAAGACAGGAGACGACTGTAGTCTAAAACGCCAGCAAGGGGAAAGAGCCCCGTCTTTATTTCCACAGCCGTTTAAGTAGAACCAGCGTGACGTCAGTGACACGTGGTTCCATACATGCGTCAGGCGTAATGACTCGGCGCGCCCTGCGGGAGCGTGCTTTCAGCCGCAGAGAAATACATTCCAGCACAGGGTAGACGTCTTCACATCCTAATAAAACATGCTCCATCGTTCCCCTAGCTTTACCGCCGGAAGAACATGCTTCTTCTTCCTTCTTATATCTCGCTTTATAGGTGCGTGTTCTAAGGCATCCCGATCTCGCTTCGAAACGTAATGAGCTTCCCTTTGAGTTATAAATGGTTTCTTTCCTGATTTCGTTTTTTTTTCTTAAATTGTTACTCATGGCAGGTTTCTTTTCCATTGCCGCCACCCATGAGATTATTTCAGCCTCTCTGACTTTCCGCTTGACCTTCTTTGTTGCTGTGTTGCCCACCCTACAGGCCCCATACTTGCTCGTAAGCTTCCTAGTTCTTTTCCTCCACTGTGAATCAATGTTTTTCCTGCACAGATACCTGAACACCCTCCCAGCCCATTTACTTTCTTCTATACTCCTCAGTCGTTCTTCATACTCAATTTTACTGCCAGCTTCCCTCACTTCACTACAGGACGCACTACAGGACGCCGTAAATATAGTTCAAGAGTATGCAACAGCCGGAGGACTCACATGTGCAGCTGAGAAGTCGAAGCTCCTGTTTGTATTCAAAAAACGGAACAAGGCCGATATTCCTGAAGCTATCACGTTGCATCTCAATGGCAACGTTATTCCAAGGGTAGACAGACTACGTATACTAGGCCTTCACATACAACACAACGGGAAGGCCACACATACCCTACACGTGCTCCGCCAACAACTTACTCAAATAACGCACATGATAAAGCGCATTACTAACCGCCGACAAGGACTGAAAGAAAAAAGACATACTCCGAATTGTGCAAGCCCCCATAATTAGCCGATTAACCTACCACTTCCCCTATCATAATCTGACTTAGACTGAGATGCACCAGATGACCACCCTCCTCCGTACGGCACTAAAGGCAGCGCTGGGACTACCCCAACATGCGTCTACGCAGTTCTTACTACGACTAGGGGTGCACAACACCATCCGCGAACTAGTTGAAGGTCATCTTAACAGCCGATTGCAACGTCTGCAACAAACAATGCAAGAGTGCCAAATTCTATCCCGGCTAGGATACCAAACACCAAGAAAACCACAACAGGCAAACTACACTTCTTCCAATTAGCATTCGCAACAAAATTCACGTGGCCATAATTCCCCGGAATATGCACCCTGACCGTCATAAAGGTCGAAGAAAGGCAAGAGCACAAGCCCTGGCCCGACTCTCTGGCAATGACACATCAAACACGCCAGCCCTATACACCGATGTGGCCCGCTACCCACAGAAACGTGCCCTATGTCTAGTCGTACTAGATAGTGCAGACACTCTGAGGTCTTCGGCCATGCTCAACACTGTGGACAGTGGTACGGCGGAAGAGGCTGCTATCGCCCTAGCCATCGTACACACTTCAACCATGCCGACGCCGGATGGATATACAGTGCTCACTGTTTCTCAGACCGCCTGCAGAAGTTTGGCACAAGGGAGGGTGACACCCTACACACACCGCATCCTTACATCATTACACCCCACAGTGTTACACAGGGTGCGTATCGTCTGGACACCTGGACACGCCTCTGTCGATGGTAATGAACTCGCTAATGCGGTAGCCCGAGAGCTCGCTAACCGGGCGTCATTGGAAGAGCTGTCCAACCCAGACGACGCACCGACAGAACCACTGAACTACACTGAAACTCTACAATATTACAGAGATACCAGAGGACACTTCCCTCCACCACATAATTCCCTTAATCGAGAAGATGCCATCGCATGGCGACAGCTTCAAACTAACTTATTTCCCTGCCTCTTTTATCTTCACCCCTTCAACCACACACAATATTCCTCATACTGTCCCCATTGTGGAGCAAAGCCCACAGTATATCATTGCACCTGGGAGTGCCCACACCCTCCGGGCTACTCCCTTATTACTTCACCTTCACCTTTCTCCTGGGAGACTGCGTTGACCAGCTCAGACCCGCAAGAGCAGCGATGGTGGATCCGGCGGGCACGCGGAGTGGCGCGAGCCAACGGGGCCCTGAACTAAGGGCTCCACCCTGCGAGGAAGTCGCCCAATCTCATAACAAATAGTTATTTTCTCTCTCTCTCTCTCTCCCTGTCCCTCACTTCAAAACTCGTCCAGCCCATGTCACCCTGCACAGCTTCATTTGTAGTCTTCCCCTGAGCGCCCAATGCGAGGCGACCCACTGACCTTTGGTTCCCGTCGAGTCCTGATTATCCCCTGATTTTCTTCGAAGAAGACGACGCACTGCGGTACATGAGTGACCTTATGAGCAAAATATTTAGCAAAAAAAAAACGTAGTTTTAACTCAACCAGATCGATCAACAAAGAAGCGTGGAAACATAAAATTTACCTAGAGACATTTTCCTGGAAGAATTAGACTACAAATTCCCTAACAAAACAGTAACAGGACCAGATGAAATCCCAATACAGCTAATCAAACACCTGGGCCCAAGGAGCAAGGCACAACTGACTGGCGTCACAGAACAAGTTATTATATGAAATTTCTATTGGGTGGTATGAAATTAGGATGAATTTTATCTATAAGCACAAGTGTGATAAGAATAAAACCAGCTCGTACAAACCAGTTCCAGTAACATTAGTGATGTATAAAATGGAAATGCAAGCCATAAACTTAGAGCTTTCGAAGTGAGTGGAAAAAAACGGCACACTGGGGAACTGCAGAATGCGTGCAGACCAGGGAGATTTTTGTACTAACAGTGCATAGCTCAGAATAGTTCTTTATGGATAGCATTTCTAGATCATAAAGGAGCTGACGACAAGCGTAGAGGGGATGGTTGCGTGATATTCTCAAGGATGATATCATAGACGATGATTTAGTGTAGCTGTTGAGGGAAACATGTGAACAACCAAGTACAAATGTTATGAAAAGGCTGAAACTGTAATGTGGTTGTGGGAATTCACTGAGGGCTGAATCAAGGATTTCTTTTATCTAGACTGTTCACGCTTTATGTTAGGGTCATAAGAAGATGATGGGAAAGAAGAGCATTAGTTTATGATCTATCTTACATCAGTAACGGAAAATAGGGGCAACAGAAGGTCACTTGGCTGATGTATACGGACGACTTAGTGCTACTATCGGACAATACAAGGGGTTTACAGAGACTTGGGAATGTAAGTTGACATGCAGCGACAAATCTAGGCCTTAGTTTAACGCAGAGTAAATTGGGAACTGTATTCTTTAGTGAAGAGACGAATAATGACGTGGCATCAATTAAACAGGAAGGGATACCCGTAGTCAAGCAATGTAAATACCTGGGTGTGCGCATAACTGAAGGAAATACCTTGTTAAGCATCAACCAAGATAATCTAAAGATCAAACGGAAACGCTATGCTGCAATAATGAAACATAGAAGACTTTGAGGCAACGTACAATAAATACGAGGTGGTGCAAGGAACAAGGAAAAGCGTAATGGTGCCGGCGATAACGTTCAAAAGTGCAATTACTTGTTTTAACTCAGAAACTTTGGTTCTGTTGGAGATGTTTTTAACCGGAGGTCGGTGGGCCGACTGACTTTAAGGGCCCACGGTAAAACCATAAATCAGGCAGTGCAAGGGGACAGTGGTTGGCCTTTTCTTTAAGTCAAACAAGCGCAGAGCAAAATTAGTTTTCTTGCTATGTCATCATCATCCCTCATCACATCTTCATGTCCCCGCTCCCCCTCCCGTTGTGCAGAGTAGCAGGCTAGAGCACCTTAGCTCAGGCCGACCTCTCTGCCTTCTTTCAATTAAATTATATCTCTCTAGTTTTGAAGAAAGACCTAAGAAGATGGATAAAAAGAAATGGCCTGCTAAAGTGCACAACTATATATTGTAGCTCAAGAGTGTGGAAACCGAATTGAGAAAGTCAGCATAGTTGGCAGCCAAGTACAGTGTAATTGAAATGAAATGAATGAATAAGTATTGTTTAGTCGCGCAAGGGCCAGGTATGCCTAAAGAGCGCCATGACTGATAATGTTCATAACTCATAACTCATTCATTCCGCTACCTGCTCGCCCTTGCATCGCGCCACCCAAGGACGGACGGGCGGACGGATGGACCGACGGAGTGACCCCCAACCGATTGGCTCACTCACTCACTCACTCACTCACTCACTCACTCACTCACTCACTCACTCACTCACTCACTCACTCACTCACTCACTCACTCACTCACTCACTCACTCACTCACTCACTCACTCACTCACTCACTCACTCACTCACTCATGCAGTGGTTTCCGCGAGCGATAACGTCCCTGTAGCTGGTACGGTGCGTATGCTACCATGGCTTAGCCACCGATCTAACTACCTGCCCCAGTTCCAGCTCGTTAATATAGACGGCATCATTTCTTCGCAGCTGCGCCCTTCTGAAAAGCCTTGAGTTGAGTTTAATTCTGGGCCAAAGTGTGCCGAAACCATGATTTGACTATTAGGACCGCCATAGTGGGGGCTCTGGAAGAATTTCGACCTCCTGGGGTTCTTTAACGTGCACCAAATCTAAGTGCCTCGGGCGTTTTTGCATTTCGCCCCTATCGCGACTGCCGCGGCCGAGATTTGATCCCGCGACCTCGTGTTTAGTAGCGCAACACCACAGCCGCTAAGACACCGCGGCGGGCATCCTCAAAAACTCTGTTCAAATTAGCGAGGGTCGCCATTTGTTTCCATTAGTGGCCACACGTACACTCAAGCATGCCCGCTGCTCCACTTTCATTTGGCATGCTTGCGCGATGGCCTCACAAGCTGAACCCAAGAGGTACAAGGACAACCCAGCTAAGCAGCAATCTGCAGCCAGAAGATGGTCAGGACAATAGCGGATAATCAAGGCACAAGCAGTAGGACAACATGGTGAAGATTTAGGGTCAATAATATACCCCATTGATTCTAGAGAATAACTCTAGAAGCGCCGTAAATGCGCTGACAATCTTTAGCTTTCCCTTGTGCAGTACGCGAACTCGCTTATATTTGTTGTGTCCTGTTATTGCAATACTCGGATTTTAACTTGTTTCGTTGCGCAAGATGCAGCATCGATTGTTTTCTATCTCTCGACCACTGTATCAGAGGGACGACCTTGTCACCCAGAAAGAAATGATTATTTTAGATAATTGCCGCTGATGTCCTGCGGTTTGCATTTTCTTAAATATTGATTCAAGGGCACCATTTTATGTTTGCATTGAGCGGTGCGAAATAGCCAAAGCAGCGTGACACATTACTTCGAGCGTCTGTGCAGCAGAGTCGAATTAGTAATTTGCCGAAATGCGGGCATAGTCCTTTATTGTAGTTCTGCATCGCATATCCTATTGTCCAACAAAACAAGCGCTCAAGTCATCGCAACCGTAGGAGATGTATCTTCTTCCTTCTTCGAGCGAAGCGTTTAGCCCAGACATCCATAGTGTGCGGTATATATAACACTTGATGCCCGAGCTTGAAACAAGACTGTAGGTATATAAAAATATTAAAGCAGTGATCTTCTCCTGCTTATTCTTCTTCTTTTTGCTCTTTGTCTTCTTCTGATTCTGCTTCTTGTTCCTCTTTCACTCCTCCTCCTCCTCCTTTTGTGCTTCTTTTGCTGCAGCTGTTGCTGCCAGTCCTCCTCCCGACGGGGTCGCTGTTTTAACTCCCGGCCGTGGCGGCCAGGAGTTAAAGAACTCCTGGCCGCCAGTTTGCCGCCAGTTAGTTAGCCGCCAGTTTTTTAACTCCTGGCCGTGGCGGCCAGAAGTTAAAAAAGCTGCATGTGTGCAGCTTGACTAAGCTCTAGCCACCCGTGTAGCAGCAGTGACACGATGATTTGGTATATGGATTCAGTTATGTAACCATCAGCAAATAAAGAAACGATCAGACACTTCCATCACAAATGGCAATTCCAAGAACAGTTACACAGCATACATATTTGAATGAACAATTAGAAGCATAAGCAGCTTCAATACAGTCAAACAAACAGGTCAAATAAGGTTTTGTTAGTGATGAATTATGATGCCAGATATTTTATTAACAATCACTTTAATTTACAGATCTTAAATATACATCAAATGTCCTTTAGTTTGCAGATCAAACAGATTATGCAATTCAGCTAATTTTACCTACTAGTAGGAAGTAAACAAAGGCACCATAATAAGCTGCAGTTTTTCTGAATTTGTTGCAGAACTGAAGGAAATTATGTTACGAAACAAAATGAAGCATTAGGTACCCAGCCTTTTTACCTTAAACGTTTCGACAGACGTGTAGCTAATAAAGTGAAGCAATATGTTCTTGCTTTCAATCGCGGAGCTTAAAAATTGCCATTTAAACATTTTATAATTTTGTATTTCATTTAAATGTAGGAAATTATGTAGGGCATACGTGAAGCTCTCGCCAGTATGTACTAGGTGCTAGAACTTTAATTTCCGTGTCTGTAGAACAATTACCATGTAAGTTGGTGAAGTGCTTTGCCACATATCAGATTACTGTCTGATCCATATTATTATCTGAATGTGTAAAAGGCTTTGTGAAGTAATCATCTGCGGAAAAGTGCTTTAGCTTCTACAACGTTGAAGAGTACTCACAGGGAAGCTCAAGCCTGAACGACAATTTTGATGCGTGGTGCACGATATCGTTAAAGCTTAGAAGGAAACAGGTGAGAATTCGAAGACCCAGGTCCAGGGAAGCCGGTGCTATGGTTAAGAATTTCGTATCCACAGGATGGTGCTTTCATTTGTACACTATGCGAGCTGCGAGCAATGTGAGCAGTACGCTTTTTTGGCAGCATATAAAGCGGATTGATTTTGATGGCTTCCATTTTTTGTCAGCAAGTTAGCATAAGAAGTCGTCGTTATGGTGGGCCCTTTCGACCAGAAATCTGTCTTGACCGTTTCTTGTTGATTCGAAAAGAATCATGTTAGCATTACTCTGCTAGCTTAAAGTTGCACGTGTGCCTTTTTTGGAGTGGCAACAGGTAGTGCCTTTATTGCAATTTAGTATCTATTTCATAACAACAATCCGATGTTTCATCCAGGGTAATAAATATTCAAAAAATTAATAAAAAATAATCCTGGCTTTAAGGCGTGTAGCGATAAGTTCACAGCTGGAAGTGACTCGGTGCTCCTTCTAAAAAGCAGAAAGCAAGGGAGGAACTGCACTGTAAGGGAGCAAGGGAGGAACTCCATTCTGTAAATGTTTTCCCACCAATCACTCATTGAGGTAAACTGGAAGTCGGTGGCGTTTCAGCAAAGTTTTGTTCACATTTGAGCTACCGATGCAAGTACATAATGACGTCACACAATGGGGTATCTGTCCCATACAGAGTCGTTCTTTCTTGAAAAATCTGTCGGGTGTGTTGACTTAGAGGTTCAGAAAGTTATCAACTGCCCTGTACTCCATTGACTCCGCACTCTCCCCTTCTTAGGTCTTCAGACCGGTGAAGCAAAAAAAAAAAGCTATTAGAAAAGAGCTGAATATTTTTCTCCGGCCTGTAGCGATGCCTGCCTAGCACTGTGTGAAATTTCTTCATTGCACGCCAAAGTGAAGTGGGTCAGGGGAATTTTATTGAACAACCCTCATAAAACTTATACATTTTGTCCGCTTTAATTGTACTAATAAATGTAATTTATGGAACTGCGATATCATTTTTAACTGCTGAGTTAGAGAGAGTCTGTAAGCTCCATAGTTTCGTTTTGTAAAGGCTTGCTATTTTCAACGTCTCACGTGCACGCAGCACGAGAGCAGAACACGCTAGCGCGCTCGACCCGAGCGGCCGCAATGACGGGCGTTCTCGAGATGCCGCGGCCCTCACTGCTGGTTGGCCCGAATAAACCGTGGCTGCGGCGGCTACTGCTTCGCGCCGCCTCCCACAATTTACGATAAATCATTTTCTAGCCTAAATCAAAGTTGAGCTTCCAACAGTCATTAGAAGTTAACCTTTCCATTTAGATGCAACAAACATCGTCAAATTTGGTGCAGTGGTTACAGGGAAAAATGATTTCTCCATTCCCGTGTATTTTCATAGGAGCCCCCAAGCTAAAGCTTTCTCTCTGCCACCATTGTCGCGGCTAAGGCATCATGCAAATGACCGGTAGTGGTTGGATATTTCGGTAGTTGTTCATAGGCTGGAACAACGTTGCGTGGTCTCGCGATACTTTTGTGAAGCGATTTGTCACAGCCAATTCGCTATATATCAGCAAATCGTCTCGTTTGGCCGCTCACTTTACTGTTCACAGTTTTGGAAATACAAAAAACTATACCGGCTGTCTAGGCCACACGAATGTATTGAAGCTGTTCCGCGCTAGACCCATGAAATATGGGGACAGAACAAAACGTGGGTTTGAAGGTGCCGTGGTGTTCTTATACACTGGACATTGCTTGAAAGATTTAATAAACTGAAAACCGAAAGTACTCCGCTGCTTTAAAACAAAACAAAAACAACATAAAAAAACTCGGGAGAGTAATGCGCAACAGAACTGCACCACAATTTACAATTAAATAGTGTGCGATATGATTATTTTACGGAAGGCCCGTCCAAACTGCATTTATGCACCAGGAATGATTCCCACGGTGGTTGAACGACTGCTTAGCTATATTTCTCTTTAGCAATCTTGTATACAAGTACTGAGATTGGAAATAGCAATGTTGGCTATCATATCTACCCACTGAGCTTTTTTCAACTTGCACGTACGCACCAGTGTATATAGACTAGTTGCTGTTTACAAATTGTTCTAGGGTAACACTGCCCTGAATCGTGGCTGTAACAACAGTGCACAGTTTTTCATGCGCAAAAGCTGAGCCTTTCGCATTCGGTGGGCAGCTGCTCTTCGCCTTCGTAGCTCCTGTTTGCGTGCCAGTTTTGGGCGTGCTGATTCTGCCAGTTTTCCTTTATTTCTTTTTTGTCTATTCTTCTCGTGACCACGCTTGCTCGTTCACCTCTTACTGCTTTTGTAGAGGCTTTATAACTTGTTCAATGGTAGCGACAATAAGGAAACGCAGGAAGGCGCTTGAATTCGTGATACTTCTGTCTGCCTCTAGCGTTTCTTTATGGTATATGTAAGCTGTGTTCTTTCTTACGCCTTTTCCTGGCTTAAACAAATTCAGCAATGTGAGCGGAATCCTTCGTTGACGCAAACCCCGCATTCATGAAGCGGTAAAGCGACGAACAGGCATCGGAGAGGGCGAATGTATATTATGAATGCACACTTCTTTCCTAGAATTTTTCCTATAGTAGTGATGAAACAAGGTGCTTCTTATTTTACCGTTGGGAATAAGCGAGTACAAGACGAAAGTAATGTCATGGTTTACTAACTGACATGCTGTCTGACATCTCCCAACGTCAGTTAAGTTCTTACGGGTTAACCTGCAATGAGCATCGGAGTTAGTGTTGAGTCAACAGACTCGCCTGATGTATCACTTTTATTTGCTTTTCTAGCAGGAGGCTCCTCTCAATTGCGTTGAGTCACCTGCACAAAGAATAAAAAACTCGCGCGTCTTCTTTTGGCCTCCTGGACAAGAAACTCTCGTTGGACTGTCTGCATTGTGTATGCAAATGACATGCTGAGCAAAGCTGCTTGGATGACATTGCCGCAAGCCTATGTTCTCGTGTGTTTTGATCTTCGTGCGTCTCTTCGCGCTTCCCCTGCAGTTTTCCATATTCTATGTGTGAACTTCGTATGATGGAACATGGCTTATCCAAGCCGCTCACGCATATTATTCTATCAGCAACTGGAAGTTCTGGAACGACATAGTGGTGCGAGTGCTCTATTTTTGAGTCCCATTTAACTGATGCGCTGTGAGGCAAAATACTGCTTGTGGAATGGTAGGTAGATGAAATACTCTCTTTGATACGCTGAAATCAAGCATTGACATCAATATTTAGCTACAGGCCGATGCATAAAACTATTCTGAACCCTTAAAGAAGAATGTTGATCGAAGGACACCCTATATTTTCTTTCGTTTTCTATACATTCGTTGTACATAAGCAGATAATTCGTGCTGTATTAGGGAAACAAAAATGTTCTGTTTACTTTAAATGCGGTTGCCTGTAGCAATGTAGAAACAAATGATGATGAAGACTATATAAGAGTGCGTGTTTTTATCGCCACCATTTTGCAGAAAGACGAGATTTGTCTCTTCTTTCACAAAATCACATTTCACAAAATCACATTTCACAAAATCAGATTTATCTTCACTAGGTGATCTTAATTTTTCATATATAGTGTGGAAAAACGGTGTTCCCTCCGTAAGCAGTCATCTTCCGAGAGCACTGACTTTTTAGACAACTGTGCCGATTTCAATTTAACTCAACCGATTCATGAGCCCACTCGCACAACCAGAACTTCCTCTAATACTTCAGATCTCTTGTTTACAACAGCTCCCGATTTGGTCTCTCCTCCAACATGCCTTAAAGGAATCAGCGACCCCTCGCTTCGGCACTTGACCTTTAAAGGGCAACTCCGGCAATTTTTCGATGTCCACTGATCTTTATAAAATTTTGAATATACATTCTCTTTTACATCCTCATGAACTGTGCCAAGCAATATGGCTGCAAGTAATTTAGTTTTTCTGAAAATTAATTTTAAAGATTGGTTGCATTCTCGACTCATGGCTTTTTACTGGCCATCCTGTGTTTGTGAAGCCGGAGACAACACCGCCACCATCGCTGAAATCGTTGCAGAAGTCGCCGTTGTCTTATTCGGAAAAGCTTTAAAAGCTCAACGTTGCGCCAGGAGAGATTACCAGCTTCGCTTATTCGGCATTAGGGTAGCGTGTACTGTGTGTTTAGCACGCTTTCTGCGTGTCTTATAGTGGTGTAGGAGCTGACGTCATCACCTCATCGTGACGTCACGCTAAGCAGCTAGCCGTTTCGGTTTCTGTATCTGGTTTATTGGTTATTTAAAATTATTGATGAAATTCTAAGCAAATTGAACCATCGTACCGGTGAAAGAACTGTCAATGTCATTTGAAAGTGACAATATCCTACTTTGGTTAAAAAAACGCCGGAGTTGCTCTTTAAGAAAAGAGTTCGCTCCAAGAAAGTCCTTAAAACTATATGTGATTAGAATGCCGCCGACACCACATCCTTTACAACTGAAGCAGAAGAATTCATTACTGACTACACGCTACACTCTTCTGAACGTACCGTTGAAGAGAGAGAGAGAGAGAGAAAAACATTTATTCGAACCATCGAGGTGGTTGCTCTTGAGGTCGAGTGGGTGGTGTCCTCATTCCAGGACTCCACTGGCCATGGCTGCTCGACGTACTTGCTGGATGAGAGCTTCTTGTCCCGACAGGGTATAGCCGGTCAGCTGTACCTCTCACCGCTCAAATGACGGGCTAGGCGTCTTTAAGTGTTGAGGTTTGTCCCCGCACCCCCACGAGATGTGGAAGGGTGTAGGGCATGTGTCGCCGCACCAGGGGCAGATGCCGCGATATGTATGTGGGAACATCTTACTGTATTTGTGTAGGTTAGGAAATGTGTGGAAAAGTCGAAGAGCTATGGCGTCTTCAGTGCTGAGCTTTCTATGAGGCGGAGGATAAATCCTGTGGTTGAGACGCTGGATCTCGAGTTGGTCGCAGTAATTGGACGGAAGGGGCATGAAGGTAAATGGTGGGGATTGATGAGACGATTCGTCTTGCCCCGCTCGGTTGATTAGCGCTTGAACTAGGGAGTTCGCCCTCTCGTTCCCCTCCAGACCCGCGTGGCCTGGCGTCCACGTGATTTGATGGTATTTTTGCAGCCTCGGGCCTAGAATCTGAGCCGCCAGCAGCGGTGTTCGTCCGTTGGTAAAGTTACGGCAGGCCTGTTGCGAGTCGGTAACGACATGGACTTCCCTGCCTACCCTGTCTTCTTGCTTTATTACCAGCGCCGCGGCTATGATCTCAGCCGCAGCTGGGGTCTCTGCCCTTACGGAGGCCGCGAGGGTCAAGGAGTAGTCTCTCCCGTTCACGGCGGCTACCGCGAAGAGGCCCCCTACAGGGTACGCCGCCACGTCCACGTACGTTACGTGCGGGTCACCCTTGAATTGTCGGCGCTGTCTGTCGACGCGAGCCTTGCGTCGTCCTTCATGGAGTTCATGGCTCATGTGTTTCGGTATCGGGTTCGCCTTGATCTTGCCTCTGACTTCAGGCGGGAGTGATCGTTGCCCATCGAGGGCACGGAGCTCCGTTGCCGTTCTGGTCCGGTGGAGGATGGCTCTGCCCGCCGCCGTCTTATGTAGTCTGGTCTTTTGTGAAGCCATAACCGCGTCCAACAGCTCAGCGAAGGTGTTGTGGATCCCGAGGGCCGCTAACTTCTGGTTTGAGGTGGTGACAGGGAGACCCAGGGCCGTTTTGTACGCGCCTCTGGTGATGGCATCGACTTGTTTTTGGTCGCGTTTGTTTAGCGAGTGATAGTGATACGGCATGCTATACATGATTCTGCTGATCACCAGAGCCTGGACGAGGCGAAGCATGTCCTCTTCTCGCATGCCCTTGCGGCTTCTTGTAATTCGTTTTATAATCCGCGAGATCTGGTTGGTGGCAGACCTTAGGGTTTGGATGGTGTGGGAGGCTTTCAGGTTGCTCTGGATCCAAAGCACTGGTCATTGTACAAGAACAAACTGCTAACACTAATAGATCACTATGTACCTAAAAGAAGTCCTACCTCACCGTTGTTTACTGGAACTCTACGCCGCCTACGCAGCATAAAAGAAGCGTATTTTTCGTCGAGCTAAAGCAGGGAAGAAGTTTGGGCGTGTTGGTGGGATACATTCAGACTGGGATTCAGACATTTATCGCCAAGACCCATAAGGATGATTGTCCTTTTCGTGTCAATGTTTCTCAATCCGGGACGTGGCAGAAGTGCGTCGCAGAATTCTTGCAAAATAGCCTGAGACTCCTCAACGTGGCGGATCCGTTCCTTACCAAAGATTCTTCAGCTGTGATCAACTTTTTAAATGGAGCTGACGGCGAGTGTTTAACTGCATTTTCTGTGGACACAAAAGATTTGTTTTATTCATGCCACATGAGGGTTTGCTGTGCAGTATTGAGGCGGCAATAGATGAGCACGGCGCTGTCCTTTTTTCTAACGCTTGTGGTGTTAGTGTGGCAAGGTTTTTAGAGCTTTTATCATTTTATTTAAGGTCCACTTTTGTTCAATTTGACAATAACATTTACTTGCAAAAGCAGTGTGTTTGCATAGGCTCTTGCATAGCGCCCATATTAATTGACCTGTTTTAAGCTCGATGTGACAAAGCTTTTGCTTTGCGGTTGGGTGATTTGGGCGTTATGAAGGTTCTTAGATATGTAGATGATTTTTCGGTATTTTTAGGTAGATCACTACTTGATCCGGCTGCCAGTTCCCATGTAGATTGCCGTTTTGACTGTTCAAACCCTGCTGTTAGCTGTATTCTTGCCTCATTCAATGAGTATTATAGGCCACTTACGCTCACTACTGAATTTCGAGCGCAGGGCAATATCAGGTTTTTAGACTTGCGTTTGCATTTCAAAGGTGAACACGTGTGTCGGGTATATGAGCCCAGAGCTAATAAGCCGCCCTTGAGGTACAGTTTGCACACTCTAAACTCATAAAAAGAAGTATCATACGTTCTTTCCTGTCATTCGCTCTATCTAAGTCATATGCACACTTGCTAGATGAGGGCCTTAGTAAGCAGGTGGCTCGTCTGGAGGCAGCGAACTATCCGAGACATATCATTATCTCGGTTGCTGAAGGCCTGCATCGTCAAAGGAAACTAACTTCACGGATGAGCGATGAGCTGAGAGCGGATGACGAAAGAGAAAGGAAAGAAGAAAGGGACATACGAAAAGTGGCGGTAATTCCCTACTTTCATAAGGTTTCCCACAGCCTAAAATAGGTTGGGCAACGTCCTGGTGTAAACGTTGTGTTTACAGCACCTAACAAACTCTTGAGGTTGAGTGTGATGAGCTGTCCCATGAGGAAACGAAAGCCTGGTTGCGCCACCGCGCACAAAGATCCTTTTGTTACATGTACTCGCAATGTTGTGTATAAGATCCGACTCTCGTGTGGGGAGTACTACGCGGGCCAGACGGGCAGATGTTTAAACGTGCGTCTGGCGGAGCATAGTAACGAAGTGGAGAGCATCGCAATAGATAGGCATATGGCTGCCCATTGTAGAAAATGTGACGCGAAAGCACCATGCTTCCCGCTATTAAAACTAACTGTTGTCTATCGGCACAGGAATAAGATTACAAGAGAAATTCTGGAAGCAGCTGAGATAGCCAGAGCAGGTGACGAGTGCGTTAACACGCCGTCTATATTTTTATCAAGGCAAGAGCTTGAATTTTTGGGCATAATAGTCACATGACTGTCTTTTCCTCCTTCCCTTCAGTGTGTTCAATTGCAGTGGCGTCCCAGTGAGTATAGATATACTCACCAGCTGCAATAAATCAATTGTTGAAAGTTAGCACTCGTCCTGTGTTCTGCTTGTCCCTGTGTCATTTCTTGCGCTATGTATCCCAGTCTGAATGAGCTAAAGCAACTAACCTTTCCGAATGCTGGGCGGCATATCATCGCATTCACGCTGAATACACTATCAATACTATAAATGCAAAAAAATTTGTTTCGATAACGCCCTCCCATCATAACTGCAATCTAATCCACGTAAATTCTGGAATATTGTTGGTAGCAAAAGAAAGCAGAGTAATATAACTAGCCCGGTCTGACAATGTCGCGGTCCCTCTAAACCAGTGCTGTTGCATTTTAAATGATGTATTTGCCGCCGTTTTCCCCAAATGTGCCCCGACTACTCTACCGTATCTATCTAAATGCTCTTATTTACCAACCAATTAAATTACTATTGATTATTGGTTGGGTTGACATACCAAAGTTGATTGAAAATCTGAAAATCTCTTCTTACTCAGGTGAAGATTCAATCAATTGTAGAATGCTGAAAATTACTGAACAGTATTTTTCCACTATGCTTTCCATGCTCTTTTTCCAGACTCTAGGTTCCTCTGTACTTCTAAACTATTGAAGGGTTGGGAAGGTTGTTCCGGTCCCTAAATCAGGCAACACTCATTCTCCCAATAACTATCATCCAATATCACTTACAACTATACCATGTAAAATATTGGAGCATATTATACATTCTCATCTGATCGATTTCCTTGAGTCTAATCTCTTTTCGGCTGAACAACATGGTCTCAGGTAAACATTTTCAAGCGAAACACAGCTTATATGTTTTGTTAATGACCTATTTAAAATACTGACATGAGATTGGATGTAGACTGCGTGTTCTTGGACTATGCGAAAGCTGTCGACACTTTTCACATGATCCCCTCATTCTTAAACTTAGCATGCTCAACGCTGACCAGAATCTACTGAACTGGATTAAAAGTTTTCTATCTAATCGAACCTAGTACGTTTCTACTTACGACCATTCATCATCTCACACTTCCGTAACATCGAGTGTGACCCAGGGATAAGTGATAGGACCTCTCCCCTTCCTGATTTACATTAACGCCCTTCCTAAATGCATTTCTGATTGAACTATTAAGTTTTTCGCAGAAGGCTGCGCCATTTAGCGCAATATAACTGACCATACTGATTTTGATGAGCTTCAAGAAGATCTTACAAGCGTATCCCACGGGCGCGATAAGTGGTTCATGTGACTAAACGTTAATAAATGTAAAACGATGCATGTATCACGTTGCACAAACAACACTGACAACACACGTACTTACTTACTTCACGACACTTCTCTTGAATCCGTCAACTCGTAAAAATACCTAGGTATTTCACCTAGGTATTTATTTCGCGTTAGTTATTTTTATTTCCTATTTCACGTTACTTATCATTGCATATGCGTATCGAACACGCCACAAATAACACTAACCGGTTTCTTGGATATGTTCATCGGAATTTCTCTGTTGCGCCTCTACCAATAAAGCATTAGTGCATTAGTGCTAGGAAACATTAGTGCGGCCAAAGATAGAATATGCATCTACACTATGGCATCTCTATCAAATCACACAGATTAACACAGTAGAATTGATCCGAAATCACGCAGCACGTTTCATCTTAACTATTCCCGTTATGCCAGCGTTGCTTCTATGAAAAACACACTTACCCTACCAGGCCTTTCATTTCGTCGTAAATGTTTCAGACTGTGCCTTTTCCACAAAAAGTATCACCATAACCAACTATTAAAGGATCATGTTATTGCTCGCCCTTCATACATTTCATCCCACTCCGATCGCATGTATAAAGTTGGTGCTACATTTTTTAGAACAAGATGTGTCATTATTCTTTTATTCCTAAGAGCAGTGCTGACTGGAGCGACCTTCCTCCTTCCATCTTTGCCATTTCTGACGTTGACAATTTCAAGATTACTGTATTTTCAGTCGCATTTTAAAACCTATTATTGTATAATTATGTACTGCTTTTTTGTACTTACCACTCCCTTCTGTAAAACCGTCGAAGCCAGGAATGTATTCGAAATAAATAAATAGATAAATAAATAGATAAATAACTATATAAGTAAATAAATAAATAAATAAATAGGTGCAGATAACACTATTTTGATATTACACCTAAGCCTTTCCTTTCAGTGGCCTTCTACGATTTACATGGCGAGAGCCGAGAATCATTTGCGGATGCCGAGCAGAACTTCCACTAGTGCCTTCCTTTCGTGCTGTCCCTCTATGATCAGGAAAAGCAGCAACAAAACAACATAACAAACAAACAGTCAAGGAAGCAATCAACTTGCGTACGGGTGAGTTGTAACTGGCGGCTTTTATTTTTATTATTGAAATCTCTGTAATAAAATAAGCCACTAGAACAGGTTCTTAATACGAACAAGTATAGAGAAACAGATATACCGAACAAAAACATACACTCTGGATGGTGCTCCCTTGCCGCATGCGCACTACACACTTGCAATAAAAGGGCACAGAAAAGTGACCGTAGACCAGTGAGCCTCTGGATGTCGGTCTCATAATCGACTTTGGTAAAGTTATAGTCCCCGAACCGGATGAACACATTTGGAGGGCCACCTGAGGTTTTACAAGTATGAAACGTGTCGTTGTATAATGTGATGTTGACGTTATTCCTCAGTGTAGCGTTGCAGGATTTCATATAGAGCGTCCACATGGCAGCCACGTTTGCCCTAAGCAGTAATGTTCTCATTATCTCAGCAGAAACAAATTTACTATACGAAGAATGCATGATGCTTCGCATTTACGCGCCTAAGGTATGACTTTCAACTCGGAATCAAAGAACTAGCTTTGCTTTAAAGCAATATCCTAAAGTCAGACGAGCTTCTTTCCTCGTTCTCGATAATGACCATTTTCTCCCTTAGAATTTTCCAAGTGTCAGCACTGATGTTTCTTATCTTGACATATACGAATTGTAGAGAAAGATATACCAGGAAGTGTATTTTTCCTGCTGGAAAAGTATTGTATTTACCTAATCAAGTAGCTTTTTCTTTTTTTTTGGTGTGGAAGCATGTCGTTGTTCTCTTCCAATTTCACTGCATCAGTTCACAAGGCGTTCACTTCAGTCAATACATTATTCTTACATTCCGAAGAGACTTTTTTATAGTTCAGGTTTTTCTTCTAGCGTTTTATCAATCAATCGAAGGAGCTATCGAAGTACGCCTTTCGAATTAATACCGAAAATGCACATGAAGCACTGCCGCGAGGAAGAATACCGAATCCTACGTATCCATATCCCACGCCGTTGCGAACAAATGCTTCTGCCGATTACCAGTCGTTGAAGCCGCGGAGGACGTTAAACGTCATAGGAACATCACACTTTTCACGCGTTCTATAAGCGCGAAAACAACTATCTGCCAAGCTTCAGCGAACGACGACGTGCTGGACATGGTGCGGATGTCCTCGTCCTCAAAAGCGCCTCTTTTGGTGGCAGTGTTGCCCGCGTCTAAACAGAATAAGTGGAGCGCTCTACGTTGCAGCGAAGCCTTTGTAACTTCTCGCTGAAAAAATAAAAGAGAAGGCACCGTGACACCGCAAACTGACGATTTAGACACATGCATGCCCCATCGTGCATTTCCCTGCATCTCTTTTGCTTGATTCAAAGGCACTCTCCGGAGAAGACAAGTAAATGCAGCGGACATTCCAAGACAGGCGCATCGCTCAATGTCTCGGCCTCGAATATACGGCCCTCACGAGCAGAAGGCGATACCTCGTGTTTATTTTTCTCCCCTCTTTCTTGGGCTCTGCGTAATCTCGAACAGCTTTCGTCGCGTCGTTCCAATCGCACCAAAGACTTCTGTGTTCGACCGGTGAGAACTGAGACGGTCTTATGTGCGGTACTCACTCACTCCCGAGGATGTACGGCATTCCTTTTCAGCATGTCACCCCGCTTACTTGAGTGCCATCTTGTCACCTTTTTCTTGCTTTTAGCTCAAAGGGAAGAAATGTGCCCCTTGAAGTCACAGAATGCCTTGTCGCCTGTCGCCCGGATTTTCTGCACTGTGACTTTGTGTCGTGCTACGACATTCACTACTTTCGTCGAGTCATTGTTTTTTATGCCACAAAGTTTTTTGCGTGTGGCTGTTATTCGCATTTCTACAGTTCATCTCGCACCAGGAGATAAAAACGGAGCTAGTTTCTATCATGTTATAAATCTCTGCGTGAGTTCCTTTAGTCGCGGAGATAAGACTGGGTGATCAAGGGCGCTGTAACCCTGACGTCGTGGATCGGTTTCTAAGCACAGGGCTGCTTCCTTTGGGGTCGGAGCCCAAAAGGTGCTTCAAAGACAAGGTTGGAAATGTCTTACTTCATTTCAAAAAAATAGTAAGAACAACCAGAATAGTTGCATGAGCACCAGCCTAATACTTATATTCTAGACACACTGCACTCAGGCATTAAAATATTTGTTTGTTTTCATGTATGTAGCCCTTCAATATTTTACTTCTTTACCATAGTACTTTGTTGATACTGCGCTTTCTGAGAACGTATAGCTTGTCCGAGCCCCGTTGAATCTGTAGCACTCTCCGTTCACGTCTCTATATGCCCTCTCTCTCCCTCCCTTCTTTCTCTTCCCCTTCTCCCTTCGCTCCGCACAGGATAGCCAACGGGACATTTAACTGATTAACACCTCAGCCTTCCGTATATGCTTCTCTCTCTCGAACATATAGACTATATGGCAATGGTCGAAGATGTAATCGAACCTTCTTCGTAGTCGTTTTACCCATTATCTTCATACCGAATGTTATATCCTTGTTCTCTGTACGTCCAATTGTGCATTGTTGCTTTAACTTGTCTCAACAGTGTGCGTCAGCTGTCTGAACCAACATAGATTTTATATGGTATCAACAAGGACGCATGCGTTTCCGTTGAAAAACAAAGAAAGAAAAAGAAAGCGAACCAGTGCAAATATTTTTTTCACAACGAAGACCTACAAACATTTTGTTTGTCCAAGGCTGGTCTGTCGACGTAATATTAATCCTCTGTTCTATTTCACTAGTAATGGACACGGGTGGCGTGCATCAACGCAGAATTGTTAGCTCTTTGCAGTCTCATAGACGTGTTCACAAACAATGCAAGTTTTTTCTGCAGCGTATGAGTTGCTTGCCGCTTGTAAAATGACTAAGATGCTCGCTATCAAGTTGTAGTTGTACTGCTGTTAATAAACAGCAGTACAACTATACAACTTCGACAGTACGGCTGTTCGGCTACTGAAGATCTCGGTGTCGGAAGTTCTCAGCTAGAACATAAAACGCACTTAACGAGAAAACAACATAAACGGAGAAAATTGTAAAGAATCAAGCTCTACGAGAAAAGAATATAATTGGAGAGAACTGTAAGCAATCAAAAATTTGCACCGTTGCTTAGAGTTCAAGAAGCAAACTCGGACGCTCCACAAACATACTGATGATTTGACATGAAGTTGCCAATCTACAAGTCGTGCGTAAAGCAGAGTGGTGAGACATTTCGCAATGAATAGAGTACCGCATAGTCATTTAAGCATGCTGAAAAACCGAGGCGTTAGGCGGTTGAAGTAAGTGAAATATTGCTCCCAGACCACCCCCTATGCTTTTTTCTCAGCGATTATATTCACCGTGGAATGTATTCGCCGTACTTGGATGTAATGCCCGATTGCGCCGGAATGGTACCTCCATAACGGCACAGTGTTCTTTTTCTTTTTGCAACACGAGTGTCTTGAACGCTCTGTATTCGTTTCCACTAAGGTTATTGCGACCGCAGAAAGGGAACTCCCACAGCATACGCCACACCTTACGTGACGTGAGAGGGCTGTCACATAGAGAAAATTCGCACCGACACTGCAGGGAACATCGGTGTTTTGTTGGTACGCGACTACCTGAGGGGCATTGAACAGAGATAACAGGCCGGGATAGTCTCGACATCTTGGTGCACTTGCCTCTTTTCTGAAAATGTGAAATCCTGTTAAATGACTCCTTTAGGCCTACAGAAGAAAATGTAGACAGAATATAGCTTTGTTACAAACTGGATGACACTAATGTAGATGTATGCAGGCATGGTCTGTCATAAAACAGCGGAATAAAGTGAATAAATAAGGTATATAAGATTCAGACACTCGTTTATGTACTGAGATCATCAATGCTAGAAAACCAACCTAAGATATATTTTTTTCCCAACTGCAAGGAAATATTTTGAGAATTCAGGGCTGTACATTAGCTGGAGAAATTCAGGCTTGCATTTATTCAGCGCTTCAGTTTTCCGCGGACCTCAGTAAAAAAATTCCACTGAAGTTATATTTAGCTGCCTTTGAACCGTACGATGAGAACGCTCCAAAAACGATGACACTTAAGAAGATTATTAGAAAAAAGGTCCATACCGCTGAAAAGAACATTATTTTGCTCACTACAACTGATTTAAAGTACTCCCCGATGGGCTAGGCTAAGGAGAGGGTAAGCATGAAGAAGGAAATGTTTATTGACGTTCTCGGCAGCGCTGAACACAGGATAAACTCAATCTTTTCGGTAACAACAAAAATGTAGCTGCTAACGAGTAAGGCCTGCCAGTCGTCGAACCCCTTTTATCGGGCCCGTAATGACCTCGCCGAATGGCTTCCAGCAATCGATGGCCGCTTTCCTTGCCCACTCAACAAACGGTGTCTTTCCTTCCTCTTCGCACTGCGAAGAGCTCGCGTGCTTATTTCTTTGAGCGTGTGCGCTTGTGGTTCAGCCACAATTGGCTTCCCATGGCCGGACATTGGCCGCTGCTCTTGGTCACTCAAAGTGACCACGTGTGTAAGGCGGCCTGTTCTTTCTTTATTGACGCCCCCCACAAAGAGGGATTACTGTTCCACCCTTGTGCTAAAGATAAAAAAAGAAAGGATATGCTGCGTTAAGCCTTTGTAACTGAGCTTGGCTGTAGCAGGCATGGCGACGGTATTATTGATAACACATTTATATGTGAACACAATAAGCCTTGACATACCCATAACGCTTTGCAGAAGTCCCCTATAAACATGCGTTTCCAACCAATGCTTCTTTTGTACGTAAAAAGAACACACGAAATAATATTCGTTTCGATAAAAAAATAGAATTATCAGACGTGTGCGAGTTTTCTGTCTCGCTGTTTCTCCAATGAGAAGAGAGTGTCACTGCGGACAGCTCTCAGTCTTTTCAAGGATAACTACATTGCAATGTATGTTCAGAGCCTGTGTTTCAATCGCTGTTGTGTCCTCCCAAACAAGACTGGGCCGTATCGAAGATACATGTATCTTAGATACCACGTATGTTAAGGTACCCTTTGGGGATATTGTATCTGTATCGTGATACATTCAACAAGGCGCGTATCAGTGTGCGTATTTTCAATACGTTGATTGAAGCATCATGCATCTTAATATACAAAAGACACCTGTGGCAAAATTAATAAAGTTACACAGAATCAATGAAGCTAGCAATTGATGGTAGGTAAAGTAGGAAGGTATTCTAAGGGACGACATATTTATGCCTACTTATTTTCCTATTAACAAACATTGTTGAGATATATGGGCGCGGTGTGACATGCGAAATATAATCAAGTAAATTTTCACTTCATATTTTTTTATCATAATCATATCATAATTCATATCATAATTTATCATAAGATGTCAGGTCATGCGCTCATACATACCCTTTTATTAGAAAAACTGGGCTTCTGTTCTGTGGTTTTTCGAAGTTGTGCGACTTCTAGTTATCAGAAGCTTCACCGAACACGTCGTCCTCCGGGATGGGGGAGGGAGAACCTCAGCGCCCTCCTGACAAGGCGAGTCTTACGGTGGTAGCCCAGCCCTTGAGAAACCGCGACATCACGGATTATAGGCTTCCAGACTCGTATGACAGTTCAACAGCTGCAGAGATGGACCCGGACAGTGTTTACACGCCAGTCCAATAGCGCCACTTGAAGCGCAAGCTTCGCAGGACGTCAGCAGGCAGTGATTCCACTCATAAAAGCAGATGTGGCGAACGGGTCTTCTCCATTGGCTGCACGCCAACTACAGCAGGAGCGAATATGAATTCGTTGAACAGGCAATTGCTGACCGAATATTTCAATCGAATAGCTTCAGGCTATGGGAGAAATCTCCACAGTAATGCTCGGAAAAACATTCTGATGGTGAACGTGAGTTCTCAAGCAGTATTGGAGGCTTTGAAAGCTATTCAAGCGGTTGGCAACATTCTAGTTCGCTTATTACTAGCGTGGGGAAAGGACACCTGCACTGATGTTGTATCAGATGTGGACACTGACATCAAGGATGAAGACCTGCGGTCTTTTCTATCATCGACAGTGCAAATCTTCGACATCTATCAATTAGGCCGCCCTCGGTGCATCAAGTTGGTCTTCGAGTCAGACTCTTTGCCAGCATTGATCAAAGTAGGGTATGTGAGGCACTCAGTGCGACTATGTGTGCCACGACCATTACAGTGTCAAAATTGTTTCAAACTGCGGCACGTGAGTCATGTGTGTAGGAATCCTGCACCGTGCCGAAGATGTGATGGTACGTATCAGATGGGATCCTGTGCGGCTGAAACCACGAAATGGGCAAATTGTTCCGGAGCTTATGAAGTGACATCCAAGGACTGCCTCAAAATGGCAGAGGAGAAACAAATTCTGAGAAAGTGGTCAGAAAAAAGTCCACGCACAAGGAGGCTGTCAATTTCTTCCCCAAGAAAGGCGCCACTTGCGGCAACGGCCAGGCGCTCCCAGAGTAAATCCTGTTTCAAAGACGCACTTACTTTGCGTCCGTGGCTGCAAAACATGCCACAAATACATACCGTGGGCGTCAGATATCTAACACTTGAACATATGTCAAAAGAATATGGCTCATCAATGAACGTATATAGAGACGGACCGGTCTCATCGTAAGCGCCTGGTGTGGCTTTCGTCATGCCTGCGTATAAAGTCATTCGATGGTTTCGTTTGCAAAACGAGACATCAACATCCATGGAGCTAGTGCCAATTAGAGAGGCAGCGCACTATGTTTTGCAACAGCCTCCTCAAGTATCGAGAGTCTTTAGTGACGCGAAATCAGCTTTGCAGATACATATAGTCATAAATAAAGAAAGCTTTTCAGAAAGGATGAAAGAAAGAAAGCTCGGCCCTTCAGACTGCCAAGATATACACCCTAGCGGAAGAAAACGGCCACCACATTACATTTCAGTGGGTTCCCTGTCACTGTGGTGTACACCGCAATGAACTCGCCGATGCCGAAGCAAAGAAGGCGCTTGATGAACCAGATGGAGTGCTTTCGATCCCTTTTTCAAGAGCGGACGCCAGCTGCCTTCTCTCAAGTGTCATCCGAGCAGAGACAGTAAAGCAATGGGACCATCTGAATAATCGCCACAGACGACTCCAAAGATTGAACCCCACCATGAAATTTACGCCACCACCCAAAATTCAACGCAGCTGTGCCAGTCTCCTGCTCAGACTTTGGCTGGGGCTGGTGTTTACGCCTTAGTTGGTGCACCTCTTGCGACGCACGATCGAGTCTCTAGAATGTGAGCTGCGGAATGTGAATCAGACTATAGGTCATGTGCTATGTGAGTGCTCTCAGTACGTGGAAGAGCGTTAAAAGTTGAACAATGTCCTTACGTGCCCTGGCAGCCCATCTCTCTCGGAGGACATTATTTTAGGCCCTTGTTGAGACGTTAAATCGAGTTTTCAGGCTGTCCAGGCCTTACTTGATTTGTTAGAAAGCACGAGCCTGGACTGTAGGCTTTAAGTTGTCCAAACAGCTTACTACATGTTTTTTTCATCTTTGCTCATCGTCGTCACCCATCATGCGCCTTTTCATTCCCTTTTTGTTTCCCTCTTCCCTTTCTCCTAACGCAGAGTAGTCGGCTAGAGAAATGTGAGTCCGTGAGAATAAGTATACACACCACAGGGTCGCCGCAAAAACAGAATTTCTTTGTGATTAACACGTATAAACGGAAACTGACAAGTGCTCTAGAAAATTCATAATGTGAAGTTCCGACTACAATCTTTGATTTCAAGTTTCATTCAGAGAGAAAGGAGAAAATGAGTTTTATCGTGCAATCCCTGGTTCATATACTTCGGCTCACGGGTGTACTTTAGGCCAACCTCTCTGCATTTCCTATTATTAAACGTTTCTCTCTCGGGCTTAGAACCAGTCTCAAAAGATACTTTCCGCACAAGCGTAAAGAAATTCAATGGTGCTCCAGCTAGTAGCTTTACATAGAGTATTGTGGACAGTGAAGACGCATATTGTATGAAGCAGCAATGCACTTCGCGAGATTTTTGGTAGTTTAAATACACTTCGAGCGCTGATCCAGTAACTGCTAAATACCGCAAAACTGCTAAGTAATGAAATTCGAAACGACAAAAGCAGGCACTAAACAAGACAGCAATGTTTTATTAGTGATCACGGCGGTCACCACGTAATCGCTGTTGCACATGTCCTTTCAGGCCGCCATGTTGCCTGAAGTGACCTCACCTTAGATAAAATATTCGGCAGACGATGAGCAACACGAGAAGAAGGTGACAGCAGTAGCCAACGTTTGCACAAGTGGACTTGTCTTCTTCAAGGCCCTCTAAGACCCTCGAAGAAGACAAGTCCACTTGTCGAAGCGTTGGCTTCTGCTTTCACCTTGTTCTCGTTTTGCTCATCGTTTGGAATTTTCATCTCCCGCCATCTCCGTGTTCCCCCCACCCCCTTAATATTCCATGGCCGCTGCGCGAAATTTGGCCAGCAATTCACTGTTAGGAAGGATATTGATACTACTTGTCTGAACAATATGGCTGCCATCAGAATTAAGGAGCAGCGCTTGAAGATGTACAAGAAAACGCGCAGCCTGCTTTTCCTCCAACGCCTGCGTATAACCCTATGACTGAAGTCGCTTCTACAATTCTTTACGTCGAATTCATTTAACTTTCTTCTATAATAAAGTCAAGGCATTTTTTCAAGACATGCTAACCTAACATGGTGAATAGTTTTGGTTCTACTTCAAGACCCTGCAGACCAACAGTCGTCATCGGCAAATTTTCTCCTATAAAACCGTGTTCAGAGACTAAGATAACCACATATGGTTTCCAACGACAGTGCCTCAGCCTTTTGTCTTATCATAAATATTCACACTAACTATTTTATTCTTTGCTGTTCAATGTACTTCCATGTTTGGTTTCCTCTCAGTCGCCTCTATTCCCTTTCCTCTGCCGCTATGAACTCTGTCCACGCGTTCATTAAAGTAAGATTTTTAATCGTAAGTTTCTCCAGCACAATTGCACATTTTCTGCAATGCGAGTCAGCGTTTTTTGAAAGTTACTAAATTTTTCCCCGTTTTTACAGTGCCCTTTGGTTAGAATGCCAAAGAGGAGTCAGTTATCAATTGTGAAAAACCACGGAGAGCTTCTGCACCATTTCGTAGCACATTTTTTTGCAGTTTGTTTCGAGAAGGTGGTTCTTGCAAATCATAGTAGTCTTGTTATCCCAAACAAAACGTTATTTGCTTCGTGTGATGGGCAAAAATTGAAATAAAAATCCCCGTTTGCAGGGACATTGGCAGCAGGTGCACTGGTAGAGCTTGAATTTTAACATTCACTCAATTTTAACATTCACCTAATTTCAATATTAACCTTCAATGCTTAATTATGGCCTGATGTAGAGAAAGGCGCCACAAAGAAGAGACACGCAGCACTCGTCACAGGAGCTACTAACAGTGATATGGACACACACACGAAATATTTTGCATGTTTAGAAAAATTTTATTTCAACAAGAGACGATACGAACACTGAGTCACCATCACGGCACAATTCTACCAGGACGATAACATACACTTTCCTGGCCGCGGATAGTGGCTTGGTGGTGTTTTTATGTTGCCGAATAGCTTGTAAGCAGGACAACACTACCATATTTGCTGCCCTCACAGGTGTACACGCTTGTGGCCTTGTTTTCTACGGCATTAGTGAGTGATAAAACAAATGATACCTAAATATCCTCACTGCTAGAAATATATGCCATCAAAAACACGGTTTATTAATAAATAAAAGTTTTCTAATCGTTCTATGCCTCCTTTCTTAACCATTAGGGCCCAATCGCGCATAATCTTCCACATTCCACGAGAACTACGTTTTTGAGATGGCCTCCGCATGTTCGTGATGGTTTCTACACTATGGCACATACCCACAGCGGGGCATTGACCGAGAAGCGGGTATGGTATGGTATGGTAAAACTTTATTTAGGCACTACAGATCGTGAGTCATCACGAAGCGGGCCGCTCCCATGTCAGAACCCGAAGGCCAAGCCTCTCGGCCACATTGTGGGCCTGCTGGAAAGCCCAGAATTGGTCAGCCAGAAGAAGGCTGCGGCGAACCACCTCTCATCTCACCGAGCCGTTATCGATGATAGAGCGTGGCCGGGCAGAGCCTCAGAGCATGTGTTCTGACGTGGCTATTTCTCCACAATCGCGGCAAGTTTCATTGGTGTAGCTATCCAGTTAGATTGTATTTAAGAGTGACTGATTGGGGATAGGTATTTGTTTGCAGTCGACCGAGCGTTCGTGCTTGAGCTCTATTGAGCCGCGGATGAGGCACAAAGTAGGTTCTACGGCTGAGATGGTAGTATTTTGTAATCTCCTTGTAGGTGAAAAGCGTGTCCCTATTCTCTGTGGAGAATAGGGACACGCTTGTCCCGGAAAGCATGTCCATATTATCCGATTGGTAGGGGGTAGTGCGGTGGGCAAGTTGGTGCACAGCTGCACAAGCCAACTCGGTGAGGTAAGGAGGAGAACCGTCGATATGACCCTGATTTGTGGGAAACCAATAAATGACGTGGCGCGTGTTTTCCTTGCCCCCAAGAAGTCTGAAGACTTGTTTCGAAACTGTGATTCTTTCAAATGCTCTAACTGCATACCTTGAATCGCTAGAGATAACATCCCGTGAGCTACCCAGCAGGGCTAGTGCAGTAGTCATTTGTTCAGCAATTTCCGAGCTCCTTGTCCGAACCGAGGCAGCATTGGTGATTCCTTGCCAACCATTGACAGTGACGATAGTGAACGCTCGACGTCCTTTACAAGAGGCGGCATCCACAAAGCTGACCTGTCACTGATCACTGCGAATTTGCCTAAGGAGTTTGGCCGCCCTTCCCTACTTCTGCCATGATTATGACCTGGATGCATGTTCCTAGGTATGAGCATGACCATAACGTTCTCACAAAACGACGGAAGAGCATCACCTAACTCATCTACTACTCTATCGGGGTGATGTCCGAGTTCCTACAAGATTGATCTCCCAGACTTAGTTGTAGTGAGGCGAGTTAGCTGTGCGCGCTTCTGGGCTGCTGCAATCTCTTCCAGAGTATTGTAAATGCCAACCTGCATTAAGCGCTCTGTGCATGTGTATACGGGTAACCCGAGAACGCGCTTAGTAATCTTCTTAAGCTGCACATTCAATTTATTCCACTCTGCCTGTTTCAATTGATGCGTGGCTACCATGTATCTAAAGTGGCACAGAACAAAATCATGCATTAGTTGGATGAGGTTATCCTCTTTGAGTCCACAATGCCGATTTGATAGCCTCCGAACTAAACGAATGGTACATTCAGGTTTAGCAATTAGCTTGCCTGTAGTCTTGCCATTTGTACCCGCTGGCTCAACGATCATGCCTGAGACCTTGATCGAATCGACCCTGGATATGCGCCAACAAGTTTTATTATATAGGTTCAGGTATCTGTCTTCTAACGATGTCGAGCCCTTGGCTCTTGGACCACGTTTCTAGGGATTACACAGTACGAGTTCGGACTTTAAAGGGGAGCATCTGAGACCAATGGGTACGAAATAAGTTTCGACAGTGCTTATTGCCTGCTTTAATGCTACCTCAACCTTACCGTCATTACCTCCTGTGCACGTTATAGTGATATCATCAGCATACGTGGCGTGTTTGATGTCTTCACTCCTAAAAAGCTTTCTGCTCCGGCCGACGACGGCTATATTCAATAAAGAGGGAGAAATGACTACCCCCTGTGGCGTGCCCCTCTAGCCAAATTCCAGCAGTTGTGATTCGAGATCGGCCGCCGAGAGGGTAGCCTTCCTATCCACAAGGAACGATCTGACGTAGTTGTAAAACCTCTCACTCAGATTGAGCCAAGATATCGAGGCTAGGATGTGCGAATGTAGAAAGTCCCATAAATGTCCTGAGTGTCACTAGAGTCGTTGTCTATGATTTGATGCTTAATCAGTTTCAAAGTGCTGAAATATGCTGAAATATTCTGAAATGCTGAAATATTCACTTCCCCACATACTAAACAAGCTCAATTTTTCATTAGAGCGATTACGCCTTCTTTCGCGACACGATATGTCCAATCTTTTTTACTGTCATGATGTACTTCTTGATGTGTTTTCTTGGTGCAAAAAATGCGGCATGAGATGCTGCATTTCTACGATTTTTTTTTCTTCTCGAGGAGTACAAATTTTTATGCGTTTTTAATTTTTGTATAGTTATATTTCCTTATTGTACCAATTTCACTATGTATTTATGGGCATATTTACTTGTTTCCATGACTACGAATGCTGTCACTTTTCTGCCTTGTACTGCTGGGATGTGGGGCCAGTGAAGCTGCGTTTATGTCGCAGCTTTTTTCCCGCATTCCACACCATACATTGTATCTTTGCTCCATGTATGAATATGTACACATTGAATCACTGTGGTGAAATAAACTCCAACTCCAACTCGAACAGTAGCCTGTGTGGAAAAGCCTGCTCTGAAGCCTATCACACTATGAGGGTAAATGTAAAAGAACCGGGATAGTCGATTGAAGGCCGCATGCTCCGCTACCTTACCCACACAGGATGTAAGAGAGATGGGCCTCAAGTTGTCAACGCTACGTGTTTTGCCATGTTTGGAGATGAGAACTGCTAGAGCAGTCTTCCAAGGCATTGGTACTTTTCTATTCTCCAAGTTTCATTAATTTACACTGTGTGGTACGTGATTTATTTATCATCTAGATTTCGGAACGTCTTGTTAGAGATGCCATCCGGCCTCGGTGGGGATCTACCATTGAGTCCAGGTGGAGTCCTACGAATATCCTCAACGCCAAACTCCGCATCCAGGTAGGAATGAGTCTAGCACTGGTAATCAGGAAGCACGGGAGACCGCCATGATCCGACTGGGAGATATTTGGCCGCAAGCGTGCAGATTAACTCATCCTCGGAGGTCATTTGAGCGGCGGCATGTATGGTTCTACCAATGACAAGCCTGTGATTACACTTAGTATCAGTCTGGTACTTAAGCAGATACTTAAGCAGGTACTTAAGTCAGTTACATGTTCTAGCGTTACGCATATCGTCGTCTAAGGAATTGCAAACCTCGTCCCACTGCTGTTTAGAGAGGGTTATACAATGCTCCTCAATATGTTGGTAATCTCAGATATCTTTTTTCCTAGCTTGGGATTTATTCACTGACTCTTCCATCTGTTGAGAATGGCCGCTAACAGATGGGCTAACCTGCCGTCCATTTTCTCAACAGGAAGGTCGGTGCAAAAATTAGAGATTGCACGCTGAATGTCCTATTGGACTCGACCCATCAATTGCTCTATAGTAGGCCGAGAATCTGAGGGACGCCTCTCCTCCCGAAGCTTGTGTAATTTATCCCAGTCCGTGTACGAGACTTCACGCTGTTCTTTACCCACGATAGGAAGCTGGGCTTCGCAGATATAATGCTCACTATCAAGGTTCTCAGCTAAGTTATTCCTTTTCGTTTCAGTTAGGGTCAGTTATCAGCATCAGGTCCACATTCATCACATTCTGCCAGAGGTGCTTACTCTTACTAGTATCATATTTATAACACGAGACATGAAGTGGGGCGTTAAAGTCCCCTGCGACCATAGGAGGCCTAGAGCCTACCACGTCTATAAACCGCTGCCTGCTATCGTTACGACTACGGTAAATGTTAATAACATACGTGCTGTCGCGATTTACACGACCAGTTATGATCTCTACCATACTCGATATTAGTACCTGCCATTTTGAGATGTGTTGCATGACAGAGTTCGTTGCTCACAACAGTGTGTGCCTCCTCACCCCCCCCCCCCCGACAGCACGAAAGCGGATGGTACATTTAAAATAACCAGAAATGAAGAAGTACAAGGCAATATAATTGTTGACACAATGCGTAGCACTGGTGCACGAGAGGACGTGCAAGCACGTTGATTTGGTTTACGTCATAGACGCAGGAATGAAATGAGCAAACTTAAAGCATTTGCCTAACCGCTTCACGAAAGCTTCGCTTCAAGCAAATTAGACAGTGTGCGTTCGATATGTCCATATTCTTTATTCATCACAGGTGTGAGTTCCCAAATCAGGAGTCATCATTGCTCTAAAAGAAAATATCTCTGCTATGGAGTCTCATACTTCCCAACGGTTGCCAGTACACCTTTTACCAAATACCGGCACGAATGATTGATGTCATCGACAATTTATGTTAGCATGCTTAGTCTTCGCGTTCTCAGCTGCAAAATAAAAGGAAACGAATAGTTGAGAGTTTGAGGTAGGATACCTCTTCTGCAGAATAGGGTGCTATTACCGACAGGCTCAACGCTATTTCCCGTATGCTACGTATGGTAATAAATACCCAACAGTAAAACAACAGCACAAAATATGGAGCCGACAGAATGAGTTCAAAGGCTTGGTCTCGCAGGAGTCCTGAGAGAAGGCTTAAGCAAAAGTGGAAATTATTACTCTAGGTAGTCATGAGAAACGCAGCGTAGTTAATTTGGCAATTGTGGAAGCAGCGGGCCGTATTTATTCCTGTTATCCTGTAGTTCCACAAGTAGAGCTTTTAGAGGGCGCTGCAAAACGCCCGCTTGTGCTGATTAGTTGTCTTAGCTCAAATAACATCTGGTGATTATAACAATCAGAAATTTAGTTTATAAACCGTGTGATCTCGATAGACCAACAAAACGAGTAAGAACAATAATAGGCGCTGGCCGGGCGAAGGGGTAGAGGGTAGGACTGGTCCGTCAGTGCGTTAGTAAAGCAATTAGTAACAGATGTAGTTATTAAATGGAAGACTGCAAAAAGTATCACTTTTCAAAAAGAAGATAGATTGCCTTTAAAAAACAAGTATCACCTGCACGGCTTTTCCCTATTATTATTATTATTATTATTATTATTATTATTATTAGTAGTAGTAGTAGTAGTAGTAGTAGTAGTAGTAGTAGTAGTAGCAGTAGTAGTAGTAGTAGAAGTAGTAGTAGTAGTAGTAGTAGTAGTAGTAGTAGTAGTAGTAGTAGTAGTAGTATATGTGCGTAGTAGAGTTTTGCATCATAGGTGATGTCGGCTACTCATTCTCGCTTTGTCAAAGATAGTAGATTCTCTTGATCGAAACCTCAAGGAGCCACGGAAAGAAGTTCCTTTTACCAGGAGCTCTATTTACCGAGAGAGTGAGATCAAGGGTGCACAAGATGCTCTTCTGAAAGGGTGCATTACTTTATTGCTACCAGCAGGCAATACATGGAGCATATATCATTAGAAAGCTTATTGTTACAAAGCTTCTTACCAGACGCAGCCGCTCCCCAGAACTTGCAGCACAATACATTATTAGAAAAATAATTCCCATATGCACCTGCACATGGTCACTGACTAGACCAAGAAAATACTGTGAATTAAAGGCAGAGTAAACAAGGGAAAATCGTGGTACAAATAACTATTACCTCCACTTTGAGTTTTAAAAACATTTACTCAACTTTGTTTGTTTCAGCAGTCAATGTTCTTATGTTCTTAACTTTGCTACCATAGAAAAAGGTTTCTAGGTGCTCAAAGGCATTACGCTGGTACCGGCACTGAATATCACAGTTCAAGAAAATAAGTTATCTTGCTTGCACGTAGCAGTGGTACAGCTTTTCCAACTAAGACATCTAGAAAACTTCACAATTTGGAGCACATATCGACATTTGCTGTCGTTGCCGCACTGACGTCGTCCTCAGTGAAACAAAAATTTAACGAGTCCAATTAAAAAAGTCGCTTTTCAAAAACAGGCTTCAAATAAAATTTTGGGGATCCGAATTTGACTTTTGATATGTAGAGCTAGCTGAATGTATAAATTAATGGCCGTATATTGCTTTTCATAGTTAAGGACACGGTGCTTCAAGAAGAAAGGAGAGGGTTTTTGCAGTGCTCACTATATAGACAAAAAATAATGAAGAGGGTGACGATGATGACGATGTTTTTGGAGTTTTCTTGATTGTGACGTTAGTGCTGATTTGCCTGATGACAGATGTCCCCGCAACAAGATATGCACACCTTCTCATAACTCACAAGCTCGTTATGATAGCCGGGGCTCAAGAACTGGGCTACACTGCTTCACTGCCTTCCACGCCTTTACCAAATATAAAAACTCCATGTGTACCAAACATATGCCTATTCTAATGTTTTTTTTTTCTTCAAAAAGCCGTGTTAACTCGAGTGTAAGAAATAAAGGCTAGGCGGCGATAAAAGGAGCGAAATCTGAGAGCACCCACCCTACCTCCAGGCTTCTGGCACGCAATAGGAAATACGACAAGAAGACAAGGCCAAAAAATACTTATAATGCTTTTGGGAACCGGGTAACACAGTGGAGACCTCAGGTGCTCAAGAAATTCGCGTTGCAGTCTCACACTGAACGTGCCGACTGTGGGGAAGCGGTGGTAGAAAACATGCGAAGTGTGGTTCAGGAGCCAAAGTGAAGCCTCTATCTCGCTTAAAAAAGGAAATATCAGATAATGATAGGATTGCAAGGCCAACAAACACGCCTATGGAATGCACTTGTGCCATATTTTCCCATTAAGCACTTCATTGCGAAAATCAGGACTGAAAGTGGACATGCAGCGACATTTGGTTGTTTGACACATTTTTTCCAGAAAAACTGCACAATGAATTGTTAAAATGTAATATTTACTGTAAACTACGGCTCTGTACAATTCGAGCAGTTCAATTACGATGAAGAAACCAACGACAATGTTGCAGTAAGAAAAATCGTGGATTTGGTCCATTTTTGTTATAATCTGGGACTCGGAGAGCATTCTTTATTACACAAGTTGCCAATAAACACTACTACATCTTCACTACAGCTTTATAAGTTCAGCAGGTGAAGTTTTGCAGCTATACAGCCCAAAATAAATGTACATTAGTTTTCTCGCATACCTGTTGAAAAAAATTCACGTGACAACAATTCTTTCGTTCAGCAAGACCATACAGGGCAGCGAGTCGGAGCAAGGTAGTAAATATCCATGATTTCTTATGTGAAAATGTGAGATGGTCAAGCCTGTAGCATTAGGTGCACGTGGAATGACCCTAAGACGAGCTTTACCTTGGAGAATGTTTTACTGCGAACTAAGACACTCCTATATACACATTAAAAAAAAGGTACATTTAGAAGTGCATCGTGCTCCGAAACAATTATCGTCACTTCTCTTACCTTTAGTATTATTTGAAAGGAATTGAATTTTTAATAATGGGCCCAAAACAATGTATAAATTATAAAATTGCGCACATGTAAAAAGACAAAAAAATGTAAATTAGATATATCTTAGACGAGCAGTTCTATACTATATTTAAAAGCAGAGCTATCATATATTAACCCATTAGCGTCCACTGCACTAGAACTAGTACACTTGGTTGCTCGTCCCTACCTCTTCAAGGAACCATTACCCATTAGCCCTTTAGCGTCCACTGCACTAGAACTAGTACACTTGGTTGCTCATCCCTACCTTTTCAAGGAGGAAGTGATCGTAGCGAGCAGCTCCAGCTTCGAGCTCTCTGCATTTTCTATCTTATTTTCTGTGATCTCTGCAATCATTGACAAAAAAACTGGGCGATGTCGTCCTCTGCTATGGGGACCCAAACTCCGCCAAGCAATTGGGTCCTGAACGGACAGTTCGTTATGCCGGTGACGTGAGTGACCGCTTCGACCTCAGCATGGTCCCGATAGGGTCATCTGATGGCTCCTCTCCTGCTGATATGGGCTTGGACAGCGATTTTACTGTGGTGTCAAGCCGACCTCTGAAGATAAAGATACGAAGAACATCACCGATCAGTCGCCAGGCGACGAAAAAGGCAAGTGACAAGCAGTCATACACTATTGCATGCGTACCAACAACGACAACAGACAACCTCAACTCACTGAACAGGCAGAGCCTGTCGGAATATTCTGTACGAACTGCCCATGGTCAAGCCGAAGAAATACGTATAAAGGCTCGAAAGAACATCCTCTCGGTGGAAGTCAATACACGGATAATACTGGCAAAACGTCACTCAGTTGGGAAGCATCCCTGTTTGCGCATTTCTCACATACGCCTAAGAAGCGACGACAGGCGTCATCTACGACGTGGACATTGATATTACAGACACTGACCTGGCGAAACTGCTATCATCGTCGGCTCCTGTGCTCCGATTTCACCGTTTTGGACGATCCAGATGTGTGAAATTAGTGTTCCAGTCGGAAACTTTGCCAACACACGTCAAGGTTGGATATGTGAGGCATCCGGTACGTCATTACGTGCCGAGACTTTTACAATGTCACAAGTGTATCAAACTTGCTCATGTCAGTGCAGTTTGCAAGGGTGCAGTAACATGCAAACGATGTGGTGGACCTCACGGAGACAGCAATTGCAACGCTGCTGCGAAGTGTCCAAGTTGTTCTGGTGCTCACGACGCAACGTCAAAAGAGTGCCCAAAGCACGGGAAGGAAATGGGTATTGTGAGTAGAGATCATTCCACGCACAGGGAAGCGGCAAGTGCTATCCACCACCGCAGACGCTGTTCACGATGCTGACATCAATAGGACCGCAGCCCTCCTCGCGTAGGAAGAACGACAGCTCAAGTGCAGCATTCACCCCCTCCTCGTTTCAGGAATGAAGAAGCACGTGCCTCAAAGCCTTTGTATGCTGCGAAAGTACAGTGCGACTCATCATCGGCCCCAAACACATCGGGGACTCTGTGGCTCTCGTTACTATCAAGGCCTGTGGAAACGCCCTTATTCACTGTTCCTACACCGACTAATGTAAATTAAAAGATGGACGACATTGACGTCACGAGTATGTTGAAAAATTAGATAGGCGCCATGCGCAGGATTCTTTCCGGCCTAAATACCCCGACTGCCAAGGCTACCGTGCAGCTACTTGAAGTGGTGGAACCACTTCTAGTGGTTCTTCACTAAGCAAGTATGGCGATGATGTTTCAAGAACGGATGCGTCAATCACTTGCTATGCAAGTGATTGACGCCTCGAGGTCTACGTAGTCGTTTGGCGGATTTCCGACAGCGGGTATTTAAGTACCAATTTTCAGTTATTGTTATTGGTGAACGTAATACGTATTCTTCTTCTCGTATTTCTGGATATGTCCAGATGTGGTCTCGTAACGACCAAACCTCGAGCAAAGTGTTAGTTTGTATACGTCACGATCTGGTGTATTTCAGACATGACGTCCCATCGCATACTACTAATGATTACGTATGCCTTACCATAAAACACAGACATCGCACGGGTACAGTGATTGGAGGATACATCCATTCAAGAGCGAGGATCGATTGTTCGCAACTGATGTCTCTGGTACAAGCATCGCGAGGCCCTCATATTGTGATTGGTGACTTTAACGCGCACCATCCCCTGTAGGGTAGCAGGTCAATGAATTTTCCTGGTAAATATTTCGCCGACTTCATGTGTAGTCAGGGACTAAATGTGCTCAATGAGGGGTTTCCTACATTTATTCACGGCACGTCCTACAGCAGTTGTCTTGACCTAACGTTTGTATCAAGGAGCCTTGTGTCTTCAGCATGCTAGTCGACAGATTTAGCGACTCACGGTGGTGACCACCTCCTCTGAGACCACCTCTGAGACCTCTGTCGACACCACCTGTCAGAGTATGACATCTCCATCCAAAACAGAGGACATCATTGCCTCTACCCTGGGGGGCAAAACCATAAAAGTCAGCATACCGAGGCACAGATCATCGGTCGACATACAATATGAGGCCCTTCGTGCAATCCTTAGCCGCGTGGAACGGCTATACAGAAGGACAAAGTCACCGTTAAATCTTTCGAACAGACGCCGAGCTCAAGGACGTGTTCTTCGAAATGTGGAGAAGCTTGGCAGACAGCGTTGGAGGGCATACTGTGGATCCCTAGATCCAAGGCAGCCTCTATCTAAGATTTGGCGGGTCATACGAAGTCTCCAGGCAACTCCACAACAAAGACACCCATTTTGTGCGGTGGCTCTACATCAACGCCGGATCGAATTGGAGGTAGCAGAGGACTACTGTAAACTCATTGTGGACGCATCTAATGCAGTGACTTCATCCCTTGTCACCATCGCGCCCCCGTTACCTGATGAGCGACATGAAGTACCGATTACGATGCAAGAGTTTGACGCTGCGATTTCGGTTTCTCGACGCTCATCGGCACCAGAACCCGGCACTCACCCTGTTGCACATTTTCGCAGAGTACGGAGATACTGTACATGTGTATGCCGATGGCTCTGTCACACCATACGCCTCCACTGCAGCCTTCGTCATTCCACATATGATCATCGCTCGGCGGTTTAAACTAAACCATAGCTCAACATCAACTGCCGCAGATCTTGTTGCTGTACGGGAGCCACTTCAATTTCTCTCTGAGGAGCCTCCTCACACATGGACGATATTCTGTGATTGCAAGCCAGCTCTTCAAACGAGTGACTGTGTCGTCAGACGGGGCCCATATTATTCTATGGCTATAGAAATTACAGAGCGTCTCGACCACGCAACTAGATATGGTCACACTGTCACCTTTCAGTGGATACCCTCACACTGTGACCTCATCGCGAACGAACAGGCAGACGCTGAAGCGAGAACTGCTTTAGATAATGCTTGTGAAGTACGCATTCCGTTCTCACGAACCGACACAAACGCGCTACTTCGTCGCGTCAACCGCAACTCTACGTTGGAAAACTGGACCCAACCAGATCGACGACACAAGCGATTACACAAATGGGACCAAGAAATGAAATTTCGTATGCCTCACAAGTTCAAAAGAAGCCACACAAGCATGGTGCACCGAATTCGCCTTGGTGTCGCATTCACCAACCGTTATAGACATATGATAGGTGCCAGTGATACTCAGCCCTTTCATCCCTTTCAGCCCTTTCCCTCCCCGTCCCTTTTCCTCAGTGTAGAGTGGCAGGCCAGTGCAAGTTATAGCTCAGGCCAACCTCTCTGCCTTTCTGTAAATAAATTTCTCTCTCTCTCTCTCCCTACCTCTTCAACAGCTGAATATTTCATTTTGGCTATTTTCGTTTCTTGTACAGAGAACACGCGCATACACCCTAACACAAGGTAGAATCTAGTGTTTGATATATATCTAAAAATTTCTCGCCAATTCCAGCAAAACAGCGCGCTCGGGACGAATTCTGGTGAGTAAGAGCATTTCATTTATTTCTGGTAGCTTGCTTCATATGTACGCTTTGTGCTTTTTACGGTGTGTATTACATGTGTTAAGCGTGTTAGAGAAAAACTGTCGAATCGACGGCGATCACACATTGCAAGTTTGGTGTACTTCATATGGTAGACTGGGCGTCAGCAGTTACAAATCGGCGCTTTTATTTCTCATTTGTGTTCCAGCATGTATACATAAAGATGAGCAAAACGAGAACAAGGTTTCGACAAGTCAACAAACGAGCCAACGTTTCGACAAGTGGACTTGTCTTTTTCAAGGCGACAGATGTCTTGAATTTTCATCTCCCACCTTCCCCGTGTTTTCCCGGCATGTATACAAAGTTTTTCCTCTGAAGGAAGCGAATTTGTCGCTTGCACAATGCACTGTATGCAACTGAGCGTGCAGAAAACATAGAAGACGACATTGATATCCTGATTGTGCTACCAGAACCAGCTGAACATACGGATGAGGAGAAAGGGGACGATGAGAACACCGAAGCTTTTTCGCCGTGGGCGATGCCTGCTGTTAGCGTAGGTTAGCAAAGCCTGCAAGAGTATTCCGCCAAAATGGTGTTATTTCAGTAGCATTAGGGAGCAGAGCACAGCCATACTCGCGATATCGGTTCCACCGTTGCCGTACTTGCTGGCTGCCACCGTATGTGTGTCCAGGTGCCCACGACGAATGGTCACAGTCGCTGCGATGCCGGTTTGTAACACCCGAGCATCATGGAGATATGAGAAGTGCACGGCCACTTTATACCTCAAAAGAGGGTGCTTCAAAAGAATTTCATACAGGGAGCTAGAAAATTTCATACAAATGCCTCGGCTAATAAAGCCTCATGCGCTCAGTGTGCTAGACGTAGTACGTCATTGTAACTTGAGAACCAATATATATTTCGCGAACTTTTTTGAAAATGTTATATTTGTGCTGTGCTTTTGTCATTCTCGAACGCTGATGAAAACCGCATGCGGAGCTTATCATGGTTCATCATGCGGTAAAATGTCAGCACTGTCACAACAAATTTTATCAACACTAAACAAATCATCCTCCCAGAAATTGCCTTTCTGGAACATAAAAACAAATAGAGTGCAGCAAAAGCGAATATTCCATATACCGAGGAGCCCACTTATGCCAAAAATAACAAGTTACAAACTTCACGTCACAATTCAATGTTTTCATAAACTACCCGTCAAGAACTTGCACGTAACTGTAACAATAGAAAAGGCCAACGCACCTAGGAAATGTGCATTAACAAATCTGCGTTTTACATTTTCTATTTTGTCCTCAGGAACAACATAAGTGTTATGCCACACTATTGAACAATATTTAAGTGTACTATCAACGAAATACTCAACCAATCTGATAAAACAATCATGGTCACTGAAACCAGAAATCATTCAGGATACAGAACCAAGAACGTACGAAGTACTTATGATATGGTTAATATGTGCCCCCAATTTTAGATAATTATCGCTATGAACACCTCGATCATGTTTGACATACATTTTGTTCAAGAGTGTGCAATCCAAAATCTATACAAAAGCAGCTGCGAATGAAGAAGCCCACCAGTACACGCAAAATTGCAACGTGACTTGCCGCACGAGGTACTTTGCGAATATTCGCCGGGTTATTTCGCGCTCAGAAAAGCACTTTTATGTATTGAGCAACAGAAAGCTGTATCGGGAGTTTTTAACGTTACTCTACGATTTCCTCGTATGCAAAAAATCACTTGAGTATCTCCAAGCGACGGAAATCGACATTGCCATGGTCCTGTTCAGCTACTTGGCATTTGCATGTTTTTTTATTCTTGGTGCATGGTAGCTGAGAAACACGGTATATATATATATATATATATATATATATATATATATATATATATATATATATATATATATATATATATATAATGAGAACCCAAAAAAATCACACAAACGAAAGCATAGGGGACATCACTTGTACTAACTTATTGAGTAAACGCAATTATAAATTAATGGCAATGACAGTCGATGAAACAACAGCTTGCCGCAGTTGGGAAACGATCCCACGACTTAGCACTACGCGTGCGACCCTCATATATATATATATATATATATATATATATATATATATATATATATATATATATATATATATATATATATGTATATATGTAATCTGAAGACAAAGGATCCGAGTGTTCACTGCACGGTTTCCCTTAATATACCTTTAATTTCTATGATGGTGCACTGTTCATCACTCAAATAGTCAGATAGCAACATTACCGTGCTTGTGATATGCAATGACATTCGAAATGGTGCAGATGGCGTTATTGTACAATATCTATTTCTGCAGTATCCCCGTTTTTTTTTTCTCAGCAATAATGTGTTAGCGCAAAGCCTCTTCGCATTGTCTCACTTCCGCTTCGTGTCTGCCGACAATTTCTGATATGGCGTGCAAGAGAATGACTTCGAAAAGTTCCGACAAGCTATTCGATTTTGCTCCCTTCAAGCCCCCTCGCACTCACGGGAGTGCCATCGTTCTAGATCGTGTCCCGCAATCGACGCATGATGAATCATAATTGCGAAGATAATTACGATGTCAATACTTTTCTCTTGCAAAAGTGATCTGTATTTAATACTAGCCATACCATCTCGAAGGTCGTTCACCCACACACCGTACTGCTTTATATGCGATAGCTTGTAAAGCTGCAGTGCGATGGGATTAAAAATAGCGCACATAACTTTCAAGTCAATGTGCCTGAGGCTCAATAAAGCTTCGACTGGGGCTAGTTGATATGGCATCTATAATAATAAACGATTGAAAATTAGCCCACGTGTGTGCCTGTCTTTCTTTCGTCCTTCGTATAAACAGTATAGCGCAGCAAGCAGAACGGTGCCTGAGGCAACACCCGCTTCTTTCTTAAACGTAAAGTTAATAGATCGAATGATTCGGTATAGTGTGCATGTGGGCCTAATGTCCTAGCACCGGTAAAGATGTCATTCTGCGTGGCCTGTTGGATAAATCTGCTACGTAATTGACCACCGACGCCATTTATGTTACATGATTTGTCTGCTGGTTTTGACTAGGCCTTGAAGACACGAGGCAATTAATTGGACACCGTATATATCTGTCATATGCTACCTTAGTAAAGTCACGCCAACGTTTTATTCTTTGGCTCTAAGAGTTTATTAACGTTTTCTACAGATAATAGTTCAGGCCGTCCCATGTTTTAGGGTCAACAACGTGCTTAAACCAGGCAGAAAACGCACTTTAGCATTGCGAAGGTCTCGCGATTCTTCAATTTTCGGCTTCATAGGTAGCAGGTAAATTTAGCTTTATTTTTAGTGTTGGATGCCAGACGGAGCAGCTTGCCGTTGTCCAATTCTGGTGCCTGATTTGCTTCAAATTGTGAACCTTGCAATCGTCGTTATGCGGCGTGAGTGGGCGCTGGTGGTGCCATTGCAGTTGCGACTCGTCGCAGTAAGCGCCCATAAAGCAGCAGAAAACCAGACAAGAGAATATAACTGCGTCTTAAGAAGCATGAAATTGCGTATTCATGCCCTGCGATGTATTCAGTACATGCAGATGTGCGCACTTAACCGTTCTGGCTCCTACGATGCTGCACGCAACTGTCGCGCATTAGTTCAACTTCGTCAGTACGTGCACGTGCAAACTGAGCACACCGGGTCGTCACCGGGTCGTCATGACGGTGGGCGAAGTGGAAATGTCGCTTCGATTCCGAAGTCACCGCGTTAGGCCATGGCTACCCGGGACGGGAAAGTCGAGGATGGCAATATCGCTCGGTCCGTTTGCTGAGGACTCGAGATATCCCGTATGCTCCGGCGCAAGTGTTGACTCTCATTCCGGCCCCTAACGTCGCATTTCCCCGAAGCCAATCAGTTGGGCAACTACAATGCTTGCCATTTCGCCGGCAGCAGTCCTCACGGTGTCGCCAAAAAGCGAGCACCACTCACATATTCCGTCTGCCACCACGGTTATAAGGGGCCTCGTTGCACGAAGGTTGGGGAGGAGTATACCTCCCTTCTTTGCTGACACCGCAGCGAGAAAAGAAGCGCCCGAGGCAGGAGCGTGCCTTCGGTGAGGAGAAAAGCAAATAAGAGAGCGAGGAATTGGGACGCCTGCGCACGAGACGTGTCGGCAGTTTCTCGAGTACTACGGCACAGGCGCGTCTCTGCAAGGCCCTTCACAGCACTCGCTCAGTCTCGTTTTGCGTGTGCGGGACTCGAAGCTGTCGCTTGGTTCAGAAGGAAAGAGAGTGCCAAGGATGGTGCGACTTATACTCGGCACTGAAAACCTATGACATACTTGAAGTGGGCGGCTCGTTCAGCATGAGGGGAATGACAGCAATAAGTGGGCTTCTTTGCGTGCCACTTCAGATTCTGTCACGTGAGATGCCACCCGAGAGAGTAAGGTGATTACACAACGTGGTGCGAGTTGAGCTGCTTGTGGAACACGCTTTCCACGCAATGTCGCTTTTCACTCGATACTAAGACCGTCACATTTCCACAGAGTGTTTACTCCAGTGACTCTACGAACTTGTCGCGCCTAACGCCAAAAAAAAAAAGAAAGAAACATATTCCTTTCTAATTTGGCGATCACTTGATTCACAAATATAACTTTCCCGTAGTAATGACTGAGAAATTAGTTTCCACAGTATGTTATGCTGTAATATAACCACGTCTAAAATGTTGTCCGTGTCTTACAGCTTCGTAAAGAGTGTGTTAGTGCGTATGCAAATATGATGTCTTCCCCAAAGCGTATATTGCCAGTGATAATGCTGCGCATAACCCTCTAGTCGCAGAAAAAGTGTTGTATTATCTTTCCCTGCCAGAGCAAGTAACTTCAGTAAAGTACTGAAGGGGAGGTCGCAGTATTTCCTTTTTAACAAGCAATATTACTTCAAGAGAAGACAATAACGTTTATGTATCAGTGAAAGAATTACTTTATTTTATTGTTACATATCTACTAAAACCACTCCTACACCTCTCAATAAAAAGCCGATAGTCTCGTTTGCTAATGTCGTCCATCGAGTACCACTACATAAAAAAAATATGTTTAGCCTTTCGTGCGCAACATGGCTGTAAAGATTAGCAGAAGCAGTTCTTGGGGTACTCGGTAACCGTAGCATTAGCATGAGGCCCCCAAGAAAGGTCACGGAACGAATGCCACAAATCATCAGACAGTCAGCCGTTCGTCACGAGTCCCCTTTGTTGTCTACGTGACGCTGCTACTACGGTTATTGCTTTAAGTATAGTCACCTACTGGAATCATGGTTGAAAGGATATACAAAATAGACTCAAATAGATTTGAAGGTATATACACTTTTCAAATTTCAAGTAACTTTTCTTTCAAGCCAGATGAAGCCTTGTTGTTGTGTTCTTTACGTCGGTAAATATTTAACATATTAGCCGTGCAAAGATGGACGTCAACGGGGGCGTAGATGCACAAAAGTACAATGAACCCGCCCAATAATTTAATGCCTGACCTGATAGCGGTTCGCAGTCGAGCTTTCTCAAAAACTCACTGAGGCACTTATAAAAGAAAACAGAAGACGTCCATTGGAGGGCTGTAAAAGGATCAGCTCAAGGTGACGCGAAAAGATGAAAGCAGTGAAAGAAGCTTTAAATGATAAAAAAAACGAGAAACAAAGTTTACAGTGAGATGCGCAGAAAGCAGCAGCGTACGTTGAAGATGCAGCTACTGCGTTGCGCATCACGTCTTCCCATCGACCTAGGGCTCCGCCATCAAAGAAAACTCAATGTAGTAAGGCGAACAAAAATTGACTCCACAGAAAATTGTATTTCGCGGTAGCGAGCGCTCATATGTCTCTGAATCTCTCTCGCCCACGTTCTCGCTGCCAGTAATCTCGTTTCCAAGCACCCTGCGTTCAGGACACAGTGTTGTGGATATAAAGAAAGCAGCCATACGAATAGCACGTCTCAACCTATTGGGGTTGTTGATACATGGCCCCTCCGGTCACTGGAGACCCGTAGAAAAAAATACACATTAAAAGCAGCGCCATACTGGTACATTTGGCTTGCTTTCAAGGATGGACCTATTACAACTTGTGCTATTGTCAAAGTTTTTATTACGTGAACACGAATTGAGCACTGACGGTTTCAATTTAGCAGTGGCAGCATAGGCCTTAATGAAATTCACCATGTTGTTGCCCGCCATATGTTTAATTTAGTAGCTGCACATTAAATGCGCCGAAAAAATGAAGTTTGATAATTTGTAATTTATATGAAATCCCGGAACTGTGCGAAGACGCAATGAAGAAAAAGGGGAAGAAGAAGAACTTTATTGAAGAATAAAACGCTCAATGGGTGGAGCCCCTAGATAAGGGCCCCACTGGCTTCCGCACGCCGTCTTGCTTGTCGGATGATGGCCCTTTGGACCTCTTCCTGTGAGCTGGACAGCACCGCCTCCCATTAAGTATGATCCGTAATTTCTGTGTTTGTCTTTTGTGGATATGCTGTGCATGCCCATGAGATGTGGTCTATGGTTGGCGGCTCCGTACCATGGGCATGTGTCCGTATATGTTTCGGGATGAATTTTATGGAGAATGTGCAGGTTGTTATATGTATAGGTTTGCAGTTTTCTCCATATAACCTGTTCTTCCTTAGAAAAAACGGGAATGCGGGAGATGGAAATTCAAGACGATGAGCAAAACCTGAACAAGGTGAATGCAGGAGCCAACGTTTCGACTGGCCTTCTTCAAGGCTTGAAGACTTGCCTTGAAGAAGACAAGTCCACTTGTCGAAACGTTGGCTCCTGCATTCACCTTGTTCACGTTGTGTTCTTCGTTACTGAGATTCTTATCTGGGGGTGGTAGCTTCATTCTATTTCCTCTGTGACAGTTTAAAATTGCAGAGCAGTTCTGGTCAATCGGGATCGCGTCGTCAGAAGCGTCCTCTGAGCACCCGTGGGGTGTAGCATGCGCACGAGCTACTCTCTCAGCCTATTCGTTTCCCCTGATTCCCTCATGACAGGGTACCCATAGAAGGTGAAATCTGGCTCGGGGTTTTATATCTTGTATAATTCTATAGTCTGCGGTGCATACTCGTCCCCTGAGGTAGCTTCTGCATGCCACTTGAGAGTCTGATAGAATGGTTATTTGCTGTCGGTTTGGTTCCGTCGCTTTGATAGCAAGGGCTATTGCGATTTCTTCTGCTTCCACGATAGTGGTGTTATGAGTGGAGGCGCTAATGATTTCTCTGAGTCAGTGACAGCAGCTACCGTTCTTTTCTGCCTGCCTGGGTATCTTGCCGCGTCCACGAAGCGCGAGTTCGGTTTGTCGCCGTGCGTTTTTTCAATGTATACAGCTCTGGCTTCTCTTCTGCCTGCATGTAGAGTTGGGTCCATATTTCTGGGTATTGGCGCCACTATGACGCAGTTTCTGATTATTGTGGGGATAGGCTTAGTTTGGTTGTGTTTTTAAGCTAGGTAGCTCGTGATACCCGAGTCTGCCAAGGAGTTTCCTACCCGTGGTCGTTTGTGCAAGTCTGTTTCTTTGAGTTATCAGTTGAGCTTCTGCCAGTTCCTCGAATGTATTATGAATCCCTAGAGACATGATTTTTTCGGTTGGGGCGCACTGCGGAATTAGTAGGGCGATCTTGTAGGCTTTCCTTAAGCACGAATTGATCGCATCCCTCTCTGTTTTCGTTAGCTGCTAATACGGCAAGCTGTAAGGACAGGTCAAGGACGGGGATGAAGGAATCAGACACCCTTCGCCTAATCAGAAGCCTGGTGGTTAGCCGCTTCATTTACAGATGAAAGGAAACAATGCGTTTTTGCTCGTCATATTATGTCCACGTCATTGCTCTGGTCGAGCACTGACGATACCTACCTTGTGCTTTCTGTACAGGCAAATTGCTGGGTGCAACCTATACAGCGCGTTTACCATACTAGTGTCTACTCAAGACTGGTAGAAGAAACAACGTTTCAGGCTTGAGATTTCGCTTTTTGGACCACTGTTAATCATTTCAATTTTCCACTTCTGGTGAACACTTGTCTCGTGCGGGCCCATTGCCTTCAAATGTAAAACGTACAAATGAAGTGCGATGTTCTTGTAATAGCTTTTTTGACAAAATTTATTTCCAAAACTTCAAGCAAATGCTTATATTTGTAGGCGTCAAAGCTGAGCAGGTATTTATGGAGTACTGTAAGTCATAGGTACAGCGACTAAAGTTCACAAAATATACAAATACATACATACCATCGGCTCGAATGCTTCCCTCACCCCTCTAAAGTGCGCTTCTTATCTTTCTCCCAAAGGGTTATCGTTAAGAAGGTAGCTCGAACCAACATAACTAAAATAGATTCCATCCTTCTCCTCATCATAATCAATAAAATGATTGTCGACCCTGTTCTTCCCCCCACACTCCACACCGAAGTGAACGAGAGAGTGAGAGTAATGAAAAGCTGAATATGTTAGCCTGACTGACGGTCACACTGCAGTCCAAACGTTGGGTGAGAAATAATATAGTACACGCCGTGACTCTCGAAACACGCACAGACACGGTAGAGCTATTCGCAAGTTATAATTAGGACCTGCAAGTCTCAAGAATATCTTAAGTGCCTTCGGTACACTAAACGCACGGGGGGCGCTCCTACACATTCGCTTTGTCCCTCGAACGTCTTGCAACGTGTTCTGCTTTGAGTGGATTTGCTGTTTGTCCGACAGACCACACACAAATCGCTTGTATTCGCCTCACTTTTCTGTCCCACGTCCACTGGTGCTCTCTTTCAGCACACGAAGGCCGCGCTACACTCGCACCGCGCAACTTCATTCGCGCTCGGGGGCATTCAAGTGCCGAAGCAGGTGTTTTGCCACAGGAGCTATACCGTCGCCTTCTCTACGGTGTGAAGAACAATTTTCGTATATTATCACTGCAGCCGAGGGGTACTTGTTTATTACCACTTGTTATTCACAAAACAAGGCAATGTTTCATGCAAGCGCTGTGTTTAAATTAGTGCGCTGCGACAAGGCATATTTCTGTTTTGCGGACTTCAATTATTGCAGCAAGTCATCGCGCATGATTTGCGAATATGAGCTGCAGGAGTGTGACTAACGGACCGCATCATTTCTGTTCAAGCGGCGCATAGTACTGTCTGTCTGCGCGAATATGCATTTAAGTAGAACGGCGGGTCGTAAGGAATATTTAACTGCAAAATGAGGATGGCAGCTGAACTGCTACGCCCTCCTCGGTCCGCTATGGCAAATTCCTCTTAGGCAATTTATGCGGAGATTTGCAAGGGTATACGTTTACGGGGCACAGTTGTAGTGCCATTCAGCCACAATATTGTGTACCTGTCCAACGTTTACGGCACCCCTCTGAGAAGCTAAGCCTGATTGCCTTCTATGACTTCATTACTTCAATCATTGAGCTTCAAAAAGACACATGTTATATCCTGATTACCAAACAAAAAAATATAAAAAAACCTTCCATGGCTACTAGAGGGATTCTGCATTCAAAAGGTAGAAAGACAAGATTTCGCACCTACCCTTTATCACGAAACGAAATCAAAAACTGATGCCGTTATGGACTAGTCGCCGTCGCAAGCATGAAGCATTTATTGTATGCATGAACTACTGGCTGCCGAGAACGTGATAGTCGCTGAGGCGCGTTATTGAACTTTGCCATTTTGTTTTCATCAGCACCAAAATCCTTATTTTGAAATATCTAAGCAACCACGGCGGGTGATAAAATTTCAGCCCTTCTACAGTGATAATGCCGTAATACTGTGAGCAGGATAAGAAAATATCAGGGCTAACAACTTTTCCGTTTTCATTATGCCATGGCTGAGAAGTAAAACATCAATGCGTTCATGTTACGCTGTGGTGGCAACTCCCTCCCCCTTTTATTATTTGTGCGTGTGCGTGTGCGTGTGCGTGCGTGCGTGCGTGTGCGTGCGTGCGTGCGTGCGTGTGTGTGTATGTGTGTGTGTGTGTGTGTGTGTGCGTGCGTGCGTGCGTGCGTGTGTGTGTGTGTGTGTGTGTGCGTGTGCGTGTGTGTGTGTGTGTGTGTGTGTTCGCGTGTGCGTGTGTGGGTGGGGGGGTACACGTGACGCTTTGTCGGTGAGTTACATTACGAGAACAATTATGTACTGGGGGAATTACAGAATGGGTTCAGACCACGCAGAAGCGTAAAGATTAATAAGTTTCCACTAACTCTGTGCGTAGAGGTGTCAGTAGCTCAGAATATACCTTTATGGACAGCATTTCTAGATGTTAAGGGAGCCTACGACAAGGTAGACAAGGAATAATTATGGGATATTCTTAAGCACAAAGGCTTAGATGACGATTTCATGGAGATACTGGGGTATGTACACATCGAAACACATCGAAAACCAAGTGCAAGTTGTATGGGTAGGTCGAAAATGCAATAAGTGGTAGAATTGCATCTAGGACTGAAGAAAGGATGTCCTCTGTCTCCGTTGTTGCTTACGCTCTATGTTAGGGGTATAGAAAGATGACTGGCAAAAATTGAATTAGGGTTTTATTTATCCTACATGTGCATTGGACGAATGGTGAAAAGAGCACCCCCGGACTGATGCATGCGGATGACGTCGTGCTATTAGTGGACAATGCAAGATATTTACAGAGGCTTGCAAATATGTGTGCCAACGCAGCGGAAAATCCAGGCCTTAAGCTTAGCACCATGAAATTCCGAATTATGATTTTTAATGAAGAGACGAGTAATTACGTGGTGTCAATTCAACAGCAAGTCATACCCATAGGCGAACAATAACATTACCTAGCCGTATACTTAACCAAAGGAAAAACTTACCCAAAGACTCACAAAAATAATTTTGAAATAAAGGTGAACTGGAATGCAGCGATAATGAAACATAGAGCACTTTGGGGCCACGATAAATATGAGGTGTTGCTTGGAACCTGGAAAGGAGTAATGGGGCAAACGCTAACGTTCGCAACTGCCATTCTCTGCTTCAAATCGAATATCTTGTCGGGGTCGGAAGTTAACCAAAGATCAGTAGGTCGTTTGGCTTTGTGAGTTCACGGTAAAATTACAAATGAGGCAGTACAGGGTAACATGGGTTGACACTCTTTTGAAGTCACAGAAGCGCGGCTGCAAAATTAGTTTTGAAGAAAGACTTAGAAACATGGATCGAAATAAATGCGCGGCTAAAGTGCCCAATTATTTGTATACCTAGAAATGTGGACACAGAATGGAGCAAGACGTCAAAAAAGTTGGCGACCAAGCACAGGGTAAATGAAAGTGAATGAGGCCCAACATATCAACGCCAACGGTGGCAGGCGTGCGGCAAGATCACGAAGAAAATTTCGCGGTGCTTGTTCCAGGCAAGGGAACCGTAACAGGGCTTCGGCGGTGGTGCAGGCGAGAAGACAAGTTTGCCTTAGGGTCAACGAGAAACAAAGAAGAAAAATGAGCAGCGCATTTTGTTACTCTTCGCATGGCTGCAGGCGCTGCTTCCTGGTTCATTCCCAGCGGGGGCTTCCATGCGACCATCTCTCCTCTTTGAGCTGAGCCGCGATAAAGGGCAGCGAGTTAGGCGCCCGACAGTTTTGCTGGAAGCGGAGGGGAGAAAAAGCGTCACCCAGGATGAGGACGAGATCACTGAACCGCGGAATGCAAATGAGCTCTCCTCAACCACCTTTTCCGTAGAGTACCACGCCTGAATGGGCATGACCAGACTAAGGCACACACATGGCAACGGCTGAGCGTTCCGAGAGCTGTTCTTTCCATGAAAATAGTGTCGATTTCATGGTATACGTCTATGTGTGCGTTGGTAATTGCATCGTGCTGCTTTAAATTAGATAAGAAAGCTTTGGCGCGTAATGGAAAGCTCGGCAAGTCGGTTGAGAAAGTTTATCTTGTGAGACTTCAGGTTAGGAGGGCCTAGACACCTGCGGCCGTGGACCTGCAACTGACAACCCTGGAACGGGCCCTAAGTGCCCGGCACCAGTGTCCACCGCGGATAATCGTCACCTTTTGCGGCTGTGGTACCCAGAATATTAAGGAAAATATGCCCAGGGAGGGCCAACCTACATCCGCATGTTTGAGATGGCGTAACCTGTTGTATGAAGGACAACATGCTGCAGTAGCTGCACCACAAGGAGCTGTATGCATTTATTCTTTTTTTTTAGTTGGCACGCCTTGCGGGAATTCCTCAGAATTAAGAAAAGAGAGAATAAACAAAAGGAAACAAAGGGAAGAGGACGCAAGAAAAATAAGCACGAATACCTTCTGCCCTCTCTTGTTCCACACGGGCTGCTGTGGAGAAACTGAGGTAGATAATATTTTGGGTGCTCCATGTCTTTGTGTTATATTGACAGAATAATAATTATAAAATAATGAGAGTAACACTTAATAAAGAAGACATGTTCGCGCTTCTATTGCTCACTTTTTTGTCTTCCGCACTGTTTCTCTTGTTACTCTAAAACGTTGCTCGCAACGAAGATTACAGCGAAGGAAGCGACGATTGCATGCTTGTCTGCGTCCTTTCAAGACAACCTGATAATTTCCGTAATCAAACCTGATAATAATGGAACTGTGTAGCGGGTGTTGTGCGCAACTTGAAACAAACTTTAATAAGAAACTGGTAAAGCTTAGGCAAATAAGACCAGCGTTATATTGTTCCTAGTCACCTTCATTTAAACAGGCTGTTTTTTGAAGTGTGATTAGTTAACTAATAAGTTGAGATAAGTTATGCGATATGGCAAATATTTGTTTTAGGGAATAGGTCGTATTTGAAAAGTTGTAGAGCGTGATCAGACACAACAAATGAAGTCGTTTCCGTGATGTTATCCTTGAGGTGGCCTTTTTTTGACATCTGACAAATGTCCGCGAAGTGTGAAAAAAATAAAATACTGAACTGCCCTCTTAGTGGCCGGGGTGGCAGCGCTCTCAATTGTGTTTTCGACGAAGAAAGCGCATGCCCATCAGAATACTAAAAATAAAAGCCGACGAGCGTGTTTCCATCAACGTTAATCCCCTGCTTATCTCTTACCATGTAGGGCCGTGTAGAGAGAGAGAAAGAGAGAAAGAGAGAGATAAATCACGAGGGAAACGTAAGGACGTTAGGGTAGGACGTGCCCGGTTAACTGCCCTACACTTGGGTATGATGGCCAACCATCACCAACAAGCATCTGTCCTTAACATAGGTTCAATGAAAATTACTCTTCGCTTCGGTAGGCATGACAGCACGGCGACGCCGCTTATTGCGAACTGTGCAATTCACCGGAAATAACGGTACTCCAGCTACACGTGGCCTTTTCTCCTGGAGCAGGCGCCGAGGCTTGTTACACCATTTCCCGTACGCGGCGCAAGGTGCCCTTTGGCCGACCCAACCACGTCTAGTGAATATTTGGAAGAAGTGAACGACAGATGTGTGGTGCTTCGTGAAATACGTGGGCCAGATGATCCAGCGGTGGCTTGCCCTCACTCCCCAGAGTCAGTGCCTGGCGTGCAGTGTGTCTCCGTTGAATCCCCCACCATCACACCTGGCGACCGGACCCGCACGTTTCTAACCACCCATCCAGCGCGAAACACCATTGGAGCAATCAGTGTGGGGCCACGTCCACAGGAGAGGCTGCCAGAAGGCGTCCCGGCTTGTAATGGCAGAAGAAAGCAAAAGTTGGTAGAGCTTGAGGAGCAGTTAAATAGATAACAAATAGGGGCATATGCGGTTATAGAAACTCACATTAGAGATTCGGAAGAGCTGCCGGTGACTGAGAATTATGTTAGGGAAGGGTGCAACAAAATTAAATCAGAAAGGTAGCGAGAGGCAATGGGAATGCTCATCCATCAGGGAGCCAAATGGAAAAGAGTAAATTCATAATGTCAAGAGCATCTTTTGTTATCATTCGTGTACAGGAAATAATTGCACACAGAAGAATCAAGAGGTAGTGGAATGCCTAAGTGCCGATATTAAGGATTTCGGGAATGATACCAAAATTACATGAATGCCCACGTACAGGACCGAGATGGCTATACCGACCACAACGAGACCACAATACTAGATATTTGCGGGCAACGTAGCCTCGTTATTGTGAATACAGGGCTAAGTGTGAAGGACAGATCACGTGGGAAGTGGGAAACCGGCACTCGACCATTGATTACTATCTGATCACAGAAGGAATTCATGATAAGTTCAGAGAAATGGTCATTGACAAGGAAGGTTATGGCAGCATAGGGAGTGACCCTAAACGCATCATTTGGAAAATGGGATATGCAGTTGGGAAAGAGAGCAAGGAGTGCATAATGGCCAGTCCGAATTTGAACACTGAACAAATAACAAATATAGTCCTTAGAGTCGAGGAAGAACTTGGCACATGGCCAAATAAAGAGTGGAAACATAGTGAGCTTCTAAGTGTAATAACGACAGAAATACGAAAAGAGAAGCAACATGTTCATTGGAAAGGAAAAAAGAAGCTGAAAAGTTGGTGGAGCAGGGAGATACGAGAAGCGATCGCCGAACAACAGAGAGGATGCCGAGAGCACAGGCAGGCAAAACAAGCTTAGTTGCCACAGGATGAAATAGCCAGAAAATCGGAAATACACCGGGAGAAAAAGTCTTTGGTTCAAATACTGGTTCAAGCAAAGATAAAAGGTGAAAGTGAAGTTTGGTTGTCAGAAATATGTGAGAGAAAGCAGGACGCACTCAGAATATTTTGGAACCATATAACATTATTATGCAGGAAGTCAACGACAATATAACATATCGTAGACGAAGATGGAAACAAACTGTATAGGAACACGGCATTAAATTACTTCAGAGATATGTATATACTGCAATCACATAAGGGTGATTTTGGTCGGGTGGCACAACTAAGTCATATATCAATGGCAAGCATATTGCAAAAAAAATTGACTCATGCTAACTAAAAACAAGGAAATCATCATCATCATCATCATCATCATCATCATCAGCCTGGTTACGCCCACTGCAGGGCAAAGGCCTCTCCCATACTTCTCCAACAACCCCGGTCATGTATTAACTGTGGCCATGCCGTCCCTGCAAACTTCCTAATCTCATCCGCCCACCTAACGTTCTGCCGCCCCCTGCTACGCTTCCCTTCCCTTGGGATTTAGTCCGTAACCCTTAACAGCCATCGGTTATCTTCCCTCCTCATTACATGTCCTGCCCATGCCCATTTCTTTTTCTTGATTTCAACTAAGATGTCATTAACTCGCGTTTGTTCCCTCACCCAATCTGCTCTTTTCTTATCCCTTAACGTTACACCTGTCATTCTTCTTTCCATAGCTCGTTGCGTCGTCCTCAATTTGAGTAGAACCCTTACAAGGAACTCACAATGGGTAAATATCAATCTGCAACACTGTGGTACGCACACGCGCGTTTTGCTGTGCATTGTGCTGGGACAGTTCGTTTGTGTTCGTATGTTTAACTAATGACCTTTCGTTTCAATCGCGATTAGCATCTAAGAAGTACTTATTCGCCTAACAAAACTGCCCTGCAATTAAAACGGCTAAGTTTGGTGTGCGCACTTTTTCTCCTGTCTTTCTTGTTTCTGTTCGTCTATATTTAAAGTGGTCGTTTACTCTTACCGGTGTACTACTTCCAGAAGAATAGCTACATTAAAAAAAATTGTGCCATTAACCATTCAAGAAGATTGTACGATTCTGCGACAGCTTTGTTACGTTACCTGCTGCATATCTCCATGTCATCCATGAATCCCGAAACCTTATGGGCACAACAACAGACACACCAAGTGGCAATCTCGCTACCAACTACAATGCCGAATGATACCGGGACATAGTATATGTTGTTGTAATCCGTGTACCTCCATTGAAATTTCTTATCAACCTGGACTATCTCTAATATCCTGGCTGCAATTTCGTTGCAATGGCCAGCTGTCTATCAAAACGGTGCTTGAGTCTTTCGGACTTGGGTACGTCACAATGAGCAGCGGCATTTTTATTTTATTTTATAGCCAAATAACTGGATAGTAAGTAGATTTGATAAGCACAAGCGCATAAGTCAGAGCAATAAATAATACAACAATAAAAGAGATGAACATTATTTCTAAGTACACAAAGATGAAAATATTCTCACCATTCTACTATTACATAGGAAGTGGAAGCTAATATTGGGAACATAGTGAAAATAGATTATTCCTAATTTAAGTTGCAATCTGAAGACACCTCTAGGTCTTTTATAGCATTTAACTGCGTAAACACTACCTCAAGATGAATTTTCATACTTGTCATGTTGAGGTGTATGTTTGAGCAAGCCGCGAACTTTGAACTGTTTAAACGAGAATACAGGCTCAAACGTTCTCGCTGTGTTCTCGAAGCAATCAGCCTATGTGCACAGACTACTGCTATAGGATTGATTTTTCATCCGAATAAAGTTTCTTGTAAGAGCATGAAAAAAAAGCGTTGTGAGGTCTTATTAAAAATACCAAGACATTGCCGTGCAATTTAAGCGTTCTTGATTATCGATTTTTCTTACAGCATTATTCGGGCGAGTGAAGCGGCTTAGTTTAAGCTTGCAGGCAAATGAGCACTCTCGACGTGTTTACGCTTGAAAAATTTTGAGTTCTTCTGACAGAGTTTCCTCTCTGTCAGCCGTAAAAATAATTCATATTGCCCGTACGTTGCTTGTTCCGTATAAATGAATGCGTCGAAAAATGTTAAGGAAATGTACTTGTTTTACTTGCGCATTCAAAGCGCCAGGAACTGAGCATAATCCATACAGCTTTGTTTTTGTTTCAAGCCGTATTTGATGGTGCAATGATCGGCGAAAGGAACAACTTTAATATCTTTAGAAATCTGTTATCCGGTGTTGCACCTAATGTTGCATGATATTTTGATTGCTCGTGGTCATATGAGTTAGTCAGTCGGTGCTCCGAGCAATTGGATCTCAACAGGCTCAATAGATTAGCACCGACGAAGTGGAAAAGAAAACAGAAGTGAAAAAACAAAACAAATGATTTCAGGGGTGAATGGAATGTGTCTGTAAGAATAATAAAGAAAGCAAGTGGCAGCAGTTGCACCCTATTTTACATTGCTAGGTTCTAATAAAATAAAAACAAAACACTTTTTATTCTCTCTTTACAACGCTGCATTTCCTCAGCTGGTGTGAATTTGCGTCATGAGAAGAGAATTTGCGGGCAACGGAACTCCTCGACACGGGGTTAATTCGAATGATGGTGGCAAAGCATTTTCGGGGAAAAAAGAAGTACAATGAGAAGAAGGAAGGCTCTGCCTCCACTCTTATATAAGCCATCGATCGGATGCGCTCAACGAGGCATAGTCCCGTTGATAAAGCCATGCGCTAGTCTCGCTCCCTTCCATGCCCACAACTTGTTTATCTTCAGAGCGCCGCTCTTATGGGCGCCCGCATTGAGCGTCGCCGTCCCTCGGCGCAACCGAGCGAACGCGCTCCTGCCCCTGCTCGCGCGTTGGTCATCGTCTTCTTCCACAGGGTGGCTTCGATGCCGCTCATCATGTCAGCGTTCCCGTACTGCCCCGGCATCTGCGCAGGCGTCGACTGCACTGAACCACCGGGAGTGGTTGCGGCGACTTCGGTCTCCAATTCTTTGCCTTAATATATCGCGAAATGAAAACAAGTATACAGCTGCGCTCTCAAATCTTGCGTTAGGAAGTATTGTAATCATCGGACATTTTTAACCGATCTACTCCGTTTCTTGCACTTATGAGAATTGGTGATGCTTTAATTAAGTAGTCTTGAGAATATATATCGAGCTTTTCTTTCTAGGTTGCGAAAATTCAGTTTCATTTTATTTCCATTTGCAAATAATTCTTTGCCGACACGTGTTGTCTGTCAAGAGCGCGGCTGTTCCGTCCATGAATAATAAAGAAATGCTACGAATGAATTAAGTAAACAAATCAAGACGCCATAACTCCACAATAGGACTACTCAAAGAAAATAAAAAAGAATACATTCAAATGGAGCGGCGCCATCGATATGAGAACAGTCCAGCGCCTCTGGTAGCGGCATGTGTCCCCATAACGCTGCTGCGCTAGAAAAGTATTCTATGATGAAAACGTGAACTTAAAAGCATGTGACACTGACACGGAACGAAAAGGAAAGAAGAAATTTGAGGTGCAATAACTGAAGCTACGGAGTCGCATAAGATAAAAAGAGGCAAAAGAGAAACATGGAAAAATTATAGATGATGCAAAAATGACGTAAGGGATTGGAATATGCAATGGTGCGTTAGAAATTCAATGAGCTTAGGGGGGGGGGGAAACGTGAAAGACGGGAAGCGTGTTCAAATTTAAGAAGTTGATGATGATGCGACGTCAGCGTTCCGGCTGTTGTCTGTTGTCATGTCGTATGGTGCTATCTGATGGTGGAGGGATCTATGCACCTCAGCTGGTCAAAATTGTGTTTATAAAACGCGATTCAAGGCTGCCGACGACAGAATCGTATGTATGAGGGCGTTTCTAATATGCATTGTTTATGGTGCCCTCTTTGTTGCTAAATTTATAACACTGCGTGAAGAACCATTGTTCAGTTGCATGATATGCGACTATGTCGTATCGACTGCACGCAAGCCTGACATCAACTGAATCCTTGTGCGGTCGTATGTATATAACATTGATTGAGTATGTTATTTGACCTAATTCAATGCTGTTGATGAATGACATCAAAATGTCAGTCAGACTATGTTTAGACAATAGCACGTGTACCAATATGAATATTTGAGGAATTAAAGCAGGTGGTGCGCTTCTTTTTTCATATCATTTTTTGTACGTCGAGATGTTAGTGCCTGTAGGCAGCATCCGCAACTCATCGTCCCTTAATTGACAAATTGCATGGAATGATGTAATAGCTTTAAAACAGTTTAGGAGAAATGAAGAAAATATATGGTGGCAAGAGTCGTCAAGATCTCATACACAACATAAATCAGAAGAAAAAAACACGGCGAGATCACAATTGAAACCTATCTTGTACCCTCTTGGCTAATAAATAAATTTGGACACACTAGGTGTCTTTTTTTCTTGGTCAGAAACTCATCCTGTATATTGTGTGCCATAAGATAAGGTAAGTGTATCTTGCCTTGTCCACAGCATGGAATTATGCTTTCAAGCAAGAACCTTTCGTAATCATGGTGAAAAGAAGCCACAATCACCGAAAATGTTGGCATGCCGGAAGCAGGAGGCTGCTTAGCTTAAACACTTTGGAAGAATGTGCGTCCGCGTTCACCATTTCCGAGAAAAGTGTGAAGACATTCTAATAAATTATTGGGAGTGCTGGGAGCACGTACATGAAAGCAGTTTTACTAATTATTTATCCGACCTTAGTGTATTCGTACAGGGCATGGCGTGTCACCCTCAGTACCTAGGACATGTACTGTATTAGCAAATGGAAATCAACAAATGAACACTTACTTCCTATGTTATTATTATTTATTATATTTAATTTAATGTATTTCATTACTGTTTCTTGCTGTGATAGTTGTACTTCTCACATTATTCTCTCCTCTAGGTGACTGCTCTGCAACAACGTTTGCGTTCTGCAGGTGCAGTACCTGTACATGTCTGCCCTCGTACTCGTTACTTTTCCTCCCACTAGTGAACGGCGGAAGCAACACCCGGATTTCTTCTGCTGCCATGTCTTGGCAATGCGAGTGATAGCGGGTCTCGATGCTGGCAAGTGAAGAAAGTAAAAACATAAGGGCTGTCACTCACAATATTTTCTCACGCGAACGTTGCTACAGCTAAGAGCTCTAATATAGGGGCGAAGTGGGCTTCTTCCACAATTCAGTGTGAGCTGCCCTAGGAGTTTGTTTGAGTGAGTTGTTACTGCATACTGAACATAAGTCAGCACGAAACAGGAAATGCGCATTAAATTCAGTTGCAAGTACAGCGCGTGTGTCTTCTTCCTTTCTTTTTCGCGCTGACGTGCACTCAATATGCCCGAGCAGCCCGGGAAAATAGTTTAGCCGTCCAGAAAGGGGGTGGCAAGCAAGATGGCATGCTGAACGGGCTGCTGCGACCCAGAGGGTCGAGGGGCACTAAAGAGGATAACAAACAAGTAAGACCGACTGCTCTTGGTTTATGTTGTCAGCTGATAACAGGAAGAGAAGGAAAACAGCACTTCACTTTTAATGAGGTAAACGCTATTCAGAAATGCCATCGTGTTGTTGGCCTATTTGTCATATTAAAACACTTGTAAGTAGGTTAGCTTTTGTTACGCAAAACAAACCAACAGTTGTAGCGCAGTAAAGACGTGATAAAGCTTCATCGCTAGGAAATTGTTTTCTGCCTACTCTCAGATGATGATGCTCAATAATAGTAATAAAAAAATCCGCTTCTATTCCACCCTGTGAAACTGGATGTAGAGCGAAACTGTTGCTGTCAGACAAGTATGACCTACGTTAGATGAAATTAGACAAGTACCACCACCACAAACGACGTACGTCACGCGCGCATGGACGTGTGCGGAAGTGGACCATGTATGCTAATTCCTCTATGGGCCCTCCGCCAAGCGCTAGTGGCTTATCGAACCAATTAAACTTGTCAAAGTAAATTGCGATCGAAAATTCGTAAAGTACGACTTACACACAAGCTGCAGACATGATACCTTCGCACAGTAATTCTAACATGCGAAAAAAAGAAAAACATTTAGATTACGCGGAAACTCAAAGGCAAAGTTCTTTTGCAGCTGTCGTTTGAGGTATGTCTGAGTGACTGCGGCTGCTAGGTGGAGGTAGGTGGGGTTTTTGGACAGTGTTTGCCATAATGTCGATTACCGTGGCAGCATACGCTGTGCGAGAGGGGCAAAGGGGAGAGCGCCTAGGCATCAAGGAGAGATGCATTGTGTGCACCCGTACGTCACTCGCGCAGTGCAGCATAGGTCTTCATTCATCTAGGCTCTCCACCAAGCGCAAGTGCCTTATTGGACTAATAGAATTTCTGAAATTGCGTCAGAAAATAAGTCAAGTACGACTTACACACAAGCGGCAGAAATGATATATTCGGATTGTATTCCGAATGTATGAGGATAACGGCATCGTTATTTAACAATATCACCTGATGACGTAATATGATTACGTCATCACGTCAAATGCGACATCATGCAATGACGTATTCGTCAAGTGATGTTACCTGATGACATCATGTGATGCCTCTTGGAGAAACAGCACACTGTACGCTCTCCGTTTCTTTGCATTGTCTCCGGAATCAACCAACATTTTAGAGCGCAGCTCTTTGGCGTCCGTTCCTGGGTTTCGCGTCGTCGTTGTCGTCGGCGTTGTCGTCGGCCTCGTAACCAGCTCGCCGACGAATCTGCTCCACCGCCGCCGCGCATGCGCGCTGTCGGCTCTCCGGGCGAGGGAGGATGATGGAAGGGAGGAGGAGAGACTGTGGAGGAGGGCTGGCTACACAAATGGCTCTTTGGCGTCCGTTCCTGGGTTTCGCGTCGTCGTCGGCCTCGTAACCAGCTCGCCGACGAATCTGCTCCACCGCCGCGCATGCGCGCTGTCGGCTCTCCGGGCGAGGGAGGATGATGGAAGGGAGGAGGAGAGACTGTGGAGGAGGGCTGGCTACACAAATGGCTCTTTGGCGTCCGTTCCTGGGTTTCGCGTCGTCGTCGGCGTTGTCGTCGGCCTCGTAACCAGCTCCGCCCCCCTTTCATCCCCCCAGCGCTAGCAGCCACCGACTGATACCGCTTTCGTGAGTCCGCTACCGCACTCACGAAAGACGTCGTGCACTTCCTGCAACTCGCATTAACCGTCCATCGATCCACACCGATGTTTGTAGTGGGGGACTTTAATGTTGACATAAAGACAAACAGCAATTTCCTAACACTTATGCGGGAGAACATCCCGTTCCTCTCGCTCGTAACGCGTCCCACGGCTGTGACAACCTCGCGAGGCACTTGTATAGATCTTGTCTTTGAGAATCAAGCATTGGTGTACCAAGTCGAACATATATCAGTCTATTTCTCCGACCACAAATCTTCCTTCATGACTGTCAAGAACTGTTAGTGCAGTCTTTGTTAAAGGAATACGTGTGAAAAATAAAAAAAAATTCTGTGATAGCGCATACATGTGTTGCTCGATTTCTTTGCCTCAATCTATCGAAAAGGTGAAACAGCTTATTTGCTGCGCTCAAATTTCGCATTAGGAAGTAACGTAATCGTCGGTAATTTTTTGTGTGAGCACCATGCACGCGGACACGCAAAATCCCGACCAACTGGAGACTAACAGCTTTGATGTAAAACGCCGCAGTTTCGCCCGAAAGGCGAAACATCGACTGCGATGGCAAATCAGCAGACAGCTATACCAAGATAAGTATAGTAGTTTATTCGGCCGTATAAACTTGTAAACATTCTCTAATTAACTATATTAACAAGCATGGGGACACGCGCGCTCAAGCAAACATGGACACATCCCACTCGATGACCGCGGACACTCGCTTTCAAAACGCTGAGTTGCGAAAGCGCGGCGGCATCAGCGAGCAAATTGACCTTCGTGCTGCCCCTTGTTTAAACGCGAACGATGCAGCGAGAACAGAGCGCATACAAAGCTATCAGAACTCGACGCACTGTGTGCCCATCGCAGATCAGTTTCAACATAGGGACGACGCGGCCGCGCTACATGCAGCCGCCGCCGCGTTAGAACTCCTCCCCCCCCCCCTCTGGAGCCCTGCACGCGATAGAGGAAGACGGCCTGCTACGTCCCCGCTTCCTGCCTTGCGCGCGCGCGATTGAGTCACCATTGTCGTCTCATCCTTACACGCTTTTATTCGTACGGCGCGCGGCGACGATGATGTCTCACTTGGACTTTATAGTGAACATCATGGCGGCGCCGATGCCGATGGCGACGGCGGAACCGCGCCTGTAGTGTCTATTCAATTGCTACCGCAATAATAATAATAGTGTCCATGCAATTGCTATCGCCATAATAACTCGAATAGCTATTCAAATAACTAGAATAGCTATCAGAGCACCCTTCCTTTTTTTCCCACAGAAGTTGCTGTGCATGCTTCGTCACGCCAACATTTAGGTGTTTCAGCGCTGCTTGAACGTCGCGGATTGCGGGACGATTTGTAGATCTTTAGCTCATTATCCATGCAATTAACGTGACGTCAGTTCATAAAAAGTTGTAGAAGAACCTATGCGCAGCTTTTCGGTACAGCGGTAACTACAGTAAGCGCACATTTCTCTTGGCTGCGCAGACATGAGACGCTCATCCTCAGCCGCGGTGTGTGCGCGTCTTCGCTGTACGTATTTTTATTCAAGTAAGAGCAGTGGCATCTCTGAATTGCATGCGTGAATTGTGAAATATTCACATCATCTGATCGCTTTACGTAAGAACGAAAACAGCGGTGCTCCTCTACGGTCCCCCTAATGCAACCCCAAAACATGTAAGCGCCAATCATTACAACATATTTGCGTCAGCCACCGGCATCTTTCTCACGCAGTTCAAGTCTAGTAGACCTGAAATAACAGTGGTATGTCTACGTTAGCGTCCTGTATTACCACCCTGATTGCATTGCTCGACACAGCGACCACTGTGGTTAGTAAACCAGAATGATACATATACGTTCTGTCCTTTGGCATCACCTTTTGTCCCTGTCAAGTAGAAATATCCTAAGGTGACAGCATGAAAAGAATCCGATAGATATTTATCGGAACACTATGTCCGTAAAATAGGTGAATGCGTCGTAGACAACGGGACGAACAAGAAAAAAAAATCAGTTTCCATCGTTTGTTTTTAAAGAACCACACTGACTATCGCCGCGATAATATCTCGCATGATCATGTCACATGCTTGGACTATGCGCTAAACACCTCCAACAGATCTATAATCTAGCATTCACAACTGCTTCGAACACTTGCGCAGTCCGCAGTTGTTCGCTCGACAACTCAACAAGTGTGATTAACACTGCACGGTACATGCTGTTATTAGTGACCAAAGTTATTTATTGTGGGCGGAAACCTCGTCCAATAAGTGAGGTAGTCGTCGCAATGTATTTACAAATAATAATTTAACTCTTGTCAAAGTAAACAGGCCAACTTATCTCGCAGCAAAACTGTACCTACGCTGTTAGCATCATACGTTTCGTGACTACTCATCGCTGTAAACCACAACTTAAAATAACAGTGAGAATTCAGCAGCAAACTCACATTCGTGAAAATAATTTTGAGAAATAAATAACTGATCTGAGAGACTGATTATAGGTTCAAGCACGTGTGCACACTTCAGGCTGCGGGCTCCGTCCACCTAAATGCCAGCAGGAACTCCGGCCATGCCGATTTAAACAAATATGATGAGGTTTTACGTGCCCAAACCACTTTATGATTATGAGGCACCCCGTAGTGGGGGACTCCGGAAATTTTGACCACCTGGGGTTCTTTAACGTGCACCTAAATCTAAGTACACGGGTGTTTTCGCATTTCGCCCCCATCGAAATGCGGCCGCCGTGGCCGGGATTCGATCCCGCGACCTCGTGCTCAGCAGCCTAACACCATAGCCACTGAGCAACCACGGCGGGTCGAACGAACGAACGAACGAACGAACGAACGAACGAACGAACGAACGAACGAACGAACGAACGAACGAACGAACGACTGGTAACTGGTAACTTAATTCACTGGTAACTGGTAATTCCCGGCCACGGCGGCCGCGTTTCGATGGGGGCGAAAAAACGATGGGGGCGAAAAGAAACGAATTTCTTTAAAGTGCACTTTTTATATTTCAAGGCAATTTCTTTAAGACAATTTCAAGGCAATTTCAAGTGCAATTTAAAGAAATTTGAAGAAATGTAAATAAAGTATAAAGTATATAATATAAATTATATAATAATATAATATTCTTTTCGTTTCTCTTGTACAGATTCCCGGAGTCCCGGAGCCATCCAACGCTAGTAGTGAAGCTGCCGACAGTAACGGTGGTCAACCTAGTGCTTTATACGGCGAGATCCTTTAAACTCGCCTTCCGAAACGCAGTACGTCTTCAAATCGCCAACCATGTATACCTCAAATTACTCATCGGGTACCAGAGGCAACACAAGCAAAACGTCCTTCACGAGTCCCGATCGCTCCCTCAGCGTCTGCTCACTTCTCCATGACCACTGATGCAGCCTTTTCGCTTAAGCGAGTCATACACCGGAAGAGCACTGGTAACACTGGTAATTCAATGGTAACTGGTAACTTAATTCACTGGTAACTGGTAATTCCCGGCCACGGCGGCCGCGTTTCGATGGGGGCGAAAAAACGATGGGGGCGAAAAGAAACGAAAATCTGTACAACGAATCTGTACAAGAAACGAATTTCTTTAAAGTGCACTTTTTATATTTCAAGGCAATTTCTTTAAGGCAATTTCAAGGCAATTTCAAGTGCAATTTAAAGAAATTTAAAGAAATATAAATAAAGTATAAAGTATATAATATAAAATATATAATAATATAATATTCCTTTCGTTTCTCTTGTACAGATTCCCGGAGTCCTGGAGCCATCCAACGCTAGTAGTGAAGCTGCAGACAGTAATGGTGGTCAACCTAGTGCTTTATACGGCGAGATCCTTTAACCTCGCCTTCCGAAACGCAGTACGTATTGAAATCGCCAACCATGTATACCTCAAATTACTCATCGGGTACCAGAGGCAACACAAGCAAAACGTCCTTCCCGAGTCCCGATCGCTCCCTCTGCGTCTGCTCACTTCTCCATGACCACTGATGCAGCCTTTTCGCTTAAGCGAGTCAGACACCGGAAGAGCTCTATTATTATCATCATCATCATCCGTGATGATGCTATTATTATTATTTTTTATTATTTTCATATCAAGTCATTTTTCCATCAAGTTATTCCATCCATCCTTGTATTTTTATATAATATAAATATATTATAATATAATATAGTATAATATAATAATATATTTGTTAAAATAAGCGATATTTTATTTATTATTTTTATATTATAAATATTTATATTTTTATATTATTTTATTGCTATTATTATAGCAATAATTTTATATATTTATATATATATATTATCTTCTTTTTTAATAATTTATTCTGGTATATTTTTAAGTATATTTTTTATACTTAAAGCAGAGATTACTAAGCTCAAAAGCCCTTGCGTGGGTACGGAGCCTCCCCAGCAGCGCAGCCTCCTGTTCTCGTATAACACTAACATAGCTCCATGTGCAGAATGCTTGAGGCAAGATCTGAAGTATAATAATAATATTATATTCTTTTTATATTATTTTATTGCTATTCTTATTATTTTTTATTATTATTAAAATAAGTGAATTATGTGAAAATTATATATTAATAATTAATATATAATATATAATATAATAATATAATTTAAGTGAATAAGTAATAGGGAAATAAGTGGATCTGTACAGTAAATTGTATATACTGATACATATAAGTATATATATGATAATTGTATGTATGATTATATTTTATATAATTAATTATTTTGTACATATATTTATGTACATATACTATATACATATAAATTGTATATACAATTTACTGTAAAATCCACTTATTTCACTATCACTTATTCACTTATATTATATCATACAATATAATCATATGTACAATTATCATATATATACTTATATATATCAGTATATACAATTAACTGTACAGATTATATAGAGATTATATATATCAGTACATACAATTTACTGTACAGATCCACTTATTTCACTATTATAACAAATAAATATAATATATATAATATAGATATACATATTTATATTTACTTATATGTTATGGTATTATTACCTATATGTTATATGTTACTTGTATAATGTAACATTAAATACATATTCATTACACATATCATATTATATTACTATATTATATAGTATATTATTAGGTTATTATATAGTATTATGTAATATATATATAATATATTATTACTATTACTTATATGTTATGTTATGTTAATATACAAGTTTATATAATATAATAATATAATATAGGTGAATAATAATATAATATATAATAATATAATATAAGTGAATAAGTGATAGTGAAATAATAATGATAGTGCTATTTTTGTAATAATATCATTATGTAATGTAATATCATATCAGTAATGATCATACTATTGCTATTATTATAGCAATTATTTTATATATTTTTATATATGTATTATATTCTTTTTTAATAATTTATTCTGGTATATTTTAAGTATATTTTTTTATACTTAAAGCAGAGATTACTGAGCTCAAAAGCCCATGCGTGGGTTTATTACATATAATAATTTATTTTATATACTTTATACTTTATTTATATCATATTATATATCATATTATTATATATTATACTTGTATAATATAACAATAAATACATATACATTATACATATAAATTGAATATACAATTTACTGTACAGATCCAATTATTTCGCTATCACTTATTCACTTATATCATATTATTATATATTATATTATTATTCACCTATATTAAAATATTATATTATATAAACTTGTATAATACCATAACATAACATATAAGTAAATAACATATAATATAAGCATAACATACATATAACATATAAATATATAGTGATGTGTACATATACATACATCCACATCCACATACTATGTATATGTATATATGGTTACATATATTATATATAGATTATTATAATATAACAGTATATTATTATATTATACAATATAATCATATATACAATCATCATATACATACCTATATATATCAGTACATAATATTTATTGTACAGATTATATACAGATGATATATATCAGTATGTACAATTTACTGTACATATGGAGATGGTTCTCCATATGGCATATGGAGATTGGTTCAACATATATATATATGTTGAACAGGAGGCTGCACTGCTGGGGAGGCTCCGTACCCACGCATGGGCTTTTGAGCTTAGTAATCTCTGCTTTAAGTATAAAAAAATATACTTTAAAATATACCAGAATAAATAATTAAAAAGAATATGATATATATATAAATATATAAAATTATTGCTATAATAATAGCAATAAAATAATATAAAAATATAAATATTTATAATATAAAAAATAATAAATAAAATATCGCTTATTTTAACAAATATATTATTATATTATATTATATTATATTATAATATATTTATATTATATAAAAATACAAGGATGGATGGAATAACTTGATGGAAAAATGACTTGATATGAAAATAATAAATAATAATAATAATAGCATCATCACGGATGATGATGATGATAATAATAGAGCTCTTCCGGTGTCTGACCCGCTTAAGCGAAAAGGCTGCATCAGTGGTCATGGAGAAGTGAGCAGACGCAGAGGGAGCGATCGGGACTCGGGAAGGACGTTTTGCTTGTGTTGCCTCTGGTACCCGATGAGTTTTTTGAGGTATACGTGGTTGGCGATTTCAAGACGTACTGCGTTTCGGAAGGCGAGTTTAAAGGATCTCGCCGTATAAAGCACTAGGTTGACCACCATTACTGTCTGCAGCTTCACTACTAGCGTTGGATGGCTCCAGGACTCCGGGAATCTGTACAAGAGAAACGAAAGGAATATTATATTATTAGATATTTTATATTATATACTTTATACTTTATTTATATTTCTTTAAATTTCTTTAAATTGCACTTGAAATTGCCTTGAAATATAAAAAGTGCACTTTAAAGAAATTCGTTTCTTTTCGCCCCCATCGAAACGCGGCCGCCGTGGCCGGGAATTACCAGTTACCAGTGAATTAAGTTACCAGTTACTAGTGAATTACCAGTGTTACCTTAAAATTACCTTAATATTTAATTTATTAATAATTAATTTTTCATTAATTATAAATATTTTATTGTTATTAATTAGGGTTGCGTTATTTATTAGTGCACCTAGCGCTACAATATAATATAATAATATAATATAATATTATATTATATATATATTAAATTTATTTTACCACTGTTCAACAATACTTCCAATTCCTTCATTCCAATTCCTTCCAAATTCCAATTAAACTCCAATTCCTAATTAGCTATTTTTATTATTAATTATTAATTAACTAATTAATTAATTATTATTATTAATTAGTCCTATTTAAGTAATAAATTATTTATTATATAAATTTTTATTATTAAAAACTACAAGGATGGATGGATCCACACCAATGGGGAATCTTTGAAGCTTTTCTTACCAATGAGGATCCACACCAATGAGGATACAAGGATGATGGATTCACGGATGATGATGATGATGGATTCACGGATATATATATATATATATTACAAGGATGATGGATTCAAGGATGATGGTGTTGTATGGCTGACGTCTACAGTTATTTTGCTATTATTATTGCTATTATTTTTGCTATAATTTTTGCTAATATTGCTATTATTATTGATGATGTTATTATCATCAAATTACATCAAGTTTTTCTTGGTAGTTTTGTACCAAGATTGTAAGAAACGAATCTGTACAAGAGAAACGAAAAGAACATTATATTATTATATAATTTATATTATATACTTTATACTTTATTTATATATATTATATTATATTATATATTATATTATTATATATAATGCTTGTATAATATAACATTAAATACATATACATTATACATATAAATTGTATATAAAATTTACTGTACAGATCCACTTATTTAACCATCACTTATTCACTTATATTATATTATTATGTTATATAAACTTGTATAATACCATAACATAACATATAAGTAAATAACATATAATATAAGTATAACATACATATAACATATTAATATATAGTGATGTATATATATACATAAATTATAAATATTTTAATATATATATATCTATATATATATATATAATACATCCACATACTATGTATATGTATATATGGTTACATATATTATATATGGATTATTATATTGTTATAGTATATTATTATATTATACAATATAATCATACATACAATTATCATATACATATTTACATATATCAGTACATAATATTTATTGTACAGATTATATACAGATGATATATATCAGTATGTACAATTTACTGTACATATGGAGATGGTTCTCCATATGGCATATGGAGATTGGTTCAACATATATATATATGTTGAACAGGAGGCTGCGCTGCTGGGGAGGCTCCGTACCCACGCATGGGCTTTTGAGCTTAGTAATCTCTGCTTTAAGTATAAAAAATATACTTTAAAATATACCAGAATAAATAATTAAAAAAGAATATGATATATATATAAAAATATATAAAATTATTGCTATAATAATAGCAATAGTACGATCATTACTGATACAATATTACATTATGATATTATTACAATAATAGCAATATATGTATATATATCCACCTATGTCACTATCACTTATTCACCTGTATAATATCATAACATAACATATAAGTAATAACATATTACATATATAATACATAATACTATATAATAATATAATAATATACTATATATAATGATAATATAATATAATATGTGTAATATATGTGTATTTCATGTTATATTATAGAAGTAATATATACGTTACATTACATAATGTAACGTAATATATCAGTAATGATCATACTATTGCTATTATTATAGCAATGATTTTATATAGTGATAGTGATAAGTGATATATATAATTATATAATTTATATAACATATAAATAACATATAAGTAAATAACATATAACATATAAGTAATAATAACATAACATATAGGTAAATATAAATATATATATTATATATATTATTAATAAATAATTAATAATAGTGAAATAAGTGGATCTGTACAGTAAATTGTATATACAATTTATATGTATAAGGTATATGTACATAATAATTAATTATATACAATACATAACATTAGGTATACATAATATACAATAATATAAATAATTAATTGTATATACAATATATACATATCTACAATTATCATATGTATGCTTATATGTATCAGTACATACAATTTACTGTACAGATCCACTTATCTCACTATCACTATTTTTGTTATATTATATAATACCATTAAATATTATATATATATATATATATATATATATATATATATATATATATATATATATATATATATATATATATATATATATATATATATATGATTACTATATTATTATATTATATAATAATTATTAATGTATAGTTATAATATATATATAATTCAATTATTTTAATAATAATAAAAAATAATAATAATAGCAATAAAATAATATAAAAAGAATATAATATTATTATTATACTTCAGATCTTGCCTCAAGCGCTCTGCACATTTAGCTATGTTAGTGTTATGCGAGAACAGGAGGCTGCGCTGCTGGGGAGGCTCCGTACCCACGCATGGGCTTTTGAGCTTAGTAATCTCTCCTTTAAGTATAAAAATATACTTAAAAATATACCAGAATAAATTATTAAAAAAGAATATAATATATATATATAAATATATAAAATTATTGCTATAATAATAGCAATAATAATAGCAATGAAATAATATAAAATATGAATATTTATATAAATATTTATAATATAAAAGTAATAAATAAAATATCACTTATTTTGACAAATATTTTATTATATTATATTATATTACTTATATTATATAATAATACAAGGATGGATGGAATAACTTGATGGAAACATGACTTGATATGAAAATAATAAAAAATAATAATAATAGCATCATCACGGATGATGATGATGATAATAATAGAGCTCTTCGGTGTCTGACTCACTTAAGCGAAAAGGCTGCATCAGTGGTCATGGAGAAGTGAGCAGACGCAGAGGGAGCGGTCGGGACTCGGGAAGGACGTTTTGCTTGTGTTGCCTCTGGTACCCGATGAGTAATTTGAGGTATACATGGTTGGCGATTTCAAGACGTGCTGCGTTTCGGAAGGCGAGTTTAAAGGATCTCGCCGTATAAAGCACTAGGTTGACCACCATTACTGTCTGCAGCTTCACTACTAGCGTTGGATGGCTCCTGGACTCCGGGAATCTGTACAAGAGAAACGAAAAGAATAATATATTATTATATAATTTATATCATATACTTTATACTTTATTTATATTTCTTTAAATTTCTTTAAATTGCACTTGCATTTGCCTTAAAATTGCCTTAAAGAAATTGCCTTGAAATATAGAAAGTGCACTTTAAAGAAATTCGTTTCTTTTCGCCCCCATCGAAACGCGGCCGCCGTAGCCGGGAATTACCAGTTACAAGTGAATTAAGTTACCAGTTACCAGTGAATTACCAGTGTTACCTTAAAATTACCTTAATATTTAATTTATTAATAATTATTTTTAAATAATTGATTTATTATTAATAATTAGGGGTTCGTTATTTATTGGTGCACCTAGCGCTACAATATAACATAATAATATATTATAATATTATAAATATATTAAATTTATTTTACCACTGTTCAACAATACTTCCAATTCCTTCCAAATTCAAATTAAATTCTAATTCCTAATTAATTAATTTTTATTATTAATTATTATTAATTAATTAATTAATTATTATTAAATAATCCTAATTATTAATAAATTAATAATTAAAATTTTTATTAAAAAATACAAGGATGGATGGATCCACACCAATGACGATACAAGGATGATGGATTCACGGATGATGATTCACGGATGCTGATGATGATGGATTCACGGTAATATATATATATTGTAATATATATATATATTACAAGCATGATGGATTGAAGGATGATGGTGTTGTATGGCTGACGTCTACAGTTATTTTGCTATTATTATAGCTATTATTTTTGTTATAATTTTTGCTAATATTGCTACTATTATTGATGATGCTATTATCATCAAATTACATCAAGTTTTTCTTGGTAGTTTTGTACGTGTATGTACAGATGTACATCCACGTACAGATTCGTTGTAATAATTTGTTAATAAAAGTGTGTAAGAAACGAATATGTACAAGAGAAACAAAAATAATATTATATTATTATATAATTTATATTATATTTATTTATACTTATAATTTATTGATGATGCTATTATCATCAAATTACATCAAGTTTTTCTTGGTAGTTTTGTACCAAGATTGTAAGAAACGAATCTGTACAAGAGAAACGAAAAGAACATTATATTATTATATAATTTATACTATATACTTTATACTTTATTTATATATATTATATTAAATTATATTATTATATATAATACTTGTATAATATAACATTAAATACATATACATTATACATATAAATTGTATATACAATTTACTGTACAGATCCACTTTTTTCACTATCATTTATTCACTTATATTATATAACTATATATTATAATAATATTCACCTATATTATATTATTATGTTATATAAACTTGTATAATACCATAACATAACATATAAGTAAATAACATATAATATAAGTATAACATATATATAACATATAAATATATAGTGATGTATATATGGTTACATATATTATATATGGATTATTAAATTATTATAGTATATTATTATATTATACAATATAATCATATATACCATTATCATATACATACTCATATATATCAGTATATAATATTTATTGTACAGATTATAGACAGATTATATATATCAGTATGTACAATTTACTGTACATATGGAGATGGTTCTCCATATGGCATATGGAGATTGGTTCAACATATATATATATGTTGAACAGGAGGCTGCGCTGCTGGGGAGGCTCCGTACCCACGCATGGGCTTTTGAGCTTAGTAATCTCTGCTTTAAGTATTAAAAATATACTTTAAAATATACCAGAATAAATAATTAAAAAAGAATATGCTATATATATAAAAATATATAAAATTATTGCTATAATAATAGCAATAGTATGATCATTACTGATATGATATTACACTACATTATGATATTAGTACAATAATAGCAATATATATATATATATATATATATATATATATATATCCACTTATTTCACTATCACTTATTCACTTATATTATATTATTATATTATATAAACTTGTATATCATAACATAACACATAAGTAATAATATATTACATATATAATACATAATACCATATATTAATATAATAATATACTATATAATATAATAATATGATATAATATGTGTAATGTATGTGTATTTAATGCTATAATATACAAGTAACATATACGTTACATTACATATTGTAATGTAATATCATATCAGTAATGATCATACTGTTGCTATTATTATAGCAATAATTTTATATAGTGATAGTGATAAGTGATATACATAATTATATAATTTATATACCATATAAATAACATATAACATATAAGTAATAATAACATAACATATAAATAAATATAAACATATATATTATATATATTAATAAATAATTAATAATTTATAGTGAAATAAGTGGATCTGTACAGTAAATTGCACATACTGATACATATATAATCTGTATATAATCTGTACAGTAAATTGTATATACAATTTATATGTATAATGTATATGTACATATTTATAGGTAGATAATAATTAATTATATACAATACATAATAATATGTATGCATAATATACAATAATATAATTAAGTAATTATAACTACAATATAATCATATATACAATTATCATATATATACTTATATGTATCAGTACATACAATTTACTGTACAGATCCACTTATTTCACTATCACTTATTCACCTATATTATATTATTATATTATATAATACAATTATATATTATATATATATTATTATTATATTATTACATTATATAATAATTATTAATATATAATTATAATATATATATATATATATATATATATATATATATATATATATATATATATATATATATATATATATATATATATATAATTATATATATATATATATATATATATATATATATATATATATATATATATAATTCACTTATTTTATTTATAATAAAAATAATAAGAATAGCAATAAAATAATATAAAAAGAATATAATATTATTATTATACTTCAGATCTTGCCTCAAGCATTCTGCACATGGAGCTATGTTAGTGTTATACGAGAACAGGAGGCTGCGCTGCTGGGGAGGCTCCGTACCCACGCAAGGGCTTTTGAGCTTAGTAATCTCTGCTTTAAGTATAAAAAATATACTTAAAAATATACCAGAATAAATTATTAAAAAAGAAGATCATATATATATATATAAATATATAAAATTATTGCTATAATAATAGCAATAAAAAATTATAAAAATATAAATATTTATAATATAAAAATAATAAATAAAATATCGCTTATTTTAAGAAATATATTATTATATTATATTATATTATAATATATTTATATTATATAAAAATACAAGGATGGATGGAATAACTTGATGGAAAAATGACTTGATATGAAAATAATAAAAAATAATAATAATAGCATCATCACGGATGATGATGATGATAATAAGAGAGCTCTTCCGGTGTCTGACCCGCTTAAGCGAAAAGGCTGCATCAGTGGTCATGGAGAAGTGAGCAGACGCAGAGGGAGCGATCGGGACACGGGAAGGACGTTTTGCTTGTGTTGCCTCTGGTACCCGATGAGTTTTTTGAGGTATACGTGGTTGGCGATTTCAAGACGTACTGCGTTTCGGAAGGCGAGTTTAAAGGATCTCGCCGTATAAAGCACTAGGTTGACCACCATTACTGTCTGCAGCTTCACTACTAGCATTGGATGGCTCCAGGGCTCCGGGAATCTGTACAAGAGAAACGAAAGGAATATTATATTACTATATATTTTGTATTATATACTTTATACTTTATTTATATTTCTTTAAATTTCTTTAAATTGCACTTGAAATTGCCTTGAAATATAAAAAGTGCACTTTAAAGAAATTCGTTTCTTTTCGCCCCCATCGAAACGCGGCCGCCGTGGCCGGGAATTACCAGTTACCAGTGAATTAAGTTACCAGTTACTAGTGAATTACCAGTGTTACCTTAAAATTACCTTAATATTTAATTTATTAATGATTAATTTTTAATTAATTAATAATTAATTTATTGTTATTAATTAGGGTTGCGTTAATTATCAGTGCACCTAGCGCTACAATATAATATAATAATATAATATAATATAATATTATATATATATTAAATTTATTTTACCACTGTTCAACAATACTTCCAATTCCTTCCAAATTCCAATTAAACTCCAATTCCTAATTAGCTATTTTATTATTAATTATTAATTAATTAATTAATTAATTAATTATTATTAAGTAGTCCGATTTAGGTAATAAATTAATTATTAATTAAATTTTTATTATTAAAAACTACAAGGATGGATGGATCCACACCAATGGGGAATCTTTGAAGCTTTTCTTACCAATGAGGATCCACACCAATGAGAATACAAGGATGATGGATTCACGGATGATGATTCACGGATGATGATGATGATGATGGATTCACGGATATATATATATATTACAAGGATGATGGATTCAAGGATGATGGTGTTGTATGGCTGACTTCTACAGTTATTTTGCTATTATTATTGCTATTATTTTTGCTATAATTTTTGCTAATATTGCTATTATTATTGATGATGTTATTATCATCAAATTACATCAAGTTTTTCTTGGTAGTTTTGTACCAAGATTGTAAGAAACGAATCTGTACAAGAGAAACGAAAAGAACATTATATTATTATATAATTTATATTAGATACTTTATACTTTATTTATATATATTATATTATATTATATATTATATTATTATATATAATGCTTGTATAATATAACATTAAATACATATACAGTATACATATAAATTGTATATACAATTTACTGTACAGATCCACTTATTTAACCATGACCTATTCACCTATATTATATTATTATGTTATATAAACTTGTATAATACCATAACATAACATATAAGTAAATAACATATAATATAAGTATAACATACATATAACATATTAATATATAGTGATGTATATATATACATAAATTATAAATATTATAATATATATATATCTATATATATATAATACATCCACATACTATGTATATATGGTTACATATATTATATATGGATTATTATATTATTATAGTATATTATTATATTATACAATATAATCATACAATACAATTATCATATACATATTTACATATATCAGTACATAATATTTATTGTACAGATTATATACAGATGATATATATCAGTATGTACAATTTACTGTACATATGGAGATGGTTCTCCATATGGCATATGGAGATTGGTTCAACATATATATATATATATATATGTTGAACAGGAGGCTGCGCTGCTGGGGAGGCTCCGTACCCACGCATGGGCTTTTGAGCTTAGTAATCTCTGCTTTAAGTATAAAAAATATACTTTAAAATATACCAGAATAAATAATTAAAAAAGAATATGATATATATATAAAAATATATAAACTTATTGCTATAATAATAGCAATAGTATGATCATTACTGATACCATATTACATTATGATATTATTACAATAATAGCAATATATGTATATATATCCACCTATGTCACTATCACTTATTCACCTGTATAATATCATAACATAACATATAAGTAATAACATATTACATATATAATACATAATACTATATAATAATATAATAATATACTATATATAATGATAATATAATATAATATGTGTAATATATGTGTATTTCATGTTATATTATAGAAGTAACATATACGTTACATTACATAATGTAACGTAATATATCAGTAATGATCATACTATTGCTATTATTATAGCAATGATTTTATATAGTGATAGTGATAAGTGATATATATAATTATATAATTTATATAACATATAAATAACATATAAATAAATAACATATAACATATAAGTAATAATAACATAACATATAAGTAAATATAAATATATATATTATATATATTATTAATAAATAATAATAATAGTGAAATAAGTGGATCTGTACAGTAAATTGTATATACAATTTATATGTATAAGGTATATGTACATAAGAATTAATTATATACAATACATAATATTATGTATACATAATATACAATAATATAAATAATTAATTGTATATACAATATATACATATATACAATTATCATATGTATGCTTATATGTATCAGTACATACAATTTACTGTACAGATCCACTTATCTCACTATCACTATTTTTGTTATAATATATAATACAATTAAATATTATATATATATATGATTACAATATTATTATATTATATATTAATTATTAATGTATAGTTATAATATATATATAATTCACTTATTTTAATAATAATAAAAAATAATAATAATAGCAATAAAATAATATAAAAAGAATATAACATTACTGTTATACTTCAGATCTTGCCTCAAGCACTCTGCACATGGAGCTATGTTAGTGTTATGCGAGAACAGGAGGCTGTGCTGCTGGGGAGGCTCCGTACCCACGCATGGGCTTTTGAGCTTAGTAATCTCTGCTTTAAGTATAAAAAATATACTTAAAAATATACCAGAATAAATTATTAAAAAGGATATAATATATATATAAAAATATATAAAATTGTTGCTATAATAATAGCAATAATAATAGCAATGAAATAATATAAAAATATGAATATTTATATATATATTTATAATATAAAAATAATAAATAAAATATCACTTATTTTAACAAATATATTATTATATTATATTATATTATATTACTGATATTATATAATAATACAAGGATGGATGGAATAACTTGATGGAAACATGACTTGATATGAAAATAATAAAAAATAATAATAATAGCATCATCACGGATGATGATGATGATAATACCTAATAGAGCTCTTCGGTGTCTGACTCACTTAAGCGAAAAGGCTGCATCAGTGGTCATGGAGAAGTGAGCAGACGCAGAGGGAGCGATCGGGACTCGGGAAGGACGTTTTGCTTGTGTTGCCTCTGGTACCCGATGAGTAATTTGAGGTATACATGGTTGGCGATTTCAAGACGTGCTGCGTTTCGGAAGGCGAGTTTAAAGGATCTCGCCGTATAAAGCACTAGGTTGACCACCATTACTGTCTGCAGCTTCACTACTAGCGTTGGATGGCTCCTGGACTCCGGGAATCTGTACAAGAGAAACGAAAAGAATAATATATTATTATATAATTTATATCATATTCTTTATACTTTATTTATATTTCTTTAAATTTCTTTAAATTGCACTTGCATTTGCCTTAAAATTGCCTTAAAGAAATTGCCTTGAAATATAGAAAGTGCACTTTAAAGAAATTCGTTTCTTTTCGCCCCCATCGAAACGCGGCCGCCGTAGCCGGGAATTACCAGTTACAAGTGAATTAAGTTACCAGTTACCAGTGAATTACCAGTGTTACCTTAAAATTACCTTAATAGTTAATTTATTATTAATTATTTTTAAATAATTGATTTATTATTAATAATTAGGGGTTCGTTATTTATTGGTGCACCTAGCGCTACAATATAACATAATAATATAATATAATATTATATATATAATAAATTTATTTTACCACTGTTCAACAATACTTCCAATTCCTTCCAAATTCCAATTAAATTCTATTTCCTAATTAATTAATTTTTATTATTAATTATTATATATAATTAATGATTATTAAATAATCCTAATTAATTATTAATTTATAATTAAAAAAATTTATTATTAAAAAATACAAGGGTGGATGGATCCACACCAATGACGATACAAGGATGATGGATTCACGGATGATGATTCACGGATGATGATGATGGATTCACGGATATATATATATATATATATATTACAAGCATGATGGATTCAAGGATGATGGTGTTGTATGGCTGACGTCTACAGTTATTTTGCTATTATTATTGCTATTATTTTTGTTACAATTTTTGCTAATATTGCTATTATTATTGATGATGCTCTTATCATCAAATTACATCAAGTTTTTCTTGGTAGTTTTGTACGTGGATGTACATCTGTACATCCACGTACAGATTCGTTGTAATAATTTGTTAATAAAAGTTTGTAAGAAACGAATCTGTACAAGAGAAACAAAAATAATATTATATTATTATATAATTTATATTATATTTATTTATATTTATAATTTATTGATGATGCTATTATCATCAAATTACATCAAGTTTTTCTTGGTAGTTTTGTACCAAGATTGTAAGAAACGAATCTGTACAAGAGAAACGAAAAGAACATTATATTATTATATAATTCATACTATACACTTTATACTTTATTTATATATATTATATTAAATTATATTATATTATATTATTATATATAATACTTGTATAATATAACATTAAATACATATACATTATACATATAAATTGTATATACAATTTACTGTACAGATCCACTTATTTCACTATCACTTATTCACTTATATTATATAACTATATATTATAATAATATTCACCTATATTATATTATTATGTTATATACACTTGTATAATACCATAACATAACATATAAGTAAATAACATATAATATAAGTATAACATATATATAACATATAAATATATAGTGATGTATATATGGTTACATATATTATATATGGATTAATAAATTATTATAGTATATTATTATATTATACAATATAATCATATATACCATTATCATATACATACTCATATATATCAGTATATAATATTTATTGTACATATTATAGACAGATTATATATATCAGTATGTACAATTTACTGTACATATGGAGATGGTTCTCCATATGGCATATGGAGATTGGTTCAACATATATATATATATATATGTTGAACAGGAGGCTGCGCTGCTGGGGAGGCTCCGTACCCACGCATGGGCTTTTGAGCTTAGTAATCTCTGCTTTAAGTATAAAAAATATACTTTAAAATATACCAGAATAAATAATTAAAAAAGAATATGCTATATATATAAAAATATATAAAATTATTGCTATAATAATAGCAATAAAATAATATAAAAATATAAATATTTATAATATAAAAATAATAAATAAAATATCGCTTATTTTAACAAATATATTATTATATTATATTATATTATAATATATTTATATTATATAAAAATACAAGGATGGATGGAATAACTTGATGGAAAAATGACTTGATATGAAAATAATAAAAAATAATAATAATAGCATCATCACGGATGATGATGATGATAATAATAGAGCTCTTCCGGTGTCTGACCCGCTTAAGCGAAAAGGCTGCATCAGTGGTCATGGAGAAGTGAGCAGACGCAGAGGGAGCGATCGGGACTCGGGAAGGACGTTTTGCTTGTGTTGCCTCTGGTACCCGATGAGTTTTTTGAGGTATACGCGGTTGGCGATTTCAAGACGTACTGCGTTTCGGAAGGCGAGTTTAAAGGATCTCGCCGTATAAAGCACTAGGTTGACCACCATTACTGTCTGCAGCTTCACTACTAGCGTTGGATGGCTCCAGGACTCCGGGAATCTGTACAAGAGAAACGAAAGGAATATTATATTATTATATATTTTATATTATATACTTTATACTTTATTTATATTTCTTTAAATTTCTTTAAATTGCACTTGAAATTGCCTTGAAATATAAAAAGTGCACTTTAAAGAAATTCGTTTCTTTTCGCCCCCATCGAAACGCGGCCGCCGTGGCCGGGAATTACCAGTTACCAGTGAATTAAGTTACCAGTTACTAGTGAATTACCAGTGTTACCTTAAAATTACCTTAATATTTAATTTATTAATGATTAATTTTTAATTAATTAATAATTAATTTATTGTTATTAATTAGGGTTGCGTTAATTATCAGTGCACCTAGCGCTACAATATAATATAATAATTTAATATAATATAATATTATATATATATTAAATTTATTTTACCACTGTTCAACAATACTTCCAATTCCTTCCAAATTCCAATTAAACTCCAATTCCTAATTAGCTATTTTATTATTAATTAATAATTATTAATTAATTAATTAATATTATTAATTAGTCCGATTTAAGTAATAAATTAATTATTAATTAAATTTTTATTATTAAAAACTACACGGATGGATGGATCCACACCAATGGGGAATCTTTGAAGCTTTTCTTACCAATGAGGATCCACACCAATGAGAATACAAGGATGATGGATTCACGGATGATGATTCACGGATGATGATGATGATGGATTCACGGATATATATATATATATTACAAGGATGATGGATTCAAGGATGATGGTGTTGTATGGCTGACGTCTACAGTTATTTTGCTATTATTATTGCTATTATTTTTGCTATAATTTTTGCTAATATTGCTATTATTATTGATGATGTTATTATCATCAAATTACATCAAGTTTTTCTTGGTAGTTTTGTACCAAGATTGTAAGAAACGAATCTGTACAAGAGAAACGCAAAGAACATTATATTATTATATAATTTATATTATATACTTTATACTTTATTTATATATATTATATTATATTATATATTATATTATAATATATAATGCTTGTATAATATAACATTAAATACATATACATTATACATATAAATTGTATATAAAATTTACTGTACAGATCCACTTATTTAACCATCACTTATTCACTTATATTATATTATTATGTTATATAAACTTGTATAATACCATAACGTAACATATATATAAATAACATATAATATAAGTATAACATACATATAACATATAATTATATAGTGATGTATATATATACATAAATTATAAATATTATAATATATATATATATCTATATATATATAATACATCCACATACTATGTATATGTATATATGGTTACATATATTATATATGGATTAATATATTGTTATAGTATATTATTATATTATACAATATAATCATACATACAATTATCATATACATATTTACATATATCAGTACATAATATTTATTGTACAGATTATATACAGATGATATATATCAGTATGTACAATTTACTGTACATATGGAGATGGTTCTCCATATGGCATATGGAGATTGGTTCAACATATATATATATATATGTTGAACAGCCTCCTGTTCAACATATATATATATATATGTTGAACAGGAGGCTGCGCTGCTGGGGAGGCTCCGTACCCACGCATGGGCTTTTGAGCTTAGTAATCTCTGCTTTAAGTATAAAAATATACTTTAAAATATACCAGAATAAATAATTAAAAAAGAATATGATATATATATAAAAATATATAACATTATTGCTATAATAATAGCAATAGTATGATCATTACTGATACAATATTACATTATGATATTATTACAATAATAGCAATATATGTATATATATCCACCTATGTCACTATCACTTATTCACCTGTATAATATCATAACATAACATATAAGTAATAACATATTACATATATAATACATAATACAATATAATAATATAATAATATACTATATATAATAAGAATATAATATAATATGTGTAATATATGTGTATTTCATGTTATATTATAGAAGTAACATATACGTTACATTACATAATGTAACGTAATATATCAGTCATGATCATGCTATTGCTATTATTATAGCAATGATTTTATATAGTGATAGTGATAAGTGATATATATAATTATATAATTTATATAACATATAAATAACATATAAGTAAATAACATATAACATATAAGTAATAATAACATAACATATAAGTAAATATAAATATATATATTATATATATTATTAATAAATAATTAATAATAGTGAAATAAGTGGATCTGTACAGTAAATTGTATATACAATTTATATGTATAAGGTATATGTACATAAGAATTAATTATATACAATACATAATATTATGTATACATAATATACAATAATATAAATAATTAATTGTATATACAATATATACATATATACAATTATCATATGTATGCTTATATGTATCAGTACATACAATTTACTGTACAGATCCACTTATCTCACTATCACTATTTTTGTTATAATATATAATACAATTAAATATTATATATATATATGATTACAATATTATTATATTATATATTAATTATTAATGTATAGTTATAATATATATATAATTCACTTATTTTAATAATAATAAAAAATAATAATAATAGCAATAAAATAATATAAAAAGAATATAACATTACTGTTATACTTCAGATCTTGCCTCAAGCACTCTGCACATGGAGCTATGTTAGTGTTATGCGAGAACAGGAGGCTGTGCTGCTGGGGAGGCTCCGTACCCACGCATGGGCTTTTGAGCTTAGTAATCTCTGCTTTAAGTATAAAAAATATACTTAAAAATATACCAGAATAAATTATTAAAAAGGATATAATATATATATAAAAATATATAAAATTGTTGCTATAATAATAGCAATAATAATAGCAATGAAATAATATAAAAATATGAATATTTATATATATATTTATAATATAAAAATAATAAATAAAATATCACTTATTTTAACAAATATATTATTATATTATATTATATTATATTACTGATATTATATAATAATACAAGGATGGATGGAATAACTTGATGGAAACATGACTTGATATGAAAATAATAAAAAATAATAATAATAGCATCATCACGGATGATGATGATGATAATAATAGAGCTCTTCGGTGTCTGACTCACTTAAGCGAAAAGGCTGCATCAGTGGTCATGGAGAAGTGAGCAGACGCAGAGGGAGCGATCGGGACTCGGGAAGGACGTTTTGCTTGTGTTGCCTCTGGTACCCGATGAGTAATTTGAGGTATACATGGTTGGCGATTTCAAGACGTGCTGCGTTTCGGAAGGCGAGTTTAAAGGATCTCGCCGTATAAAGCACTAGGTTGACCACCATTACTGTCTGCAGCTTCACTACTAGCGTTGGATGGCTCCTGGACTCCGGGAATCTGTACAAGAGAAACGAAAAGAATAATATATTATTATATAATTTATATCATATTCTTTATACTTTATTTATATTTCTTTAAATTTCTTTAAATTGCACTTGCATTTGCCTTAAAATTGCCTTAAAGAAATTGCCTTGAAATATAGAAAGTGCACTTTAAAGAAATTCGTTTCTTTTCGCCCCCATCGAAACGCGGCCGCCGTAGCCGGGAATTACCAGTTACAAGTGAATTAAGTTACCAGTTACCAGTGAATTACCAGTGTTACCTTAAAATTACCTTAATAGTTAATTTATTATTAATTATTTTTAAATAATTGATTTATTATTAATAATTAGGGGTTCGTTATTTATTGGTGCACCTAGCGCTACAATATAACATAATAATATAATATAATATTATATATATAATAAATTTATTTTACCACTGTTCAACAATACTTCCAATTCCTTCCAAATTCCAATTAAATTCTATTTCCTAATTAATTAATTTTTATTATTAATTATTATATATAATTAATGATTATTAAATAATCCTAATTAATTATTAATTTATAATTAAAAAAAATTATTATTAAAAAATACAAGGGTGGATGGATCCACACCAATGACGATACAAGGATGATGGATTCACGGATGATGATTCACGGATGATGATGATGGATTCACGGATATATATATATATATATATATTACAAGCATGATGGATTCAAGGATGATGGTGTTGTATGGCTGACGTCTACAGTTATTTTGCTATTATTATTGCTATTATTTTTGTTACAATTTTTGCTAATATTGCTATTATTATTGATGATGCTCTTATCATCAAATTACATCAAGTTTTTCTTGGTAGTTTTGTACGTGGATGTACATCTGTACATCCACGTACAGATTCGTTGTAATAATTTGTTAATAAAAGTTTGTAAGAAACGAATCTGTACAAGAGAAACAAAAATAATATTATATTATTATATAATTTATATTATATTTATTTATATTTATAATTTATTGATGATGCTATTATCATCAAATTACATCAAGTTTTTCTTGGTAGTTTTGTACCAAGATTGTAAGAAACGAATCTGTACAAGAGAAACGAAAAGAACATTATATTATTATATAATTCATACTATACACTTTATACTTTATTTATATATATTATATTAAATTATATTATATTATATTATTATATATAATACTTGTATAATATAACATTAAATACATATACATTATACATATAAATTGTATATACAATTTACTGTACAGATCCACTTATTTCACTATCACTTATTCACTTATATTATATAACTATATATTATAATAATATTCACCTATATTATATTATTATGTTATATACACTTGTATAATACCATAACATAACATATAAGTAAATAACATATAATATAAGTATAACATATATATAACATATAAATATATAGTGATGTATATATGGTTACATATATTATATATGGATTAATAAATTATTATAGTATATTATTATATTATACAATATAATCATATATACCATTATCATATACATACTCATATATATCAGTATATAATATTTATTGTACATATTATAGACAGATTATATATATCAGTATGTACAATTTACTGTACATATGGAGATGGTTCTCCATATGGCATATGGAGATTGGTTCAACATATATATATATATATATGTTGAACAGGAGGCTGCGCTGCTGGGGAGGCTCCGTACCCACGCATGGGCTTTTGAGCTTAGTAATCTCTGCTTTAAGTATAAAAAATATACTTTAAAATATACCAGAATAAATAATTAAAAAAGAATATGCTATATATATAAAAATATATAAAATTATTGCTATAATAATAGCAATAAAATAATATAAAAATATAAATATTTATAATATAAAAATAATAAATAAAATATCGCTTATTTTAACAAATATATTATTATATTATATTATATTATAATATATTTATATTATATAAAAATACAAGGATGGATGGAATAACTTGATGGAAAAATGACTTGATATGAAAATAATAAAAAATAATAATAATAGCATCATCACGGATGATGATGATGATAATAATAGAGCTCTTCCGGTGTCTGACCCGCTTAAGCGAAAAGGCTGCATCAGTGGTCATGGAGAAGTGAGCAGACGCAGAGGGAGCGATCGGGACTCGGGAAGGACGTTTTGCTTGTGTTGCCTCTGGTACCCGATGAGTTTTTTGAGGTATACGCGGTTGGCGATTTCAAGACGTACTGCGTTTCGGAAGGCGAGTTTAAAGGATCTCGCCGTATAAAGCACTAGGTTGACCACCATTACTGTCTGCAGCTTCACTACTAGCGTTGGATGGCTCCAGGACTCCGGGAATCTGTACAAGAGAAACGAAAGGAATATTATATTATTATATATTTTATATTATATACTTTATACTTTATTTATATTTCTTTAAATTTCTTTAAATTGCACTTGAAATTGCCTTGAAATATAAAAAGTGCACTTTAAAGAAATTCGTTTCTTTTCGCCCCCATCGAAACGCGGCCGCCGTGGCCGGGAATTACCAGTTACCAGTGAATTAAGTTACCAGTTACTAGTGAATTACCAGTGTTACCTTAAAATTACCTTAATATTTAATTTATTAATGATTAATTTTTAATTAATTAATAATTAATTTATTGTTATTAATTAGGGTTGCGTTAATTATCAGTGCACCTAGCGCTACAATATAATATAATAATTTAATATAATATAATATTATATATATATTAAATTTATTTTACCACTGTTCAACAATACTTCCAATTCCTTCCAAATTCCAATTAAACTCCAATTCCTAATTAGCTATTTTATTATTAATTAATAATTATTAATTAATTAATTAATATTATTAATTAGTCCGATTTAAGTAATAAATTAATTATTAATTAAATTTTTATTATTAAAAACTACACGGATGGATGGATCCACACCAATGGGGAATCTTTGAAGCTTTTCTTACCAATGAGGATCCACACCAATGAGAATACAAGGATGATGGATTCACGGATGATGATTCACGGATGATGATGATGATGGATTCACGGATATATATATATATATTACAAGGATGATGGATTCAAGGATGATGGTGTTGTATGGCTGACGTCTACAGTTATTTTGCTATTATTATTGCTATTATTTTTGCTATAATTTTTGCTAATATTGCTATTATTATTGATGATGTTATTATCATCAAATTACATCAAGTTTTTCTTGGTAGTTTTGTACCAAGATTGTAAGAAACGAATCTGTACAAGAGAAACGCAAAGAACATTATATTATTATATAATTTATATTAGATACTTTATACTTTATTTATATATATTATATTATATTATATATTATATTATTATATATAATGCTTGTATAATATAACATTAAATACATATACATTATACATATAAATTGTATATAAAATTTACTGTACAGATCCACTTATTTAACCATCACTTAGTCACTTATATTATATTATTATGTTATATAAACTTGTATAATACCATAACATAACATATAAGTAAATACCATATAATATAAGTATAACATACATATAACATATAATTATATAGTGATGTATATATATACATAAATTATAAATATTAAAATATATATATATATCTATATATATATAATACATCCACATACTATGTATATGTATATATGGTTACATATATTATATATGGATTATTATATTGTTATAGTATATTATTATATTATACAATATAATCATACATACAATTATCATATACATATTTACATATATCAGTACATAATATTTATTGTACAGATTATATACAGATGATATATATCAGTATGTACAATTTACTGTACATATGGAGATGGTTCTCCATATGGCATATGGAGATTGGTTCAACATATATATATATATGTTGAACAGGAGGCTGCGCTGCTGGGGAGGCTCCGTACCCACGCATGGGCTTTTGAGCTTAGTAATCTCTGCTTTAAGTATAAAAATATACTTTAAAATATACCAGAATAAATAATTAAAAAAGAATATGATATATATATAAAAATATATAACATTATTGCTATAATAATAGCAATAGTATGATCATTACTGATACAATATTACATTATGATATTATTACAATAATAGCAATATATGTATATATATCCACCTATGTCACTATCACTTATTCACCTGTATAATATCATAACATAACATATAAGTAATAACATATTACATATATAATACATAATACAATATAATAATATAATAATATACTATATATAATAATAATATAATATATTATGTGTAATATATGTGTATTTCATGTTATATTATAGAAGTAACATATACGTTACATTACATAATGTAACGTAATATATCAGTCATGATCATGCTATTGCTATTATTATAGCAATGATTTTATATAGTGATAGTGATAAGTGATATATATAATTATATAATTTATATAACATATAAATAACATATAAGTAAATAACATATAACATATAAGTAATAATAACATAACATATAAGTAAATATAAATATATATATTATATATATTATTATAAATAATTAATAATAGTGAAATAAGTGGATCTGTACAGTAAATTGTATATACAATTTATATGTATAAGGTATATGTACATAATAATTAATTATATACAATACATAATATTATGTATACATAATATACAATAATATAAATAATTAATTGTATATACAATATATACATATATACAATTATCATATGTATGCTTATATGTATCAGTACATACAATTTACTGTACAGATCCACTTATCTCACTATCACTATTTTTGTTATAATATATAATACAATTAAATATTATATATATGTATATATATATATGATTACTATATTATTATATTATATATTAATTGTTAATGTATAGTTATAATATATATATAATTCACTTATTTTAATAATAATAAAAAAAATAATAATAGCAATAAAATAATATAAAAAGAATATAATATTATTGTTATACTTCAGATCTTGCCTCAAGCACTCTGCACATGGAGCTATGTTAGTGTTATGCGAGAACAGGAGGCTGTGCTGCTGGGGAGGCTCCGTACCCACGCATGGGCTTTTGAGCTTAGTAATCTCTGCTTTAAGTATAAAAAATATACCAGAATAAATTATTAAAAAGGATATAATATATATATAAAAATATATAAAATTGTTGCTATAATAATAGCAATAATAATAGCAATGAAATAATATAAAAATATGATTATTTATATAAATATTTATAATATAAAAATAATAAATAAAATATCACTTATTTTAACAAATATATTATTATATTATATTATATTATATTATATTACTTATATTATATAATAATACAAGGATGGATGGAATAACTTGATGGAAACATGACTTGATATGAAAATAATAAAAAATAATAATAATAGCATCATCACGGATGATGATGATAATAATAATAGAGCTCTTCGGTGTCTGACTCACTTAAGCGAAAAGGCTGCATCAGTGGTCATGGAGAAGTGAGCAGACGCAGAGGGAGCGATCGGGACTCGGGAAGGACGTTTTGCTTGTGTTGCCTCTGGTACCCGATGAGTAATTTGAGGTATACATGGTTGGCGATTTCAAGACGTGCTGCGTTTCGGAAGGCGAGTTTAAAGGATCTCGCCGTATAAAGCACTAGGTTGACCACCATTACTGTCTGCAGCTTCACTACTAGCGTTGGATGGCTCCTGGACTCCGGGAATCTGTACAAGAGAAACGAAAAGAATAATATATTATTATATAATATATATCATACACTTTATACTTTATTTATATATATTATAATAAATTATATTATATTATATTATTATATATAATACTTGTATAATATAACATTAAATACATATACATTATACATATAAATTGTATATACAATTTACTGTACAGATCCACTTATTTCACTATCATTTATTCACTTATATTATATAACTATATATTATAATAATATTCACCTATATTATATTATTATGTTATATACACTTGTATAATACCATAACATAACATATAAGTAAATAACATATAATATAAGTATAACATATATATAACATATAAATATATAGTGATGTATATATGGTTACATATATTATATATGGATTAATAAATTATTATAGTATATTATTATATTATACAATATAATCATATATACCATTATCATATACATACTCATATATATCAGTATATAATGTTTATTGTACAGATTATAGACAGATTATATATATCAGTATGTACAATTTACTGTACATATGGAGATGGTTCTCCATATGGCATATGGAGATTGGTTCAACATATATATATATATATATGTTGAACAGGAGGCTGCGCTGCTGGGGAGGCTCCGTACCCACGCATGGGCTTTTGAGCTTAGTAATCTCTGCTTTAAGTATAAAAAATATACTTTAAAATATACCAGAATAAATAAAAAAAAAGAATATGCTATATATATAAAAATATATAAAATTATTGCTATAATAATAGCAATAGTATGATCATTACTGATATGATATTACACTACATTATGATATTATTACAATAATAGCAATATATATATATATATCCACTTATTTCACTATCACTTATTCACTTATATTATATTATTATATTATATAAACTTGTATATCATAACATAACACATAAGTAATAATATATTATATATATAATACATAATACTATATACTAATATAATAATATACTATATAATATAATAATGTGATATAATATGTGTAATGTATGTGTATTTATTGCTATAATATACAAGTAACATATACGTTACATTACATATTGTAATGTAATATCATATCAGTAATGATCATACTGTTGCTATTATTATAGCAATAATTTTATATAGTGATAGTGATAAGTGATATACATAATTATATAATTTATATACCATATAAATAACATATAAGTAAATAACATATAACATTTAAGTAATAATAACATAACATATAAATAAATATAAACATATATATTATATATATTAATAAATAATTAATTATTTATAGTGAAATAAGTGGATCTGTACAGTAAATTGCACCTACTGATACATATATAATCTGTATATAATCTGTACAGTAAATTGTATATACAATTTATATGTATAAGGTATATGTACATAATTATAGGTAGATAATAATTAATTATATACAATACATTATATTATGTATACATAATATACAATAATATAATTAAGTAATTAAAAATACAATATAATCATATGTAAAATTATCATATATATACTTATATGTATCAGTACATACAATTTACTGTACAGATCCACTTATTTCACTATCACTTATTCACCTATATTATATTATTATATTATATAATACAATTATATATTATATATATTATTATTATATTATTACATTATATGTTAATTATTATTATATAATTATAATATATATATATATATATATAATAATTATATATTATATATATATATATATTATATATTATATATATATATATTATATATTATATATATATATATATATATATATATATATATATATATATATATATATATATATATATATATATATATATATATATATATATATATATATATATTTATTATAAATAAAATAAGTGAATTATATATATATATATATATATATATAATTATAAATATATATATATATATATATATATATATATATATATATATATATATATATATATATATATATATATATATATATATATATATATATATATATATATATATATATATAAATATATATATATATAATTATAAATATATATATATATATATATATATATATATATATATATATATATATATATATATAATTCACTTATTTTATTTATAATAAAAATAATAAGAATAGCAATAAAATAATATAAAAAGAATATAATATTATTATTATACTTCAGATCTTGCCTCAAGCATTCTGCACATGGAGCTATGTTAGTGTTATACGAGAACAGGAGGCTGCGCTGCTGGGGAGGCTCCGTACCCACGCAAGGGCTTTTGAGCTTAGTAATCTCTGCTTTAAGTATAAAAAATATACTTAAAAATATACCAGAATAAATTATTAAAAAGAAGATAATATATATATATAAATATATAAAATTATTGCTATAATAATAGCAATAAAATAATATAAAAATATAAATATTTATAATATAAAAATAATAAATAAAATATCGCTTATTTTAACAAATATATTATTATATTATATTATATTATATTATAATATATTTATATTATATAAAAATACAAGGATGGATGGAATACCTTGATGGAAAAATGACTTGATATGAAAATAATAAAAAATAATAATAATAGCATCATCACGGATGATGATGATGATAATAATAGAGCTCTTCCGGTGTCTGACCCGCTTAAGCGAAAAGGCTGCATCAGTGGTCATGGAGAAGTGAGCAGACGCAGAGGGAGCGATCGGGACTCGGGAAGGACGTTTTGCTTGTGTTGCCTCTGGTACCCGATGAGTTTTTTGAGGTATACGTGGCTGGCGATTTCAAGACGTACTGCGTTTCGGAAGGCGAGTTTAAAGGATCTCGCCGTATAAAGCACTAGGTTGACCACCATTACTGTCTGCAGCTTCACTACTAGCGTTGGATGGCTCCAGGACTCCGGGAATCTGTACAAGAGAAACGAAAGGAATATTATATTATTATATATTTTATATTATATACTTTATACTTTATTTATATTTCTTTAAATTTCTTTAAATTGCACTTGAAATTGCCTTGAAATATAAAAAGTGCACTTTAAAGAAATTCGTTTCTTTTCGCCCCCATCGAAACGCGGCCGCCGTGGCCGGGAATTACCAGTTACCAGTGAAATAAGTTACCAGTTACTAGTGAATTACCAGTGTTACCTTAAAATTACCTTAATATTAAATTAATAATAATTAATTTTTCATTAATTAATAATTTATTTATTGTTATTAATTAGGGTTGCGTTAATTATTAGTGCACCTAGCGCTACAATATAATATAATAATATAATATAATATAATATTATATATATATTAAATTTATTTTACCACTGTTCAACAATACTTCCAATTCCTTCATTCCAATTCCTTCCAAATTCCAATTAAACTCCAATTCCTAATTAGCTATTTCTATTATTAATTATTAATTAACTAATTAATTAATTATTATTATTAATTAGTCCTATTTAAGTAATAAATTATTTATTAATTAAATTTTTATTATTAAAAACTACAAGGATGGATGGATCCACACCAATGGGGAATCTTTGAAGCTTTTCTTACCAATGAGGATCCACACCAATGAGGATACAAGGATGATGGATTCACGGATGATGATGATGATGGATTCACGGATATATATATATATATTACAAGGATGATGGATTCAAGGATGATGGTGTTGTATGGCTGACGTCTACAGTTATTTTGCTATTATTATTGCTATTATTTTTGCTATAATTTTTGCTAATATTGCTATTATTATTGATGATGTTATTATCATCAAATTACATCAAGTTTTTCTTGTAGTTTTGTACCAAGATTGTAAGAAACGAATCTGTACAAGAGAAACGCAAAGAACATTATATTATTATATAATTTATATTATATACTTTATACTTTATTTATATATATTATATTATATTATATATTATATTATTATATATAATGCTTGTATAATATAACATTAAATACATATACATTATACATATAAATTGTATATAAAATTTACTGTACAGATCCACTTATTTAACCATCACTTAGTCACTTATATTATATTATTATGTTATATAAACTTGTATAATACCATAACATAACATATAAGTAAATACCATATAATATAAGTATAACATACATATAACATATAATTATATAGTGATGTATATATATACATAAATTATAAATATTATAATATATATATGTATCTATATATATATAATACATCCACATACTATGTATATGTATATATGGTTACATATATTATATATGGATTATTATATTGTTATAGTATATTATTATATTATACAATATAATCATACATACAATTATCATATACATATTTACATATATCAGTACATAATATTTATTGTACAGATTATATACAGATGATATATATCAGTATGTACAATTTACTGTACATATGGAGATGGTTCTCCATATGGCATATGGAGATTGGTTCAACATATATATATATATGTTGAACAGGAGGCTGCGCTGCTGGGGAGGCTCCGTACCCACGCATGGGCTTTTGAGCTTAGTAATCTCTGCTTTAAGTATAAAAATATACTTTAAAATATACCAGAATAAATATTTAAAAAAGAATATGATATATATATAAAAATATATAACATTATTGCTATAATAATAGCAATAGTATGATCATTACTGATACAATATTACATTATGATATTATTACAATAATAGCAATATATGTATATATATCCACCTATGTCACTATCACTTATTCACCTGTATAATATCATAACATAACATATAAGTAATAACATATTACATATATAATACATAATACAATATAATAATATAATAATATACTATATATAATAATAATATAATATAATATGTGTAATATATGTGTATTTCATGTTATATTATAGAAGTAACATATACGTTACATTGCATAATGTAACGTAATATATCAGTCATGATCATGCTATTGCTATTATTATAGCAATGATTTTATATAGTGATAGTGATAAGTGATATATATAATTATATAATTTATATAACATATAAATAACATATAAGTAAATAACATATAACATATAAGTAATAATAACATAACATATAAGTAAATATAAATATATATATTATATATATTATTAATAAATAATTAATAATAGTGAAATAAGTGGATCTGTACAGTAAATTGTATATACAATTTATATGTATAAGGTATATGTACATAATAATTAATTATATACAATACATAATATTATGTATACATAATATACAATAATATAAATAATTAATTGTATATACAATATATACATATATACAATTATCATATGTATGCTTATATGTATCAGTACATACAATTTACTGTACAGATCCACTTATCTCACTATCACTATTTTTGTTATAATATATATTACAATTAAATATTATATATATATATATGATTACTATATTATTATATTATATATTAATTATTAATGTATAGTTATAATATATATATAATTCACTTATTTTAATAATAATAAAAAAAAATAATAATAGCAATAAAATAATATAAAAAGAATATAATATTATTGTTATACTTCAGATCTTGCCTCAAGCACTCTGCACATGGAGCTATGTTAGTGTTATGCGAGAACAGGAGGCTGTGCTGCTGGGGAGGCTCCGTACCCACGCATGGGCTTTTGAGCTTAGTAATCTCTGCTTTAAGTATAAAAAATATACCAGAATAAATTATTAAAAAGGATATAATATATATATAAAAATATATAAAATTGTTGCTATAATAATAGCAATAATAATAGCAATGAAATAATATAAAAATATGATTATTTATATAAATATTTATAATATAAAAATAATAAATAAAATATCACTTATTTTAACAAATATATTATTATATTATATTATATTATATTATATTACTTATATTATATAATAATACAAGGATGGATGGAATAACTTGATGGAAACATGACTTGATATGAAAATAATAAAAAATAATAATAATAGCATCATCACGGATGATGATGATGATAATAATAGAGCTCTTCGGTGTCTGACTCACTTAAGCGAAAAGGCTGCATCAGTGGTCATGGAGAAGTGAGCAGACGCAGAGGGAGCGATCGGGACTCGGGAAGGACGTTTTGCTTGTGTTGCCTCTGGTACCCGATGAGTAATTTGAGGTATACATGGTTGGCGATTTCAAGACGTGCTGCGTTTCGGAAGGCGAGTTTAAAGGATCTCGCCGTATAAAGCACTAGGTTGACCACCATTACTGTCTGCAGCTTCACTACTAGCGTTGGATGGCTCCTGGACTCCGGGAATCTGTACAAGAGAAACGAAAAGAATAATATATTATTATATAATATATATCATATACTTTATACTTTATTTATATTTCTTTAAATTTCTTTAAATTGCACTTGCATTTGCCTTAAAATTGCCTTAAAGAAATTGCCTTGAAATATAGAAAGTGCACTTTAAAGAAATTCGTTTCTTTTCGCCCCCATCGAAACGCGGCCGCCGTAGCCGGGAATTACCAGTTACAAGTGAATTAAGTTACCAGTTACCAGTGAATTACCAGTGTTACCTTAAAATTACCTTAATATTTAATTTATTATTAATTATTTTTAAATAATTGATTTATTATTAATAATTAGGGGTTCGTTATTTATTGGTGCACCTAGCGCTACAATATAACATAATAATATAATATAATATTATAAATATATTAAATTTATTTTACCACTGTTCAACAATACTTCCAATTCCTTCCAAATTCCAATTAAATTCTAATTCCTAATTAATTAATTTTTATTATTAATTATTATTAATTAATTAATTATTATTAAATAATCCTAATTAATTAATAAATTAATAATTAAAAATTTTTATTATTAAAAAATACAAGGATGGATGGATCCACACCAATGACGATACAAGGATGATGGATTCACGGATGATGATTCACGGATGATGATGATGATGGATTCACGGATATATATATATATATATATATATATATATATATATATATATATATATATATATATATATATTACAAGCATGATGGATTCAAGGATGATGGTGTTGTATGGCTGACGTCTACAGTTATTTTGCTATTATTATTGCTATTATTTTTGTTATAATTTTTGCTAATATTGCTATTATTATTGATGATGCTATTATCATCAAATTACATCAAGTTTTTCTTGGTAGTTTTGTACGTGTATGTACAGATGTACATCCACGTACAGATTCGTTGTAATAATTTGTTAAAAAAAGTTTGTAAGAAACGAATCTGTACAAGAGAAACAAAAATAATATTATATTATTATATAATTTATATTATATTTATTTATATTTATAATTTATTGATGATGCTATTATCATCAAATTACATCAAGTTTTTCTTGGTAGTTTTGTACCAAGATTGTAAGAAACGAATCTGTACAAGAGAAACGAAAAGAACATTACATTATAATATAATTTATACTATATACTTTATGCTTTATTTATATATATTATATTAAGTTATATTATAATATATTATTATATATAATACTTGTATAATATAACATTAAATACATATACATTATACATATAAATTGTATATACAATTTACTGTACAGATCCACTTATTTCACTATCACTTATTCACTTATATTATATAACTATATATTATAATAATATTCACCTATATTATATTATTATGTTATATAAACTTGTATAATACCATACCATAACATATAAGTAAATAACATATAATATAAGTATAACATATATATAACATATAAATATATAGTGATGTATATATGGTTACATATATTATATATGGATTATTAAATTATTATAGTATATTATTATAGTATGCAATATAGTCATATATACCATTATCATATACATACTCATATATATCAGTATATAATATTTATTGTACAGATTATAGACAGATTATATATATCAGTATGTACAATTTACTGTACATATGGAGATGGTTCTCCATATGGCATATGGAGATTGGTTCAACATATATATATATATGTTGAACAGGAGGCTGCGCTGCTGGGGAGGCTCCGTACCCACGCATGGGCTTTTGAGCTTAGTAATCTCTGCTTTAAGTATAAAAAATATACTTTAAAATATACCAGAATAAATAATTAAAAAAGAATATGCTATATATATAAAAATATATAAAATTATTGCTATAATAATAGCAATAGTATGATCATTACTGATATGATATTACACTACATTATGATATTATTACAATAATAGCAATATATATATATATCCGCTTATTTCACTATCACTTATTCACTTATATTATATTATTATATTATATAAACTTGTATATCATAACATAACACATAAGTAATAATATATTATATATATAATACATAATACTATATATTAATATAATAATATACTATATAATATAATAATGTGATATAATATGTGTAATGTATGTGTATTTAATGCTATAATATACAAGTAACATATACGTTACATTACATATTGTAATGTAATATCATATCAGTAATGATCATACTGTTGCTATTATTATAGCAATAATTTTATATAGTGATAGTGATAAGTGATATACATAATTATATAATTTATATACCATATAAATAACATATAAGTAAATAACATATAACATTTAAGTAATAATAACATAACATATAAATAAATATAAACATATATATTATATATATTAATAAATAATAAATTATTTATAGTGAAATAAGTGGATCTGTACAGTAAATTGTATATACAATTTATATGTATAAGGTATATGTACATAATTATAGGTAGATAATAATTAATTATATACAATACATTAAATTATGTATACATAATATACAATAATATAATTAAGTAATTATAAATACAATATAATCATATGTACAATTATCATATATATACTTATATGTATCAGTACATACAATTTACTGTACAGATCCACTTATTTCACTATCACTTATTCACCTATATTATATTATTATATTATATAATACAATTATATATTATATATATTATTATTATATTATTACATTATGTGTTAATTATTAATATATAATTATATATATATATATATATATATATATATATATATATATATATATATATATATATATATATATATAATTCACTTATTTTATTTATAATAAAAATAATAATAATAGCAATAAAATAATATAACAAGAATATAATATTATTATTATACTTCAGATCTTGCCTCAAGCATTCTCCACATGGAGCTATGTTAGTGTTATACGAGAACAGGAGGCTGCGCTGCTGGGGAGGCTCCGTACCCACGCAAGGGCTTTTGAGCTTAGTAATCTCTGCTTTAAGTATAAAAAATATACTTAAAAATATACCAGAATAAATTATTAAAAAGAAGATAATATATATATATAAATATATAAAATTATTGCTATAATAATAGCAATAAAATAATATAAAAATATAAATATTTATAATATAAAAATAATAAATAAAATATCGCTTATTTTAACAAATATATTATTATATTATATTATATTATAATATATTTATATTATATAAAAATACAAGGATGGATGGAATAACTTGATGGAAAAATGACTTGATATGAAAATAATAAAAAATAATAATAATAGCATCAGCACGGATGATGATGATGATAATAATAGAGCTCTTCCGGTGTCTGACCCGCTTAAGCGAAAAGGCTGCATCAGTGGTCATGGAGAAGTGAGCAGACGCAGAGGGAGCGATCGGGACTCGGGAAGGACGTTTTGCTTGTGTTGCCTCTGGTACCCGATGAGTTTTTTGAGGTATACGCGGTTGGCGATTTCAAGACGTACTGCGTTTCGGAAGGCGAGTTTAAAGGATCTCGCCGTATAAAGCACTAGGTTGACCACCATTACTGTCTGCAGCTTCAATACTAGCGTTGGATGGCTCCAGGACTCCGGGAATCTGTACAAGAGAAACGAAAGGAATATTATATTATTATATATTTTATATTATACACTTTATACTGTGTTTATATTTCTTTAAATTTCTTTAAATTGCACTTGAAATTGCCTTGAAATATAAAAAGTGCACTTTAAAGAAATTCGTTTCTTTTCGCCCCCATCGAAACGCGGCCGCCGTGGCCGGGAATTACCAGTTACCAGTGAATTAAGTTACCAGTTACTAGTGAATTACCAATGTTACCTTAAAATTACCTTAATATTTATTTTTAATAATAATTTTTAATTAATTAATAATTAATTTATTGTTATTAATTAGGGTTGCGTTAATTATTAGTGCACCTAGCGCTACAATATAATATATTAATATAATATAATATAATATTATATATATATTAAATTTATTTTACCACTGTTCAACAATACTTCCAATTCCTTCATTCCAATTCCTTCCAAATTCCAATTAAACTCCAATTCCTTATTAGCTATTTTTATTATTAATTAATAATTAACTAATTAATTAATTATTATTATTAATTAGTCCTATTTAAGTAATAAATTAATTATTAATTAAATTTTTATTATTAGAAGCTACAAGGATGGATGGATCCACACCAATGAGGATACAAGGATGATGATTCACGGATGATGATGATGATGGATTCACGGATATATATATATATATATATATTACAAGGATGATGGATTCAAGGATGATGGTGTTGTATGGCTGACGTCTACAGTTATTTTGCTATTATTATTGCTATTATTTTTGCTATAATTTTTGCTAATATTGCTATTATTATTGATGATGTTATTATCATCAAATTACATCAAGTTTTTCTTGGTAGTTTTGTACCAAGATTGTAAGAAACGAATCTGTACAAGAGAAACGAAAAGAACATTATATTATTATATAATTTATATTATATACTTTATACTTTATTTATATATATTATATTATATTATATATTATATTATTATATATAATGCTTCTATAATATAACATTAAATACATATACATTATACATATAAATTGTATATACAATTTACTGTACAGATCCACTTATTTCACCATCACTTATTCACTTATATTATATTATTATGTTATATAAACTTGTATAATACCATAACATAACATATAAGTAAATAACATATAATATAAGTATACCATACATATAACATATTAATATATAGTGATGTATATATATACATAAATTATAAATATTATAATATATATATATCTATATATATATAATACATCCACATACTATGTATATATGGTTACATATATTATATATGGATTATTATATTATTATAGTATATTATTATATTATACAATATAATCATACATACAATTATCATATACATATTTACATATATCAGTACATAATATTTATTGTACAGATTATATACAGATGATATATATCAGTATGTACAATTTACTGTACATATGGAGATGGTTCTCCATATGGCATATGGAGATTGGTTCAACATATATATATATATGTTGAACAGGAGGCTGTGCTGCTGGGGAGGCTCCGTACCCACGCATGGGCTTTTGAGCTTAGTAATCTCTGCTTTAAGTATAAAAAATATACTTTAAAATATACCAGAATAAATAATTAAAAAAGAATATGATATATATATAAAAATATATAAAATTATTGCTATAATAATAGAAATAGTACGATCATTACAGATACAATATTACATTATGATATTATTACAATAATAGCAATATATGTATATATATCCACCTATGTCACTATCACTTATTAACTTGTATTATATCATTATATTATATAAACTTGTATAATATCATAACATAACATATAAGTAATAGTAATAACATATTACATATATAATACATAATACTATATAATAATATAATAATATACTATATATAATAATAATTTAATATAATATGTGTAATATATGTGTATTTCATGTTATATTATAGAAGTAACATATACGTTACATTACATAATGTAACGTAATATATCAGTAATGATCATACTATTGCTATTATTATAGCAATGATTTTATATAGTGATAGTGATAAGTGATATATATAATTATATAATTTATATAACATATAAGTAAATAACATATAACATATAAGTAATAATAACATAACATATAAGTAAATATAAATATATATATTATATATATTATTAATAAATAATTAATAATAGTGAAATAAGTGGATCTGTACAGTAAATTGTATATACAATTTATATGTATAAGGTATATGTACATAATAATTAATTATATACAATACATAATATTATCTATACATAATATACAATAATATAAATAATTAATTGTATATACAATATATACATATATACAATTATCATATGTATGCTTATATGTATCAGTACATACAATTTACTGTACAGATCCACTTATCTCACTATCACTATTTTTGTTATATTATATAATACGATTAAATATTATATATATATATGATTACTATATTATTATTTTATATATTAATTATTAATGTATAGGTATAATATATATATAATTCACTTATTTTAATAATAATAGCAATAAAATAATATAAAAAGAATATAATATTATTATTATACTTCAGATCTTGCCTCAAGCGCTCTGCACATGGAGCTATGTTAGTGTTATGCGAGAACAGGAGGCTGCGCTGCTGGGGAGGCTCCATACCCACGCATGGGCTTTTGAGCTTAGTAATCTCTGCTTTAAGTATAAAAAATATACTTAAAAATATACCAGAATAAATTATTAAAAAAGAATATAATATATATATATAAATATATAAAATTATTGCTATAATAATAGCAATAATAATAGCAATGAAATAATATAAAAATATGAATATTTATATAAATATTTATAATATAAAAATAATAAATAAAATATCACTTATTTTAACAAATATATTATTATATTATATTATATTATATTACTTATATTATATAATAATACAAGGATGGATGGAATAACTTGTTGGAAACATGACTTGATATGAAAATAATAAAAAATAATAATAATAGCATCATCACGGATGATGATGATGATAATAATAGAGCTCTTCGGTGTCTGACTCACTTAAGCGAAAAGGCTGCATCAGTGGTCATGGAGAAGTGAGCAGACGCAGAGGGAGCGATCGGGACTCGGGAAGGACGTTTTGCTTGTGTTGCCTCTAGTACCCGATGAGTAATTTGAGGTATACATGGTTGGCGATTTCAAGACGTGCTGCGTTTCGGAAGGCGAGTTTAAAGGATCTCGCCGTATAAAGCACTAGGTTGACCACCATTACTGTCTGCAGCTTCACTACTAGCGTTGGATGGCTCCGGGACTCCGGGAATCTGTACAAGAGAAACGAAAAGAATATTATATTATTATATATTTTATATTATATACTTTATACTTTATTTATATTTCTTTAAATTTCTTTAAATTGCACTTGAAATTGCCTTGAAATATAAAAAGTGCACTTTAAAGAAATTCGTTTCTTTTCGCCCCCATCGAAACGCGGCCGCCGTGGCCGGGAATTACCAGTTACCAGTGAATTAAGTTACCAGTTACTAGTGAATTACCAGTGTTACCTTAAAATTACCTTAATATTAATTTTATTAATAAATAATTTTTAATAAATTGATTTTTTATTATTAATTAGGGGTGCGTTATTTATTGGTGCACCTAGCGCTACAATATAATATAATAATATAATATAATATAATATTAAATATATATTAAATTGATTTTACCACTGTTCAACAATACTTCCAATTCCTTCATGCAATTCTTTCCAAATTCCAATTAAATTCCAATTCCTAATCAACAATCTTTATTATTAATTATTAATTAAGTAATTAATTAGTATTGATAATTAATCCAAATTAATTGATAAATTATATTAATAATTAAATTTTTATTATTACAAATACAAGGATGGATGGATCCAAACCAATGGGGAATTTTTGAAGCTTTTCTTACCAATGAGGATCCACACCAATGAGGATACAAGGATGATGGATTCACGGATTCACGGATATATATATATATTCAAGTATTCATCACCCTTGTAATATATATATATTTTACAAGGATGATGGTTTCAAGGATGATGGTGTTGTATGGCTGACGTCTACAGTTATTTTGCTATTATTATTGCTATTATTTTTGCTATAATTTTTGCTAATATTGCTATTATTATTGATGATGCTATTATCATCAAATTACATCAAGTTTTTCTTGTTAGTTTTGTACGTGTATGTACAGATGTACATCCACATACAGATTCGTTGTAATAATTCGTTAATAAAAGTTTGTAAGAAACGAATCTGTGCAAGAGAAACGAAAAGAATAATATATTATTATATAATTTATAAGATATTTATTTATATTTATAATTTATTGATGATGCTATTATCATCAAATTACATCAAGTTTTTCTTGGTAGTTTTGTACCAAGATTGTAAGAAACGAATCTGTACAAGAGAAATGAAAAGAATATTATATTATTACATAATTTGTATTATATACTTTATACTTTATTTATATTATATTATATATTATCATATATATATTACTTGTATAATATAACAATAAATACATATACATTAAACATATAAATTGTATATACAATTTAGTGTACAGATCCACTTATTTCACTATCACTTATTCACTTATATTATATTATTATATATTATATTATTATTCACCTATATTATATTATTGTATTATAAAAACTTGTATAATACCATAACATAACATATAAGTAAATAACATATAAGTATAACATACATATAACATATAAATATATAGTGATGTGTATATATATACATATATTATATATAGATTATTATACAATATAATCATATATACCATTATCATATACATACTCATATATATCAGTATATAATATTTATTGTACAGATTATAGACAGATTATATATATCAGTATGTACAATTTACTGTACATATGGAGATGGTTCTCCATATGGCATATGGAGATTGGTTCAACATATATATATATATGTTGAACAGGAGGCTGCGCTGCTGGGGAGGCTCCGTACCCACGCATGGGCTTTTGAGCTTAGTAATCTCTGCTTTAAGTATAAAAAAATATACTTTAAAATATACCAGAATAAATAATTAAAAAAGAATATGATATATATATATAAATATATAAAATTATTGCTATAATAATAGCAATAGTATGATCATTACTGATATGATATTACATTACATAATCATATTATTACAATAATAGCAATATATATATATCCACTTATTTCACTATCACTTATTCACTCATATTATATTATTATATTATATAAACTTGTATAATAACATAACATAACATTTAAGTAATAATATATTACATATACAATACATAATACTATATAATAATATAATAATATACTATATAATATAATAATATAATTTGATATGTGTAATGTATGTGTATTTAATGTTATATTATACAAGTAACATATACATTACATTACATAATGTAATGTAATATCATATCAGTAATGATCATACTATTGCTATCATTATAGCAATGATTTTATATAGTGATAGTGATAAGTGATATATATAATTATAAAATTTATATAACATATAACATATAGGTAATAATAACATAACATATAAGTAAATATAAATATATATATATTATATATATTATGAATTATTTATTATTAATAGTGAAATAAGTGGATCTGTACAGTAAATTGTATATACTGACATATATAATCTGTATATAATCTGTCATATATAGAATCTGTACAGTAAATTGTATAAACAATTTATATGTATAAGGTATATGTACATAATTATATGTACATAATAATTATTATATACAATACATAATATTATGCATACATAATATACAATAATATAAATAATTAATTGCATATACAATGTAATCATATATACAATTATCATTTATATACTTATACGTATCAGTACATACAATTTACTGTACAGATCCACTTATTTCACTATCACTTATTCACCTATATTATATTATTATATTATGTAATACAATCATATATTATATGTATTATTATTATATTAATACATTATATATTATTTATAATATATAATTATAATATATATCTATATATAATTCACTTATTTTTATAATAATAAAAAATAATAATAGGAATAAAATAATATAAAAAGAATATAATATTATTATTACACTTGAGATTTTGCCTCAAGCGTTCTGCACATGGAGCTATGTTAGTGTTATGCGAGAACAGGAGGCTGCGCTGCTGGGGAGGCTCCGTACCCACGCATGGGCTTTTGAGCTTAGTAATCTCTGCTTTAAGTATAAAAAAATATACTTAAAAATATACCAGAATAAATTATTAAAAAAGAATATGATATATATATATATATATAAATATATAAAATTATTGCTATATTAATAGCAATAAAATAATATAAAAATATAAATATTTATAATATAAAAATAATAAATAAAATATCACCTTTTTTAACAAATATATTACTATATTATATTATATTATATTATTTATATTATATAAAAATACAAGGATGGATGGAATAACTTGATGGAAAAATGACTTGATATGAAAATAATAAAAAATAACAATAATAGCATCATCACGGATGATGATGATGACGATAATAGAGCTCTTCCGGTGTCTGACTCGCTTAAGCGAAAAGGCTGCATCAGTGGTCATGGAGAAGTGAGCAGACGCAGAGGGAGCGATCGGGACTCGTGAAGGACGTTTTGCTTGTGTTGCCTCTGGTACCCGATGAGTTTTTTGAGGTATACATGGTTGGCGATTTCAAGACGTACTGCGTTTCGGAAGGCGAGTTTAAAGGATCTCGCCGTATAAAGCACTAGGTTGACCACCATTACTGTCTGCAGCTTCACTACTAGCGTAGGATGGCTCCGGGACTCCGGGAATCTGTACAAGAGAAACGAAAAGAATATTATATTATTATATATTTTATATTATATACTTTATACTTTATTTATATTTCTTTAAATTTCTTTAAATTGCACTTGAAATTGCCTTGAAATTGCCTTAAAGAAATTGCCTTGAAATATAAAAACTGCACTTTAAAGAAATTCGTTTCTTTTCACCCCCATCGTTTTTTCGCCCCCATCGAAACGCGGCCGCCGTGGCCAGGAATTACCAGTTACCAGTGAATTAAGTTGCCAGTTACCAGTGAATTACCAGTGTTACCTTAAAATTACCTTAATATTAATTTTATTAATAATTAATTTTTAATAAATTGATTTATTATTATTAATTAGGGGTGCGTTATTTATTGGTGCACCTAGCGCTACAATATAATATAATATTATATATATATTAAATTTATTTTACCACTGTTCAACAATACTTCCAATTCCTTCATTCCAATTCCTCCCAAATTCTAATTAAATTCCAATTCCTAATTAGTTATTTATTATTAATAATTATTAATTAATTAATTAATTAATATTAATTATTCCTATTTAAGTAATAAATTAATTAATAATTAAATTATTATTATTGAAAAATACAAGGATGGATGGATCCACACCAATGGGGAATTTTTGAAGCTTTTCTTACCAATGAGGATCCACACCAATGAGGATACAAGGATGATGGATTCACGGATGATGATGATGATGGATTCACGGATGATGGTGTTGTATGGCTGACGTCTACAGTTATTTTGCTATTATTATTGCTATTATTTTTGCTATAATTTTTGCTAATATTGCTATTATTATTGATGATGCTATTATCATCAAATTACATCAAGTTTTTCTTGGTAGTTTTGTACCAAGATTGTAAGAAACGAATCTGTACAAGAGAAACGAAAAGAACATTATATTATTATATAATTTACAATATATACTTTATACTTTATTTATATATATTATATTATAATATATATTATATTACTATGTTATATAAACTTGTATATTACCATAACATAAAACATCAATATATAGTGATGTATATATATATATATATATATATATATATATATATATATATATATATATATATATATATATATATATATATATATATATATATATATATATATATATATATATATATATATATATATATAATACATCCACATACTATGCATATTTATATATGGTTACATATAATAAATATGGATTATTATAATATAATAGTATATTATAACATTATACAATTTAATCATACATACAATTATCATATACATACTTATGTATATCAGTACATAATATTTATTGTACCGATTATATACAGATGATATATATCGGTATGTACAATTTACTGTACATATGGAGATGGTTCTCCATATGGCCTATGGAGATTGGTTCAACATATATATATATATATGTTGAACAGGAGGCTGCGCTGCTGGGGAGGCTCCGTACCAACGCATGGGCTTTTGAGCTTAGTAATCTCTGCTTTAAGTATAAAAAAATATACTTTAAAATATACCAGAATAAATAATTAAAAAAGAATCTGATATATATATATAAAATATATAAAATTATTGCTATAATAATAGCAATAGTATGATCATTACTGATATAATATTACATTATGATATTATTACAATAATAGCAATATAAATATATATATCCACTTATTTCACTATCACTTATTCACTTATATTATATTATTATATTATATAAACTTGTATGATATCATACCATAACATATAAGTAATAGTAATAATATATTATATATATAATACATAACACTATATAATAATATAATAATATACTATATAATATAATAATATAATATAATATGTGTAATGTATGTGTATTTATGTTATATTATACAAGTAACATATACGTTACATTACATAATGTAATGTAATATCATATCAGTAATGATCGTACTGTTGCTATTATTATAGCCATAATTTTATGTAGTGATAGTGATAAGTGATACATATAATTATATAATTTATATAACATATAAATCACATATAACATCTAAGTAATAATAACATAACATATAAGTAAATATAAATATATATATTATATATATTAACAATTAATTAATTATAATAGGTAAATAAGTGGATCTGTACAGTAAATTGTATATACAATTTACTATTATAATTTAATATATTAATATATATTAATATATTTAATTTAATTTAAATAATATTTAATTTAATTTAAATATTTAATTTAATTAATATAATTTACAATTATATTTATAAATTATATAATTATATGTATCACTTATCACTATCACTACATAAAATTATGGCTATAATAATAGCAACAGTACGATCATTACTGATATGATATTACATTACATTATGTAATGTAACGTATATGTTACTTGTATAATATAACATAAATACACATACATTACACATATTATATATATATAATCATATCAGTAATGATCATACTATTGCTATTATTATAGCAATAATTTTATATATTTTTATATATATATCATATTCTTTTTTAATTATTTATTCTGGTATATTTTTAAGTATATTTTTATACTAAAAGCAGAGATTACTAAGCTCAAAAGCCCATGCGTGGGTACGGAGCCTCCCCAGCAGCGCAGCCTCCTGTTCAACATATATATATATATGTTGAACCAATCTCCATATGCCATATGGAGAACCATCTCCATATGTACAGTAAATTGTATATACTGATATATATAATCTGTATATAATGTGACAATAAATTGTATGTAGTGGTATATATAAGTATATCCATGATAATTGTATATATGATTATATTGTATAATATATTAATATACTATAATATCATAATAATCTATATATATATATATATATATATATATATATATACATATATATATATATATATATATATATATATATATATATATATATTTCATAGTTACATTTAATTATAATTATATAATTACATAATTATTTAATTATGTAATTTTATTTATATGTATATGTAAGCATATATATAATCATATATATATAATATATATATATATATATATATATATATATATATATATATATATATATATATATATATATATATATATATATATGATTATATATATGATTACATATACATATAAATAAAATTACATAATTAAATAATTATGTAATTATATAATTATAATTAAATGTAACTATGAAATATATATATATATATATATATATATATATATATATATATATATATATATATATATATATATATATATATATATAATTAAATAATTAAATTAATTAAATAATAATTATTTTAATGGATATATTATTATATTATTTATATTATATAAAAACCAGTGCTGCTCTACGATGTAACGAATGTGTTACTTTTTCATATCTATACACTTTAAACACACACATTAACACATTAATGTGTTAATATATATATATATATATATATATATATATATATATATATACATATATTATACATATACATATATATATACATATACGTATATATATATATATATATACATATATTAACACATTAATGTGTTAATGTGTGTGTTTAATGTGTATAAATATGAAACAGTAACACATTCGTTACATCGTAGAGCAGCACTGGTTTTTATATAATATAAATAATATAATATAATATAATAATATATTTATTAAAATAAGTGAAATAAATATTAAGGTAATTAAACATTAAATTAATAAATAATTAAAAGGTAATTGATGATTATATTAGCATTAGCATTATATTAAAATAAATTACCTTAATATATATTATAACGCACCCCTAATTAATAACCCCAGTGCAAGTGTATAAGGTGCAAGTGTATAAGGTGCACCTAGCTTCACCAGCTATGTGCTGCAGTGAGAGAGAGGTGCTATAAGAAAGAAATGCTGCTTTTGCGCAGCAGCCACAGTGCGTGAAAATGTGCATGGCAGTGAGAAAAACCAGTGCTGCTCTACGATGTAACGAATGTGTTACCGTTTCAACACTCCCTAATGCAAAATTTGAGTGCAGCTCTATACGTGTTTTAATTTCACTATATATTTCATATTTACATTTTATGTTTAGGTGTTAATTTAGGTGTTAATTCGGATAAAGCACTAGGTTGACCACCATTACTGTCTGCAGCTTCACTACTAGCTTCGCCTAGCTAAAATAAATAATATAATAATAAAATATATTATAATTTATTATTATTAATTAGAGGAGCGTTGCAGTTGTGCGACTGATTATCATTAGCACTACACTTCGCACACGTCGATTTACTTCAGCATGATTGCCATGCATGTCCGAACCTCTCGCACTCGAAACACGGCCTCGGGTTTGGTATATACCATCTCACGTTGATCTTCACATACCCGGCATCAAGTGTACTAGGCACAATACTGCTACCAAAGGTCAGTATGACGTGTTTGGTTGGGATTTGTTCGTCATTTCTTCGGAGAGTTATTCTTTGAACCTTGGTTACATTTTGTTTTTGGAAACCTTCCAGGAGTTCTTCAGGCCCAAACAATGAAACGTTCCTTTCCTTCGAGCGCTTCCTAACCTTACGTGAGGCCACCTTACAGCGAAGGACCGATGGAGGAAGCAAGCATACTCTTAAAGCTCCCTTCACCCGTCCTCACGTAAGGAGCGGTTGCCGCCATGCCTGGGTTCGAGATTATCTCTTAAAAGCTTTAGGCGAACACCAGAACACCCCTATTCAATAAGAAAGGTTGTATCGTCGCACAATCTCTAAGTTGATGAGCTAATATAGAGAAGCGTGGACGCTATTTTTTAGTTTTGTTTACTAAATCTAAAGAAGCAGTGCATTACAGTGCGAAACTTGATGTGCTCCAGCAACGCTGGCACGCCGGCGTCGTGCAACGCCTAGCAACGCTTCCATGCCGCACGCGTGACTGAAACGAACGTGCCTGGCAAAACGTACCGTGCTCGCGCTTCTCCGAAGGTGGGCGACAGCACGCACGCGCAAGCAAACGTCACGTGGTTAAGCAGTGAGGCGAAGTGCTCATTCAGGGCCAGGAGCGGCGTAAGGACGCATGAAGGTAGCTTGGCCCAAACAATAAAACGTTCCTTTTAGGGGTGTGCGAATATTGAAATTTTCGATTACGAATCGAATACGAATAAGGCGAAGAACTCTCTTCGAATATCGAATCGAATATCGAATACATGTGTTGTATTAAACAATTGCAAGAGAGGTAACAATAGCTTTATTACCCTTTTAAAAATAACATTGCATTTTACAAGGTTGCTTCAAATTAAAGAGGTACTCAATTATAGATAATGGACTCAGGTAATGCCCTCAGTCAGGTAAAACGCTTGTTACAGATTGTCGTGAAGGAAAATTAACTGCTCAATATGGCCAGAAAGTAAACGCTCTCTATGCACTGTCACATTTCTACCGGTAGAAAAGACTCTTTCACTAGGAACTGAAGTGGCAGGGATCGCCAAGTACTTCCGGGCGAGTGCACTTAAAAGCGGATACCTGAAGCGGCCAATGGACTGCCACCACTCACAAGGATTCATGCCCCTTTCCAGAAGAGGCTTTTGCGCGTAGTCTGTAACTTCCCTCTCAGGGGCAGATGCCAAATGTGTCTTCTCTTTGTTCATCACTAGATCGTCAAAAGCATTCCATACACTCGATGCCACCAGTGGACACGAAGTCGACGCTGGCACGGCGGTGTCCCCACGGTGTTCCACGACGGCTTCCTGGAGCTCCCTTGTCACAAGGTTTTTCAGCCAGATCATCTGACCAGATGCCTGATGAACTGTGGCCATAAAGCGCGAATCAAGAAACATGCCTAGGCTGGCCACTTCATCAAATTTCCACTCCGCACAAAGAGCCTTGATACATTTTGAATCAATGTTAGCAAACCCTGAGTTGCCTTTGCAACCTTCAAGGCAATGGGGCATTCCAAAAATAATTGGAATTATAAAGCTTGGTGAAAAAGAAACCGAAACTGATCATGTCTCAAATGCCTGAAGCTGATAGACTGAAACAGAGCATACAGATAATGGCAACTCAGGGTTGCAAAGGCAACCCTGATTTGCCTTTGCAACCTTCAAGGCAATGGGGCATTCCAAAATAATTGGAATTATAAAGCTTGGTGAAAAAGAAACCGAAACTTATCATGTCTCAAATGCCTGAAGCAGGTAGACTGAAACAGAGCATACAGATAATGAGCGGATCATGCGAAGTTCTCAGTTAATAAACATGTTCTTAGGAGAATGCGGAGCAAGCATACAATTGGTTAATTGCTCATTTATTCGCAGTCTATCCGAATATTCGCCGTTTCCACCGTTATTCGGCCGTCCTCGGATATTCGTGAATTTCCGAACATGCATTTCTCGAATCGAATACACTTCGAATATGGAAAATATTCGATTCGTATTCGAAATTCCGAATATTCGCAAACCCCTAGTTCCTTTCCTTCGAGCGCTTCCTAACCTTACGTGAGGCCTCCTTACAGCGAAGGACCGATGGAGGAAGCAAGTGTACTCTGAAAGCTCCCTTCACCCGTCCTCACCTAAGGAGCGGTTGCCGCGTGCCTGGGTTCGAGATTATCTCTTCAAATCTTTCCGCGAACACCATTATTCTATTAAAAAATGTTGTATCGTCACACAATCTTTAAATTGAATAGCTAATATAGAGAAGCGTGGACGCTTTCTTCTAGTTTCGTTTACTAAAGTTAAAAAAAAGTTGCGCATTACAGTGCAAAACTTGATTTGCTCCAGCAACGCTGGCACGCCGGCGTCTTGCAACGCCTAGCAACGCCTAGCAATGCTTGCATGCCGCACGCGTGACTGAAACGAACATGGCTGGCAAGACGTACCGTGCTCGCGCTTCTCCGCAGGTGGGCGACAGTGCGCATGCGCAAGCGAATGCCACGTGGTTAAGCAGTGAGGTGAAGCGCTCGTTCAGGGCCAGGAGCGGCGTAAGGACGCATGAAGGTAGCTTTGGAGCTACCTTATGCTGAGGAAGCACCAAGGAAGCCTTCACCGAGGGCCCCTCAGTAAGGAAGCTTTCAGAGTGACATAAGGTAGCCTCACCCCAATGAAGGCTTCCTTAGTGAGGTAAGGAAGATTTCATTGTTTGGCTTCTTATGCTGAGGAAGTACCAAGGAAGCACCAAGGAAGCCTTCACCGAGGGCGCCTCAGTAAGGAACCTTTCAGAGTGACATAAGGTAGCCTCACTGCAATGAAGGCTTCCTTACTGAGGTAAGGAAGATTTCATTGTCTGGCCCTCATTGCTCAGGTTCAAGAAATCTTCTGGTATCATGCCCTTGCTTGTGTTTAGAGGACGGTGTGCTGAAATTGACTTTGATGTCATCGACACTGGTGAGATCAGCCAGCTTTTCTACTTGGTCTTTGGTTTTGAGTTCGAGGAGGAGGTCGCCACTTGACATCTTTCAGGCCTTGTATTGCTTTCGAATTTTTTGTACGAGGCATTTCGACACTAGGGATGGAGAGAGTTTCCTCATTGGTGTGGATCCATCACTGTGAATCACATGGTAGCGTGGGAATGCTTCAAAGTTGCTTCTTAAAGTGAAATCAAAAATCGCTTCGGCGCGCCCTCTTTTGTAAGGGTGATCTGGAAGTGTGTGGGTGTGTGGGGCGGCGGAGGGGGGGGCGATTGCATTTGTCATGATGTTCTTGGAATATTCAACGGCGATGGTAACCACTCACCACCGAGCCCAACAAGGGGACACCACGAGGTTAGCAAAATATCTGTAGACGTCAGCCATACAACACCACTATAACCTAATATATGTACCCGAGGCTGGGTAGACACACACGGTTAACCCTTTCTGCCTGAAAACGACAATGAAAATGAAGTGCACCTCAGAGAAAAAAAAGAGAAGAAACTTTTATTGCCAAGGTGTAGGGGAGTTTTCTTTCCCAGCGGTGTGGGCTAGCGTGGCGACGGGGGCTCATGGCTGATGGCTGAATGAACTGATAGCGTCGTGGCTTCACCGCAACGCTATCAGCCCATTCCGTCAACCGTATCTGTCTTGCGCGTTGGAAGTTTTCGTCTTCATGTCCCACTCTTCGTGTGAAGCAGCTCGCCTAAAGGCTTCTCTCGGGGAAGGGTTCTTTTGACATCCCCACAATATCCGATCTTGGTCCGCCAGGGGGCAGTTACAGTGTTTGCAGTTTGGTGAATATTCACCACCAGTCATTGCAGCTAGCCTTTTTGGACTAAGTACAGATCTAGTCTGCACTCTCCTGAGGTTAGTGGCCTGTATTCTGGTCAGTGTCTCGTGCGGGGATGGATCTATTCGCATGGATTCGCGGTAATAAACGGTCATTTCGTTAAAGGTATGGATACCCTCATGTCGGTCAAGCCCGTCGGGCAAGACCACCTCCCGGTTACTAGCTGCTCGGGCGGCTAGGTGGGCGGCCTCATTGCCAGGGTTGCCCGCATCAGCGGGTACCTACACCAACTTCAATTTATTGAGTTTTTTGTTAATTATTCTGAATGCTCGAGGGGAAATGAAACCTGAGGTGTAGTTACGAATCGCTGTTTTCGAGTCTGATATAATAATATTGGTGCCCGGGATGGAGGTGCCCATGGCGATGGCGGCCTCTTCCGCCTCCACAATGGAAGATGTGTTTACCGTCGCAAAGCTGATGGTGTGTCCGTCGCCAGTAGTGACGGATATGGTGTGTCGATCTTCACTGGCGCGAGCAGCATCCAGCATGTTCTTGTCACCACGTTGCCAGAGTTGCCACCACGTTGCCACCACCGCTGTTTTCAGTGCTCATGTTTTTCGGAAGCGGGGGGATAATGATTTTGGTCCGGATAGTGTTATGTATCCGCTGTCGTTGCGGGATGCCTTAGGCTGGGCGATACCCCAAGGTGTCCAGGATCCGCTGTCCCTCGTGTGTGCCGGATATTCGAACTGTTTGAGCCCATTTGTGGGCCTCTATGATTTCCTCAACGTTATGAGGGCATATGACCTCTGTACATGGCAGTGCGGAAACGTTCTGCGAGAATTTATAACTGAGCTTGCGTATTATTTGCACCAGCACGCTCGAAAACTGTCAGCTCTGTACACCTTGCTATAACGAATCTGTCGTCACGAGCCGGTCATGTACGCGTATACATGCACTGGTGCACAACCGCTCTGAGCTCGCGGTACGTTATAACTGTCTTGCGCCTTCTTGTCTGTGGGAGTAGAGGACAACCCCGTCAGTTTTTCCATCGGCTCGGGCAAGTGACGTGTGCTCTTTAAACTATAGCATTGATGAGTCGCGGCACTAAAGATGTCGCCATCTAATGGATTACCTCAGCGCAAGAAAACACTGTCCCAAAGCACGAGCGCCACGAAGAACTCGCTACAGCTGTCGCCCAGCAATGGTCGATGTTTTTGTGCTGAAGCTTCGTAATTCCTTAGCATGTACCAATCAGGACAGCAGCACGTTCTTGTCACCATGTTTCTCATTGTCTGATCGATGGCATGTTTCTTTTTGTATAATGCAATGTAGTCTTCAAGTATTCATTTGGCGGCCTGGCCAAAGTAAAACAAACTGAATAAGAAAGCTAACTGGCCGAATTCCGTGCTGGCAGAAACCGGAGGAACATGTATGTGCACGGTACTACACGAAAAGCTCTGCATTTTGCGCCCATTAGTCTTCTATTTCTTCGAGTGCGCATTATTATATATATTTTTTTTCTTTCATGGCGTTGAAAACTAGAAACCAAAAGCTGCCAATATAAAAGAAATCACAAAAATAGGAAGAAGAAGAGGGAGAGTCCGCAATCGACAAGGAAGAAGTCAAGGAGTCAGCCACACAACATACGCCTGGGGCATTTCCAAATGCCACAGGTGGCCTTGGATCATCTTTGTGCGATCGAGTTCTTTTGGTAGAAGCGGATCGGGCTCGGCTTGAAAGTATTGTACGAGAAGAAAAAATAACTGACACATTTCGGAATGTAGCTTTTTCTGATGTCTGAATCATCCTTCTTGCGCTCTACCCTACACTTTGCAACTGAAATTGCTAAAAATAAAAAAAGTGTAATTATGGGGTTTCACGTGCCCAAACCACTTTCTGGCCATGAGGCACGCCGTAGGGGCGGACTCCAGAAATTTCGAACACCTGGGGATCTTTAACGTGCGCCTAAATCTAAGTACACGGGTGTTTTCGCCCCCATCGAAATGCGGCCGCCATAGCCGGGATTCAATCCCGCGACCGCATGCTTAGCAGCCCAACACCATAGCCACTAAGCTACGACAGCAGGTTAACTGAAATTGCCTTGCTGGCCCTTAATAAAAATAATGACATTGCCAGATGGAACCAGCCATTCCCTTTGACGTTATGGTTTTGCAGCATTTATAAGCACGCCACAAAACGCAATGTTCGCCTTCGAAAGAGGCTACGACTTCTGGTCTAAGGGTGGCGCTGGTGAAGCTGCTTCATTTGATAAGCACGCAGTGTTACGACGAATTCTCTGAATGTGGGGGTTGGCACAGGGCTGTATCAAAAAAGGTAGGTACCAGAATAGGTGTAAATACAAAAGCAAGAACAATTACACACAAATTAATGTGTGACGATATAAAGGAAAGCTACGAAACCGACTATAGTACGATTCACAGATACATTGCCCAGAAACATGGCCAATAGAGGCTCCTCTATGACCCACACGTGCAAGCACAACTTGTTCTTCTTGCCAACCAGTGCGAAATCTAATAGCTTCAATGCTGATTGAGTATACGTATCAGACGACCAAACACAACTACAGTACAATGCACGAATTCCCCAGTTAGTATTGCTTTATTGAAAAACGCCGCAATCTACTTATTGGCACCTATTCTCGGCAATCATTCTAATACAACTTCCCCAGCGTAAATACTTGAAATGCTGCAGGGATACGTGGTGGAAAGGCCGTCCCCAATGTTTTACCTCAGCATCAGAGAGCGCAATATATGGGGCGCTTTTTCTTTTGCCTGCACCAATTTTTTTACCCTTGCCTGTGGCAGATAGGATAATTCTAACCTTTGATCTAAATTACTCGATCAGATGTCCATTAATTCTTCGAAAAAACAATATGTTTAAATTGAGAATGAAGATAATTACGCTAATTAACATTTTTTTAAAATTTATAACTTTACGGCACATACTTCAATCCACGAATTATAGCCGATGAGTTGGCAAGGCGTATCAACATAGTGCAGTCCTGAAATAGAATTGTCAGGACTGTACTAGCCTTAATATGTTAATTTTTAATGTGTCCCACGAAATGTACTGACATTCAAGCTGCGCTTTAAAAATTACAAGGACGCTGTTTTATGCATAGAAGCGCAAGAGGAACTGAAACACCAATGTATTTCTTCGGACACTTAGGCCCAAACAATGAAACGTTCCTTTCCTTCGAGCGCTTCCTAACCTTACGTGAGGCCTCCCTACAGCGAAGGACCGATGGAGGAAGCAAGCATACTCTGAAAGCTCCCTTCACCCGTCCTCACGTAAGGAGCGGTTGCCGCCATGCCTGGGTTCGAGATTATCTCTTAAAAGCTTTAGGCGAACACCAGAACACCCTTATTCAATAAAAAAGGTTGTATCGTCGCACAATCTCTAAGTTGATGAGCTAATATAGAGAAGCGTGGACGCTATTTTTTAGTTTTGTATACTAAATCTAAAGAAGCAGTGCATTACAGTGTGAAACTTGATGTGCTCCAGCAACGCTGGCACGCCGGCGTCGTGCAACGCCTAGCAACGCTTCCATGCCGCACGCGTGACTGAAACGAACGTGCCTCGCAAAACGTACCGTGCTCGCGCTTCTCCGAAGGTGGGCGACAGCGCGCACGCGCAAGCAAACGTCACGTGGTTAAGCAGTGAGGCGAAGTGCTCGTTCAGGGCCAGGAGCGGCGTAAGGACGCATGAAGGTAGCTTGGCCCAAACAATAAAACGTTCCTTTTAGGGGTGTGCGAATATTGAAATTTTCGATTACCAATCGAATACAAATAAGGCGAAGAACTCTCTTCGAATATCGAATCAAATATCGAATACATGTGTAGTATTAAAAAATTGCAAGAGAGGTAACAATAGCCTTATTACCCTTTTAAAAATAACGTTGCATTTTACAAGGTTGCTTCAAATTAAAGAGGTACTCAATTATAGATAATGGACTCAGGTAATGCCCTCAGTCAGGTAAAACGCTTGTTACAGATTGTCGTGAAGGAAAATTAACTGCTCAATATGGCCAGAAAGTAAACGCTCTCTATGCACTGTCACATTTCTACCGGTAGAAAAGACTCTTTCACTAGGAACTGAAGTGGCAGAGATCGCCAAGTACTTCCGGGCGAGTGCACTTAAAAGCGGGTACCTGAAGCGGCCAATGGACTGCCACCACTCACAAGGATTCATGCCCCTTTCCAGAAGAGGCTTTTGCGCGTAGTCTGTAACTTCCCTCTCAGGGGCAGATGCCAAATGTGTCTTCTCTTTGTTCATCACTAGATCGTCAAAAGCATTCCATACACTCGATGCCACCAGTGGACACGAAGTCGACGCTGGCACGGCGGTGTCCCCACGGTGTTCCACGACGGCTTCCTGGAGCTCCCTTGTCACAAGGTTTTTCAGCCAGATCATCTGACCAGATGCCTGATGAACTGTGGCCATAAAGCGCGGATCAAGAAACATGCCTAGGCTGGCCACTTCATCAAATTTCCACTCCGCACAAAGAGCCTTGATACATATTGAATCAATGTTAGCAAATCCTGAGTTGCCTTTGCAACCTTCAAGCCAATGGGGCATTCCAAAAATAATTGGAATTATAAAGCTTGGTGAAAAAGAAACCGAAACTGATCATGTCTCAAATGCCTGAAGCAGATAGACTGAAACAGAGCATACAGATAATGAGCGGATCATGCGAAGTTGTCAGTTAATAAACATGTTCTTAGGAGAATGCGGAGCAAGCATACAATTGGTTAATTGCTCAATTATTCGCAGTCTATCCGAATATTCGCCGTTTCCACCGTTATTCGGCCGTCCTCGGATATTCGTGAATTTCCGAACATGCATTTCTCGAATCGAATACGCTTCGAATATGGAAAATATTCGATTCGTATTCGAAATTCCGAATATTCGCACACCCCTAGTTCCTTTCCTTCGAGCGCTTCCTAACCTTACGTGAGGCCTCCTTACAGCGAAGGACCGATGGAGGAAGCAAGCGTACTCTGAAAGCTCCCTTCACCCGTCCTCACCTAAGGAGCGGTTGCCGCGTGCCTGGGTTCGAGATTATCTCTTCAAATCTTTCCGCGAACACCATCATTCTATTAAAAAATGTTGTATCGTCGCACAATCTTTAAATTGAATAACTAATATAGAGAAGCGTGGACGCTTTCTTCTAGTTTCGTTTACTAAAGTTAAAAAAAAGTTGCGCATTACAGTGCAAAACTTGATGTGCTCCAGCAACGCTGGCAAGCCGGCGTCTTGCAACGCCTAGCAACGCCTAGCAATGCTTGCATGCCGCACGCGTGACTGAAACGAACATGCCTGGCAAGACGTACCGTGCTCGCGCTTCTCCGCAGGTGGGCGACAGTGCGCATGCGCAAGCGAATGCCACGTGGTTAAGCAGTGAGGTGAAGCGCTCGTTCAGGGCCAGGAGCGGCGTAAGGACGCATGAAGGTAGCTTTGGAGCTACCTTATGCTGAGGAAGCACCAAGGAAGCCTTCACCGAGGGCCCCTCAGTAAGGAAGCTTTCAGAGTGACATAAGGTAGCCTCACCCCAATGAAGGCTTCCTTAGTGAGGTAAGGAAGATTTCATTGTTTGGCTTCTTATGCTGAGGAAGTACCAAGGAAGCACCAAGGAAGCCTTCACCGAGGGCGCCTCAGTAAGGAACCTTTCAGAGTGACATAAGGTAGCCTCACTGCAATGAAGGCTTCCTTACTGAGGTAAGGAAGATTTCATTGTCTGGCCCTTAGGAAATTATATCTCGAAATGGTGGAGTCCTGAGAATTCGTTCCAAGAGGATACCTGCGAAGTCAATAGCTACAATTCTGAGATTGCGATATATGCTGCAGAACACCTAATTAAAACGTTAGTTAGCAGAATTAGGTTAATTATTCATTTATGCATTGTGTTTTTTTGTAGAATGGCCGCTGCATCGAGTAATCTAGATAGAGGGCTATAATGTGCTATCTGCCACAGACAATATTTAAAAATTTGGTGCAGCAAAAAAGAAATCCTGTATTGCAATTTGTTCAGAATACTGGCACATCAAAAGTTTCTGTACTTCGTGCAGCGCTCATATTTTGTATGACCTAAAATAAAGAACTAGGCGACAATCTCAGATCCTGATGGCACTTGAGAACAAGAAAAAGACAAGCAAGGTGGTAAAACATACCGTATTCTTGCACTCTTGTGCAAAATTGTGAGCAGCTTCAAGGTTTATGCTGGCAAATACAAGGATCTGCTTGGGTACTCGCCATCGCATAGGCCAGCGCCTTATGACGTATATCACCTCGCACGACAGCTGAATCGGAGACAGGTTCGTGCTCGCCAGCGCACGCGCCAGTTCGAACGCTACTTGCATAAATAATGCCATGGCAACGGAAACAGGCGGACATCGGCAAGTTCACCCATCACAGCATCTGGGCATGACAGCGTAATGAAGGGTTTTTCCTGACGAGTGCGAGCAGTAAGAACACAATGGAAGACAGCTCCGCGCACTGTGCGAGCCTCATCGCCTACGCATTGCGCCGGAGAACGAATTAATTGATTGCTGGTCTTCGTGGGAAGTTCAACACCTGCCAAAACACGAATAGGTCGCGAGAACACTGCTTTGCTGTCCTGTTTTATGATGCCGCCTCCTTCACTTAGCACTAAATTTCGCATCATTTCGCCAGAGAACCGCGCATAATCATCGGTTACTTCAATCGACGTACAACGACCTCGTTCTTCTTATTATCAGTAAAGTAAAATGTTTCAGTAGCTCTCTCCCCAGAGACCTCCCAGGAATAAGGTGAACTGGTATTGACGGAGTTAAATGATAAGGTGTGGTTTCTCCTAATTTTAGCGCAGCTGGTTTCACCGATACTCTTCGCGTCTACCTGTTCCCGTACAGCACACGATTTGTAGGTCGAGGCGTGTCGCCCGTTCCTGTAGCTCTAACAAGAACCACTACACCACGTAAATACTTCCTGATGATAAATACATCTACAACCTTTACCTAAATATGCGTGCACGCTCAAAGAAAGGCGCCTGTTGACCAGCTTGCGGCGCAATACTTAATTTGTTATGTGCAGTAAAACAGTAAAGGTGTTGCTGCAAATGTGCTTTCTTCCTCCACCTTCTGCACATTGTTTTCCGTTGCTCGATGCGTATACTGCGTAGTCCATCAAGTGTTCCATTTACTGCGTTAGCTTCCTGTGACCTATGATTGTGTGCTTCAGAGAATCGCCTGTGGTGCATTTTATTTAGCTTGTTTCATATTAAGCACTCTCTCTGAGCAGTCATCGCTAGGAGCAGTCAGACTGCGATGATTTTCTTTTTATTTTCTATCCTTTATTAAGGCGAACGGCTCTTGCGGTTTGCTTTACCATGGTGCACGCAAGTCTGATAACATTCGATATGTGCAAATGTCATAACTTGACTTCAAAACTTTTGAATAGGTCTTGGAATCTAGAGTGTGAGAAAATGTTTTGTTACCAACTTCACGTAATTTGGTACAAGCGGGCTGACAATATTTTTATACTTAACTCGCAACGCAGATGAGGAAAAGAAATTTTCCTGTTATGAATATGGCTGTATATGTTGCTTGATTTACTTTATTCTATTATATAGATTCCCGAATTTTATATACAGCAACACAGAGCCAGGACGATAAGGACGCCCTGCCCTTGTCCTGTGTTACGATGTCTAAGAACCAAGATGATCAACAAACTTTCTCATATTCTGAACTATTTTGCTTCCGCCAACAGTTGCGCCCTAATGTAGAGATATTATCTTCGCTTCCACAGTATCCATGGCTGCTGTTAAACGTAAAAGCGGGAAAGGTTTTTCCTGCTCTAAGTTTCTATTTCTTGATTTGTAGGAAGTACACGCAGGGAAAAAACCACCCGCAGTGCATATGCGATTCCTGGCGCGCGTGTAAACACGCTAAGTTTGTTGTCTAGCTTCGAGTCAATGAAAGCAGCACAATGCTTCCTTTCGAACAAATTTTGTTGGAAAGGAATATCTTCAGGTTTTTCGCGCTTCCTAATGCGAAACTAATATTGAACAGCTATGAAAAGCATAGCTGAAAGCATAGCATCGTTTACGCATAGTGAGGGTGTTCGAGATAAAATAAGGCGCATGCCCAGATGTAATTGTAATGAATTCTTCTGTGCGGAAGAAAAGAAATTAAGAAAAGAGAGGCTCCAGCATAAAACGTGTACGAATTTGTTTTCAGTAGATAGATTAATGCAAAATGCAATCACGCCGGTTTTTCTCCCAGGAGTGTTTTGTTGCTCCTTAAGTGAATATCTGAAAATGATTTCTCCATGCATTACGACTAAAAGTAATATAGTCAGACGTTAGGAGATTTCACTGTTTTTATTTGTTTCACATACTCTTGGCAAACATTGGCATCACCGCATTTCAGGGCATTTTCTGCTCCATTTCAAGGAAGCTTTTAATGTCATGGGTTTCTGAGAATAAAACGGTGGACATATTACGCCCACCCGTTTCAAGAGCCTGTCTGGATAAGGACACTTGATGCTCGTGCGATGTCTACTGCACGGAACTTTGTCCTCATTCTGCGCGAACTGGTATTAAGGTAAGAAGGAGATTATGCTGCAGAAATTGCATTGTATAGTGCAATAAAGAAGAAGACCGTTTCAACTTACATTTCTGTGCTGCTCATAGATGAGTAAGGCAGTTGGCATGTTATCTTCATGCTTATAACCAAGCATTTCTTACCTTTATTTTATGCGACGCGCGAGCATTAGCCGGCCATTTAAAAGAAGCAGAATTCGGGGGAGGGGGTGGTCGAGAGTAAGATTCGGGGGGGGGGGGGGGGGGGCGGAGCGATGCGTTATAGTATGGACTTTGCGCGAGTTTGAAAACTCAGCGGCCAGTTCTCTATTGTCGTTCCTTTAGTTGAGCTTGCGCACACAGACTCATGCTCTAAAGCTGGCTTAATACAAGATGGAGCCTGGCAATTTCTCTTTCACAGAACTTCTATAAAACAAGAAAAAAATATGTCGCTTTACCAAGAACACTTGAAAACGAGCTCCTAGAGATGAAAAAACGGGCAAGATATATCTAGGGCTTGACGTGTAACTGGGAAGCTAGAATCGGCCATTCGGATGCAGAACAGCATTCCTTTTTGATAATCTAAACTTGCTTCAAAAGATTAACCTAAAGCGTGATGTGCAAGACCCTAAATTTGAATCCTTCATTAGTTTCCAAAAGCAGCATTTAAGTACAAGCACACTTTATTTTTAATTGTTTCTGGAATATACGCGCGATTATTTAGTAGGATACCTAGGATACATATAATTATTATCCATAATGTTAACTACGATATTCGTAATTTTAAAGTGCGCGACTTTCATTTATAGACTTATGCACAAGAAACACTAGCCGACCTATCAAAACTTATTACATTTACATGACAACGTATCGCACAGGTCAAGTGAAGCGAACTACACCTCCGACCTTTGTGCATTTGAAGACGGGTGTTCAGAGATTTACGGCCTGCCGCGTGTTACTTTGCCTTTGGAGAAGCAAACAAAAACGACCGATAGAAGGCGGTGGCGCAACCGAGCGTCTTTCATAGCTCCCCAATTCGCCACTCACAGAAATGAATCTAAATGAGCAGCGCGATCAGAGACTAACAATCTTGACAGCAGTGAATGGGCAAAGGAATCTCCGATCCTGAGATTGCCGTTCGAAGTAGCTAGCCAAAGCGAGTAGAGGTTGTGAAAGGTGAGTGATGGGACGAACATTTAGGCAATAAACAGAGAGATGGGCTGAGTCTTTGGTTGCAAATTATCACTGCGTCGTCGATGCCCACGAATATGAGAATGTTGTGCGCACGTGACTGTTTGTTGAGCCTGGTTTGAGGCTAATTTCTTCTAAGTTACCTTATGTGTCGGAGCTAAGATTGACTGCTTTTGGTGGAAAGCATGAAAGTAAACAAATATGCGAGCACAGTTTTTCTGCATGATCCATACTGACACATTGATGCTTGAGTTGCGCAAATAATTGCAACCTCTTACACGGGCTTCTATGCAGAATACGTACCATGATATTTAAGTCAACTAATGCACTAACGCAAGATTATAAGAATAAATTACTGAGGAATTAGCTCAAGGCCTCCATTTATGTCCTTTGTTGCCAGCATCAGCATCAGATCAAAAGCGAGACTTGTCCTTTAAGCAAATGACTTCTAAGCGCATGATTGCTACCTCGTTCACACTGACTTGTTTTTTTTTCTGCAGTGATGTGGGTGCAGTTTGACCACATTTAGAGTGCACAGTACTAGCCTATCTAATCGCAAATATATGAATGAGACATACATGTCTTCTGCAGTAACGCCATACACGAAGGAAGAATTTTATAAAATAGAAGGATGGATGTGCTCGCCTGAGCACTCCTTGCTGCGACTTTGGATTCAGTGATGTCGCCAACATCGAGTACCAACAAATTCTGCATTATTTATTTTCTCTAGCATTTTCTCTCGCCCCGAAGGAAAACGTCCGGATCAGTCTTTAATAAAGTTTATTCTCTCGCTCTCTCCGGCATTGGCTGCAAACAACACGTACTTCTGACCGCTAGTTGACACAGGCGAATATAGAAAATCCAAACGTGGTATAAAACTACGTAAACCACAGAATTCCCCAACTATGAAAAAGCTCAGCTCGATAGAGCCAGCTGTTTCGCTGGAAACGCCGGAAGGAACCTGCACTCCTTCATACGCAACATTATGTACTGTACCGATGAGCTTGTGGATTACGCGCTGCGCTTGAACGTTTCTTTGAAAGGGCACGTCATTTCGTGCTATATACGATGAACCGTATCAACCACACACGCTGCGTTCCTACGGAAACTTCGGAGTGCTGCTTTTGGCCAATCCAAATTTTTTTCATTTCTTTGTCCCCCATGGCCAACTTTTCTCAATTCGTTTGCAAGGGCACGTTGGAATGTTCCCACTTTCTGGCGTCATTCCTGAGATTGTTTTCACGTGAGCGTGTTTTATGCCGGCGTCCACTATCAACTTCCTGTGACGGATGTGAAGTTGCCGCGAACGCGTCAAATATGCTCTCTCTTGACAGGGTGGCGCTACCATCTATAGGAGCGGTGAAGCGAAGTACTGTATCATAAAACTAACGAGTTCCGACAGTAAGCACTTCGGTAGTCTCATCGTAGCGGTACTCCAGCGTGGCGTAGCCTGGTGTAGATAGTGCAGGCCTACTGCTGAATTGACGACGCTGTCTCCACACCTGGTTTGTTTTCGCGTCTTATTAGCCTGTGAAGCCTCGCCGCCTACTAAGCTCAGCTTCAACACGCATCAGTAGTGCTCACACGCCGCCTACTGCTTCACTTGCGATGGCACGAACTAAGGACTAACTCGCGCAGAAAGGCAACAACGTCGACGAGCGAATCTCGCTTTGGTCTGGAGACACCCCTAGAACGCGACGCGGAGTACACACGCTTCGCATGAACTCCAGAGGTGTAATTTTTCCATATTCCTAGAAAAGGACCATGACATCGAGTGCCTGAAGGTATTCCCCACCCGAGGACACCAAGGTTTCGAAGATCCGGCCATCGGCTGGCCCGGGGCGGCCAGTTTCCATGTCGACGAATCGCCGCCCCACGAACGCTAAAGAGGAACACGGCTCCAGCGGCACGGTATCGGCGGTGGCCGTAGGCCCAACCTCGACACCTTCGACGCGGGTAACACCCGGAACTATTGGAGCCATCCCAACGGCCACCGGACTCCGGTGTGGACTACGTCGAAGTAGCAGGTAAGGAAATTTCACCAGGAAATCTCACAGTAGAAGCAGGCTCCATGGCTCGCGAGCCACCGACATTCTAGCAAGAGAGCCCTCGGCCAGCTAAGCCTAACGGCAAAAACTACGACCTAGGAAGACGCCGGCACCCGAGCAACGAGTCGGAAGCCACATCACAGACAAAAGTTGTGTCGGCAGGCCGCCTTCCCGCAAGAAGACATAAAGACCTTCCTGAAACCTCGAGAGGGCCTTAATTTTACTAAGTTCAGCGCCGCGGGGCTATGCGATGGACTCGTCCGAGCCACCGGCCTCACGGCTTAAGAAACGACAGAAGATATCCCCCGTACCAACCCGGAGAAGAACATAGTCATTGCAAGCAAGTCCAGCATGGCCCGGGCAATGAAATACTACTGCATATTGGAACTTACTGAAGTGGGTAGAACCTACGAGGTCAGTGCCTACGAAGCATCGCCTGAAGGCACAACCAAGGAGGTGATCCGCAACGTTCCAGACTACGATTCAGAAATAGGCCCATCACCCGAAGCCTAGTATACAACAAAAACCCAACCATTCTCCAAGCAAGAAGGATGGGCAAGACAAATTCATTGGTCATAGTTTTCGAAGGTGAAAAGGTTCCCAGTTACGTCTATTACCGCGGTGCGGAGTACAGATTCTACGTGCACAATAAGAAACACGAAATATGATCTGCCTGCGGCATGGTGGGGCACCGCATGGACGTCTGCCCAGCGCGCGAAAACAAGACATGCTCCTCCCGCGGTGAGACAAATCTGCAAGAAGCACTCCAGTGCGATCGTACATGCGCTCCGTGTGGAAGAAGCCGCTGTATACGGGAGACAAAAAATGCAAAAACCACTTCCAGATGGCATGTCTCCTTCTGAAAATACAGTGAGCGAAAGAACAAAGGCAGAATGGCGCCGGCCAACGCGTCAGCCATCTAAACGCGACAACGATGCCTGCGCTTCAACGCCGGGGCTCTGGCGAGGGAGAAGAAAAGGGAGGAAGGACGAGAGATCATTCGAACTCCTTGCCCCGCCTGCCGCTGCACGAAACAGGTAACAGAGACACTGCGGGGTAAACGCCAGCAGCTACACGGCTCAAGTTCCAGGTGAGTATAACGCAACCCTACCACGCAAGACCGGCGGCAATCACAGTCGGCGTCACGTGGGATACATCACTCAAGATCGGCGTCCCGGGGCAGTGAGCATCGACCCTCAGGAGGCACCGGGCAAGGAAACAAGGTGAGCTGGGCTAGCGCGGTCTCTAGTACTGCTCTGCTTAATATTCACACGGTAGATTCCCCCACCTCTCCGGATGAAGGAAGCCACCAGGCAAAAATCACTAAACTCAGGAAGATGACATAAATTGTGATCGCCGAGAACAACGCCCTCAAAGCAGAGATTACTAAGCTCAAAAGCCCATGCGTGGGTACGGAGCCTCCCCAGCAGCGCAGCCTCCTGTTCTCGCATAACACTAACATAGCTCCATGTGCAGAACGCTTGAGGCAAGATCTGAAGTGAAGGCACGACAACGATGGTGGACGAAGAAGGAACACCGTCGTTGTCGCACCATGACTTCACATCATGTTTAACCAACCTGCCCAACTATCCGTCCTAGCTTCAGGCAATGCACAGACCGGCCCTTCTGAGGACCCAATTAACGAGGACATGGAATCTGAATCCCTTTCGTTAAACGCAAGGCGGAAGGTTCGACTGCCACCACACCACGACCACCCAAAAAGCAAGGGTCACCGAATTTGTAAACATGTAACAGCTAGAGGAGAAGCAAAACGAATGTAGCAAAACGCTCTCCGAAAGTCTCACCGAGAAATTCAAAGCCCAACTCACCAAATTTGCGGAAAATATAGGCAAGCAACTCACCGCGCTTAACTCCAGAACACGAGTGCTAGAGGCAGCACTACCACGGTTAGACAACGGAGGTGGGTGCGCCGGTCCGATAAAATCGATCAAACGCTATAAGAGACCCACCTCCTCAGACAGAGCTAGAACCGGCTCGGAGAACGCACGATTAAAAAACTATGGCACCGATTAAGCCAAAATACGTAATCTGGCAGTGGGATTACCGCGGGTTCCGCCCCAAAGGGGACAACCTTCAGCAATTCATCGACAATAAAATAGCAGGAGAGGCGCCAGACGTCATATGATTGTAGGAAACTGGAGGCTTGGGCAAACTATCGGGATACAAACAATATTACGGGGGAACGAGCCGGAATCGGACGATAGAAATGCCTCATTTGCGACTCTCATTCGACGTAGCATACCGGCCATACGTAACGACACCGGCGTGGCGACCGTGGACCACGTCCTCGCGGAAATAATATCGAGCAACAAAATGACTCAGGGAAGCTTTTTCATCTTGAACGTATAGAGCAGTCCGAGGAAACAATACAGGTTCGCGAACCTCTTCCGCAAAGCATTCAACATTGCCAAGCATCAAACACTATCAGGGGATTTCAACTCACACCGCCCTACCTGGGGGTACAACAGGAATCGACCAAAGGGCGGAATCTCTGGCTGGATTCCCAGCACGAGGGGTGCCCCTGATCACCGACCCGGCGCACCCCACCAGGATAGGCAACAGCGTGAGCGCGGACACCACAACGGACCTAGCATTCAGCAAGAACACTCGACATGGCGCCGTATGGCTAAATACGCAAAAGAATCTAGGAACTGACCATCACATAGTCGCCACAAAATTCAAAGCAGGTCCACGCAAACCGAAGGGAGGGACGCAAATAAAAATAGAGCGGTACGTTTTCGGGGCGCTTAGAGAAGCCAAAAGGAACTCGCACGACGGCAGCGCAGAAACACGTGAAATCGAGGACATCGAATTGTGAGACGAACAGTTTCACACATGCATGGCGAAAGCCACAAGGACCATTCCACAGGAGGCTGGAATGCAACAGGCCGACGCCAAGCTTCTACACATGTGCGAAGCGAAGGCTTGCAGAAATGGCTTGGGAAACAAAAGCTCAACCACGCACTCCGCAGCCGGTTAACAATCCTCAGCAAACAAATCAAAGATTACACCCCTCAGCTGTCACGGCAAAACTGTCACAACACCTGCGATGGCATGAAAACACAGATAGACCTGACAAAAGCCTGGAATATCCTTAGATATTTCATAGACCCAACTGTCACCAACATTGAACAAAGGCACCACTTAAGCGAAATTCTGCACATCTTCCAAAGCACGGAAGACGCACTAATCAAAGAAATCTGTGACCTATACATCGGGACAAATCCGAATAAGGAACTTAAACCATAAGCGGGAGCTGCAAACGCAACGGCCAGCCTCCCGCTCACGACGGCGGAGGTGAGGGGAGCCGTACAGGATCTCCTTACCGAAGCCGGGAAAAAATATTTCAGTTGGAGAACTTGAGACCAATCTCGCTTACTTCGTGCCTGGGAAAGCTAAAGGAGCAAGAAGTGTTGAACAGACTCAACAGGTACATGGATGAGAAGGGGCTTTTTCATCATACTATGATTGGATTTCTATCCAAGCTGTCGACTCAGGACGTGTTACTGAGGCTGAAACACCCCTTTAGCGACGGACACGACTGCTCTCCTCTAGACACCAGGGCAATACTGGGCTGGATTTCACTAAAGCCTTTGACAAAGTGAGGCACGAAGCGGTGCAGAAAAACCTAGGAAAACTAGGCGTGGGCCCTCGAACCAACGACTACGTGATATCCTTTTTGACGAAACGGACGGCCGTCCTAATGATAGGGGGATTGAGCTTGTCGAGTTGGAGTTGGGGAGCAGGAGCACGCCGCAAGGCTCGGCCCTTTCGTATTTACTCTTTACCCTGTAGCCTACAATCGTTGTTACCCAGGACAGTATGCAGCCGAATGCAAAATTTGCAAAGTCAGGGCAGACCTTCAGCACGTGGTTTGGTCATGCCCCCTCAAACGTAATCACGTCCAACAGAAAGAACATTCCTTAGAAATCAGGTCTGCGGTGTAGTGCGAAACCGCACAGCTAAGCTCCGATACGGAAGTGCAAGTCCGACTCGTCCGGATGGCTGAAGACGCCGCCGGGGCCCAAGGACTCCTGGCTGCCGCCTAAAGGGGGAAGAAGATAGAAGAGGATCTCCCACCTCTTCCCCATCCCTTGACCCCATCCCGGGTACAAAATAAAGTTGTTCTCTCTCTCTCGCTCGCTTTGATCCGGTGAGCAGGACGCCTTCGCGTGCTGGCGGTGCCAGAGACACTGTGCCAGAGAAAGAAATAACTATTTTTTTTTACGCCAGCTTCCGACGCTCACCTGTGGTCTACTCGCAATCCATGGAGCCGAGCGCGTCGCATTTCAACTGGGTTCCCAAGACGCTACGGAGCCGGACCAACATGCTCGCAACTTCCTCGACTTGACTCGCCAGCAGGACGCCGCGCGTCAAGGAAACCTGCAACATGGTCGCCGACCCTAAAATCATCCGCCTTTCGCCGCAGTGGACCGTGAGTTAACGAAGCAAAGATGCAACAGCTTCTGTGAAGACACTACGCTTCACTTACGTTTTGCTACCGATTCCTATCAAAAAGGGGTCAATTTATTACATATTTGTCTTGCATGAGTGGGCGTATGCCCTCGGGAAGAGAATACTGATTTGGATGTCCTTCTAACTTTACTTCCATGGCAGAAAAATGTTATTGGGCCTAAAAGAATAAAAAGAAGTTGCCTTCCTGCGCCACCGAAGTGCGCCTAATAAAAATAACTAAAATAAATCTTAAAGAAAAAGAAAAATTCACTTACGATTACCATACTCCCTAATACGAAATTTTAACGCAGCTCTATACGTGAAAGAACTGTGTGTGCCAATATTGCTTTCAGAGTAATATCAATAATGCTTTCAGAATTACTTTATGATTGCATACAGTAGTCACTTCATGACGTCCACTTAGCAATACTCGAGACCACCGGCGAGCAGCAAACGGAATATCGATATGCTCGAAGCTTATATCCTGTGTCAGTGTCTGTCACTTTGAAATAGAAATTGCCACCATCCTGCGCCCTGATGCGGGTGCATCTGCCACACCATGACTGCTAGTTCCCGAGCAAACGGGAACAGATTATTGAGACAAAAATAACCTCAATTATTTTCGTTAAATTTTGGTATCGTCAAAATTGCCTTGATAAACAAGTTTTCTCGGAAATCGAAAGCTAAAATTATGAAGGCAAGTATAAAAGCAAGACAGCGGCTGCTGTTAAGCCAGCATGTGCTGAGACTACTTTACTTTTTGCCGTTGAAGCTGTGTTGTTAAGGCTTATTTAGCTTAATATTCATCTTTTTTTATCACGGTATACCTACATCACCTATAAGGATTATTTTAGATGGATGAGGGGGGGGGGGCACAATAGAGGGGTTCACAATGGAAAAATGTTCTGTATCAAAAGTATACATCAGTAAATGCAACATCGGTTAAGCACTGAAATTCAGAATAGTGGAAGATAAACTAAGAATGAGTACAATAGATTCTAGAGCAACAAAAATGTAAAAACAGTGCACACAGTAATGTATGTACAGAAAAAAGTAAACGAAAATTAAGGGAATGTGTCTCTCAATAGATTTTCAATATTAGACGTTGCCATAACTTCATTAGGGAGCTCATTCCCATCGTTAATCGTTTTTGGAAAAAATGAATACTTAAACACAATGGTACGCCACTGATAAGGTCTAATTTCGTAAGCATGGTCTCTCCTAGATGAAAAGTAATGTGGCTCCTTAATGAAAAATGTTTTGTCAATACCAGTTTTACTTTTGTATATATTGTAAAGGAATTTCAATCTTAGGATTTCCCGGCGTGAAGAGAGAGTTTTCCAACGTAATACTTCGTGATGCACAGCTAGCACATCATTCATCAATATCACTAGGATCTGTGACTGTACATAGCAGATGTTTCGTTTCTAGCAGATAATGCAAAGACAACTTTGAATGCATTTTACTTGTTTTATTAGACTGGGAAGAATTCGTGGAAAGGACGTGATAAATGTCGTAGTTTCCTTCAGTTGAACGCATTCCTAGGATTCTGTGTTGGACTGGCTCATTAGGATTTTTTGAGAGCATGCTCAAAGCTTTTGTGGCTTGAAAGAGGACACCACATTCTCAATACGTCGTTTCATTCGTCGCCAAACAAGCGAAATGGCTACGCTTTTGCTCACTAATCTGCGCAGTGTTGTGGGAGCTAAAGTTAGCGTCAGCCTATCGGGGAGCGAAATAACAAGTTATTCGCAATACACTGACGGCGCTGGAATCATATTATTAGACTGCGTACGTGTATGTTGTCAGTCTAAATAGCCCACCGACACACACACACACACACATTATATATATATATATATATATATATATATATATATATATATATATATATATTATAACCGGCGCCTAAAGAGAGGCGTTGATGAATGATTATGTGTTGGATATCCATACAATATGTACAAGTACCGAAGTTCTGGCTCGATAACATTCAAGTCCAATATTATTACGTTGCCTATGGGATGCTATAAGACATGCATATTCAAAAGGAAAATATATAGGCTGACAAAGTAATTATCAAGAATTCTATCAATTGTTCATTGACTTCTGTATACTTATTTATTTTTATGGTTAGCTTTTGGTTGTTACGCGCAGAGTCCTGAAATTCGTCTCATTGTTCGGTGGCATCAGCTCTAGACACCACATCACTGCACGCACTTAGAGCAGCGGAATATGCAGAGAATGAGTCCGATGCATTGTGGCGCATTGCACCGGGGTGATCTCTTTTGGAGCGCATTTCATATATACGGAACGGCTCCGTCTCCTGCTCGCTGGTCTTATGAATGATGCGCAACATCTGCCTATGACTGGCGCCTTCCAGTTCGACATTCGTTCGAGAAAGGGTGGGCTGTTAAAGCGGACTACAAGAATGTACATTTGCTCACCTTAAACATAACAAAATAAAGCAGCTCAAACCACACTTTCAAGCTTTGTGCTTCCTGTCAAATGCACGAGGTCTTCTGTTTGCTTTCCAACCTTGAGGCTATTCCGCCTCCTCTAAAGTAGACCCTTCCACCTACTTCTCTCTACGCTTTCGAACGTTCTATTCCTTCAATAGCATTCCGATTGTCCCACATGGTATAGAACGGAGACGATATAGCTTTGTTCCTGCCGGCAATTATTCTTTTTTTTATCCTTGTTCGCTAACGCAGAACATTCCTGGTGTTTCTTCGGGCACAAATGCCCTCCGCCTAACCTTTCCTGCTTCATTTAGAGGTCGATTTCGCTCTGCCATTAGCTATGTCTCTCGAATTTCCTTTGCTATTTCCAGCTTTGTCTTAAGCTTCGCCTATCTGCAGTCTCCTTTAGCATTCTCCCAAATTTGCTCTTCGTTTTGTGGTTAATTTATGGTCTCGAAGATGACCCTTCTCATAGTTTCACAACACATTGCTCCCCTTGTTACTTACGCCAGTTCTTAAGCGTCTTTATCTGTGTAGCCGCCCTGCGTTTAGCAGATGTGGCAGAGCGGTGCCACTAAACCTTTGACGATGAGTTTTGACTCAGAGTTTGTCTCACTTTGGAGTGGTCGTTCCGGTGAGCTTAGTTTGTCGTGATTTGAAATGGTGAAAATAAGTTATAAAATTAGCAAGGGTGTTCACCTTTAGTATAAAATACCCTTACTTTTTATTTCTTAATACTACATGGCTGTCATTTTTTGTTATACAGCGCTCTTCGAGTAATATTTTGCTTTTACGCACCTTTCTTTTCATCATCACAGTGATGCGATCAGCCCTGAACCCGACCCTTCTGTGCTCAACCCAATTCTAAAGCTCTCCTGCTTCCCTGTACCCAGAATTCGTGTACGCGTACGGTTCGGGAATGCTACGTTGCTAGACCTAGTTCTAAGACTCCCTATGTTGGCAAAGAGCAAAATGTCTCTGCCGTTACAGGTCCATTTCTCTCCCCTCCTAATCTTATTGTTCTATTTTGGTACCATTAACGCAAAATGATCGCCGCATGCCTAACATTGGGGCATGTTTAACTCCACACACGTTACAACGAGACACTCGGCCGGAAACATTGCTGGCATGTCTTTGCAAGCCTTCATCCCTCTGCAGCGAGCCTAATTTTTCCGCTTCTTTGAGTATTCCACTGACTGATTACTTACGCAGTGCTAGGCTTCTTTCGGAACACGGACGGGTCATTACAGGCCAAATAGACCAGTATTTTTAATGCCAAATTATTATGTGCCCTATTATACGAAAATTCGTCGGGGTCATTGGCGTGACCGAAGATGGTACCAAAAATGTTCAATCGCGCATACAGTAAAAACACATGAAAAAAATGTTCGAATTGACGTCAGATTTCACAGGGAAGTACCTGTAAACAAAATAAATAATGGCTTTGGAAAGAAAATTTGTTAAGTTTTGGTTTGGGTGAGAATCTTATTCGGGCCTCCAGGGTCCGAGACGAGCACGCTTCCTCGACAACATGGCAGCTCCACGATTCCGGCTGAGTAAAGGCGCACCTAGTGCATGCATTATTGCAACCGTCAAGTCGCAGTCAACGGGGTGACTAAGCGTGTGGCCTAGTGCGTGCATCATTATCGGGCACGTGATGGCGCAGCCAATGGGGAAGAGGTGGCGCCACGTCATGGGTGTATAACATGAGCGCGTTCATGGCGTTCCGAGGCCTACAAACAGCACAATGCTTTCGCATTCGCACACGTAAGCAGTCGGAAGTGCCTCAGCCGAAGAAGTTTCTCTAGAACATCACAGATATATAGTTGAATAAAAATTCCACATGTTTGTTGGTGTTACAAATTCGTTCCCCACGTTTATTTTTCTTTTAATTTAAAACTTGTAGCATTTCAGCGAAAATTTATTTTTTCGGCCCAGTCACCAAAAAGGCATCAATGAACATTTTTTTACAAGGTACGTTGCATGATTAAGTTGGTGAACTGTTGTGTATGGCAAGACAATGAAGTGATGTGGCTGCCAAAATAGGCGATTTTTCAAGTTTTTGAATACTTCCTGAGCGTTTGGTAAAGGCAATAGGGAGTAAAATGGAAAAGCTTAAATTTTTTATCGCAACGCAAGAAAATCCACAAGGCCCAGATTAAATACAGAATGGTAGCCCTTTTAGCATGGTAAAACTGAAAAATGGCTGGTTGGTTAGGTAATTAGCTAGTTCGTTAGTTAGTTTTGTGAGGTATAATGGGGAAAAAACGACTACGGCGATGGTGCGCCAGGCACAAGGTAATGCTCAATCAAGAGTTTTGTGAAACAGATAGAAGGAATAAGACCTTCTTTTGCAGTTTATTTATGAGACTCGTGGCCTCCAAAAACCTAAAGATGTCGTCTAGGGGTACTAGTGCATGTTCCGATAGTAATAAATGTGGGTTAAATGGTGTCGATGTTTTGTATAGTTCGTGAAAATATTTCTATCATTCCCGAACGCTGGACATGTGACTAAATGTGATTCACAGTGAGAGGTCTTTTGCATTGTTCATACTCCACTTTTTGCTCTCCTCTTAGTAAATAAGTGTGTGAACTGTGTGTGTCCCATACGAAGATGGCGTAAATCGCTTTAATAAAATGTTAATGAAAAAGATAAAATAAATAAATAAATGTTAAAATAAAAGCTTGTTGTGTACCCTGGAGTCCCATTCCTCCTGCCACTTTGAGTAGAACGCTGTGCGAAGTTTGTGGATACAATCGCTGAAAGGTAACTTCATAACTACTCACATTCCGCGTGCCACTGTTAGTGCTAATTTATCTGACCTTTCATTTCCTGCGATACCAGTAGGGTTCGGCCGCTCGAGAAGGCGGATTATTTTGGTGTGTTCTTCTGCTCTTTGCCGCATCCGCAAAATGTTTCCTATAAAAGATTCACATTCAGATTTTAGATGTCGAGCCTTTAGTGCACTTAAGGAATTCATTCACATCCACCTTTTTGTAATTCCCATTTACGATTCCCTTTACGGCTATACACAAGGCGCATACTTCAGCTGCAAAACAAAACTGTGGCAGTCTAACGCAAGATTCTTAATGTTTGAATAAAATGGCCCTTCCAGTACGTTCTTGTGTTTTCCAGCCGTCCGTATAGAATTCAATATGTTCATTATATTTTTCTTTGTAGTGCCAGGAAATCCTGCATAATGTGCTCACGCGGTGTTTCTTTGTATTTGTCATGCGTAAAGGCTGAAAATATTTTGAAACTTTAAAGGGTCAGCTGGTCGTCTGAAAAAAAGAAAGCTTTGAAGGTCTAACCTTTTGCAAAAGAGCTTCGTGTTCGAGGTCAAAAAGTAGCTTTTGTGGTCGGCCTAAAAATATATCTGATACATCATTAGACAGGTCTACATGCATGCTATGCATCTGGGACGTTACAGAAAGTTATTATATTTCAACCCGAAAAATTATTTCTTTAAAATTTATGTGAGCACCGGCTTTTCTCCGACGTGCGTCCAAGCTTGCTGTCATGGGATGGAGACGACCAAAGTGGCTTCGTCTGCAACACAGATGACACAGAAATTATGTCATTGTCTGCGTTGTATCGCCAAGAGACGTACGTTCTAAAGCGATGCGGCTTAAAGGGGCCTTCACCAGGCCCCATATTAAATTTTGGTTATACGCTGGAAGTTGCTACGTGTCCTCTAGGGAGCGTTCTGCGGCAAAAACGTTACAAATCGGCTCATTAATAGCCGAGATAGGAATCTTTCAGTGCCGTGAACCCATGATTTCTACAGGCGGGCTCCACTGCCAAGCAAGACGCTCCCTCCACTCGCCCCATCTAGCCTCCGCAAGCGGAATTCCTTCGCTGCGTTCTCCCATACCTCGAGGATCGCGTGACGCATACGTCACAGGCCCCGCCTTCATTTTTTTCACCCCTCGCTTTTGTTTCGGCGCTATGCACTTCCGCTGACGGCATTGCACGCGAGCTGTTGTCTCGTTCGCGCAGCGCATGATGTTGCGCCCTTTGCACAAGGAAACATGACTAGTGCTTGTGGATACAGTTTTACCTCAGTATTCAGTGCTACACGAATACTGAGGCAGAACAAGCGGATCGCAGAGCGTGATCACAAGCTGGAGCATGGTAGAAGATGGCATAGTTTCGGTACCTGCGCACGTGACCGCACGACCTTGGGAACAACCAGACGAAGCGGAAGTACATCTTTCGTGTTTCGGTACGAAGTAACACAAAAAACACGCAGACATTCCGTTCGTGCGTTTTATGATTTCTCTAAACTTCAATTAGCCAATTGAAGCAGCAGATCGCGCAGATAACAGATGTCTTGAATAAATCTCACGTGTCACGTGTCACACGTCACGTGAAGTCACTTGTCACCAGGAGCGACGTCACATGACTACGTCATCCTCCGGCTTGGAGCGCGGCGGCCGCGAGGAGAATAAAGAAACGGCGTTCGGTTTGAAATTTCAGATCTTTCTGCAGCGCGCAGCGATGTAATACTTTGCAGACATGATAGTCATCCCGCATTGTATGCTCTGCGCTTTGTCATCTCAAAATGGCCAAACGCGGTGAGAAGCCCTTTAAGCAGGAGGTGCAGCAGGCGAACCATGCAGCCATTGCACATAAAATATTACAACGTGTTAAATTAGTGAGGCAGCCCGGCAAAGTTGATAGGCACGTTTTATGCAGCTTAGGAATAGAAATATTTGCTCCTAAGTAGAAAGTGAATCCAGAAATAGCGCGGATATTGCTACGCGAACGAAATATTAAGAATTGCAGACTATTTACAAAGTATTTACAAAAGAAAATGTTGCGCTGGCCAGTTAAGCCGACAGCTCGAGAGCCAGAGAGCATTCGTCGTCTTCGTCGGGGCACCCGCGTGCATCGGCCACAAGAAACACGCTTATGCATGGTTCATTGTCCCTGGCGGCGGAAGCACCGTCCCGGTGCGTCTAAATACCGGTGATAAGAGGAAAGGAATATGGTAGGGTCCCAGCGGTAGTTTTGGCTAACACGCTCATACAGGTTGAGCCAGTCCGCAACGTCGACATGATCTTGGCAGAAGAATATGCCAGGATCGCGGGGGTTGGTAACCGTAACGTACTTTGTTGGTGGGGTCGCAGAAGTAGAAGGAGACGAGGTGTCGTCACCGGGAGCCATGGCGGAAAGCAAGATGGTGCGGTCGCTGCGGAACTCCGTGGCGGGGACGGGGAACCGCGCCCTCCACCAAAATGTTACTCGAACGAAAGATTAAGAATTGGAGACTATTTATAAAAGTGTTTAAAAATAAAATATAGCGCTGGCCAGTTCAGCCGACAGCTCGAGAGTCAGAGAGCGGTCGTCGTCTTCGTTGGGGCGCCCGCGCGCATCGGCCACAAGGAACACGCTTATGCATGTATCACTATCATTTAGACACAGCATGATAAAATACATGCCGCACTGCAATACAACGCGACGTACCAACCTGCATTACGACCTGCAATGCAATGTGACATACTGAGGGGGCAGTACACTGCGCCCTGCTCCATGGAACATTTGTAAGACTTTTCCTTAACATGCTAGGCTATAAAAGTCTTATGTGTCCTGTTAAGGCTAATGCGCTCTCTCGTGGTTGATGTTCACTTCACTGGGAAAGTAAAAAAAAAATGAGTGGACGCTGCACCACTTGACATCGCTTGTCTTGGTATCGATAAAAGAAGGGAGTCCCAGTTTGTTGCATAGTTTATCGGGCTCATTTTCTAAACAATCTCTATTTGTAGGATGGCAAGGCTATGATGTCTGCGCGATACAGGCATGAAGAATTCAAATAATAATTGTTCCCGTTTAAAAACTATTACCTCGTTTTAACTTCTTACAAGCCTAGCAGACACGTAGGGTTACGCAATAATGCATCAAAGATATTCTTAGGCCGAACACCAAAGAAACCTCTTTTACCTTGAACACGAAGCTTTTTGCAAGAAGTTGGAATTGTGCAGTTATTCTTAGGCGACCTGCTGAAACTCCAAAGCTTCAAATGTTTTTCGGCTATATTAAGTCAGTTGGGCTACCACCCTATATTTATTTTGTGCCTTCTGAATTTTCCTGCGTTGATAGAAAAAAAATCCAAACTTTCTAATTTTACTCGCTTTTGCCACTTCCAAAAACACTCGAAGTGTTCAAATATTTAAAAATTGGCTGTTTTGGCAGTCACACCAGTTCATTGTCTTGATACACAAATCGTCTGAATGCCTTCATCGTGCAATGTCGCTATGGATGGATGGATGGATGCAAAACCTTAATAAGGTCCTGAGGTACGCGACTCAGCGCGCTGCGGGCCGCTCCCACGTTGGGACAGTCAGGCCTTGCCCGAAGGTCGCGGGATCGAATCCCGGCCACGGCGGCCGCATTTCGATGGGGGCGAAATGCGAAAACACCCGTGTGCTTAGATTTAGGTGCACGTTAAAGAACCCCAGGTGGTCAAAATTTCCGGAGTCCTCCACTACGGCGTGCCTCATAATCAGAAAGCGGTTTTGGCACGTAAAACCCCAAATATTATTATTATTAGGCCTTGCCCGACCGCCGCATCGTGGGCCCTCTGGACAGCCCATAGTTGCGCCCCGGCATCGGGGCTCTTGATAGCGGAGAGCCACTCGTCCTCGTTGATTTGTTGTGTGCCTCTTAACGAGGGGCAACGCAGGCATATGGTGTAGGTTAGCGATGTCATTGCAGTGCCTGCAAGAACTAGTGGCATAGGTGTCGGGATAAATTTTTTGGAATAAAGCCGGGTAGTGATATGAGCCTGTTTGCAATAATCTGAAGGTCAATGTCTGCGCTCTATTCAACTTCTTGTGTGGAAGGGGAAAGTCTCTCCTGCCGCGATGAAAAAAAAAATTAATCGGTACCTTCTAACTCAGTTGTGAAAGAACAATACATTTTCTCCGAAATGTAACGAAATTTTGTGCAAGAAGAATAAACGGGCAGAATGAGTCTTTTTCTCTCAATACGCACGTGCAAAGCATTTCAAGTGTATCAGTGACTGCCAAAAAAAAAGAGAAAAAACGCGGAGTAATTTGGCGTGGTACGACTTAGACGTATTTTTCAGGCGGCAAAATAGGCCATTTATTTCATTCGAAGAGATCCGAAGTGCTACATGGCTGAAGCTGCACTATAGTCTCTTCGCTATCCGTTGCGGCAGGAAGCAAAGTGTTCTATTTTTTATGTTTACTTGCTGCTTCGGTAACATACGTGTTCTTATTTTTGCGGTAGTCATCTTATTTTATTGCATTTTTTATGTTACTTTCACTCTCCAAGCCTGCGCCCGTTCTATAGCTTCACCGACCACCTCTGGCGATCAATGTTTTCTGGCCCGCCGGTGTCAACTGCGCCGGAAGCTACTGAACGCCACCCCGACGAGCTCCGGTCGCAGCACGTAGTGCAGTGATGTGCTGCGGGTCTGAACTCCTGCCTCAGGGGTCCTTGGGGCTTCTGGTGTAGACAAACTCCCGCTCAGCCCCGTCTTTGCTGTCGGTCGCATATTGCTCTTCGGGCGTGATTTATTGCGTCATCGTTGTCGTTCGGGCAGCGATGACGACAGGGTAAAGAAAAATAAATACGGGCCACGACAGAAGTCGGTGCCCGTGACTTGGCAACTAAACGATAATAATTTCACGAGAGAGCTAGCTGGATGGCCCCGAATAGCCGGGGGGGATAAGGACATCAAAGAGTAACTACAAGAAAAGAGGCGTCACGACATCTTATTTATGTCAAAGCAAACAGTCCTTACTGTTCATGTGCAGCGGGACCCCCCCCCCCCCCCCCCACATTTTCTGACTCATTTTCTAGTTATTCGGCTAGCTATAAAGGTATGAGTCATATAAGCAAGATTTAGTGTTCAAAAATGACAATTTTGTACGTAACATTGACGACTTGATAAACTTACTTATTTCCTTGTCTGGGTGATTTCAATCTGGAGAAAAAGAAAGAGAACACAGAATTTAGATTGGCTAAGCAGTATAATATGGAGAACTGCATTACAGTACATGGTCAGAGTGGGCACAGCTCAAAAAATGTAACATATAAAAACTATTTCCACAAGCGCTACAATCCTAAAACTCTAGACAGAACTAACCTTTGTTGAAAACTAAGTCTGGGGGCCTGAAACGCAAGGAACACGGCGCTGTCTCGCATCCTCTCTAGCTTGAGGCAAACATGTGGTCTACAGTCTTTAGCGACACTGGAGACAGAACTGCAACTTTGCTTCAGTGTAGTAATTTAGACGCGTACCGGCTGTCTTCTGTGCTGTACTGAACAATATTCCGAGAGAAGCGAACTGTTTGAGAGCAGTGAGTTGCTGCACGAGTGTGGTCACCAGAGTGAAACGTACATTTGCTGCCGCGTTTCTATTTTGGTATATCACAGAAATGGTGACATGATAATAAAATAATCATACATCTTTTGGTACTGAAATGAAACCAAGTACACGAGATTTAGCAACCCCGCAACAGCGACAGGCTACTGCTCTCCATATAGGAGTAACAAAAGGAATTAATAATATAAATAGAGAGCAGCAAGCTCAGAACATTGAGAAAGATGATTGCCATGAAAAGTAAATTGGGTCCCAGTGAAATCCGAGGAATTTTATTAAGCAGGAAATACGCACCATAAAGCCCAAAGGAGGGGCAAAGCTGTAGTGTCTGCGAAAAGAACATCTACCAATCGGTAGGCAGCCTGCCCTGAGAATGCCGGCGAGCAGGCGCCGCATTGCTGCATGTGGCGCAACGAACGCCGAAACAGACCAAGACGACGGCGTCAGTAAGAATGGCGTGACAAGCAAGGAAACAAACACGCAAGGCGTCAGTAAGTCCCCCGCCGGCGTTCAAGACTCGAATAGGTCGTCTTTCGACGGCAACGTTCGACGCGGGCCATGTTCTCCGGTCGCAGCATTCCCGGCCCATTTATCGTGCGCTGGGTAATTTGATTTGGTGTCGTTCGCTCTGCGCGGTCCTGCCGCACGACTATCGGTGCCTGTCCAACCATGCCCTTTTTCTTGTCGCGCAAACCAATCGTCGCTTACGGTCTGGCTGGCACCATAATGCCACTTGCTCTCCTTCCGGCATTCTCGATTTTGTTGCCGCGAGGCTAACACAACACGGGCTCTGCTTTCTGTTCATCTCGCCGACCGGCATCGTCGGAAAGGCTTCGGCCCTAGAAGATGGGACTAATAGCGTTAGCTAATGTTAATTGCTTTCTTTACAGCATTTGGCAGCCACGTGGTTATCTTAAGGCAATACCAGCAGAGGGGCAGATGAAACGGCCTCCTCGCATCTTCGCGCCTTAGCGCGTTGAATAGTGTTTCGTTTACTTTGTTTTTTGTAGTTTCCTTTTGTACGCGTTATATGATCTTAAACGCTTGTCTGCAGTGTTTCATGCTAAGCTATTTATTATATACGTCGTCTAGTACGGAGAGGCAGGTGCTGTTTACGCCGGATAGCCGGCCTTTATCAAAGCAAAGAGAGAGAGATAGGTTAACCAGATATCAGTCTCCTACACTGGGGATGGCAGATAGGGGTTAGAAAGATGACAGAGAGGAAAACCTAAAAAAACAAAAAAAAACACGAGCACATGGAGACACACACACAAATGGTGTTCCAGAGCGAAAAGTATTATTTGGACAGTGGTCACAGCGGACGTATGGGCCAAATTTGTCCAGAGCACTAGATCATTTCCCGCGGCCTGCGATATGGACTGCCATAATGGTTTCTGCCGCCTGAGAATATTGTACGCCGATCTCCTTACAGCTTTTCGCTTTTCTCGCTTCCTATCTTTTTGAATCTCTTTTTCCGTTCCGCACAGCTGGGTAGCAAACCGCCATTTTTTCTTGTTAACCTTTCTGCATTTCCTTTGTTTATGTCTCTCTCTCTCTCTATCTATCTATCTAATTATATTGTTGTCCAGAGAGAATGAACACCAGTTGTATCATTGCACAATGACGATGCAATTGTCGCTTACACGAAGCCTACTCCGATCACTAATATTTCTGAAATCAAATTAACCTGTCACGTTGCCATCTCTTCTTTGCCAATATGACATAATCTCCTTATTATTTATTTATGTTTACGTATTTTTTTATTTTGCTCACTGTGTTTTTTTATTGTACACTGGATCTTATTTTTGAGCTTCATCCAAAGCGACCGCTATTATAGCAAGGCGTAGCCAGCGCAAGCGTGGTATAAAAGTAAGACTCCATTCATGTAGGCTGTTAAACAAAAGAAATTTCAAATGAAACAAAGCGTTGGAGACTCTCTACAGAGCTTTGCTTTGAGTAACTGCTTAGTATAAGTATTGTAAGGAAGGTGCCACCTGATTCAAATGCGCCTTACGGACCCTTCGACCTATCCCCAGCTCGCTCCCAGACTGATCACCGTCCTCGGTTCGAACGCCTCCGATCACCCTCCCCACGACGCCGATCGCTTTCCCCTATGCGTCGACGACCCGTCTATAACGAAGAGGGAAACTAGACGACGCAGTTCCTGAGGCAAGAACTGCGCAAGTGTCGACATGCCGAAGTCCTCCTCCTTTACCTGCCAATGTCATTGATGTGTTTATCGAAGATGTCGCTACAGTCGCCCTCGTCGATACCGGTGCAGCTATTTCAGTTATGGATGCCAGGATTAGCCGTTCGCTTCGTACCGTGACGACGTCTCTGTCTGGATTGTCGCTTCGAACGGCGAGTGCTCAACCTATTCGCCCTACCGCTGCTTGTACTGCCCGTGTGACCATACAGGACGTTTTGTACATGATTGAATTCATAGTTCTTTCATCGTGCTCCCACGCCGTTATTCTAGGATGGGTCTTTCTCTCACGCCACAATGCCATCATCAAATGCGCTCGGGCTGAGATTCAACTTTTCCACCTTGGCGACCTGGCCTCCGTTGATGCTCATCCTGCCGCTAAAATTGTCGTGAAAGAAGACACCTGTATTCCCCCGTGCCCTTCAGCATTCGTACCAGTCTTCTGTAGTACCATATCCGACGGTACGGTCTTCTTCATGCCCTCTCATCACTATGTTACCCGAAAAGCGCTTCCTTTGCCCTTTGCAGCTCTTGACCTTGCCGCCGGTGTCAGCCCGATGCCCATTTGCAATCATCTTTCATCGCCGCCATCACTGCTCCACCGCGAATGCCTTGGTTACGTCGAGTTGGTCGATTCAACACGAATTGCCTCCGTCCTCGACGAAGTGCCTTCTACTGCCGTCCATGAACTGAGTGCCCTCTCCGTACCCGACTCAACATGGACTGGTGTGTTCAGCCCATTCATCGCCGAAGATCTGACGCATTCGCAGCGATCTCAACTTCTCGCAATCCTTCAGCACTTCCGCCGTTCTTTCGACGTTGCGCAAACATCTCTTGGCCGTGCATCGACGGTCGAGCATTACATCGAAACTAGGTCTCACTCACCGCTGCGACAAACACCATATCATGTGTCCGCTACGGAACGTCGCGTCATTGCAGACCAGGTCAATGACATGCTCCGTCGAGGCGTCATTCAACCTTCGCAAAGCCCATGAGCCTCTCTCGTGGTCCTCGTCACAAAAAAGACGGTTCCATCCGCTTCTGTGTTGATTTTAGACGTTTGAACAAGATCACGCTGAAGGACGTCTACCCATTACCGCGCATCTATGATGCTTTGGACTGTTTGCAGGGAGCCGAGTTCTTTTCTTCGCTGGATTTGCGGTCAGACTACTGGCAGGTTCCGATGGCAGAAGTCGATCACCCGAAAACGGCCTTTGTTACACCAGATGGCTTGTATGAATTCACCGTCATGCCTTTGGGACTTTGCAATGCACCTGCTACATTCGAAAGAATGATGGATTATGTTCTGCGTGGCCTCAAATGGAAAATCTGTCTTTGCTATCTTGACGAAATTGTGGTGTTCGCCCCTGATTTCGCAACGCACTTGCTCCGCATCCAGCACGTACTCACTTGCTTGACCAACGCCGGGATGCAACTTAACCTGAAGGAGTGTCGACTTGCTGTTCGTCAGCTCACGATTTTAGGCCATTTCGTGTCAAATTAGGGCGTTCGCCCGGATTCCGAGAAGTTACGTGCGGTTATTGCGTTCTCTAAACCTACCATTATGAAAGAGCTACGCAGTTTTATCGGCCTCTACTCTTACTTCCGGCGATTCGTTCGAAACTTTGCGTCAATTATATCGCCTCTCACGCAGCTCCTTGGTGGCGCTAGAGATCTCTCATCATGGTCTCCAGCGTGTGACGATGCCTTCACAACCTTATGCCGTCTTCTCACGCCACCACCCATTCTTCGCCATTTTGACCCTCAAGTGCCAACCGAAATCCATACCGATGCAAGCGGTGTAGGCCTTGGCGCTGTGTTGGCACAGCATCAACCTGGCCACGCAGAATACGTCGCCGCATATGCGAGTCGCACGTTAACCAAGGCGGAGACCAATTACAGCGTTACAAAAAAGGAGTGTTTGGCCATTTTGTAGGCGCTTGGCAAGTTTCGCCCACATTTATACGGCCGATCATTTGACGTAGTGACCGACCACCACGCACTATGTTGGCTGTCGACGCTAAAAGATCCATTGGGTCGCCTTGCCCGCTGGGCATTGGGAATCCAAGAATATGACATCCGCGTGGTTTACCGTTCCGGGCGAAAGCACTCCGACGCTGACGCGCTATCCCGATCGCCGCTCCCTCCGAAGGCCAGTCACGACTCCTCCTGCGAGTGCACATTATCCTCTCTGGACGTTGACACTATCGCTGCTGCACAGCGTAATGATCCCTGGACTGCATCTCTGCTCGACCTTCTCTCGGATACGTCGAAAGTTCCGGCGTCACGTACGCTTCGGCGCCAAGTTCCTCATTTTGCAATTCGAGACGAGCTACTATATCGACGCAACTATGCCCCAGAGGGACGCACCTTGTTACTCGTCATACCGAGAATCTTGCGATCAGAGCTCTGCTTCTGGTTCCACGTCGACCATCAGTGTGGTCACGCGGGAGTCTTCAAGACCTACAAAAGACTTCGACACCGCTATTGCTGGTGCGGAATGTACAATTTCGTTCGAAAGTTCGTCCACTCTTGTCATGAGTGCCAACGCCGCAAAGCGCCACCGCACAACTCCGCGGGTGAACTCCAGCCTTTAAGATACCCATCCCGACCCTTTGATCGTGTGGGCATAGGACTCTACGGGCCACTTCCGTTGACTCCTACCGGCAACAGGTGGATAATCGTAGCGGTAGAGCACTTAACCCGTTATGCGGAGACTACTGCTCAACCAAATTCTACAGCGCAGGAGGTCGCCAATTTCATACTTCGCCGTTTTCTCCTTTGTCATGGAGGTCCAGGTGAACTTTTAAGCGACAGAAGCCACGCCTTCTCATCTGAAGTCATCGAACCACTGCTTGCTGAATGCGCCATTGTATATCGTAAATGCACAGCTCATCACCCACAGACTAAATGTACCCCGGAACGCTTTAATCGAACTCTTGGTGACATGCTCGCCATGTATGTCTCACCTGATCACTCTAACTGGGACCTAGTTCTTCCGTTTGTCACCTACGCCTACAACACCGCGACTCAGGCCACTACCGGATTCTCACCCTTTTACCTTCTTTACGGCTGTCATCCTTCGCACAGAATTGACACCATTCTGCCCTACCGGCCGGACCCATCCGAACGCCTGCCGATCTCGGAATCCACCAGACACGCCGAGCAATGTCACCAGCTGGCCCGCCGATTCACCTCGGACGACCAGAACCATCAAAAAGCCGTTCACGATGCCCAGTACTCGACTCCCACTTTTCTCCCGGGTGCTCTCGTATGGTTGTTAGCGCCACACCGCACGCCTGGGCTCGCTTCAAAACTCCTTCCGAAGTACGACGGGCCATACCGCGTTCTCGAGCAAACATCACCCGTTAATTACCTGGTTGAGCCGCTAACGCCGCCGTCCGACATGCGACGTTGTAACCGCGAAGTCGTTCACGTTCAGCGTGCCAAGCCGTATCACCATTCTACCGTCCTTCCAGAAAACTAAGTCGCCAGGATGGCTCCTTTATTTCCGCGGAGCCATTGTAAGGAAGATAATGAAGGTGCGCACACAGTCAGCAGCATCGGCAGTATCAAGCGCGCAGCAGAGGCTCGAGCTCGGGAATTGCTCGGTGCATCCTAGAACTGGCGGTTTCTACGAACCCCAATAAATCTCCTTTATAGTATAATTAACCCGCTTCAATATTATCAAACACGCTGGAAAATTAAACAGAAAAATTTGGTTATAAGTGAGCCCAGCGTTATGACAATTGTCAATGAGGTATTTCAACTTGAGCACAGGCACTACGTTTTGGCAAGTACTGCGTACTTGATGGGTCGTTCACGCCAGTACCATTCTACGTTGCGGGTGCTACTCGAACAGTGGCTCCATGCGTGAGAGAAGTTCCAGCGTGGACACGAGTGAACGCTTTAATCGCTGTATACTCAGCGTAACTGGAGGGAAGAGAAAAGTAGAAGGCAGGGAGGTTAACCAGAATAACGTCCGGTTGGCTACCCTACACCGGGGGAATGGGAAAGGGGAAACAAAGATCACAGGGAGAGAGGAGGGAAGGAAAGAAGGAAATTGCGGCGAGTTCGCTGACGCGTATGGTCTTACAGAAATTGCATTAAAAGTCACAGATGGTTGCACAAACCCGTCGTCCTTAAGAAACACAAAAGCGCCTTCACCGCTTTATGGGCCGACGGGCGATGGGGGCGGTGTTCCAGCAGCACTTGCACAGAAAGTGGCCGATTGTCCAGTTTTTGAAAAGCTTTGACAAGTTCTTGTCTCTCTGGGGCATATCTTGGACAGTGGCACAGCAGGTGGTCGATGTTTTCTTCGGTGTCACAGACCTCGCATGCTGCGCTGTCAGCCATTTCAATTAATGTAGAGTATGCCTTTGCGAAGGCCACTCCTAACCAAAGGCGGCAGAGAAGCGCAGCTTCACGTCGAGGAAGTCCGAGTGGAGGTCGGAGTTGCAGGGAGGGGTTTAGTCGATGGAGTCGCGTAAGTCGTAGGTTCGGCGAGTTCCACTCGGTCACTGTGAGACTGCGTGCCAGGTGTCTAAGCTGCCTTGCAGCGTCAGTCCTCGAAAGCGGAATTGGAACGCTGTGCTCTTCTTGATGTGCTGTGCGAGCAGCGTTATCGGCAGAATCATTTCCATTGATGACACAGTGACCAGGTACCCATTGAAAAACGACCTCATGACCTTTTTGTTGGACATCATGGTAAAGTTTCACGACTTCGTATGTCAATTGGTCATGACATCCGTGTCGGAGACATGACTGCGTGCACTGTAATGCCGGTTTTGAATCGCAGAACACAGCCCATTTTCTAGGTCTTTCAGAATCAATGAATTCCTGTGCTCGACGCAGGGCCGTTAGTTCTGCCGCCGTTGAGGTCGTGACATGCGATGTCTTGAACCGCAGTGTCAGTCCTCGCGTTGGTATAACGCGTAACTGACTAGCAAATAAGGCTAGGAGGTTTTCACGACCATCGCACCAAGTTAAATCCACAAGTCTATCATAGAAAGCCTTGTAGATGTTGATACGTTGGACACTCGTAGAAGTTGGGGTGCCACCAGGGGTGACAGACGTGAGCGCTACACTCGCTTGAGCTGGGGAGCGAGTTGACATTACGACGAGGCGAGACAGGGGCTCCGCGAAGTGATGTCAAAAAGCACAGGGCCAAGTGCCATATAACGCGCCCTTAATAGCCAATCTCGGCCCCGCCTGAGCAGATCCTGGTAACATCAAGATGGCGCCGCAAAGACGAAAAAAAACGGGGGGGGGGCAGCTAATAGATATCTGGTTGGTTATTAAAATATACAAATATTGTATATAACGCTGGACATAAGTTGGGAATTTTGTCCTTTCCGGTCTTACCTAGCATAAAAGTGACTCTGACCACTCTAACGACACGCAAATTGAACTTCATGACAGCACGTGTGAAAGAATTGGCAGGGTCATTTTTTATTTAACGGTTTTACGTTCTAACATAATTTGTAAGGAAGTGCTGGTGCACCGGTTATTCCTTTTCACAGACAGTGAATATATATTAAAGATAAGCACCCCAATACGAGATTAAGCAAAAGAAAACTTCAAATAGTACACAATGTGGCGGCATAAGTCTGCATAAAGACGTTTCGCTCGTACGCACTAACACAGCTCACAGAAATAGACAACGTCGGATAGCATGAAGCCACAATAAAAAAAGATAAGGACACTCTAGAAGAAATAATATGCGCTATCATTATTACTTCAGTCAGCTTGCAACATAATTAGTAGTGGGTTAGAATACACAGTGTAATCAACATTTTTTACGAATGCTGTTACTTCCAGAAATATCTGAAAGGTGATTAGCGTGTGTCTTTGCAATGTGCATTCCTACCTTATAGGCTTTAGACCTCAAGGCTTAAGGAAGAGTGAACAAGGTTATTTAGCGATTATTTAGTTTAAAATATTGGTTAGAGCAGCGACGTCGAAGAGAGCACGCATTAGGTATTGATGAGGGATACCATGTAGCTTCTGACAAAGTACAGTAGAAAAACTAACCAACTATGCATGCGTGTGCAAAACAACAGCATAATTTATTCGTTAACCATCCCACAAGTCATGCTTTTCCAGAATGACGCTGTCTACGGATGATGCTGGATTAGTTTTGTCTATGCGTGGTTCAGTAAGGCACAGTGAAATATTAGCCGAAATAAATGTTTTCATTCCGCAAAAATAACAACAGGTCCATGGCTTCCGTGCTCCGAAGTTGATCCTGAGTCCCCTTTCCCAGCACCACACTAGCGCAGTCACGAGGCTACCGCGCCGGTTAAGCCAAATTATTGTAGAAAGGAAAATGACGAGTACAAGCGAAACATACTGGCATGTTCTGATTACTGTGGCTACGATGCAAAGAGGGCATGATTAACAAACTTCTTGCCGAACGGAGTGCCGCGAACCCTCAATAAACGAAAAAAAAAACTTTTCGTGATGTTCACCTGTCAGTTCCCTAGCAGTCCTTCCATTCCCTGGACAAGTTCCCTAGGGAGGAATTACATTGGTCTCGCGAAAGTCGACGGCCGCTATTTCAACACGAAATATTTTGGGTGCTCGCTCGGTCGTCCTGCTTAAGGCGGAGTGCGTATCGGTCCGGCGCGGTGCGTGTCGTGCGGCCGGTGCGACAGCGCGAGCGCCGCAGCCGGTTCACAGCGCTTTCGGCCTTGCAAAACACGGGGTCATTCCCGCCACTCGCTGTCACCACCGAGACCACATGGCGTCCTGTTTCGTCTACGAAAAAAGCAGCGCCAAAAAGGGCGAGCCAAGTGTGGCAGGCTAAACATCGCTGGGGGATCGGCTCGGAAATTTATGTGGTAGCTTAGCCACCGCCGACACCGGATACATTTGGTACGCCACGCAGGGAGGGGAGGACAAAGAAAAAGATAACTGTAGTCTGGAGTCAGCACTTTCTTTAGTGTAGAAACCATCGCCAAATTTCAGGGATTTCTTTATATCGAGAGTAGAGAATTGTTGGTGAAAGCGTACAGGTCTACCTGACTTCTGTTTTGCTAGTGTGGCGTTCACCAACTCCTATACCTTCCTAATTGGAGTGGCCATAGCCGACGTGTGACACATGCAGCTGTGACGAGACACTCTCACACATTAATTGGCGGTACGCACGATAAGGTGTCGCGAAACATGTGATGTGCCTAGTACCGGAAAGACTATGCGATATTTCACTATCAGAACAACATTCTTTAGGTCAATTCCCCGATTGGGAAACTTGCTCCTAGGTTATATTTGCGCTGCTCCCTCAAGTTCCTGAGGTCTACACGCCTAAATCATGAACTTTTAGAACGCCGTCTGCTACCGCGGTATAGTGTACGCGGTTTAGCTTTAGTGCTCCCTTTTTCTTTCTACTTACGCTCTGTTTCTATTTTTCTAATCTTTTTTGCTTCCCCCGAGTGCGGGATAGGAACTATAAGTTCGTGTAGTTAAGCTTTCTGTCTTTCTATAGTATATTCGTTTTCCCTCTCTGGTGTCTTGTGTGATATTTCTCACGCTTAAAATGAACAGTTCAAAGTACTTTTCAAAGTTCAGATGGGCAAATTAAGGGCGTTACTTGCAAGTGATTACACGTTCAACGCCGCTGGTCCTGGCGCGACAAGAGTTGCATGAACGTTGCAGAGAAGTTCCACAGCCTCTGAAAGCACACCACGGTGCCGGGAAAGCGCTACGAGGTCACAACAAGGAACGCGGACCCAAGCGGAGAAAGACGTCACGAAAATCTTTAAAGCATCGCCTTTCTCAGGAAAAGCGCATGCCGCAGTGTCGAGGTATACCCATGCACTTAGTGGAATTATCAGGATATAACGTTGATCTTCCTCAAGACACATTCATGCAGATGCAGCCAGTCACGAACCTTCAGCCACATATGCCTTACCGCTCTGCCGGCAACACCCGGCTCTGACGAATCTCACAAAAAGTAAATTATTCGCCGCTCCATACACGCATCAGCAACCTCCTGTCGGGGCGACAACCCATGCCGTCTCTCTGACCATAAGGAATTTGCACTGAGAAGGATCTGCGTGGCAGCTGCTCGCAGCCCTGCTGCCGCCTGTTTATGGGTTCGAGATCATCGACCAGACTTCGGCGCTGAGGGGTTGATAGATCCCTGAAAGGCGCGCTTCAACGGTACAATTTATTTTACACATTTAACGCGCACAATCCATCTCATGCCGCAAGGTAAGTTATCAAAAAAAAAAAATAAAAAAGCAAAAATGCCACTGTTTCTCCCAAAATGCCAAGCTTCGATTGCGATTGAAAATTGCTAGACACCTATATAAAGTGAGGATAGTAGTTTTGTCGGTCGTATAAACTTGTAAACATTCATCAACTATCTAAACTAACAAATATGGTCTAACGCACGCACAGGCAAACATGAACACATCTCAATCGATGACCGTGTGCACTCGCTGTCAAAACGCAGGCTTGAGGAAGAGCGGCAGCAGAAGCGAGCTAATTGTCCTTTGTTCTGCTTCTTGCTTCAACACGAACTAATTGACGAGAACACAGCGCACACGGAGCCATCACCCCCATAGCGCTTCCCCGAATAATCACTAGAGTCAGCCGTGGCGATGCCATCGTTCAGTCACCGTGGGAATGATGGTTGGTAGATGGATTTGTCTGATCTTGGTGCTTGGGGCTTCAGACGTTCATCTACCTGCATGAGCCTAAATTTCAAATCAATTTATACTTTTTAAATTCAGAGGGCAAATAAGACTGTGCAAACACGCATAATCGTTTCTAACTGCTGCAGTTCCGCCTGTAGAAGTAGCGAAATTGAAACACGCCAAGAGTTTGATTAAGCTGGCTTATCCGAGAGATATCTTAAGGATGTTCTTGCCAGTTGTCGACGCATGCGTCCATGGCGTAATGGTTTCATTATCGGGCTTCTGTGCTCGATATTGAAACCAATACGTCGTGTATTTGGTCCTGTTCTCGAACTCTTCTGTCGGAGATTGTTATAAACGTTTATTTAATCATTTCTAACGCATTACTTTGTTGAAAATGGGGAGTTTGCAAAGTCACAAAGCCGTTTATAGCGAGAAGCACGAGCTAAATTACCACATTTGCAGGTCCCATAGAGACTAGCGCTACAATTTGATCTAGTAATTATTGTATGAAACTCTATCATCAGCCCTCGGTGCGCCTAGTCTCTGTCCCCACCGAAGGTCGCTTTCAAGATGGCGCCCAATCGCCCATGCTCAGCCGCGCCATACGCAGCCGTCGCCGGAGCACGATGCCCCCCTGTTTTCCTTGCGCGCGATGGAAGACGGCGCGCATCCTCTCCGCCTTCCTCACCCTTGCATGCCTTAACTTGCACCCGCAGCACACGGTGCGCGGCCGCGGTAGTACCGCAGTCGGACCTTATGCAGAACACCATGGCGACGCCGTTGCCGACAGCGGAAATTCACTTGGACTGTTGATGTAGGGAGTCCCAGCTGATGTTATCCAAGATAATAAACCAAAAAAGAAAGGCTAAAGAAAGATAGTGCAAGATACGATTTTAACATCTACAGTGTACGGCCGCTATACCTCCGGCAGCCGACCACCGTAGGTCTCAGGGCTCAGGGCTCAGGGCTCAGCCAGTCTCTCTGCGCTTATTGCAAACAGGCTCACATCCCACGTCATACCACATTGATAAAATATTTCCAGAGAGGGAGATTAAGATGGACGGCAACGATTGTAATTACATCATTGGAATCAGACATATGATGGCGGGGTGCCCTGCGACTCTCCCCAACCTCGTTGAAGATTGGACACAGTGGGAAAAAAGGATTCAAAGCCCATTGTTTGAAGACCAACTCAGGGCCGTCCAGAGGGCCCATGACGTCGCCGAAGGGCTTGGCCTGTCGGTGCCAACGTGGGAGCGGCCCGCCTTTGCTTAAACAGTCCAGCCTTCGGACCTCATTCCAATAAACGTTTTCACACCCACAAACACAGTGCCCTTTTCTTTTTTTTCGCTGAACAGCTTGACTAAAGTTAGTTTTGACACACTGTTTAATTGCTATCGCAATAAAAAGAAAACAGGGAACGCGCTTTCGACGTATCGGTCTCTTTACATAGAACTTTGCTGTACTAAATTTTTAGTTGTTATTCTGCGAGACCACACAAGTCAGTCGAGCTTCCTTTTTTTTTTCTTGTCAACTAGTTTTAGCGTCGTTTTCCGGCCGTTCCAAAGGGTAATATATAATATCAGCATCTAATATTTAAGGGGCGTAGGACATTCGGAAATGCTCAACTTCCACGTTGAGTTTGGGCTCGCGGATCACATCAAAGCTTGTCGGCAGCTGTAGTATGGGCAGCCATCACGGTGTTTTAGTCTGAAGTTCTTTGATGAAACTGCGCGAAAATTGAACTTTTTCACTGATCATACGACGCGCAAGAGTTTTAACGCTGAGCGTATATGTCAATATTTGCTCCGATTACTAGTATGTGCTTAAATGGCAGTACAAAGAAAATGTTTGCTATAGGCTTGAGCTCACTTAGCTCCCATATACGCACGCATCATGTCCTGCGACGTGGTTTCGCGTGTAGCGTTGCAGCCACCAGCGGTTCGAGATAGAGAGAAAGAGAAAGCGCTTTATTCAAAAGCTGAGTCGCTAGCCGACGTATATTCGTGTACATGCCACTTGCTTCAGCCCCCATCTTCTTAATCATCTCATTGAACTTCATGCGAAAAGGTTGTGCTGTCTGTACATGTCTCGAATCAGAGGAAGTGTGTTCGTTATTCGTGCAAGGGGAGAAAGTAGGTTCAATTTCGAAATTGGGCTTGCTTCTATGCGGGCTTCCCATTTGCATATCATTCCTTTAATTTGTTTCGAACTTCATACAGGGGAGTTCAGAGGTATCTTCTATGCTCGTGCTGCTCACAACAGCACTTTGACATTTGACTTCCCTTTCATTTTGTCGTTACTTCGAGCGAAATGCATATTTGTGCGTTGTCGTTTCCTGCGCTTCAACGGCCATTGGCTAGGAGCAAATAACTCGCTGAGATTTAAAGCAACGATCCCCAATTCTCTCTATCCTTCGTTGAAAAATCTAAACGCACTAATTCCCAGCTGTATGCCTCAGCCCGCGTGGTTTAGTATGCAGATCGCAGATTCAACTGAGGTCAGAAAAGTGGGCAAGTGCTGCGAAGAGGAAACACCATCGGCTTCTTTCGATATTCCTGGCACGTATACTCTCGCAATGTCCCCACTGACCTTTTATTTTTATTTTTTGGTAATGTGTTGCCGATGGTAAACGCTTCCGCAGGCTTCGTTAAAAAGGTTGGCAGGAGGTGAACGGCATAATGGCTGTATGTCACGTAGTTTTCATTTAAATCTGAATGAACCTTTAATGAGACACAGGGATCAAGCTTAGCCTCTTAATTAGGTCGTGCTGATGTACTAAACGAGTTTCTTTGTGACGCGAAAGGTAAAATAAGTGGAAATACCGTGAAACTGATGTGGCGTGGTTGCCAATTGCCTGACAAAGGTGCCACCATTTTGATGCCTTCCTTGTTCGCTTCTATCGTGTATATTGGACGATGGTGAAAGCTAAAGAAAAGCTATACTGGCGTAGCCTTAAGAAATTGGGCCAAAGATCGGGCAGATGTTCAATAAAGTTGAACTGAATTGAATATTCATCAGTCATGATCACCAGACTGATTATGTTCACTGAACTGCGTCTACCTGCGACAGCAAAACGAATCAATAATTATTTCTGAAAAAAAGAAAAAAGGAAACAATGCCATAATTTCCAGCAGTTCAGTTCTAAAAAATAAATTATAATAAATTAAATATGTCGGGGATGCGGCAAGGAATCCACTGTATTTTACCAGACAGGTATTTCATTTTCTATAAAGTCAAATAATTTAATTACGCAGCGATGTGTAAAATGTGTTTAATAGGGCACAACAGTGCCTATTATCGATGCTCTGGGGTGCAGCCGCATTGTGTAGTGTTTTTCTTTGGGAAAAGAAAACTGAAGCCCTCTGCATCGCCTGAACAAAAAAAAAAGCAAACAGTAGACAGCACAACCGCTTATGTGATCCGATAAGTTGCTGTGATCAGCTATTTTTCATTATAAATCAAAATACCCACAAAAAAAGGTTTCGTCGTTAAATAGTGACTTACGGTTTCAGAAAATACAAAGTATCAGACAAAAACCAAGATTGTGGTTCCAAGTAAATGAATTTAGTTGAGCAGCCTGTATGTCAAGCAATTAGTGTGTTTTAAAGTACTATGTTCAACACTTCTTCAATTCAGCTACTTAAAGCTCGAAGAAAGTCGAACCACCACATTTAGGGAAACAATTTGGAAAATTTGCGTTATAAAACAATATATCTCTGAAATTCTCCTTTTCATTATTTTAGTCCTCACGGTTGCCTTCGGCGTCGCAAACAATGACATAACCTAAGCACAATAGCGCTAACATTTACTTATAGCTGTTCCATTTAAGATGAAAGAGAGATGCTGTCTTTATTGAGAGCTGGAGATGTTCGCCGCGCTGATGGTGTGGCCTGCTACTTCAGATGTCGGTCCAAATATATGATACTTTTCATTGACCTATATTGAGCTTGCGTTACTCGGCTTTCATTTTAGAATTTTGATGAACCGATTTTCTTAATTTGGCCTACCCCATTCGTAATTACTGTGTATGTGCCATCAGATAATATAGCATTTATGACACCCAATATAGAGCAACAAATTAGTGCCAATGAGCACACCTATACTCTGCAGGTTCGAACAATAAACCGCTACATAAAACCTGCAAGTTTAATGTCTGCCGAAAGGTGCCTCAAAAGCGCACAGACTTCTTATGAAATATACCATGTTTTCCAATGTCTTATTTGATTTTCGTATATTTCCTATGTTTGGCCTCCCTCATTCGTGGGCCGCTAGACATGTGCCCCTATCACACAAGGGGAAGTGTACCGGCAGGGTGTATTCCTTTTTTTATAGCTGCACTAAATATTTAAATATCACCCATGGCAGACCGCACCGTTGAACTGAATTATTGATGAAGCGGCCACTACTTCTACGAAAAATCAAAATGCCTGATTAAAATAGCAAACATAATTAACTAATTATCGGCTTATTTACTTACTTTACGGCACATATTCCAATTTAGGAAGTGTAGGCGTAGCCACTAGGAATGAACTTTCAGGACTGTGCCATTTTCAAGATAACAATTTTCAAACTGTCCGAGGAAACGCATTGGGGTTCCCGTTAGTTTTGTGCTTCAGTGTACAAAACGGCGTCCTCTTAAAGAAAGTAAGTGGAACAGTGCATTTTTACCGTTAGTTTTACGGCCCGTATCTCGAAACCGGTGCCATCTTCACCTTAAAAGATACTAATGGGCTAGTTGGCGAGCCACGATATTGAAGGGGTGTGTTTTGCTCTGGCTCTCACCTCACTGCCGGAAGAGCACATGCGTTTCTCAAGGGACACTACAAGGGACGGGGTTTCAACCAATAAAGCAGTGGTTGCAGTCCAGCGCCTGTGTACGTCCTTTCTATGTGTACGTGTACGTGTCAGATGTAAGTACACTGCTTCAATATCACGGCTTAACAATTAGCCCATCAGTATCTTTTAAGCAAATTGACTTTCTTTCTTTATTCAATACTGCAAACCTTAATTATTCGGGCTCACTACCTCTCTGTACTCTTGAGCACCCACACCATGTCGTCGCCCTGATTGCAGCAGCTACATGCAAGGCCAGAGCTTTAGGTTTCTCGATTAGGAATGAAGTGCTGCGTATGGAAGTGGTGGCGTTGCTTGGTAGATGCGCCGCGTCAATCAGCCATAAAATGCGGTTACGCAGAATTCTGCGCGCAGAATAGCAGCACCAAGTTCACATCTACAAGGACCATCTTTACCTTCTGTTCCGTGTTTCCTCACCTCCCACGATTTCAAGATACAAGTGGCTGGAATTTTCTAAGATCATCGACAGGTCTGCCGAAATGTTGGGGCGACACGTACTCTATCAACTACGTGAGTGCGTTCCCAAGAAGGATTCTGGGACAGAAAACTTTGTCCATTGTATCGGTGATGTTCAACTACCAGAACCAGAAAGGCGCGTTCTTAACTATAGCCCTGAATTTGCTGTGCAGCCTACGATGAATCGCCCAGATTTGTTCAATATGGTAACACAAGTCGCTTCACGTGTTCTTGAGACTGAAATAGACAGATGTCTTTCTGAGGAACTTGATATGATCGAAAGGTGCAAGCGGCAGTGCACTAAGATGCCTTTGCATATAACAGTTTCATAACTAAAAGAAAATTTGTTGTCTTTAGTTGCAGCTGACAAACAAGGCGGTTTCGCGGTTTTTCCAAAAAAGCTTGCACAAATGCAAATCTTCTCAGGCTGTTCTGTCCATCTTTCACAAATGTCCTGACGTTTCCCTAAAAAAATTAAAGAACAAAGCGATAAGGTTTTGCAAGCAGCTTAAACTGGAACAGCTTGGGAAGTCCGTTGGCGCAAAAAAAGAAGTTAGGTCTAGATTTATTCTTTGCTGCGAAAACGCATAAACCTGAGTGTTCGCTGCGGGTAATTATCTCAGAGAACGTGGAAGAAAAGCCTCGCCAAGTTTTTACACGAAAAACTTAATCATTTAACCATCCACGATCCCTTCCTAGTTCGAAACTCAGAACAAGTGATAAACTTTTTAAAAGATGTAACCAAGTCTAACCAAGGGTTTTCGGTTTTTCTATAGACATCAAATATTTATACTACAGTATTCCTCAAAACGACACAATGACAAGCGTTAGCGAATGTACTGACGACCACGGTGTCACGAGATTTCCAAACAGCGCCGGCGTTCACAGCAGCCAGTATTTAGAACTTCTCTCGGTTTACGTGCATTCTATTTTGGGAAGGCGACGTATATATCCAGAGTAACGGCATTTGGATCGGCTCCTGCATGGCGCATTGTATGATAGCAAAAGGACACGACGTCGTGTTTCAGTGGCTGCCCGGCCATTGCGGTATCTCCGGCAACGACCTCGCTGACGAAGCTGCTAGGAAAGCCCACGAAGGAGCAACCCTTGTTTCTGTACCTTTATCGCGGACCGACGCAGCCCAACACCTAAGCAAGGTAGCACACCGTATGACATTAGAGAAGTGGCATACACCTGAATTCACCCAAGAACGATTGCATTCCCTCGACCCCTCTATGCAACTGCGGCTGTTACCAGGACTTCAGCGAAATGAGGCAACAATGCTGTGCCGCTTACGCTTGGGCGTCGCATTCACCAATGCGTATACGTTTTTGATTGGAATGACTGATAGCGCCGACTGTAATGCCTGCGGTGCCGAGGAAACTATAGAACATCTACTGTGCTACTGCCCATCTTTTCAAAACGAAAGACATGACCTCTGCACAGCTCTCAATCAGCTAGACAGAACACCGTTCACCTTGAAGAAGATCTTGGGACCATGGCCTCGCATATCGCAGCTACGAAAGGCCACAAAAGCTCTGCTGCGATATTTGAAGGCTACTGGACTGAGTCAGCGTCTGGGACCCGGACTGACTGACCGAACGATATCCCCAGTGGACTTTCTCTTCTTCTTTTAATCTTTCAGTCCCCTTTTCCCTTTCCCCAGTGTAGGGTAGCCAACCGGGCTCAGTCCTGGTTAACCTCCCTACCTTTCCTTTATCATTTGCTCTCTCTCTCTCCCCCCCCCCCCCCCCCCCTGCATGGCGCCTGTGTTATGCGACATTCATTTGGCGGCGCGTGGCAGGAAACTGAAAAAAAAAAGTCTTTGAAGGTCACCAAACCGCTAGAGTTTTCAGATACGTTGACGATCTTGTAGTAGTGGTTTTAAACTGCGAGGAGAAGTTTTTTTATTCTGCCGTGTCTAATATTGTGGCGGCGTTTTCTAAATGCCTCGCGCCATTGTTACTAACACATGACCTACCTATCAGCGGTTTTATTGGCTTTTTAGACCTTCCTGTGTACGTATCCACTGATCATATATGTTGGTCTTATGAACCAAGGAGCAACAAACACGTCCTACCCTACCAATCGGCACATTCAAAGCTTGTGAAGAAGGCGATTGTCCACTCTTGCTTTGTTGACGCACTGCAAAAATCATGCCATCACAAATGTGAAACCAGCTTCACAAACCAGGTAACCTACCTCAGGAGGTCGGGGCATTCATCGCAGCTCTTGATATCAGTTGCAGAATGCTTACTAAAGAAGTGAAAGAAGGCGAGCGGATCCACGCACAGTCACAGAGACTGTGACGACAAGGTGGTCCTACCTTATGTACACAAAATTTCCCACAATCTGCGAAAAACAGGTCAAAATGCCGGCGTTGATGCGGTGTTTTCCGCACCTGTGCGATTGTCGAGCCTGTGCAAAAAGGTGAATGGCGCGAAAAAAGGAACGAGTCCCTGTGCAAGCAACCACCGAAAGCCGTACGTCAATTGTACAAAGAGAGTGGTTTATAAGATCCCTTTGTCCCATAACAAGGTATACATTGGCCCGACGAGCAGGTGCTTGAATACGAGGCTAACTGAGAAAAATTATCACTGCACGGCTAAAGATACAAGTTGTTTAGCCTTTCATTGCAAGGATTAGGGCTGCAAACCCGTCCTGAATGATTCTGAAGTTGTGCGCAGGGAACAGAAAAAAGAAACACGGGAAATTCTTGAAGCAATCGAAACTGACCAATGGAAAGAGAGGTGTATCAGTCGCCCCTCGGTATCATTCTCTGAAGAAGCGCGCCGTTATCTTGGACTTTGATTGTTTATAGAGTGAGAATCCAAAAACGTCATCTATATATGCATTTACTGTTTGTGTTTTACTCTGGATTTGGCCACGCCTCACTACACGTCCGCTTCTCAAGGGGCGCTAAAGAAGACGGGTTCTTGACCAAAAAAGCAGTAGTTGCAGTCCAGCGCCTGTGTATGTCCTCTCCATGTGTATGTGTACGTGTCAGATGTAAATGCTCTGCTTCAATATCATGCCATCCTCAGAACTGGTTCTACGTCGATATGCCTTGCTTACTCACTAGCAACAATTTGTAGATTAAAATATGTGCGTAAGGTAATTACTCAGGAATTTAATCAGCGCAATCTTATTAATTATTCAATTAAACATTTTAAGGCCCGTGGAAGCAATGTTGCCTCATTGAGTAATTAAGATCAGGGGTTAGAATTGTGCTATCTGCTACAGGGAATTTTCGAAAATTTGGTGCACCAGAAAGCACCCTATAGAAGCTTTAAATGGCTTAGCCTATGTTTTGATCATCTCTCTGACACTTCTCCTCACTATTATTTTCTCGATAAACATCAAATATCGCATCAGTTCTCATGACATTTCTGCGTCGATGTATCACATTGTGCATCCGCATTAATTGCTATTTGCATTTCGGTATAGCTTGTCAGCGACCGTGGAGGGCTGAAACGTACACGTTACGTGACATTAACGTTGTTACCTGTGAAGTGCATGAACAGAAATATTGCGTAAGAGTACACATCGTACTATAATGCAAGAAAAATAATTGTAAGCAATAAATTAAGCTATATGGTCTTCAATTAAACCCGTTCACGAATGGTATTCAATAAAAAAATAAATAAATATATAAATGAATGAATAAATAAATAAATAAATAAATAAACTTTTGATTTCATCTGTTTCACAAAAGCAGCGAATAAACACTGCCATTTGCTGCATTACTTAACCTGCGCTATTTCAATTCATTCTTGATGTAACATTTTTGACTTATGTATATCTATGACCCCCCCCCTTATGTAATACCCTGTAAAAGGTCCTTAAGGGTCCAACAAATGATGATGATGATGATTTGGCAGCATGACGAGCCCGCTGCCCCCATTACAACGGTTCACAGCAGAACAGACAATTATATCAGATTAAGATAAACACAAAAATAAAGATCACATCGTTAAACTAACAAGGTGGGAAAGTCACATGATGCCGAAAGTATCTATATCAGTAAATCGTTTAATCACATGAAAACAAGTAAAAATAAATAAATTCATAATAATTCAGAAGACATGACGATGTATAGCACATGCATTGCATTCGCAAGTTAGAACGTGCGGTTGGTACCATCTATATTTGTCCTTGTCTCATAACCCTGCTTTTTTTTTCTAATCGGGACACCGTTGTCAGATACTCTCAGCTTTCTTTTATTTAGCCTTTAAATCGCGCACTTAAACTATATTGCAACAACTGGTGGATTCTAAACAATATTGGTATGGCGCAACCAAGAGTGGCACCAGTCAGAAGAAGATTTGACATGTGTAGGTAAATCAGTCTCGACAGCCATCTTGTTTGTGCATGGTTGTCTCTCGTGTAACTATTACAAATATATCGTGATATGTGACTTCTGCAACCTAACAAATTGGTGGAGGTGCGGGGTACGCACGAGAAACAACAACGGAGCTCCGCAGTGGTCGCCACCTCGGACTGGACGACCTGACAGACGAAACGGGACCCGACATGGCACGGACTTATGCAACGTAACGATGTAAGCACTGATAAGTAAATCAGCAGTTGGTGTCCTATGAAGCGGTATTATTAATTAGCTCACCGAATGAACCATTCTTGCATTATATGTGTTTTGAAGGTTAGATAACATCGTGGCTGCCGATACTAGTCATAGTAGGTTAAGTGAGAGTAAACAAGGAATTACAGATAAGTAATTACACCTGTGTCAAGAGGAGTTGCTTGAGGCAACCAGTTATTCCTTCACATAGATTACAACATGCACGTTTGACTTGCATTATTTACACGCATGGCATGTCTCTTTGCAGTGCTTAATTGAAACGTTTCGAGAAGGATTCGCTTTTTTTTTCTTGGGCTTGTTCTTATCTCGTCCGCTGTCTGTACTGACCGGTATCATTTGTTACCGTTGTTGAGTCCGAATAGCGCTGTAGAGCCGAAACCGCGGTAATTAACTTTCGTCTGTGCTTGTGCTGTTGTTTAGCCGATCAGCAACTGCAAAATGCAACTACAGTAAAGGAGTGAGCAACAAACTGCGTACAGAAAGTGAAAAGACATTAAGACGGCAGTGTAATCTTGTTCTTGAAGCAGGTCCCCCTGTCATGTTGAGAAATCCTTCGGGAGACACGAGAGTGACAAAGGGTTGCCCAAGAGTCTCGTAACGCAACTTCCCATCGAGACGCAAAGTTCGGTATCCTAAGGGCATGAGGGGTTTGAGACGGAGGCCTGGTATCTGCGACGATGCGATGGAGTAAAATAAATTTCTTGGCTGCTCCGACGAAGATACTCCAGAGGGGACGCGTAGACAGTAGTGTGTAGAATTCTTTTTACTTCTTATTTTTCCTTGGTGCGAATGAAGGGCTTTGTCCCTGTAAAGCGAGACGGCAGTAAACGATCCTAAGCGAGAGCGTAGCAAGAGTAGCGATCACTTTCGTGGAGAGTGCTGTATGAGAAACCCGAAGAAAAGGGTAGAGTCAAGGCGGCCTGCAGAAGCGTATCTCGCGCAGCTGAGTGGTTATCCACGACGCGACACGTTGCATGGCAGCGGTGTCCTCCCACTGTCTCTAGCGTGGACCTGTTTTCACCGGCGTCGTCTCTTGGGCGCTGAAATTATACAGGACGCGCCTTCCGCACCCGAGAAGCGCATTAAATCTTCAACGCTACAATAAAGTGCGCTGCTCAGCACGCCTGTGTATTCAGCTATATGAAACAGCGCGATGAGGAAAGCTGCAGTACTTCTAGACGTACACGTTGACCGTTGTTTCTTTTTTGTCTTGTGTCTCCTTGCCTCAAAATGCACGTTCCTATAAGACGTGTTTTAAATTGCCAGAGAGGGAAAGGTGACGAGGTCTTACGCTTGGAGCCGAATTTACGTCATCCGCGCAGACAATTTTTGTTCTTGTTTATTAAGCATTAGTTCTACGCTAGAGAACGAAAATACGTTTTGTGTCTCACAGTGGCAAAACGAGATACCTTCACAGCTTAGACGTTTGTCGCTCTTTGTTATCCGTACTTTAGCGAGAATTGCACAGCCACTTCTTCTCGAAGATTATAAAGGGTGTCTCCAACAGGAACTATTGTTACCGATAACTGCTCCTGTGGGATTTGAGTGCAAATGCTACATGTCACTGAAATGTGTCAGAATTTATAATCGCGCCCGAATGCAAAAGACGAGGGATTGCTGGTGGTGAAGCGATCGAATTCTACTTGGTTCTGTCTATTGATCTGCTATGGTGATTTGGGTAGCGAAATAACCCACCACTGCTAACGACGTGTGTGTGTCGAGTTGTGCATTTTACTACCTATTATTTTGCTTAGCTTCACCCGTGCCAAAGAAATCAATACTGAGGCCAACATGCATCGCTAGACCAATGTTTCTGCACTTTTTAAAAGCAGCATTTTACAATGTCCTGGAGAAGCGTCAACGACTGCACCAATAATTCGCTTTCTCATTATCAAGCCAGCTTTATATTTCGCTCTTCTCTTTAGCGCTAAGAATCCTTCCTCTCCGTATGTCAACTTATATACTTTGTTTAAGCGTCGCTTCTATTTGATTGTGTAGCCTGCCCATGAAAAAAATAAGAAACTTTGCATGCGCAGAAAACAAATGATCGCGTCTAATTGAAACCTAATGGCGAAATCAATATGCGATGTAGGCAGGACGTTTGAATTAAATTGCTAAAAAACGCACTAGTGGATTTTGGTGTGGACTGGCAGATGTATTGCCCTGCTGTGATAAAAAAAGGGCAGTGCCTAGTGCATAGTTCCAGCTTATGCAAAGATGGGTGCCATTGTCAATGGGCGTCTTAGCTCTACAAACGCAGTCGAAGCTCACTGAAAGTGCTGGTGTCCTTCTTCGATTGGACCATTCTAAAATGTTCGGCTCATCTAGAATATGTATTCTCCAGTGGTTGTCTTGATTTAAGTTTGGTTGTCTGTTTATTAACTAATAAATAATTAATTAATTAATATGAATTACTATGAAGGCCACATGGCGTTACAGAGACGAATGTGACAGAAAAAGAAGGACATATGCAATTTTTTCACGAGAAAGCACTACACGCAGTAAATTTGAATTTGTCAGAGTCTGGATGGTGGCAGAAAGGTGGCTCCAGTCAGCGCTTGTCCTAAGCATGAAAGAATCGCTAAACGTATTCGTACGGGAGGCAAGATTTTCTGCTTAATACTTGTCTAACCTGGATAAAGTGTAGGTGGGTGGAGATAACATAACTTCTTTCAAAATAGCTTTATGACGGCACATTTTAAGGAAGAGGCAAAGACGGGGATGCTTACGACCCACTGAAATATTTGAAATCTTTAAACTGGTCTTCGTCAACGTGACGCTGACATGACGTGAATAATCAGAATGAAACGAGCGGCTCTATTTTGAATATTTCAAGTGTGTTAATAAAAATGAGCTGACCGGGGCTCAACATAGCAAAGGCTTATTCCAGTTCTGGCCTGAGAAGTTTTCTATCAAGGTATAGTTTAAGAGAAGACGGTGCCGAGTTAAAATTCCAATGCAGATAGTCAAGCGTGTCGTTAGCGTAGTTAGAAATGTAGTCGACGTCGACGCGCCATGACAGATTGTTAGTGATTAGAACTCCAAAATACTTGTAGCATGTGACAGGCGACAAGGGATAACCGTTAAGAATACAGTTGCGCGCAGGAATGAAATTAGCACGACGAGTCACGTGCATGAATTTAGATTTTCCGGTATTTATTGCCACACACCATACTTTCTGCCGATCCCAGCACAGCGCAGGATGTAGAAGTGATAGGTAAAGGTCAGGGATCATAGGGTAATAAGGGCTAGGATTCACTTCCATTTAAAGAGAGAAAGAGTAAAATTGGTCAACGAGAAATAGGTCAACCAAGAGGTCGTAAAGGTAAAAGTAGATAAATTAAGGCTCGCGAGCTTGCCAAAAATATGCAGCCTTAGAACAGAGAGATGAAGATGACATAGAGGTAATGAATGAAACCGTAACTAGGCTGGCTTCAGAGGCAGCTACATAAGTGGGAGGCAAGGCACCAAGGCAACCTGAAGGTAGGCTCTCCCAAGAACCAAAGGACGTATTACAGAAACGACAAAGAATGAAAGTCTCCCACTCAAGAGATAAGATGGAATTAGCGGAGCTGTCAAAACTGATCAACTAGGCGAAAATAAGTGATATTCGAAATTATAACGTCTGAAAGACTGAATAAGCCATAAGAAATGGACACAGCCAAAAATCAATGAGAAGGAAACTTGGCCTGGGACAAACCAAGGTATATGCACTAAAATATAAGTAGCGTAATATCATCAGCAATCTCGAAGGTATAGTAAACGCAGTGGAAAAATTCTGTGCTGACCTGTACAGTACCCAGAGGAGTCAGGATACCTCCATTAGAAACAACAATGAACAATGTAGAGAAACTTCTATAACTAGCGACGAGGTCAGAAGGGCCTTGCAAGACATGAACCGGGGAAGAGTGGCAGGAGAATGTGAAATAACCGTCGATTTAATCAAAACTGGAGTAGACATAATGCTTGGAAAACTGGAGGCTATCTATATGAAAAGCCTATGGACTGTAAAGGTAAAAAAAACTAGAAGAATGCAAACATTATGCTAACCTAATTGAATAAGGGTAACACTAGACTTTAGTCAACCAAGGGAACAGGAAGGTTTCAGGAAGGGATGGATGCTCTACAATGAATCACATCCATGTCATCAATCAGGTAATCGAGAAATCTGCAGAGTACAATCAGCCTCTATATATGGCTTTCATAGATTACAAAAAGACATTTGATTCAGTAGAGATACCAGCAGTCATAGAGGCATTACGTAATCAAGGAGCACAGAACGCTTACCTAAATATCCTGGAAAACATCTACAGAGATTCCACAGCTACCTTAATACTCCAAGAGAGAAGTAGGAAGATACTTATAAAGAAAGGGGTCAGACAAGCAGACACAATCTCTCCAATGTTATCCACTGCGTGCTTGAATGAAATATTCAAGCTATCAAACTGGGAAGACTTAGGAGTAAGGATCGACGGCGAATACCTCAGCAACCTTCGATTTGCCGATGACATTGCTCTATTCAGCAACACTGCGGTCGACTTACAACAAATAATTGAGGCCCTTAAGAGAGCTAGTGTAAGGGTAGGGCTGATTATTATTATGCAGAAGACAAAGATAATGATGAATAACCGGGCAAGGGAACAAGAGTTCATGATCTCCAGTCAGCCTCTAGAGTCTGTGAAGGAGTACATTTAATTAGGTCAATTAATCACAGGGAACCCTGATCCTAAGAAGGAAATTCATAGAATAAAATTTGGTTGGATCGCATACGGCAGACATTCTCAGCTCCTGACTGGAAGCTTACCATTATCATTGAAAAGGAAGATATATAATCAGTGCATTTTACTGGTGCTGACATATGGGCCAGATACTTGGAGACTCATAATAAAGCTCGAGAACATGTTAAGGACCGCACAACGAGTGACGGAACGTAGATTTCTAGGCATAACCTTGAGATACAGAAAAAGTGCAGTTTGGATCAGAGATTATATGGGTATAGCCGATATTATAAGTGACATTAAGAGAAAGAAATGGCACTGGGCAGGTCATGTAATACGCAGGTTAGATAGCCATTGGACCATTAGGGTTACAGTATGGGTACCAAGAGAAGGGAAGCGCGGCTGAGGACGGAACAAGACTAGGCGGTGCGATGAAATTAGAAAATTCATGGGTGCTAGTAGGAATCGGTTGGTGGAGGACAGGCATAATTGGAGATCGCAGGGTGAGGCCTTCGTCCAGCAGTAGACCTAAGATAGGCTGATGCTGCTGATGATGACCATTCAGGGCACCATTCTGACACATCATATATATCGTGTTGAAGTTTGCTATGTCAGGCGAGTAAGTAACTTTAGGATAGAGAACGCATACATGAGCAAACATTATAATCGACTAAATACTGCAGCAGATAGGAAGATCGTTAATATAGATTAGCAAAAGGAGTGGTCCAAAAACTGAAAGTTGGGGAACGCCTGAATTTACAGAGGTAAGACTTGAAGATAAGTTATGTGCAAATACATGCTGGGACCTATTAGACAGGAAACTTTAATGCAGTAGGATTCTTCTTCGTTATTGTTAATTTCAGCTATTTTTAAAAGGAATAAGTCGTGTAAGACAGTATCAAAGGCTTTAATCGGAGTCTAAATATATACAGTCATCAACAAGTGCAAGATTAGCATTTGTAAACACTAGTGAACATTAGTGAACATTAGTGAAAGTTAAATGTTGTGTAACAAAAAAAAATTTATGGGGTTTAACGTGCCAAAACCACTTTCTGATTATGAGGCACGCCATAGTGGAGGACTCCGGAAATTTTGACCACCTGGGGATCTTTAACGTGCACCTAAATCTAAGTACACGGGTGTTTTCGCATTGCGCCCCCATCGAAATGCGGCCGCCGTGGCCAGGATTCGATCCCGCGACCTCGTGCTCAGCAGCCCAACACCATAGCCACTGAGCAACCACGGCGGGTGGTTTGTGTCACAAGTAAAATGTTTTTCGAAGCTATTGTGAGCAGTGTTAAAAAACGAGTTACATTCTAGCAGATCCTCTAAGTTAGATTAACAAGCCTATCACTTGCGTGGTAGGCTTGTTAATCAGATGGGTCGGTAACTATTAGGATAGTGCTTGTTACCTGTGTAAAGGGGGGTTTATTCGGCTCGTAGAGCAGCGGCGACAAACTCAGCACCAGTAGGTAGGGCGCAGCCAGCGAACGAACTGGGTACGTGCCACGCGATGGCAACGCGGCTTTTCAGCTTGCCGATCTTCTTCGTCACAATCACAATCAAGGGGGCCGTAGGTCTGTGGCGCAGGCCTCATCGCGACTTCGGCGTACGTCAAGGGAGCGGCCGTCGGAACCTGTTGAAGAGAAGGCGAAATGTGGTCGGCTGCCTGCTCCTTGATGACCGATTGGAGAGCGGGCGCCAACGGAGTACTCGGCTGGCCGTGTGCAAGTGGAATCAAGAAAAGCTGACGAGCCACCTCTTCACGGACGAACTCCTTGATCTGTAGCAGCGACATTGTAGCAGCAGCGAAGTGTTATCCGGGGCAGCAGCCAAGCTCGACATTGAAGTGGCCTGAGGTGTAGATTGGCGGGTGGCTACGCGTTGTTTGCGCAGTTCGTCAAGGCTTTAACACAGACTGACGTGTTCAGAGACTGTCGAGGGATTTTTCGCCAACAGCATCTGGAAGGCGTCGTCTTTAATGCCTTTTAAGATATGACGGATCTTCTCGGCATCAGGCATTGCGACGTCAACGCCATTGCAGAGGTCGACAACATATTCTATATAGCTCGTAAATGTCTCCCCGCACTGTTGCGCACGGCCACGCAAACGTTGCTCAGCGCGAAGCTTCCGAACCACGGGGCGCCCCAATACCTCTGTCACGTTAGCCTTGAAGGCCGTCCACGTCGTCAGATCCCGTTCGTGGTTGCGGTGCCACACGCTGGCGACACCGGTCAAATAAAACAACACGTAATTAAGTTTTTTGGTGTCGTCCCAGTGGTTGTGGATGCTCACCCGGTCGTAGTCAGTGAGCCAGTCTTCGACGTCATGGTCTTCGGTACCACTGAAGATGGGTGGGTCACGTTGCCACAACGGGCCAGGGCAGACCACGGTAGTCACCGTGGCAGCGGGTTGTGGTTGTGGTGGTCCTTCTTCCGGCATTATGAAGACGGGCTGTAGTGTCCAATTATGAAGTTCCTGAATTCTGGTTGTACCCCGCACCCCCACCAATTGTAAAGGGGGGTTTACTCGGCTCGTAGAACAGCAGCGACAAATTCAGCACCAGTAGGTAGGGCACAGCCAGCGAAAGAACTGGGTACGTGCCACGCGATGGCCACGCGGCTTTTCAGCCTGCCGATCTTCTTCGTCACACCTGATTTTTGGACTGGAACAACCATGCATACATTCCAGTAATCGGGAAGAACGGAGCACTGTAATGACTGTGTGGAAAGTTAAGGCAAAATAAGAGAAGAAACACTTCAGTACAATTGATTATTTTAGAATTTAAGGAATCATGCTCACAAGACGAGGAAGCGTTTAATTTCTGAATTAGACAACTGATACTGACAGAATCGCGAAGAATTGAATCCATTGGTAAAAAGCTGAGGCAATACGTATACTGAACAGTGATTGGAGTAGGGCTGCGAAAATGGAAAGCGAACGCTTCATTTAAAATGTCACACCATTGGTGAGGATAAACGGGTACATCATCGCTTAGCGTGAGATTGTCTCGTTGCCTTTCGCTATAGGCCCAGAACGTCCGTGGCTTTGGGTGAAAGATAGAGGGCAATGTAATATCCAAGTAATATTGTTTGGTTCTATGCAGTGACGTTGTACTATACCCCAACAGCATGATAAGGCGAACGAACAGTAGCACTATTTTTTTCTTTTGCGCCACGAAAAATTCGCCTTTTGATGTTACATAGACATTTTATTGAGTGAGTAAACGAAGGCCAGTGCTGCTTAGATGTATAGATATTCCATTGTGATTGTGCTGCAGTCATTCAATCGTGATGATACCACCGTTGTCAGACCGTCATTATCAGTCGCTATCAAGCATCTGCAGTAATGATTATATTGTGCTCAGTGTTACACTGACGAACACAAGGGACAGGAAGCGGACGTACGAACGCAAACTACCAACTGTTTAATACTGTTAAAGAACACGCTTAAATACAAGGAGATGTGGCGCGGGGGGGGGGGGGTTGTGATATTAAAAGATATGCCAACGTGACCACATGTGATATGTGATGATACTTTGGGCCGGAAATACGTCGTTCACTTGGACCCGTTCGCCCTGGCAAACTCGACCTCAGCTTCGATAAGCACGATGGACGGGGTGCTTACTCCGTTCGCTATCGTAAGTTCCTCCCGCATTTCTCGCTCCGTTTTTGTTTTTGCTGTGCCAATGACTGTGGTGCTTTTAGTAGCGGAGAGCATTTGCACTGTTTGCAGTGCGCAGCCAAGTTGATAGGTGCTGTCAAAAGCTGGCACGTGTATTTGTGCTCTCGTGACCTGTCGTTTAGACAGCTTCCAGTTTGTCCAATGTACACTTTCCCACAATCTATATCTATTCACGTACTTCTTCACGTGCTTAGCCTAACAGAATCGTGCACTTAGATTGCCTTCTTTGGATCCTGCGGTCGCCACTTTTGGTTTTGGATCCTATGGTCACACACTTTTGGTTTTCTTCCATGCACACCAAGTAATCGTCAACATATCTAAAACAGGTAGTTATGTTAGTTTCTTTAAACAAGGCGGCAAGTTTTCTGTCTCCCACGCTTAAAAATAAGTCGGAAAGCACGGGAGCTCCTTCTCCTTCCCCTCATATATACACATTATTGCTACATTTGATAAACGCACCCTGTAGATACAGTCATTGACACATAAGAAACAAAAACTGAGCAAGAAATATGGGAGGCACTTGCGATAGAAAAAGAAAAAGAAATGTACGTGAGCACTCCCTTCATCGTGCTTATCGAAGCTGAGGTCGAGTTTGCCAGGGCAAACAGATGCAAGTGAACGATATATTTCCAGCCCGAAGTATCATCACATGTGGTCACCTTGTCATAACTTTTTATATCTCCCCACCCCCACCCCACGCCACAACTCCTTGTATATAAGCGTGTTCTTTAACAGTATTGAACAGTTGGTAGTTTGTGCTACATATCTACGTCTACGTCTTGTCCCTTATGTTCGCCAGTGTAACACTAAGGGCCAATATAAGTATGAACGCCCTCCAACTAGCCCTTTTCGTTGCTTTACTATCTGTATTCAGACTGTAGTCGTCGGGCCGTCGTGATCGTGTCGTATCGTCCCCACAGCATCGTCATCCGGCTCTCATCATGTCATCCTCGTACAGGATTCTTGATACAGCCGTCTTCACGCCATTGTCACCATACACGTGCCGCCATTTAGTTGTTCTCATACCGTTGTCATGACATCGTCGTCATACAGACATCATGCATACTGGGTCCATTAGTTGTCGCTGGGCCGTCCTGATCGCACAGTCGTCTTCATTCTAACTTTCACATCTGACTGTCGTCATGCCGTCATCGTCACCCATCGTAGTCAATCAGTTGTCATCGTCAGGTTGTCGCTTTACCATTGGCATAAGTTCAATAACGTCATCCCATTGTCTTCATGCCTTCATCGATCCATCGACGTCATTCCTCGTTCATCATTCTATCTTAACCCTGCTGTTTTTATTCAATCCTAATTATACTGCCGTTGTCGTGCCAGCGTCGTGGTTGCGTCGTCGTCACGCAGTCGTTATCATGTACACTTTGTCATTCCGTCATCGTCAGGCCGTCGTGGTTGTGTCATTGCTATCTTTGCAGCTCCGTCATACGGTTGTCGTCATATCATCGTGGTCACGTCATCGTCGTCACAAGCTCGGCGACATCCGCTTGTCTTCATATCGCCGTCATCACGCTGTCGTGGTCAACATTTAGGAATCGACACCTCATTGTCGTTATAACGCTTTTGTCATTCCATTGACGTGATTCCTTTTTCACCACTCTAGTGATATTATCGCGTTGGCGTCATATAATTGTCGTCATATCGCCTTCTCATGGGCGACCTCGGCAAGCTAGTGCCATAGGCAAAGTGCAAGCATATCAGTATAAGTCGCATAAACTCCTAGCAACTAAATTCTCAGAATGAACCCTACACATGTTATATAAGCTTGACTTCAGGAATGCGGTGTGTCGCTGCATTGCTCGAAGGCTAATCGCATTACCGGAGACAGTCATAGTGAGATGAGTTCTGACGTAACATTTTTTTTTTTCAAACGCAGCGAAATTTCTGAACTCGCCCCAAAAATTATCAATAACGTTTGTTTAGGTGTGCACTGCCGAGTAGAAAAAATGTCCTTGATTTTTTCACGCTGCGGTTTCTTCACAGCTTAGTGCTTCTAAGGCCTTGATACCTAAACACATGTGCACGCTGTCTTCTAGTAGAACACGTCATGAGAAGCAGCCGTGTCATCGCGAAATACGCCCAATCTTCTGCGACAATTATAACTACGTGGTGGCGACCCCGTCATGGTTGCAGAACATACAGAGATATATGCATATTCTTGCCGTGGAATCACGCTTCTGGACTTCGCACCCATGAGTTTAAACAGGGCAGGAAGTGAGAAAACAGCGATTTATATAGTTTTAATAATCCATCAGCCACTCAGCTCTGCTGTTAAAAGTTTGCTCTTTAATTTGAAGGGATATCCATTGTTGCAGGCCTTATCGTGTCTCGGTACTTTTGAATAGATTCACATTGTGAACTCTCAGCGACATATAACGGTAATCGTTGAACACAGCTCACTATATGCTTAGCACACTTTAAGGTAACTAAGACGAAACAGCTTGAGTTAGGGCATTGTAAGGAAGTTTTTATTTGTATTAGTTCTATATAGGGAGCCTTGTAAGATCGGATGCTGGACACCTTTCTCGCATTCATCACTAATACATGCTTCCTCTTCGGAACTAGTCTTCCGTGTATATTTGTGTCTGAATGTGATCCCTAAGTTATAGCACTGAGATCTGATTGGTGAGCTAGGGACTGATAATGTCGCATCTGGCATAAAGGAACGCGCCCGTTTACACTATGCCACACAAGCATAGAGCTGCCGTACTACAAAACACGTACTAAACAAACGCACCCAAAGTGCCATTACATAAAATGGAACGTCTGCGGAGGACAAAAGTGCCTCAATTTGATACTGGGTTTCACAGGCAGCACTCCGATTTGTTGTTTTTTTATCCTTACGTGCTTAGGTGTTTGTGCTGTTATTTGCGATATGCCTTTGGCCAGCTGTAACGCTATCCTTTCCTGTCTTCCTTTGTCTTTTTGTTTGCTAATGTGCGCACGGGCGTGTGCGTATGTTTGTGTGTGCGTGCACGTACATGCATGTACTTGTGCGTGTTGTGCCACGCTGCCCCGCTGTGGTTCGGGCGAAGCGAAACAGCGGGATCGGCATCGACGCCCGCGACAACGAAGAAGCACAGGCGGTGGCGATGCCGAGCTCCGTAATTACATCTCGCGATAGGCTGCGGGATTTCGCATCCTAAAGGGGAAGCAGGAGCGAACAGACGCGGCGGCCACTTAGCCTTTCTCGGTGGGCGAGCCGCTCTCGAGATGCTGGTGCTGATGGAACTCTCGTCGCAGTAATGACCAGCTACTTCCCTTATTCTCTAAAGCGGTTGCTTCCAGGCATCCACTTTTCCTCCCTTTCCTTGGCTGTTGCGACACTACAAATTTGTGTCCTTCCTCAGCATGCAACGCCTTTTCTTATGTCTCGTATATGTCAATTCATTCTTTTTCATCGTTATCTTGCGTCGTTCTCGCTGATGCGCTCTTGCTGATGTTGTTATTACTGGCCTGCCGCTGTAGTTATTTTTTTCTGCCGTCGTTTTAGCTGCTGCTGTTGCTGCCATTGACATATTTTGTTTCCCGCCAACAAAGAATATGCGCTCTTTCTTATTTTTGCTTTGTGCATAACTAGACAAAGGCTGTCCGAGTACAAGTGATCTTGCTATCACTACTTCCTCAACGAAAACGTAATGCTTCTTACAAATTCTTGAAAACGGTACTTCATGCCAGTTGCTTTCCCAAAAACGGCGTCTAAGTCCTGTATGCCGCTCAACCATATGGGTCAGCGTAAACGTCTGTTTATAGGCCACAGTGAGCAAGTAACCACTACAAAATAACGGTTTGTCGCAACTTACGAGCTTTATTACACACATCCTTTACATGGCTGGTGAGTTGTACCTGCGTGCGTGGTGATCTTAGCGAAGACAATTTCATTCATCATTCGGTGAAAGTGGTCCAAGGCTGAGTCCTCCGGCCCAGTATATAAACAAAAACGGCCCTAAGTGTAACTAGCGCTGTGACGGTTGAGCTTAAGTCTGGCGACTGAGGGTAGCCAAGATGAAAAAATTCACTTACGAGATCCCCACATGATTTCCAGCTAATGTTGGCTTGACTAAGTTATCGGGGTAGATGGGATAGTGAGAACTGTCGCCGTTGGAAATACACACACGAGCAAAATATGTGAGCGACGAATTTAGTTTAACAATTAAGTAGCTGAAGTAATTGGTCGTTATTCTATTTTTATTTTTTATTCTATATTACATACTGCGGCCCTGCAAGGGCTATAGCAGATGTGGGTACAACAGAGGATTTACAAAGAACGAACATGGACGCCAATGTTACAAAACACTAGGTAACAGATCATGCTATACTAGAATCAACTGCAGAAACAAAATCGCTAAGGGGACGGAATGCAGATCAACAGCTAACAAATTGCAAAGATACATTGTTGTGGGATAAAACTCTACCTAAATATATTTATGCATAGGTACAAAGGTTGCAGATTAGGTTTGTGGGGACTTCTGGTAGAAGATTTCTTTGCGAGCGTTAAGTGGTGCCGACAGTTTGAAAGACTGGAGGAAGAATAAACTACATTATACGAAAATTTTAGGGAGTCCACGTCGCGGTGCGCCGAGAGTGGTGTCAAGCTCAAGAAAGGGTGAGAATAAGGGGTAGCAGAGGGTGAGAAGTATCGGTCGTATATGTGGCATATAAAGCACAGACATTTTTTTTGTTGCTCAGATTAAATTCACCTCCCAGGTTTCACACCAGTCGCAGATCATGCTGAAAGAGTTGCCAAGTCTTCGGGTCTTGATTAAGTCATACAGTATACAATCGTCAGCACACTGACACACCTTCAAAGTTATGTTATTTGCGAAATCAATACTATGGATGAGAAATATTAATGAACCGAGTACTCAGCCCTGTGGAGCACCAGACGATGCACTATCAGTGGTGGAATTCACAGAAATAAAGCAAACGTATATTGGGCGATTGGTGGGGAAACTAGAAATTCATTCTATTAGCTGAGGTTTCTTGCAAATAGCAGTAAGCGTTAACATGAGCTTATAATGAAGCACGGCATCAAACGCCTTCGAAAAATAAATGAAGATAACATCGACATGAAGCCCAAGGTCTAGTTAATAAAGAACGTCATGAAAAAATTCAATGATATGGGTTACAGTACCCTAACCGTGCCGAAAACCACGTTGTAGACTAGACAGCAAATTGTTATCCTCAAGAAGGTGAGTGATATGCTTGTCAGTGATCTCTTCAATAGGAATTGGATGTCACAGAAATGGGTCCATAATTACTGAAGGTATGTGTGTCTCTGGATTGGAACATAAGCAAAACTTTAGGTAATTTCCAAGAAGAGGGCACCACGCCAGACGATATAGAAATTTGGAAAATTACTGTCATATACCGAGCAGTCCACACCGAGTATAGCGAACAAGAAAGGAGTTGGGGATTCCATCAGGTCCAGTGCATTCCTCAGTGTCCAGGTTAAGAATAAGGTTAAGTATACCGGATATGCTGATTGCAACGCTGGTAATAGAGCAAGAAGAGGGGGAACTAAACGAGGGAATATCGGAATTGACACGTGCAAAAACTAAATTATAGTAGAAATTAAATACGTTAGCGATTGTCGACGGGTCCGTGATAATTTCATGATTACGCATGAAGGAAGTGCTACATGACATACCATGGCCAAGACAGGGCGCGAACGCTTTCGCGGGCTTCTCTTTAATAATTTTGGTAATTCTACCTGGAAATAAATTTTTTTGCCAGGACTTCATTCAATTTTTTTACCATGCTTGTCTTAAGCCGAAGTACTTCCTTCGCAGCGTTAAATCGTGTGAGCCTATTAGGATCATTGTAGCTTTTGCGTGCCTGAGTCTTCTTACCCGAAGTGAAAGGTGAATTAGATCTCGGTTCATTTATTTTAGGCGGAACAAAACACTGAATGCGCGATTTCCCTGGAGTCTCGAAAACATTTACCAAGGTGGCGATACCACTGTTTTTGTTTATCATGATACCACTGTTTTCAGTGATATCATTAAAATTGATATCACTGAAAAAAAATCACACAACCGACCCGGGATAGACGTATTGTCAGCATGATCCAAAACAGAGAATGTGGTGAAAGGAAGTGGTTGTTTTGGAACGGAACAAAACCTAAAAAGAAGTACAGCATTATGATCGGAAATTTCATCGATTACTTTGCAGGTAAAGCCATTCGCTGAATGACTAGAACTTAGAAGAACAAGATCAAGAAGGGAACTGCCTCGAGTAGGACCCTCGACAATTTGACTCAAACCTCAAGACAAAGAAAAATTTATCAGTTTAATACCTACTCAAGAATTGTGACCGGAAGCTGAAAGTGTGCGCCTGTCAACACCAGGCTCATTAAAGTCTCCCATGACTATGAAGTTAGATATGTCGATACTATGGCTATGCACAAATCCATTAAACAAGGCAGTGGATGCACGGTGATGCTGGGATTAGAACACATGTAGATTAATTAAGCGCACATTACAATACCGCAATGAAGATCTCGAGACAAAATGTCACTGCCCCTTCCAGTCTGTAAAGATGGTCGAACAACTTCGCTGTTCGACCATCTTCAACAAACACGAATACAGCGACGCTGTCTTTGTTACGCTGTATGCTACAGCATGCAAGTCAAACTTCGCAAGCAGTCTATATTGTAAATCATTTGCTTCACCATTCTTTCGCCTCATTTTCGCTTTTGGGTGCTTCGCGTGGTGAGCACGCTTTAGGAGTGCTTTTTTTGCGGTTCGCCGAGTCCCAAATTGAACAGGAGGCAGGCCGTCATCTGGAGACATCTCCAGACGAACACCTTCCCTAATCCCTTCCGTCTGAAACGTGTCTTTCCAGATAAGCATCAGGGCGGTATGTGCAAATTGTGCCAGGAAGGACCAGCAACACTCAAACGCCTGCTGTGGGAGTGCAATGTAATTATAGGAAGGATGGCAGTGTTTCCGGAGACCCTGTTGTCGAGGTGAGCCGCCACTCTCCGCAGCTCAGACCTCGGAATCCAGACGTGGTCAGTCCAGCAAGCCCGTGAGGCGGTGTTGAGGCAGGGCCTTGACATTCCCCCGTGGGACACCTGATCCCGGGTCACGTTAAACCTTGCCGGACATACAATAAAGTTGTATCCATTCATCCATCCATCCATCCATCCCAGTGTCATTTTTTGCGCTTGAGCTTTCTGTCTGTGTTTTGCCGTGCAACTTGCTCGGCCCCCTTTTTTACGCGCCAGTAATGAGACCAACGTTTGGCGTGAAATAAAAACAATCTGATTGTTTTTTGTACATTTTTGTGTGTAATCTTGTATTTGCTTGGTCTCGTGTTGTCTCTTCTACCGCTTGATCTTGAGTTGTCTGTTGTGTATGCACTGCTCAATGTGCTTTCTCGGCTTGCAGTGCATTGTCTGGAGACGTTCGATCGTGCATTGCTTGCTCTTGAGTTGATGAGAGGTGACGGTGTTTGCATTTCACAATCGCAGCCATGTGCTTCAAACTAAACTCTGTCCGTCACGCAAAACAATGGATGGCGCATACGCCCTTAAATAATGGCTCATACCCCCGTAAACATGACCTCCCTATTACAATGACAGAAGTGAAATTCTATCCTGGAATGACGAGCGGCAACTGAGCCAGCCGTGCAAGACGATGACGACACTCGAGCCATTGCTGGTGATGATATTTTAAGCGAACTCCAACAACAATGGGACAGGCTCCACATAAATAGCTTCGCGGTGAAAAAAACTAGATGTTAAAATTTTCGGAACAACATACGCTAGAAGTGAATTTGTTAGATCACTGATAGGCAATATGCCCCAGGAATCAAACACCTTGTGCTCCACTTCTCACTGCAGTACCGGAACCCACCTTCTTGCTTTCTGGCAAAACTCATCTTGCCGGCAAAACACGACGTGGTTCTCCACTAAGTTCTCATTTTGTCGAGCACCCAGCTATGGAAACGCATCGGCGGCGTCGCCGGAGGCGTTTGTCGTGCCGAAGAGTCATTTATTTTCAGCGGCGTTTCTCGGTTGCCGTGAAACACGGCTTTTAGGACCGCAACCAATGCCCATCACCTTCAAGCGTTATTTAGCTATCGGCTTTGGGCTCACCTCGGGGTCGTAAATTGCGACCGCCGGGTAGCCGGAGAAGAGTTAGCATTGGCGGCGTTGAAGAAGAGGTGGGTGAGTACGAAGGAGGCTGGAAGCGGCTTGTTTCGTGCCAGCGTTTATCTTCTTGCCGCAATTTCTGTTCACTTGTCCTAGCGGAATTACAGGTCAGCAGCCTTTCCACCTCACCTTGCACCCAGAACTTTAGCCTACTTCACAAATCCATAGAGTGTTGACGCTACATATCTGTCACCATCAGGGGGGACTTCACAAAGCCGTCCACGCGTGATGATGTTTGCTGAATGGACGATCTGGGGGGCGGGGGCTATCGAACCTTAGCCATCGCGATTGACCAGTACGGAGGTGTCAGCCGGCCACATCTACAACTTCGTGAGCTCGGCTCTTAATAAGGTGACGGTAGCTAACGAATATCAACGCCGCATAATTTCCGTGTGACACAGCATACGTTAGAAGAAGAAATCGACTAGACGAACTCGTATGAGCTTCTTTTTTCTAGATTTGCCTAACGGAACAGACACTGGGCAAGTAAGAGAAAATAAGAACGCAAAAAGTTTTACTTTGGCGGTGACGTCATCCTTGTGGAAGTAAAAAGAAAAAGACATATTGCAGCCACGGGGAAACCTTTTTTTCCTGGCAGCAGGTTCTTCAAGAATGCGAAGAGCAAGAAGAATGCAAGAGCTGCCAGAGCTGCCAGAGCACATAAGCTTTCGCTATCTTTAAAGCATAACAATGACATGACAGCCGCCCAATAGTATACGTAGGGCTGCATTGGTTTCCTTCAAAAGAAAGTTTTCAAGCACCTAATGACGAAAGGAAACAGAAATAAGCTCAAGTAGCAACGAGAGTTCGGTTTGATGAGCTCGCCAACCGTGCAGCATATCAACCGGCTGGGTACAATGGGTTCCAAAATCTAGTATGCCGGTGACATCTTCCCTTTCAAATCAGCTCCGTGCTTTGCACCCAAGGCAAAAAGCACGTGAGCTTAAAGAAGATGAACTCTGCATAGTAACAACAAAATTTTGCCGCATTTCATATTTTCTGCCTGTTTGTGCTATGTTTACGATGATTGTACGCATGCTTAACGTTTTCCGTGTCCCCGATATATAGGAAGAGGCAGTCGAGTGCAGCTGGCTCCATTGTCGCAGCCTTCTTATGCGTAAGAAGCCAATGCGAACTGTCGCCTCGTTCTGGTGAAGATAACATTCCACGCCACTCACGAACATTTTCCTGTTGCAAGTACTCACTTGGAACTACGGCGTTTCTTTAAAAGCGTGGGCTCACATTTTCGCTAAATCACGAAAAAGCTCACACTTCGATCCAGTTACCTTATCCTTGGAAAAGTATTTTCAGACAGGCATACTTTCTGCGCACGTCGTCATTTCATAAAGATGAAATGTTGTTCAGAAGCCAGTGTGGTAATGCTAGGTTTAGTTCCACCAGGAGCGTCAATACGTCGAGGTGCACGGCTGTGAACAGTCAATTTCCAGCGATAGTTTTACGTTCTGACCCAATGGCGACTTGTATCAGTATAAAAACGCGATTGGCTGTACTGAGATCAAGTGAACAAACTAAAATTAGCGCACTTCGACAAAACAAACAGAACAAAAACGGTCCTAAAGCAATGAGTAGTCACGAAGTTGTTCCTTAAAAGCGACTTGTTGATGTTGCACGCCACTGATGGAGTTACATAGAATTCCTGTCGTGTCTGCAGCAGGGGCATTCGGAATTTCACCTTGCAACGTTATTTATTCTGAGAGTCTGAGGTCAATTAATAGCATAAATAGAGGTATTCGTTCTAGCTGCTTCTCTCTGTTTCACCGTGGCATGCAAGAGGAACAAATATACAAAATTTTAGGCCATATATAATGTATAGAGCACATGATTGTTATATTCAATAAATAAAACAATTTGATGGAATCTACATATAACGCCACACGTTTCTGAATGACGAAATAAAATTTTTCAGTGGCACAGTTTTGTGATGTGACTTTCGATGAAGGAGTTAATTTGACTACCCGTAGCCAATTGGAAACTCTGCATCATTACACGACGTAAGATAGGAAAAAGCGGCGCGTCTAAATGTCATTCTATTTGCCAGTATTTAGCGTCGTCTTGTATCTGGGTGGAACTACTTAACGTGCGAGGTAACGGCGAAAGAAAAACGCTTCTCTGAAGAGCAGTCAAAATAGAACTGTGTATAAAATGGTTCTAAACATGCACTAATATCAAAACAACGCTGCAAGTTCATCTTTTCTATAGTGTTTAGGCCTTTAAATTGAAAGAACAGCCTCCCTAAGTACCACCATTAGAGGGCAACATGGACTAGGAGTCATGCACTTTCTTTCTTCCTTCTTTTTTTTACGTTATTCTGTCACATATATCCATAAAGTGAAAAGGAAAAATTGTCATCCACCTAAATTACAGCACGAAGCCACACAGAAAAGCCTTTCATGCCCTTTCCTCCCCCTTGCTGGCTTCCGAAGGACTAATTCTCCATACTCATTGTCCCAGCGCCTCGAGTTGTCCATTAATTCGCCCTCGCTCTGTGATGTCCTAGCCTCCTGGTTAGCTCAGTGGTAGAGCGACCACCCCGGTAAGGTGTTGGTTCCGGATTTGAACCCCACAGCAGGACGGATCCTTTTTTTTAATGGCGAGGTTTTCTTTCTGAGAACACCGTAGGGGTTACCTTGGTAGCTTCGTGCTACAATTCCGGTGGATGACAATTTCTCCCTTTCATGCACATTACTCCCCCTTGCGGGCTTCTGCAGAACTGCTTTGCCATGCATTCGTAACGCTGCCATATCTTTAGAGCTGCGGAATGAAGAGTAGAAGACAAAGCACACTGAACCAAGAAAAAAAAAATGTGCGATGGGAATTTGGCCGCCCGATGAATTCTTCCGATTTTACAGTAGAACAGAGAAATACTAAACACCAAACAATTTGTAGCCGACTTTACTGTTGTACGCGCTTGCTGGTTGGTATAATGCTACGTATAGAGTAAAGATAGTCACTCCGCCTAGTCACTGTTTATGATCAGTTTGTGTACTGCAAGTACAGCGAAGAAAGTTGCATGGGCATTCTTACTTCAATTGTTGTAGTAGCATAAAAACAACCTATTTCTAGCCATTATTTTTGAATGCATCTGGGCTTTTTTTATGCAGTCCAGATGTCTAATGAATGAGACCGTAATTAACAGGTCTAAAACTGCAGAAATCAAAGGCATATGTCGTGTGTCCGAGAGAGGGAAGATATGTTTGCGATGCGTCTTTCCTACTTGTTTACGAAAATTGTTGGTAGACAAGCCAAGGTAAATTGTGTCAGACGTACTGGCTGATAAGTTGCGCGCCATAGCACAGAATTCTAAAAATCTAGAGCTGTTATCTGCAGAATTGCGAATATATTTAAGTATTTATTGCTCTTATTCCGTATTGTGTTGCGTAGGAGCAAGAATATACTTGTAGTATATATCTACTAACGTATAAAAAGTATATGCTACAATGTAGAATACGATGGCATGTAGCACCACTCTCTGTTATTTGCGTGCACACGGTAATTCACTGACATACACTTCAACTCGCGGAAGCAGACGCGTTGGTTGCTCTCTTGGAAAACAGAACAGCGCTGGCGATGCAGACTTCAATTTTGTTGACAATCCTGTGCTGGGGAAACAGCGACGCCTTTTAAGCTGAAAATCCTCAATATATTAGACAAAACATGTTACATTCTAGTTTCGTATTCCGCCCCCCCCCCTCTTATTTCGCCGGATATATGGAGCACAGATAGAAAAAAAACAACAACTAGAGGTGTTCGAAAAAGACGACCACAATACTGACGCACTGAGGACAAATCGATGCACAATGTTATAAGGTACATAGTGTCACAATGAGCCGTGCAACCACGTTGAGATATAAAGCGAAAACGACGGGAGGGAGGGGTTGGGGTGAGGTAAGTAGATGGTATATGCGGGGCAGAAGGAGATAAAATCAGCGTTCCTCACAACTCGGAGCGCTAGTCATCACCATATTTCTGGCGCCGAGGAATGCCTGGCGCGTAGGACGGCCCTGAATCGATCATAAACGCCCACGCTATTCTGTCTTCCATATCAGCTTCTACATTGTATATTCGCAAAACCAGGCAGATAGTGCATAGCATTAATTAGACAAAATGTAAGTGCACGGATAGAAGTAATTGTTTAAACAGAAACCAAATGAGAGCTTTTGAGATACAGAAGAAGGATATGCCCTAGTTTTATCGCGCTGCTTCAGTGCGGGGACCACTGTGCTGGGTTAGTGGGAGAGCTTCGTGAATCACCGAGAACTGTCAAAACCAACTCCTAGATTAAAAAGAAAGCATCACCAAAATCTCATAGAGTAGCTTAATTGTCTTCGGCATTACATTTCAGCATCCGACACAAAAGCGCAGCAAAAGTTATGAGTGGAAGAGTGAGGGTTGTACACATATTGAAGGTGCTAGTACCTACAATGGAATATGAAGCCACTCCGTGGACCTACGCGCGCGTGTATTTCTTAAGGTAGAAAACTATGTTTATGTAGAATAACTCACGATTATGTTGAACTAGAGATTTTACAGATGCACCAATGCCGCGGCGCCGTACCCTAGTTTATTTAAACAATACGGAATACCTGTAATTTCACTGGCATTCCTAATAACAGCTGCAGCCAATACCACGCACTTCGGAAAGGAGGCAGTGTGTCTCTGAGTGAAGTGACACTGTATGACCCTGCGATAGGCAGTGACTAAATTTTGGTGATGGCACAAAATACACTGTGCGTTTGTTTTGACCGAACAGACAAAAATACAGATATTCATTGTACCGCTGCAGTTCTCCCATCTCCAATATGGATCCGTCTGCTTGAACGACTCGCGCGAGGAGAGAACTGTCAAGTGCCGCCATTATACGCTGTACATTGCCTCACTAAAACAGCTCGCCAGAGCAGTCCACCCCTCCCAGTAATACGTTGAGCCGGCACGCTGGAATCTGTGAGTGAGCGCACAGTACTGCTAGCAAACAGGGCGCCCGCCTTTCTTGAAGGAGGGCGGGTGGAGGGGACGCGGTTGTGCATTGCACATTCCTGCTGCACGCTGCTTTGGCTAACACATTCTGAGGCACCATTCGAAGATGGCGCCAATCGGGAAGAATTGGACAGAAGGCCAACATGATTCGGCTGGCTCGTGGACGTAAGCGGGTCTTCGCGATTGAGTCCGCCTTACAGGACCAACTAAAACGGGCGAGACATGTTTGATTTGTTCAAAAGGGGAAAGAGAAAACGCGATGACGTGGAAAGGAGGTCACTACCATCTCATGGGGACAGAAAATTCCAGTTTTGGCCAGAGCCATCAGAGCCGTTTGCTGGACAGGTTACAGAGGAACACGATACGCTGAGGCTGTCTTGCTTCTGAATTCGTGACGCCTCTTTCATCCCACTCTCTCCGCAAAACGAAGAAAAAGGAACGCAGGAGACAAAGAAAGCGTAAACAGACCGACAACACAATAAAACTTCAGTGGGGCTTACGCGGTGTGCCTGGCGAGGCGCAAAGTGCCGGTTTGTTTGCATGGTCGTTTAGCGAACCAAGATGTGCCGTCCGCAAGGGACATCTGGGGCCCCATGCTTTAAAGGGAAGAGGCCAGGATGGCTGCGTAAATGCTGCGTAAAAGATGGGTTGAAGAGCGTACACCTGGGTTCTGTTTTTCCGCTGTTCGAAGTGAATGAATGAATGAATGAATGAATGAATGAATGAATGAATGAATGAATGAATGAATGAATGAATGAATGAACATGTTTATTTGCAAAAAACAATACAACTTTTTTTCTTGCGGGAGGCAAAGACTAAAGGCGGAAAGCCTGACGAGATCTTGGCCCCCGATGTATGTCTGCCCATTCCAACAATCCTCTCCATTAAAACTGAAATGGAGACAGCAGCAGGCATTTTCTTTCGCGAAAGTAAATTTTTGCGCGAAGGTACCGTTACGCCGTCCCTGCAACATTCCTCGGATGCGCTGACTCTTGATGAATGGACTGCTTTGCATCAGACTCAGTGGTTCCGGGCGTCAGCCACAGTAGCGAGTGCGCATTGACGCCGCTCATTTTTTAGTCAAGAATATTTTTAGTGACGCCACAGTTAACCTGGGTAAGTTATGCGAAATTTATAAAACGACGACAGGAGATGATAGAGCAGTGCAGAAACAGAAAAATTGACTCTAGAAACTGATACACGCACGTGCGACAAGCCTGCAGCGGAAGGTTAGTAAGAAAGTTAGTAACAAATAATAAGAAAAGCTCAGTAAGAAATAAATAAGGAAAGCTTTAGTAAATGCATGGTTTGTGGCAAAAACATTGCACACACGCTCAAGACATTTGAGAGGGGAGCAAACTTGCAACGGTTTAAAGTAGACGCAGTTATCACGGCTCCTAAATTTCAATTCGTTTCATAAAGAAAAACTGACATGCATACACGCAGAGAGAAATGTATAAAATTGCACGGAAGTGCGTTCCATTACAAGCTGAAACGCGAGCTTCAGAATTCATGTAGAAATCCATGCAAAGGGGTGAGAAAGGGTACATCAGCTGCATTGGAGGATTTAAAGAATCGTATCTGGTACATGCTTTCCTTGGAACAGTATGTACAGATCAATGTCTTAAGAGGACATTTTATATGAAAGGATGGCTCCTGTCATATGCCGCGTACTAAGAACCTTGTTCCCCGTTATATATGCGCCTTCATGATCACTATGAATAGACTCTGAAGCTGTCCGCTCCCAGCTGCCATTATGCATGCATTTTAACTAATATCGCCGAAATATACGCCACCTAAATTGAACTCCCTTTGAAGCTGTGAAAGGCGACATTTCTTTGTAATGAATCTGCACCCACATATTTGTGCTGCGGTTAATTTCATTCGCATCTGCGCAGAAGGTTTTCATGCTTGCCTATTGGTCTGTTTGTCACTGGGCCGCATCGAAAATTTCAGCTTAGGTTTCTTTTTCGGCTTGTGCAGTCTCTGCGTGCAAGTTGAAAGAGTACTTCAGAAAGTTATTACTAAATATTTTGTTTTTATGTGCCTTTTAGTTGCATGAGCATCGAGTGACACTCTTGTTTTTTGTGCAGCGTTTCCGGTTAACCTCATGAGACAACCAGGGAGAAAATTCAATATAAAGGAGAAAGAAAAATAAAAAAAATAGTAGAGTACAAATTACCTGGTTTTCATTATAGACATGATATCAGTGCACAAGTTTTGTTAAGTTCAGTTACAGAAGTGTCTGGAATAATTAAAGTTAACTAGAAATCACTGATTACAGCACACCAAAACAGATAATCGTAGACTTTAGAGACCTGCCACGTGAGCACGAGTTTGGCGAAGTTCTTGGAAACCCGGAAGTAGAAAGCGGAAGTTATGACGTCACTTATGACGTCGCCCACAACGACATGCCCTGATATTTAACCGGCTAATTAAAGAAAAAGCTGTTTCCTTGCATTTACTGAACATATGCCTAGCAGAGCGGATATCACCTCACTCCCTCCTCTCTCGCTTCTCCTATTCCGGCGCGCATCTGCTCGCAACAGCTGCGCGCGCACTCATTCGTTACAAGCTCGGACGTCAGCACCGGAGAGGGCGCGTAAAGTGCGCTTCGTGCGCCGCTCGCTAGGCGCTACGCCCCATCAGGTGGCGCACGGTGCACTTCATCCTTCCAACAGAGGAAAAAACAGCAACTGTAAAGGGGAAGGGAAATGTAGCCACAATGGAGCCCTGAGCGCCAATGGGTATACAATAGATAAGATATGCTGCGGGATATGTGGAATTAATAATATTTGGGGTTTTACGTGCCAAAACCACTTTCTGATTATGAGGCACGCCGTAGTGGAGGACACCGGAAATTTTGACCACCTGGGGTTCTTTAACGTGCACCTAAATCTAAGCACACGGGTGTTTTCGCATTTCGCCCCCATCGAAATGCGGCCGCCGTGGCCGGGATTCGATCCCGCGACCTCGTGCTCAGCAGCCCAACACCATAGCCACTGAGCAACCACGGCGGGTAGGATATGTGGAAAGCTGTAATGGTTCCAGGACTTACTTTTCGAAATGCGATTGTTTGCTTATAATCAGGGGTGCAATCAGGAGTCGATGGCAACCAAAGGTCAGGGGAACGCCTCGCATTGATCGTTCACGTGAGGACTACAAGTGGTGCTGCGCAGGGTGATATGGGTTGGACAGGTTTTGAAGTGAGGGAAGCTCGCAGTAAAATTGATTATGAAGAACGACTGAGGAATATGGAAGAAAGTAAATGGGCTGGCAGAGCATTGAGGTATTTGTACAGGAAAAATGCTCATTCACCGTGGAGGAAAAGAACTAGGAAGCTTACCAGCAAGTATGCGGCCTGTAGGGGGAGCAACACAGGAAGAAAGAACGTCAGGCGGAAGGCCAGAGCGGCTGAAATAATTTCATGGGTGGCGGCAATGGAAAATAAACTTGCCAGGAGTAGCTACTTAAGAGGAAATAACGTAATCAGGAAAGAAAAAAAAAACTTATGGTAACTCAAAGAGAAGCTCATTAATATCTGAAGCGAGGTCGGGATGCCTTAGAACAGGCACCTATAAAGCGAGATATCAGAACGAAGAAGAAGCATATGCTTGGGCTATTTAGGCACCACTGAACTCCTTGAAGCCTTGGGTTCAGCGAGAGCAGGGGGGAAGTTAACATGTCCGCAAGAGAGATTAGCAAGAGGCGATTGGAAGATTGGTGGAAGAAAAGTAGGGAAACGACAAAAGACGAAGTACAAATACAAAGTTCACAATAGGGAGTCAGAAAATTTGTTATGGGAATTCATCGTGCGTTTTTTTCTCTTGTTTCTTTTCTAATCTAGGTAGGGCATTACGCAGTATAATAGCGAGAGTTTCGTGGTGCAACCCACCGCACCATTCCAAAGGGGACGCTCTAACACTTACATACATACATACATACATACATACATACATACATACATACATACATACATACATACATACATACATACATACATACATACATACATACATACATACATACATACATACATACATACATACATACATACATACATACATACATACATACATACATACATACATACATACATACATACATACATACATACATACATACATACATGCATGCATGCATGCATGCATGCATACATACATACATACATACATACATACATACATGCATGCATGCATGCATACATACATACATACATACATACATACATACATACATACATACATACATACATACATACATGCATGCATGCATGCATGCATGCATACATACATACATACATACATACATACATACATACATACATACATACATACATACATACATACATACATACATACATACATACATACATACATCCTCGCTCCTCCTTCGCTCCTCGTCCGTATATCGTGCCAGGGGAAAGACGTTCGCTCATTTAACCTAAAGAAAACCAACGCCGAGGTGCGAGTGCCAGTAAGAGACGCCTAAGGTTAGGGTCGCCTACCACCTTTATTTATTTTTTATGAACCAATTACCAGCCCAGTTCAATGTACAATAGTAAGCAAGTTCATGTCCACGCCAAGCAACATAACTGCGTAGAGAGCACGGAAAGGCACAGCTGAGCACAAATGTATTCAGAGCACGGTAAGATTTTGTCACGGCTTCGCTACATAGCCTGATACTCAGTAGCGGAGTGTAACGGCACCACAAAGCACACATAGCGCCTTCCGGCCATGTATTTGACTTCGAGGGTGACGTTAACATGTTAACTTGTACATGTCCGGCGGCTGGTTTCGAACCCAGGTATTTCAGTAGAGAAGCCCTATGTTCTCATAATTAGGCCATAGACGCATGCCTAATAAGGCGGCATGCGCCATAAGCACCCTTAATTTCCCTCGTGCAAACCAGTGGCTTTACAGGCTTGACGCGTTAGTCGCGTCACATAGCAAAAATTCTACTTATAAAAAAGTGAGCGCGCACACATTTTGGCAGACGATGAAGTTGGCATCTCGGGACTCATTCATCGCCGAAATTCGCTGCAGGTCTTTCACCGTACTGTGATACACTTCTTCATGGTTGAGTTTGTCGTGTCTTGCGATTCAACACGTTTTAATGATGAATATAACTTGCACTTGCTCACCGCTCACCAGTGAGGTTGGCGGTAACCAACCATGGAACGCGTTGGTTACCGAAATCTGCAGCTCCTCTCTTATTGTGATGCACCACTTTGCCTTGCTAGCTCATGGATGCTTAGCTTTCACCCATTCCCACAGCGTGAAAGATCTCCACAATTTTATTTTCGCGAACACTGCTATCCTAATTTTTTCGCGGTCAGAGGTTCATGAATTTAATGAGCTGCTAAAGGGAAGGGTTGGGTTTGTGTGTTTTAGGAAGGGTGCTTTGCAGCTGAAGCACGCGATGGTGCTCGACATTAATTTGGCCCCCCTAGCAGGCAAAGAACATCACGCAAGCGTTTTCACGGCCGGGAATCACACCCGCGACCTCGTGCACGGTATCAGAAGGTCGCAGAGACAGAATGTGCGCAGCGGGTGTCTCAGAGCTTCTCAGCTAATAGTAACAATTCGTTTTTTTTATAGTTGTGAAATCAGCCGGGAAATCAAACCTTGAGAACGGTACTTTTCTGATGATATGGACGGATAATTAGTTCTTGTGTAATCCTTTTCTTTTTATTCCTTTCAAAGAGTGGTTTCGTTGGGGAAATTTCTAATCAGCAAAACTGCGATAGTGACTGTTGCGTGGTTCCCAAGAGGTTCAACCTGCGCGCTCTTCCATTGTAATTCAAAAGCCGTTCTCGAAAATCACTCCAGAGGCACAACCTTCTTCCGTCAGGAGCCTCTAGATAAACATAGGGCAACCACGTACTCCCTGCGACCGGTAACCGAGGGATGGGAGTGGAGTCGCGGATTTGCATCTCGAATGACTCGGCAGGCGTACCTCATTGCGGTCTCGATTGGAGAGAGGTTTGTCACGGAGTGAACCACAATCGGTGCCTTTTGCCTAAGGAGAGTATAGGGCAAAGGGAAGAACCAGGAGGTAAGGCCTCAAAGTGTGCTGCGTTGTATACGCTGACGTGGCGAATTAACTGCTTGATAGAATATTAGAGCTTTCAATAGCTCCTTCACGAAAATAACAATACACTCCTGTGCGTAAAAATGAAAGACGTAGTGCCTGTTATTTTTGTATTTCGGGGATTTCACTGATAAAAATGCGGCATAAGAATTCGTATAGGAGAGCTTACCTGTGGCGGGCACCTCGTCATTTTTACAGCTAATAAAGACAAAGCTGGTTTTACACTTTTCGGGCGTGAGACTCGCTGAGCGATTCTAGTCGATTGCTATGTGCCTCATAAGTGATACTGGGCATAGCAGCAACAACAACAGAAATAAGCAATAACAGGCATAACAGGACTGAAGAATGAGCACGCCAAACAAAATGCCTGGGGCAAAGCTGCAGCAGTTTCAGCGAATGTCGCTGCTAGACAAATTTGAGGAGGCTAAAAATGCAAGGAAATGCACAATATATGTCCGCATGCGTTGTCGATCCTTCTGCTGTCCCTCGGTGAAGCGTTGGACCACGAGCCATCAAGGAACATTAAAATGGTTCGTGAGGTAAGTGCGAGTACAGAGCACAAAAACACTGTGGTTAGAAAGGTTGAAAAAAGTGGACTCTGAGCAAGTTGTAATGGCACTACAAGTGCGCCTTAGCTGACGGGAGATTCTGTTGCTTTAAGCTTCTTCAAAATGTCAAGCTGCATTGCTCATGCTTCCAACCGCCACGGTAATACAGTGAGCTTGATAAATTTGATGCCCACTGGTCCTTTGAAGATGTATTAGAGTTACTTTATTTCGGTACAATATCCTCTATTATAAGGCAACGAGCTGAGGTATAGCTCCGATCTGAGTACACGTCGTCGTGGGCCCTTTCGCAGGAAGTAGAAATTTATTTCTTATTCGTTTGCATGTTTGTGTAGCTTCATTGACAACCGTGCTGGACGAGTAGGTCTGCATCACGACATTCGCCAGTTCTGCTTACCAGGTGACTGTATACCCATGAAATCTTTTTTATAAATGGCGAGACGAATCTCCCATAATTGCTGCTTGGGCTAACATAACGAACAAGCGCAGCGCAAGTTGGAATCAGTCGGCGCAGTACAGGGGTAATTGTAGATCGCAGGGAGAGGCCTTTGCCTTAGAATGGACATAAAAGTAGTAAAACACGGTGTCGGGCTAGTTGGTGAATTGCATTAAGAAAAAAAAACAGCCAAGAAAGACGCACACAGTAAACATACAAGACAGAAAAAACCCTCTTTCCTTTTTTTTGTATGTTTCCTGTGCGCGTCTTTCTTGGTTGGTTTTCTAACGAAAAGGATTATTATTATTATTATTATTATTATTATTATTATTATTATTATTATTATTATTATTATTATTATTATTATTATTATTATTATTATTATTATTATTATGAACGAACAAGCTTCTGAGTGTGACGTCACGAAAGTACGAACGCAGTGGCATCACATACCGTGGGAGCAAAAAGCGAGAAGGAAGGAAAAAGACAATCTTTGATCAATTTTCTAGGCAGGCAAGATTAAGAGATGCTGTCAACTTTACAAAAGTTACTTTGGAAAGATTTTTTTTTCGAAACAGAAAATATCAAAGTACAAAAAACATAGAAGTAGAAAATGAATGTAAACATAGTCGCCAACTTTTTTTACCCTGTAATATATGCTTCTTCTTTACGAACGTGAAACCTGTCTTTGCAGTTCTCATCTCTGTCCACATTTCTGCAACAGATAACCAGCTAGTTCGATCTCAGACAATGACGTTTGGCTTTGGGAGTGCTTCGAAGGAACTGCCTATATATTTCCCTACTTTACCGAAAGGAGTACGATCTGTTAATCTTACATGTATTACAGACCGGACGTCAGCGGTAAAGAAGTTGCCAATGCAGAGAATTATGTTGATGACGAATATGTACTAACGCATGCGTAACAATGGCGGGCGGAATATAAATTCATTTGCGAAGAACTTTATTTTTATGGGTTGTCGTAGTCACAACGTCATCTTAGTCATTGCATTTACTACGGGAGGGCAGACAAGCACACCATCAGAGAAAAATGTGGATGACAAATGGGGAAATACGTACAACCAAAATAGGCCTATGTTCTTTCGTTGTTCATCCGCGATTTTTCACGCGGCCCTCTCTTCATTATCTTTCAACAAAATTCTCTTTGCAAGAGTGGCAGGGATGGATCTGAATGAAGGGTGTCTTTATTAGTAAGGTTTGTTCACAGCGTCCGGTCTAAGCACCAGCAGGGAAATTACCCACTGACCCCATGATGCGCCACCCTTTCTCCCGCCGGCCACCGGCGCACATACGCCCCTGCGACGACGCTTTTGAACTCCCCCAAAACATTTCAACTTGACTAAGAGAGTCGGCTGTGTTCCATCAGCGGGTACTCTCCCATCCGTTCCTGCTTAGACCCCCTGATTTACTTCCCGCTCTCATGGGATAAGTATCAGATTTCACTGTCAAATGGGCTTTAATAAAAACCTAAGGTTCAAGCGACTCTGACTAACCGTGGGGGCCACAAGACTGACACGTTGCTCGAACACTGGGGAAATTGTGCGCAAGCAGGACGTGTCACAGCATTTATGCTCTTTTTCCTGTAATCTCCCCCTCCCCTCTCTTGCGCCTCTTATCTCTCGTAGATTACTATAATTTATCAATGTGCGTAACTGTGCTAGCAACTGCCGCGTTTTTCTCTCTCGTGAACGGGATCAACTCCCTCGAGAAAGGATGTGTCCCGTTTGTCGTCGTAGTGACGTACTTGGATGCTCTCGTATCTAGGACAAGCCGTAATGGTTCGAACGACGCAAAGGGCGCCCTGCGCTAGCGCATGAAAGCCAAATAAGTGTCAAGTGTCCTAATGCCGTCGCCGGGGTTTTATACTCAAGTGAAACCTGCGCTTTTCCCGAGGCCTTCCAGGAAGCACGTCCTAAAACTAGCACGAGAAGTTTTTCTGTCATGGAGTTAGGTTGGATACATTGGCGTGAGGCATTCAAATCGCAGAGTCTGGCATAATAAGAGTGAATGCGCACACGCAGCTTTTTCAGCTGAAAGAGTGAAAGAGAACAAAAACAGGGCCCGTATTCACAAAAGTGTTCTTTCGGTGAAGCTGTTGGTATGATGCTGAACATATTACCTATTTGCAAAGGTGGACGGCATATGGTAAATTGCACTTACAAACTAAACTTTTGTGAATTCGGCTTCAGGTATTGTACTTTTGTGATTCATTGGCGCTGTACAAATCCCACGGTAAATTAAACCACTTTCCTCGCGGTTTAGGAACAGAGAAATTATGTGCTATCGCTTCTACAGTGGCGTCCATAGGCCACCATTGTGTCATCGTGAGGTCAGCCGTAAAATAGAACCGTGCTGAGAGCGTGGGGCGCAAAGCGTTTCACCCGTGGGTCGAGGCTTTGGGGTATCTCTTCGAGACTTTGCGAATTGAAGTTGCTCTCTTTCATTGAAATATACAGGTCATGCTTGATACTGCCCTGACGACAACGAATCACATGGCTATGTACATAATCCCATGAACGAGGACAAGTGGTTTGCCAAACGACTGTTAAGCATGTGTACAATGGACTAAAAGAACCATATTTACATTGTGGGTCTCTTTCAGATATTTTAAGAAGTCTAAAAAAATATGAATATACAGAAAACAAACAAAACAATATAAAAGAAAGAACTGCTTTCACTGTCTCTATATCTTATTTCCCCCCTCATTATAAGATTTTGCGGGCACGTGAGAGGTACTCCATAGGTGGCCGCACAGTTATCGCACGTGTTGTTCCGGCCAGCCAAAAATGTCATCGTGTGTTGTGTGGGAGTAAGTATCACGCTGTATATAAAAAGGTCGCCTCCATTCCACCCTGTGAAAGTGGATGTACAGCGAAGCTGTTGCCTACGTTGGTTAAGCACCACCACTACAAGCGAGGTACGTTGCTCGTGCACGTACGTGTGCGGAAGTGCAGCATATATCCACATTCTCCTAGGCCCACCACCAAGTGTAAGTGCCTTATTGAACTAATTTAATGTTTCAAAGTAAATTGCCTCAGAGTATTCGTCGGCCCGGCATTGCACATTCTTCGGGATCGGCCCACATATGGGGAGTGCTTAACGCCCGGTTCACTTCCTCCGCGGATCGGCCCAGCATTGCACTATCTTCGCGATCGGCCTACGTATGAAAAATTGCTGGTCGGTGTCCACAGAGTCGAGATATGTCAGAACCTAGCCATAAACAACTTCACTCTAAGTATGAAAAAGGCTACACTAAAAGCTTTCCTCCCAATCGTGCCTCCTTGAGAACAAGTACGCGTTCTCACACAGCTGCCGAAGTGCTCCACGCGTATTCTTCTCCCTAGCCTCTGTTTACAAGAGTTATTTCTAGCTTTACTCGAAATAACAGCGAGCCGGAAGAACGGAGCTGTACTGCTGGAGGGGGGGGGGGGGGGGGTTGTGTAGCGGAGGCTGATAATGACGCGGAAATATTTAACGCCGCGGGCGATCTGTGTCACGATCCCACCAGCGGCGACGTCGCTACAACGGGGGAGCAGCACCAAGCAGGCATTGAGGCGCTGTTCTGCAAAATTGATTCCATCTCGAGCACCACGGGCATCTTTGCTTTCTTTCCCACACCATCACATCTGCCGCTTTTCTTAAATCCTTCTCTGACGCATTACATGAGAGAGAGGAAAAAAAGGGGGGGGTGCGTATATTCTCCTCACTCACTTTTTTTTTCTCTTCCCGATTTTATCGCTCGCGGGCAACGTAGCTTACCCAATTAATTACCGCTGCATCGTTCGCCGTTCCTAACAGATTGCACCACTTAACAGTTTCGCCGGGAGCCAGAGCTTATCGCAAGCGTATACCCATGCTGCTTCTATCGTCTTCATTAGCAACGTGTTCTTCAGCCTCCATCGCGCTTCTTTACGCACCGCACAACCATTAGGTTCACTGATTTATGTTCTTTGTTATCTTTAGCACGTGTTTTTCTCGTTCTTCCCTTGATTATGAGCAGTATTTTATGTACTGTAATTTTAAATAGCTATACTTTTAATTACATCCGAGATCCTCTTTCTCACACTTTATATCATGGATTCAATTCAGTTACCCATTATTCCGTCGTCACTGAAAATTATAGCCTTGAAGTTGGCCGTAAACGCAATGCAGAATTCTAGGAAATCGAAAAAAGTTTTCCGCATTGCCCAAGAGAGTTAAGATTGGCTCGTCGTCAATAAGCCTTGTGGCGACACGGAACGTTCGTGAGCAATATCAGGCGTTTCAGTTATGCGAAAACAAATGGAAAGCATGATCTAGAAAAAGAAAAACAGGATTTAATCGACTCGAATAAGTATCCGCAAACGATGTTTTCTTTCCCCGGACAACACAAATCATGGACTAAGAAGGTACCCGTAAAGCTATCGACAAAGCCGCGCATAACATTGTGGATCCAGATTCGCTGCCGCAAGGCTAGATTAATAAATGTTGGGGTAATCCACAATGCGATGGTAAATGTATGATGCATGCTTAATAGATTAGGTACAAGTAAATGAAAACAAGTTCTTTAGAAGTAATCGGAGTTGAAGAATCACTTGTCTTGGTGGAGTCCAGGAGGTGGGCTAATGCGCAATCGGCCTAATAGGAATACCAGAAAGCTGCTAATATCGCTGAGTGACTGACCTCCTTTTGGACATCTTGAAACAGTTTTAGCACTGAAATTAAAAAGCGCCTCCGTAAAAATAAGTGTCTGACTGAGGGTTAAAATTATTACAAGTCATCCTCGTAGAAATCTGCCGTAACAGTGCCTTCCTCGTTGTTTAGATAGCTTAAAGAACTAACTGTCAAAAAAGTGTGTAATTTCATAACAATATCGGAAAAAAACAAAGTATATCTCTTAGCGAATGGAGGACTTAAGCTTGCCGTGAAAGAGCTAATGTTAACAAAACGGCAGATAAAAAGAAAGAAACCAGATAAATTGAGAGAGCTTCTTCAAACAAACAGATGCAGTCAACTTTTCGAAACAGTACTATATACATGTCCTCTTGTCGCAAGTTCATATTCGGTTCCGGTATCACGGTTAACACTAAAAATGTTGGCTACACTCAGCAAAAAGTAGTATCTGTCTCCACATAGGTATTTGTTCCCACTTGAATAAGGGGGCTGGGACTTTCGATCTAACGCTAAAGTTTCGTTCGTGCAGGAAGCAACATCAAATGTCCAAACGACAATGAAATCTAATCGATTTTTGCAATATCAATTCGGTTGTGAAATTGAACCATTCATCGATGCCTGAGGATTAGGCGTCTTCCTGTATTCATTAAACGCACTTGGAAGGTTCTATTGGCATCGCTTATAATAAAAGCGGGAAAGCGGGTAATGTCAGCGGGAAATAAATTATGGCTTTTTTGCGTACATTTGTGAGCGCATTTTGCGACGTCTAAACATCAAAGCTGGTCAATGGAAATGCGAAAGAAAATGATTCGATAAACTGGAAGGAAAATGCGATTGAAATGGCAAAGGTTATCATTCAGACAACGAGAACCTGAATAGCTTTATTTTCTTGCCCTCTCGGAAAATGAAGCCTGATGAAGCACTCGTTCTACGACTTCATTCTTTAAGCGGAATATAAGCGTAAGAAATCTGGAATGTGACAGATCGTTCGCGAAGCGCTTATCAGGGCATCTTCAGTAGGGACTTTTTAAAGGGAAGCTTTCTTCACGATCTCTCCCAAACATTGCTGGCCACGGCTTCTCGGTGCTGCCGTGGTCTTGCCGAATAGTTCATCCTTAAAATAAGAAATTGACTCGCCATCCAGATCCCTGCAAACGTGAATGTCTAGTGAAGTTGTTGAAAACCACCACTACAACTGCTGAGGGGGCTATGCAATGCTTTATTGCTTTAAAGTAATGGTAGTAATGGGAGGAACGGTAATTTTGTCAGAATGCTGCCGCTGGCTATTTTGCCGTTTCTCTTGATTTTGTCGCTTCTCTTATTCACGCTGCTAATCGGGAATCCTAACTATGCGTTGCCTGCCCATTGCGCTGCTGCAACAAAATGAGATCGGTTGGTAGGTTGGTTTTTATATGAAAGACTAGCGACGTACCTCCTCACGTCGCAAGCTGCCGTCGCCGCGGAAGCTTGCGCAACCGTAATCTTTACTGGAAAACGTATGCGGAAAGTGCTGCGTGCTTCGCATTGTTGCCAGGAGCACCTTAGCATCAATGATGTGGCTTGCATGCTTGTTTATTGCTTGTTCATTATTGAAACGAATGCCGTTCTGTATGTTGTGCGCGTGATACCAAAGAATGTATGCTCTTTTCACTTCAATTGCTGGAGGTACTTTTTTTAAACGCTCAATGAATTTTTTTCTTTCCATGAGGACGCGCCACGAAAAATCCCGACCAACTATAAGCTGACAGCTTTGCTGAAAAAAAAAAAGAAGCGGGTGGACGATGACGGGACTGATGATGGTCCTCCAGCACAGCATCATGATGCTCTAACCATTAGGCCACAATTTTGTTTTTTCTTATGGTGTATTTATTGCATCGTGTATGTTCAGGTCTACTCAGTAGCATGAACCGATTAGTCCAACAACATGTACTTCTGGATGTTGGGGAGATGTGCAAGCACTAGCCAACACATCGCATACTGATGGCCCAGAAGTGACGTATCCATCGCGATGCATCCATCGCGATGTATCTATCCATCGACGTATCCATCGAGACTTGGCAGCAGCGAGGGCAGCGAAAGTTCGTTCCTCACACGCCCGTTTTCGTTTATTGCAGTTGACGGCGCGCTGGCAAAATCGACGCATCTACACGTGGTCTACTGACTGCTGCGCCACGCATTGCTGACTGCACCACACGTATCGAGAGGCAAACCGACGCACCGATACGTGTCGAGGCACGAACACTGCCTGACGAAGCAGGGACACTACCGACGCAGGGCACCGCCAGGGGAACCCTCCTATAAAATCTGCTGCATTGGAGCCCTGCAACTCACTTGGCAGCAGCGAGGGCAGCGAAAGTTCGTTCCTCGCACGCCTGTTTTCGTTTACTGCAGTTTCGCAATCATTTTTTTACTACACAAGTATCATTCAAATTGCTGCCTCTGTGCTGCCAAAATGATAATTTGACGTTGTTGATATGAGCGAATTAGCAAAGTTTCGACAAGAGATGAGAAAAGAAATGCTTGAATTCAAATCTGCAATTGAGAGAGAACTACGGAAGGAAATAACAGACCTAAAAAACAGTGTGAGCTTTTTGAATGAGGAGGTCAAAAATTAAAGGGAGAAAACATTGATCTTGAGAAGGACAACAAGACTCTTAAGAGCATCAATGAAAAGCTAACAACTGAGTGCGAAGCTTTGAGGAAACAAATGTCTCAACAGGATCAGAGGATCACTGCCTCAGAACAATATTCTCGGAAATATAACCTTGAAATTAAGGATATACCTAAACTTGCTGATGAGGACCTTCCTAGTACCCTTCATGAGATTGGCGCACTGTTAAATGTTCCCATCTCAAAAGATGATGTTAAAAAGTGTCACCGTGTACCTAAAAATCCCACTTCAATCCCGAACATAGTAGTCCAAGAGCCGCTCCAAACGCGATTCGGTGCTTCAAAAAGCAAAGAAAACGCACATTTCGACAAAGGATCTTGACCACTCCTCTAACACGCCTGTGTTCATCAATGGACACTTACGCCCAGTTTTAAAGCAACTTCTTGGCATGGCAATAGCTAAAAAGAAAACAACAAACTGGAAGGTTGTGTGGTCGAATGATGGGCGTATTCTTGCACGGAAAGATGAAAACTCGCGTGTGCTGCACATTCGTGAAGCATGTGACATTGAAAAGATTGCTTAGAATCGCTGTGCGCTGTTGTGGTGCATCTTTTCTTTCACCATGATGATATCATCTCGTGACGTCAATAATCTTGTAGCGAGTAGCTTTCACGGCAAACTGTGCTGCTTCCATCTAAACATTCGCTCAGCACGACACAAGGAAGATGAACTATCTGTTTTTCTTAACACCTTTTCTTGTGCTTTTGACATCATAATTATTACGAAGACTTGGTATACTCTAGAAGACCAGCTTTGCAGACAAGATAGTTATAACACTTACTTCCTAAACCGTAGGAATAAAACAGGTGGTGGACTTGCCATTTTAGTAAAGAACGACACAGACTCTCAGATAGTACCAGAATTTTCTTTCATTAACTCTGACATTGAATACTTAACTCTAACGTCACGAAATTACGTTTACTCTGTCATATACAGACCACCTGATTCATCTGTAAATAATTTCACCAGTGTTCTTGAAAAATTATTCAATTACGTAAACAACAACAATTTAAGACTAATTCCTGGTGGCGACATTAACATCAACGTACGAGAGTCATCTCTCCTCGTTACTGAGTTTGTGGCTACGGTTGTGTCAAATGGTTACGAGATAGTAACAGATACCCCCACACGTATCACAACAAATTCGGCAACTTTAATTGATGTTTTTATTACCAACATAAACGAAGATAACGTGGAGTCAGGTGTATTGACCACCTAGCACCTTATTTTATTACAGACAGTACTACCAAAAAGCCGACGGAGTTACCGACTAGAACAGTTCAAGACATCACGCCTTACCCAAACAAATTGGACCACAGTCTGCCTTTCATTAACTGCAGATTCAGCCACGGAGACATCCATAGCTATCCTTAAACAAATTTATTTGAAGCATTTTAAAGGAAAGGTTGTAAAATAATGCCATAAAATTGAAAACCATGGTTAAATTAGGAATGTTTAAAAATGACCAAAAGGAAAACGAAACTTTTTAGTAGGTTTTTAAGAACTAGAGACATATCAGGCCTTAAAACATATAATGAATTCTGCAACAAGGTGAATGCGTTTATTAGGAAAGAAAAAAGAAATTATTTAGGTCAGCAATTCGATCCAGACTTCTGCAATGGGAGTGAAAACATCTGGAGGAAGCTTAATACGTTACTTCACAGGACCCCTATTTGCTAAGGAATTACGGAAAAAGAAATAGATGGCCACATTGTTAAAGAGCTAGAGCTTGCAGAAAAATTTAACCAGTTTCTCGTAAACGTTGTACAGCCAACGGTAACTCGTGCAGAGACTACAGAAACGAACAGCATCTTTTTCGCATCAACCGACGATCAAGAAATAGCCTTAACGTTCTCTGCGCTAAAGAACACCAGCGCGCGCGACACAGACGGTTTTCACATATCTCCGATCAAGCATATAATCCATATTATAGCTGCTGTGCTCACTCACATTTATAACCTGTCTTTATCGACAGGCTGTTATGCAAAACAAATGCAAACATCAGTTGTCACTGTGCTACATAATAAAAGGAGACAAAAATGACCTTGCGAACTATCGACCCATTTCTATATTACCAATATTTTCAAAAGGATATTTAAAAAAATATTTTTAAAAGAGTTATAAACTATTGCACCGAATTTCACATAATAACAAAATCACAATATGGTTTCATGAAGGTCAGGCCGACTGAGACTGCTTTACTAGCCCAAAAAGAAATAATTCTAAAATCTTATGAAGATAAGAAACTCTGCATTGGAAGCTTCATAGATTTTTCCAGGGCCTTTGATCATCTCTGTCATTACACTTTAATTGAAAAACTAGCAATGTATGGTAGTCGTGGCATCCCACTTTCACTCTTGAAATCATACCTTAAGTGCCGATCGCAATGTGTAAAACTTAACAATTACTGCTCTTCTCTTCAGCCGATAATCACTGGGGTACCACAAGGTAGCACTTTAGGGCCGCTGCTTTTTAACTTATACATCAACGACATTGTAAAAATTAGTGATGAACCTAAATATATAATCTATGCCGATGACACTAGCATTTTCTTCACTGGTAACGATATGGAGGCATTGACTACACTTATCAACACTACATTAGAGAGCCTATATGCATGGAGTGAGCAACATTCTTTAGTGATTAACACATCAACAACAAAAGCTGTTATTTTTCACTCGCGGATGCAGCTTACTTCTCCACGCGATGGCTTACGCTTAGGTAGTGCGACGATTGAAATCGTAGAGACGGTTAAAACTTTAGGAGTGTTTTTTTAATTGTATAATGTCATGGGAACCACAAATTAATAAGCTAATAACTAATATTTCCAGATGTGTAGGTATACTTGCACGACTGCGTTCCTTGCTTCCAGTTTCCGTTAAGATAACACTTTATAACAGCTTGTTTTTATCGCATGTCAGTTATTGTTTTTTGGTATGGGGAAGTACAACAGCAACGAACATTAATACACTATACAAACTACAGAAAAAAGTGATTAGGCACATTGCTAATGTTGACTATTATGCACACACGGGAGAATTATTTAAGTGATCTAACATTATCCCGATTCATCAGCTTTACGAGTATTACCTAGCAATAAGATATAAAAAATCCCTGCTCAACAGCAATCGAGCTTTTTTGGATATTTTTCAACTTGAACCATACGCTATCCCATACCCTACTCGTCACCAACAACACTGGATCATTCCATTGTGCAGAACACACTTTGGCCGACAAATGCTTCGCTTCATTGTTCCTGTTTTATAAAACAAATTAAATGAAAAAGATAATAATTGAAGATTGTGGCATACGTGTTATTAGGGAAGCCGTTTTATCATGAATTTAACGCAATATTATTTATCACTAACTAAATTTTCAGTGTATATTGCAATTTGTCTTCATATATTGTACGGTATAATTTACCTCTGAAGGAACCTGTGTATCTATATTTTCAGTTCATGATGAATCTATGTGTATTACGATTTGTAAAATATTAACCCCTTCTTGCTATGAACGAATTTTGTTCGTCGGTCCTCAATGCATTCCATGTATCAGGGATGCTCGGGTTCCCCTCAAGTCACTCGTGTCAGTTTTACCCCGAGCCTGCCCTCATCCTTGAGATGAAAATAAACTGATTTGATTTGATTTGATTTGAAATGGGCGCACCATGCACCACAGAACAACAGGTGTCTCGCATAAAAGAGTGGCAACCACAGGCAACTTATCGAGAGGTACTTCCAGTTTAATGTCTCTTGGGTGATACATGCCCCTCAAGTGACTAATAATTTGAGCTCACTGAGGGCCTCAATCATTTAAGGCCTCCCGGCCGTGTCCCAGCTATTTGGCGGTGTCAGTCCATCGGAGAGCCATCGGAAAAGAGTCTGCAAGATTTTTAAACTGGAGTCCAAGAAACAAGTCCGTATCCTTGAAGACTGGTCGAGGGTGAGCTGCGTTGAAAAGAAAGACACCGGAACCGGTGGCTATGCGACGCTGAAGGAGCAGCAGAGGTGAGCGCCTGTCCTGTCAAGTCTTTTTTCTCCCCTGCCATTAAAATCGCTCGTACATTTACGATATGTTACGCCGACTGACCCCGCAGATCACTATACTGATTATCATGCATGTCAACAAAGAGGCGTCCAGCGTATCAGACTTGCCCCATGGCTGGCACAATCTTGTGTTCGGCATGGCTCTACTACAAAATGTGACATGGCTGCTTCCTTTCTCGAGTTGTGGTCATGGTCAGCTAACCACCGCTCGCCCTGTTTACAGTTCAAGAAACAAGCGTGTAGGGCGTGTGTGCTATTTGCATGTAACTTGTACCACTGGGTTATCTAGCTCGGCTTTCCACTTCAAGCCATCCCCATGCCATTCACTGATTTTTAAAGCGAAGCTTTCTCAAAATTGTGAAGCATATCGTCCAAAACAAGAACTGCACACTATAATGCGAGCTGTCACTGACATTACTTTAACATGACTGCAAGAAGGGACGCCTACCCGTCCCAATTTGTTCAAGTATCCGGTTATTTCCCAGTATTCTTAGGAGAGCGCTTGGTTTTTGTCATTTTGTAGCAACTTCCGTATATCTCTTTAAGCAGATTGAGGTGTCGTATGGTCGTTTGCACGATATGGTTTTCCGGACACCTGAAAGAGAAACATCTATAGCTACACGTTCAGTTTTATTTGCAGCAGTTAGAAGCATGCAGTGATGAATAAATAGAGAGTCGAATTGGTAATTCAGTACTTTCTTGAATAGCAATTAACTGTTCTACTTCCTGCGGTCTTCTGTGCTAAAAGCACCGCGCTGTCAAACGAACAATTGTTTTTACTAGCATCCAATATTGCAACATCAACGTCTGATTACCTAATACTGGCTCTACATTTCGCACTGCTGCACGGATTTATTGATGAAGTACATGCAAATTTCTTCACATACTGCAAAGTATGAGGAATGTGTTCATCCGACCATTGCACGCTGGATAGCATAACGGGAAAAGTGAGGCAGCACATGTTTCGACCTCGAATATATCAGGCACTTGGAGAACGGCTCCTAGGAAATGGAAAATTCAGAGAGCGCACGGAAGCGGAAAATTGCTTTCCACAAAATGCAAGGTACCGCAATAAAGGAATCTACAATGGGCGGCCTTGGTTCTCTACTTCAAGAATTTTCGACACCTGGCTTTGGCATTCAATTCTCCCTGTTGCACACAAGATTCCTAATGCTCGCCCGAGATAGGCGTACTCTCCATGACGCATGACGAGTAACAGACCGTATAACGTACATGTTATTGCGGCACGCGTTCCTGTACCACTTGCTTTTTTGCGCGTGAGCATAGATCACTCGTCTGGAAATCGGTGACACTACGTATGAAGCCGCGAGGGGGGAAGCATGCGGCGGATGAGGAAGGCGTCTGGAGGTGGAGAAAAGAATCGCCGCGTTCGCACCCTTTCCGTTTTTGCTTCCACGCCGCGGTTCTTGGTGTGCATGTTCGCGACGTCTCTTCTGTGCATGTGTAGCACTTGCGCTTTCCCTGTGGCACACCAGGCGTCGAACCGTCGGGATCTATGTAGCGTCCGCGACCACGTTCCCTCCCTTTTCGTTTGTGTTTCGACGCTGTCGTGCTCGCTGTGCATGTTTGCGACGTCCATAAGCTTGCGCCTAACCCGAGTTCACGTAGTGAAACGTCACTGTAACTTTTTTCTCTGCAATCGTCACTTTTGGGAAACCATACACTTTCTATAAGAAACAGTGAAAAGAGAAACTTGTAGAATTTGCAGAACGCTGCATTGTTGGTAGTATTCATGCACAACTTCTGCGCATACAGTCCCGAAAACTTTCAGAAAAAGTGCTCTGGCATCTACAATCAATACCTGTTCTCATCATGAAGCCAGCCACAGTAAGAGAGGCTTCGCTCCATACATTTGTTTCTACTACGTTTGAAACCAACGGCTTCAGATAACACATAACGTGCCAATTTGGAGGGAATCCGCATGCTGATACAAACTGAAGCCCCTTTTCCAGCTCTGGCTTCATAGAGCTGGCCTTTAGTGTGCAAGTTGGTGGTTAGTGTGCGGCTAGTGGTAATAATTTACAACATTAATAATTTACAGCGGTGCTGTTAAGGAGAATTCCGTAACAGTTTTTACTCGGTGACAGTGAATGCCGTCGGTGAAAGCCGGCGTGTAGAGGCGTAGTTCGAATGACAATGCAGCCAGTATTGCAAGCCTGTGACCAAGCCCCGAATACCCTTTGCAAAGTAATTAATATTGGTTATAGATTAAAAATTGCATTGTATATACCTCGCGCGAATAAGCAACATTTTTGCATGACTTATTTTAGCCAGTAATTGATCATTTTTGTTTCTCACACCGCATTTCACCGGCTCCGCGCTGGAGGTAAGCAATTCTGCAAAAGTTTGTGATTATCGCATCTGGGCTTTTGGCAAAGATCAACGTTTTATTTTTTATGTTCTCGCGGTTAAATGATCTGAAGCCTTTGGTGCTCAGTGATCGAGTGCATACGAAGAGAACAATTGTGTCTTCTATCTATACATATTATAGTGCATGGTTTTCCAAATTTTGGTCACCTGTGCTGTTGTTACCACCATACCAATGACCTTCCCTTAGCATACTTTTTATATATACCTGCATGCCACACAATTTCGTTTTTTATATAATACTAGCGGAGAAATACTGGTCTCTGTATGAAACTGTGATAGATTAACGTGTTTTCGTAAACCACTAGGATTCCTAAGGGTGTCAGAACTGCTTTTCCACACGTGTTGTTATTGCCTGCTTTCATAATGTATATTTTTCCCTGCTGATCTTGCAACGCATTTCTCCATACCTAGCAGATAGTTTATAAATTTCAATGCGCACAGTTTAAGAAGTAATGCTGATTGCATCTCTAATTTGTTATCATACATTGGTCACATGTTTTTCAGTCATATGTGTTACTAAAATATGGTTATACAAGGACGGCAGGAATTGGTACAGGTTACTTTCATTTTTTTTCTAAATTGTCCCCGAAACGAAAGTTCTCATGCTAGTGCCCTAATGTCCATATCCACATGTCGCCAATATCACAAATGAGTCGACTTACCGTTAAATCTTGCTGAGTATGGATTGAACTCCATGGACCACAATTTTCCCATGATAATAAGAATATAAATTTTGCCTGTATTTATCGATCACTGCCAACTTCAGTAATTGATTTCTGTTTAGGCTTAGTTCTTGTTAATCTTGTTAATCTAATCTTGTTAATTCCTCCGACACAGCCACTATAGTAGTAGTTTGTGACCATTACCTTATATTTCCTCGTTTAAGCATTATTAGTGAAAGAAACCAGAATAGGTCTTTCTGAAACTGGTTCAAGAATTTTCTATTTTGTGATTGGTCTTCGGTTGAGGAGTGTGAAAATGCTGAAATCGCTTGCACGGTATTTTACGCTTCCATCACCAGTGCACCTACAGCCGACACATCAGTAGCACCTTCCGAAAACAAGTATAGTTCGCCCCTATTAGCCCTTGGTTGACATCAAATCTTCTAAAATGCTTGCGAAAAAAAATATTATTTGTATGTAAGGGCAAAAAGGCAACCATTCAATGCTAACTTACCCATGCGGTATAAAGCCTGTTCTAACACATTGGGCAATGTCGCTAAAAGAAGATATCTTGAAAACGAAATAAGGTGAGCTGGTAGTGGTAGGAAGCTACAGTGGAAAATGGTGAATTGTTTTCATGGCAGGTCTAAATATAACGCAGCAATGACCACCACTCACTCCGGAGTGAATTGTGCTTATAGACAGACAACCTGTCTGATGTAGCAACCGCATTTAACACTTCGTTCGGCGTATGGGCGCCCCTGCCCTCAGCGCATCTTGGTTCGCCGTGCCCACGCTCACTACATTCACTATTTTTCTTTATCTAGTTTCTGACTGCCTGACAAGTGTACATGGTTAATCACAGTCTGAAAAATGCGAGCACCAAACTCGATAACTTTCAGCTTATCAATTAAAGCTGATAGCCTGTTTAATCTGTAACGTATTTTGTCACATCATACACCTCACACGTAAAACTGGATTGTTCCTAGTAGGGTTAAAAAGCTAAGATTATCCATGTTTTTAAGAAAGTTGACAGTCGCCTGGTTTGCAACTATCGATGAATAGCAAGCAATTCTTTAATTTTTCGGCAAAATTATTGAAAAAGGTATTTTTTGAAGACTCACGAAGTTATCTTAATATATGTCACGCACTTTCATAATATAAATTTGGTTTTAGATCAGGCTGTTTTGCCGATTAAGCTCCAGTATTCTTAACAAATGAAATTAAAACTGCCAATGATGCCGGTAATATTGTGGGAGGATTATTCCTCGACCTTCGTCGAGCGTTTAATTTTATCGTACATAGCCCATTATTCAACACACCGGACTCTGTTGGTGCAACCAGTCCTCTTTCAAATCTTATTCACAATTACTTACTAGAACGTGAACAAGTAGTTTATGTGTGAGGCACTTATTCTTACGCTAAACAACTAATTGCGCCGTACCTCAAAGTTCAATATTTGGTCCACTTCTATATCTCATTAACGTGAAGGATGTTCCTCAATCCCTTGTACACTCTAGCTGCATGCTTTGTGCATATGATACAACTATTCTGACTGTTGCTAATGAATTGGAAGCATCAATCCTTAAAATTGTCTATTATATAATAAATATTACTGAGTGGTGCCAGAGTAATAGACTCTTTATCAATGGTAGCAAATGTAATTTTATTATCTTCTCATCTGCTCACCGATATTTTCCTTGCTTTCTCTATGTTTGTTCAGGAACCGTATAGCCTTCCTTACACGCAAAGCGCCATACGTGATTAAAATTCTGCTAAAAGGTCATATTTTTAAAGTTTTAAAATAAATTTGTCGCTCTATTACGCCGGGTTCCTTCATAGTCCTATAATCTACTGCATCTCATCATGAGGCAGCACGTACGTTACTCACTTATCCTAAACTTAATCGGTTTCATATCTAATGCTTCGTCCTTACCTTTTGCACACAACACTTCACCTGTACACAATCTCAACAGGCTTCCTTTGTATTATCATCTTTAAGTACCTGTCTGGAAAGCTTCCATTTCCTTTCCTACGTCCTAGTCAGTTACCATATATTCCGTCAACTCGTCTTGCAACAAGAAATATTTCCTCGTTACCTAAGCGCAGAACTGATTACGGCAAGTTCACTGCTAATTTTTCAACTGTTTCAACAAGGAAGCGATTGCCTGCCGGTATGAAAGACGGTTACGTTGATTTCTTTAAAAGGAATTTGCTTAACGAGATATTTGTTACATAGGCAGTTCGTTTTCAGAATTGCTGTGTCCTAATTATTGTGTTCACTGAAAGTTGTTCTACATTGTGTGGTGTTAGCCGTTCTGAATAACCTGATGCTGTTCAGTGTGTATTTCTTTTTCTTTGATGTGCGTATTAACAAGAGGTCTCGTATTCAGTCTTTTGACAATGATATTTCCTTTTGTATTTATGTCTTCTTTGAAATGCATACCTCAAATTTACGGCTTCGTTGTCGTCGATGCATGAGTTGTTCGGATTGTCATGCATATGAGAAGGAGATTTTTGATTGGTTGTGCGGTTTATGGGATATATATACATATACATATATATATATATATATATATATATATATATATATATATATATATATATCGTTTTCTTATTTTTTGAACAAGGCAGTATATATCGAAATCAATCCGAATTTCGGCAATCAACTTCACCGCACTGAAGTTGGAAGGCATGAATAATCATACATTGAATCCCTCGATGTTTCGTGATGTCCCAAACACTACTACTTAAAATAACTCTATTTAAGAAAGCGGTTGGCACCGATGTGCGGCATCGGCTACTTTTCTCCGACATGCTAGTTTTGCTCATAATGTTCATAAAGTAAGCAAAATCCTGAAAGGGAGGAGCAGGAAAAGAATGAAGGAATGGTAGGGAGGTCAACCCTGCAGACGCACGTCTAGTTTGCTACCATGCACAGGGGAAGGGGTGTAAGGGAAAAAAGAAAGGGTAGGGAGGAAAGAAGGTACTATCAGTGTGAATACGTGTGGTTGTCCACAACATTACGCCTATACCCGGTCACTGAGACCAGTCGATTTCATGAAACGTAGCAGTGTCCGCGTCGCTTTGTAAGCCTGCAACGCGTGGGGCCATAGTCCAAGCATATTAGTCTCTGAAAATGGCATGTTATCTAATCGGTTCAACACCCTCTCAAGAACGTCGCGTTGATTGTCATAGAGATCAGAAAAACACAACACGTGCTCAATCGTTTCTTCACAGTTGCGCGAGTCACAGATCGGTGTGTCGGACATTCCAATAAGGAATGAGTAGGCTTTCGTAAAAGACACCTACCTCGGCAGTACACGGTACACTAGAGTTGCATCACGGCAAGAGAAGTTCGATGGAATCTGCAGCTTCAGTGTAGGATTCAGCCGGTGTAGACGGCCGCTGAAAACATCGGGGTGTTCCATAAAGTTTCCGTCTCGGTTTGAGCAAGTAAACAGAGAACCTTCTCAAGCGTCAGTCCTTCATAAGAGTATGGGAAGGGTCAGGGATTCTTGATGGGGTGGCCGGGTTCCTTTATCAGCAAGGCCATTTCCAACGATGCCACAGCGCCCAGGAAGCCATTACAAAATGATGCCATGTCTGTTTATGAGAGCCTTATGAAGAACCTATCTGGTCTCAGGCACACGAGTAGTTCATGGGTCTTGCGTCGTAAGGCTGACTGCAGACTCTGAAGGGCTGCCTTGGAGTCACAAAAAGCGACCCACTTCCAAGGTTTGGCTTGTGCGATGTAATGGACGATGCACGTTGAGCGGCAAATTCTGTTGCCACAGAGGTCGGTATATGGGCCACTTTGAACATAATTGTGACTTCTAAGGCCGGAATGATAACAGCAGCTGTGCAGCTGCTGGCCGAGACAGCTATATCGGTATAAATGTGGGTCCTTTGTTTATATGCCTCATTCAGTAATGACAGCGTGAACTGACGCAGAGCCACTGTTGAATGGCGGGTCTTCGTAATTCCCGGAATCGTAAGGAGTACTTGTGGCTGTTGTAGTCACCACAGTGCTAACAGAGGCCTTGCTGCTGGTGTTAAGCCCGACGGAAGGTAGCCTTGATGTGTCACAGCAAGTTTGCAAAATGTGGCTTGAGGTCTTTGCGCTGGCAAAACAGCAGTATAATGACTGGGTACTCCACATAGATGCTGAATGTGTGCTCTAAGGTGGTCAATCGTTATTTATATTGGAACCAAGAAGTGTCTAGCAATCACGATTGTTGCGTGAGTCGAGGCGCATCGTGTTAGTCCAAGACATGTCTGCAGGATTCTAAAAAACGCACTGGGACATTTTCTTCGTAGAAAAGGTTCGCTTACAACAATATAAATGTTGACACAATACAAATGTTCACATGAGAAAGAATAATGTTCGCAAAATATAAATACTCCTATAATATGAGTGTTCTCGGGAAACTGCAAATGACATGTTTATTGAGTGCCATATTCCATGCATAAGGCTCTTCTACTCGGACACAAAAGCCCCAGAAACACAAATATATAAAGAAACACTTCAAGAATAGCTACTATTTCTAAAAGAAGAACACAAATACCAGCTTGACTAAGAATAAAGAGATCAAAGGGACCATTACCTGACAAAGTAACTTTTTAATACTACTGATTTCTCAGAGAATTCAAACTTCACGCGTCCAGTTCTGTGTTGAAGTTTTTCTGATTTCCAAAGCCTCAAAAGCTTTCCTAATGTTTCCTATAATTTGCTTGTCTATGCAAAGACTGTAGTTTTGCCTAAAGCCTCTTAGCGTACTTATTTTGAAGTGAACAAGAAGGTAGCCTGTCTTATTCAGCCTCTTTGCTATAATATGTAGTGCTGCCAATTTTTCTTAACTTATACACGACGTTTTTAGTATGGACTGTACCAAGCTGAAGCAAATGAATTCTGTGGATCAAGGCCAAATAAAATTTGCTGTTGAAAACTAATTTCAGGGCTGTCCTGAACCTGGCTTGGCTTGGTGCAGAACATCACAGCTTTTTTCTTACCAGCTTCGTTTTCTTCCCCCAAAATCAAATAAAATTGAACTCAACTGAACAGATATAGGCATGTTACCAAAGACTGAGCATTAATATTTCAGTCTCTGGTGGCTTCCACTTCTCCCAATGGGAAGATTAAAGGCTGTCAACAAATTCTTTCGTGCAGTTTTGCATCGGCACAAACTATTAACCTTTCTTTTCACCTTTACAATTCTCATGATCTAAAACAGTACTTAAAAGCTGCATTTCTGCTGAGGGAATAACTCTTTACTACAACAAGTTTTGTCGCTAAATATTTTATGGGGAGATTAAAGAAAAATTACACAAGATGTTTTTCCGGGCAGCATTCTATGCTTTCTGTCTCTGGGGAGAATCCGTGAGTATCATCATCATCATCAGCCTGGTTACGCCCACTGCAGGGCAAAGGCCTCTCCCATACTTCTCCAACTATCCCGGTCATGTACTAATTGTGGCCATGCCGTCCCTGCAAACTTCTTAATCTCATCCGGCCACCTAACTTTCTGCCGTCCCCTGCCACGCTTCCCTTCCCTTGGAATCCAGTCCGTAACCCTTAATGACCATCGGTTATCTTCCCTCCTCATTACATGTCCTGCCAATGCCCATTTCTTTTTCTTGATTTCAACTAAGATGTTATTAGCTCGCGTTTGTTCTCTCACCCAATCTGCTCTTTTCTTATCCCTTAACGTTACACCTATCATTCTTCTTTCCATAGCTCGTTGCGCCGTCCTCAATTTGAGTAGAACCCTTTTCGTAAGCCTCCAGGTTTCTGCCCCGTAGGTGAGTACTGGTAAGACACAGCTATTATACACTTATACACTGTACACTTACATTGTATACTTACATTGTACGTATACTTACATTGTACATTACATCGTACGTTACATTGTATACGTTACATTGTACGTATACGTATACTGTATACTTACGCTGTACGTAGATTATACACTGTATCCGTGAGAAATAAGGTGTTAAATTACAATTGGCCGTCCACGCCACTAACTACATTACACTATATTCTTGGGTTTTACATGCCAAAACCATGTTCTGATTGTGAAGCACACCGTAGGGAGGGACTCCAGATTAGTTTTGACCACTTGGGGATCTTTAACGTGCCCCAATATGCAGGGGACATTCTTGTTGTTGCATTTAACTCCCATCGAAATGCAGCCACCACGGCCCAGCCCCTAACTTAGTATAGCTACCTACTAGTGCCTAAATATTATGGCAATAGAACCTTTGAAATGACTGCCAAAGCATGAAGAGAGATCGCGTTTTCCGAGGGGGAACACGGCGAAAACACTTTCAAAATCTCCTTTTGCATGTTAATATTAGTACGTGTAAGACGCTTTCCACATAAAATGTCAAAGAAGTCAGTCATCGCAGGCAAGCCGAGGATAAACTAGACATTCTTAAAAACGATTAAGTATAGTTGTCCTTCGGTACTTCCGAATCACTTTCTTTGTGACAAATGTCATGGTAATCTTTCCAACCTATCTTTCCGTAGGCCTATTAGCACAGTAGTGTTCTGTCATTTGGGGCTCAAACATTGAAAAATAACTACGATTTTTGTAATTAGAATTGGGAAAACGAAGCGTCACTGTCTATAAACACATCAATTATGTTATAAATACATTCTCTGAGTGTCGTTGATTTGCGGCTATGTCATAAGGACTAAAAGAAGTCCGCAAAAAACACACAAGTAAATTAAAGCACTGCTTCTTACTCTACGTGCTCACAATCTATCCCCATAGATCTGAAACATGTTATTGCAATGTTTTGTGTTCTCGATAGAGGAAAATGAGGTAAGTAGACTGCCTGTCTCTCTTTGTGTACGCGTGCATGCGCACTAACGTGTGTGTTAGTATGTGCGTGCGCTTGCATGTGCCACTTCGACATCTGATTTTGCTAATCCGTACAATTTTACAACACGTGAAGTATTTACGTTTCGGCTAGCCTACGAGTACCATACAGTGAAGAAACATAGCGTTTCCAGTATGCGAAAACAGTAAAACACAATGAAACATTGGAGCTAATCCCTACATTTTTGGAATAGCCATCTGCGCAATCTTAATGGATCACTGTTATCAACGCATATCATAAGTACTGAATATCTTATGGGTCACAACGCTGCATTTGTTATTCATGGAGATAATACTATAATACTATTTTATTCTACATGACAGTGCACATATTGAATATTTAAGCACAGGCTACAGAAGGACATGAATGCAGAGCAGGAACTGTCTCTGACAAACTGTTTATTGATGAGCACCGGAAAAACAAATTATATTCCTATCCTCCGAGGTAGCCCAGTTTATGGTGCTGCGTTTCTGAGCTGGAGCGAAGAATGCAAGAACGCTCGTGTACTTTGACTTAGGGGGCATGCTTAAGAACCCCAGGTAGTCGAAATTAATCCTGGGTTCCCCATTAAGGCGTGCCTCATAATCAGATCGTGAATTTGGCACGTAATACCCAAGAATTTGATTGATGTTTTTTATGTTGACCTCAGAGGGAATTAATGGTATTTAGATGTATTTACTCGTAGCATGGAAACACAAAATATTGAGTCTTTTGAAGCGATGAAATGTTCTGGAATATACCTTCTGCAAGAGATTCGTAGAACGTAAAACTTGTATTTGTGTCGCGCTTAGTAATGATCGATGCTCCGCATTGAGAAACATGGCACAATTTTACCCGATTATGTTATTAGCTTTTTTTTTCGTAATGCAGAGGCATCATATTGAGATACATCACCATTTAACGGGATATCACCGAGTTCCTGTTTCAATGGATGGACCATTCCGAAATGCGACTTTATACAACGCATTTATACAACTATTTTTATACCAGCGAATCGACTATAGTAATGTACAGTTTTTCGTTAAAGGCACAAAACAGCAGCGTTAACAGCCCAAGATGGTCTCACATAAGCACTTCTGTCAAATAGTCGATATTCACCGCAAAGGCCACAGTGACTCAGTTTTCCAAGAGCTCATAGCTAACCAGCCTAAAACAAGACAGCAGAACCAGCGTACCAATGAGCATTAGCCCAATTAAAACACTTACATGTGTCAACAAAAAAACACCAGTGAATCGGCACTGTTCAAGCATTGTACACCACAACTTGTTCATTAAGCGCTTGCAAGCCATAAGAACATCAGGCCTATTAATACGAACACTTGCCTTGACTTGTACATGCATGATACGTCGTATTCCTCCATTTGTGGGTAACATATCCCTGGTTTGACTTCTTAAGAAGCAACAAGGGGCAGTATGCATGCTTTATAACAGCCGCCAAGCAATAGTTTACACAGTCTCATTTAGGTACTCAACGTAATCAAAAGGAGTACAATACGCAGAGTGTTTAGCTATGCCGTTACGCAGTACTCCCCACATTTATTGCACCTGAGGGGTTCCCGAGATAACGGAAGAGCGGCAAAAATGTAAGAAAAGTCTGGGCTGTAGAGTGCGTCCAAGTCCATCTCGGCGGCTTCTAACGAGTAGCTAGTCTACACGATGATTCCCTAAGGCAAAGAGCTACCGCCACGAGTCAAGAAAATAAAAAAAATAAGTTTGTGTACACGCAACAAGGCAAAGTTCTTCTCGCGAGCTGCGCGCCAACACATTTCCTCATTTGCATGAGCACGCATACAACAAGGAAGACTGCTTCTCGAGTCACACGTTTGTTTACATGGTCGCGCGCGAGGTTTGAATGGCGAAAACGAGGGCGGTCGTTATGCGCCTCCCGCTAGGCGAAATTCGCAGCCTCTTTAGCCAGCACGCTTACCACGCCGTGCAACGCACCGTGCCTCTGGAGAGGTGCTGACTGTGCGAGCTGTAAGTTCTGGCGTGTTGCTCGACCGAGCCCGAGGAGACGAGGCGAGATGGCGGCACGAAAACAAAAGCACGCAACAGACTTCATTTGGAGACTGCATTGTGCACGGCTCAAGGGCTTTCGCAATTGAGAAAGTGCAACAGCATAAAAATTGTGCAGCAACTGCGGCGGTGCGGATACAAAGTGCCGCTTCTTCTATATCGCCTTTCTATGAAACGTAAAAAGAAGGTTTTGCCACGAGTATGGCCAACAACCACTGTAAAACATCTATAAAAATGGCAAAAGAATGACAGAGCAAGTCCGGTATTATAGGCCAGTTTGCACGCGATTACTACTGCTGGCTGTTATTCCCTTGCTATCCTAGTCGCGACATGGCTAGCGTGATGTTAAATTGACCTGTCGATGAAGGACCTTTATCGGGGGCCATACGACAGCGTGTGCTTTGTGGATGGATAGATGCTATTAGCGTCCCCATTGGAACGGGGTGGTGGGTTTCGCAACCAAGCTCTTGTTATTATATTTCCTAATGTCATACTTATGTTACGGAAGAAAAAAAAAGGAAAAAACCGCACGATGAATTCCCATAACGAAACTGCGTGAACCTCTATTGCGAAATTTGTTTTTGCACGCCTCCGTTGTTTGTCGTTTCCCTACTTTCCTTCCACCAATCTTCCAATCGCCGCTTACTAATCTCTTCTGCGGACATGTTTACATTTCCCTTGCTTTCGCTAAAAACAAGGACTTCAAGGAGGCTAGAGATGCCTAAATTGACCGCTGGGCAGATATCTCCACATTTTAATAAAACATTTATTTATTTATTTATTTATTTATTTATTTATTTATTTATTTATTTATTTATTTATTTATTTATTTATTTATTTATTTATTCATTCATTCATTCATTCATTTCTTTATTTATTTATTGTACCTTCACATCCCGAAGGCGTTACAGAACTGAGTGGAATAAGATACAGAGCATGTATAGATGACAGGTTATGATAAAAAAAATAAAAAATGCAGATTAACAAAAGTATTCATCAATAGCAGTTCTAAAAGCAGGCGTATCAGTTATGTTAGCACATTAGGCCGGCAGATGATTCCATTCACTGGTAGCTTTAGGAATAAATGAATAAAAACAATAGGTTCGTGCTAAAATGCGGAACGCTCAATTTATGGTGATGGTCAGTACGAGATTATATGTATGCAGGTTCGGAGAAAAGTTCACTTTTTAATTCTGTATTGTAGTAATATATTGTGTGCAGCAGTGATAAGCGTACTAACTTCCTACGGGATGAGAGGTGAAGGAGGTTTACAGTAGCCTTCATAGATGTTATGCTTGATGTCCGAGAATAGTCAGTAAGAATGTAACGTGCGCTACGATTTTGTATAGATTCTATTGTATTTGCTAATTAATCTAAGCCCGGGTCCCAGCCAGAAGAGGCATATTCAAGCTTAGGACGTATTAGTGTTTTGTATAGAAGTAGCTTTAAGTTAGCGGGGCCCATAGAGAAATTGCGACGGAGGTAACCGAGCGTGCAGTTAGTCTTGTTAGTGATGTGGTTTATCTGTGTTTGCCAGGAAAAATGGGATGTTACGTGGTCGCCTAAGTATTGATAGGAAGTGACTTGTTCGAGTACAGAGCTCATCAAGTGATAATTGGATAGGTTAGACGAAGCAGTATTGCGGGAAACTCTCATTAGTTTGCACTTTTCGCTGTTAAGTCGCATTTTCCAAGTGTCGTACTAGTTACAATACACTTCGAGATCTAGATCAGATTGTAATTTTAGAGTGTCAGAATTTGATGATATTATTCTGTAAATGACAGAATCGTCTGTAATTAACCTTGTGCAGGACGCTACACAGTTGGGCAAATGATGAATATAAAAGAGAAAAAGCAAGGGTCCAAGACCAGAACTTTGCGGCACCCCGGAACTGACAGGACAAAGCGAAGAGTCAAAATTGTTAGAAGAGACAAATTGTGTTCTATTGGATAAGACGCTTTCAATCCGCGAGATAATATTGCGGTCAATATGTTGAGCGTATTTAATTTTAGACAACGTAATTGGTGAGAGACGAGATAAAATGCTTTAGAAAAGTCTAGGAAGATGGTGTCAATGTGAAATATTTTATCCCATGCGGCACTGATGTCTTGTGTAAATGAAATAAATTGAATAACACAGAAAAACGAGTTACGGAACCCATGCTGACGAGATGAACAAAATGAACTTGTTTCTAGGAAGTTGAGATTGGAGTATATTATATTTTCCAGAATTTTGCATCCCACACTTGTTAGAGAAATCGGCCTGTAATTTAAAGGTGAGTGCACGTCGTCACACTTAAATAATGGAACCACCTTGCCAACTTTAAAATCCTTTGGTAATGATCCCGACAGAATAGACTGCGAAAAGATGTTGCACAAAATTATGGAGGAGTACACTTCGGTATTTTTGGAAAACTTGGAATTAATATCGTCTAAGCCTGACGATGACGAAATTTTTAATTTACGAATCAAATTCACGACACCACCGTAATCAATGAGCAAGGGCTCCATCTGTGGAAAATTGATCTTAACAACTTCAGGTAATGAAGTACAGGGCAACACGTTATTCAAAAATTATTCATCAAACATTTCATTGAGTACAGAACAATATGATTCTTGCGGAACAGCAGCACCATCTACATCAGTTAACGATATTGTTACATTCGGAGCCCTTGACAATTTTCCAAAAATTTTTAGTATTTTCACTCAGCAGAGATGGAAGTGTATGGTAAAAGAAAACGCGTTTAGCTTGTTTGACAGTGTTTTTAAACAGTGAAGCAACCTGCTGAAACGCAAGCCAGCTATCAGTTGTGTTTTGTTTTTCAGCTTGGCAAAACAGCCGCTTCTTCCTGTTAAAAATACGTATTAGGGATGCATTAAACCACACTGCTCAATGGTTACACCGAAAAACTCGGAGGGGCGTGTATTTTTGTAATAATTCATCAACTTTATTTTTAAAAAGCCACCAGTTCTGTTCAACGTCCCGAGTGTAAAAGTCCGGCATAAATTCTTCTACAAAAGCTTCAAGTTGCGTGTTCAGTGATGCGTAGTCGGCTTTACTGTAGTCTCAAATGTGTTTTTGCTTGCTATTTCGACGGTTGATGTTTTCTTTAGGCTGGAAATGAATAAAACAATGATCGTTAAGCCCTGGCGAAATACTGAAAGAATTGACCAGATCGGGAGTGGTAGTCTAAACAAAGTCGAGGATGTTAGCACTGGTTGCTGTAGTTCGAGGTGGTTGAGTAATCAGCTGAGTAAGATGGAAATGAAAACACAAATCGAGAAATGCCTGGCCATCACTGGATGATTCAGATACAGTTGACACAGGATAGGACCAGTTTATGTTGGAGTAATTGAAATCCCCGATTAAGAAAATTTGTGAGTGTGGAAAGCTTGTTACGACGGTATTAAGCAGGTCATGAAGTTTTCAGCGCAAAACGTAGAGGAAGCGCTCGGTGGCCCATAGCATGCGCAAAAAATAACATTCCGGTAGTTGATTCTAATTCCTGCGCCGACTGCTTCTAAACCGGAAGAAAGAGGAATGGGAACTGAATTAGGCCTGTCAGCCACTGCGATAAGCGCGCCGCCCCCTCGTCTAGTACCAAGGTCACACAGACAGATACAATTATGTTGTTGGCATTCGAATACTTCGTTGTTGGATATTTTTGACGATAGCCAGTCTGACGATGTCGGCAGACGATAGCCAAGTGACGATGTCGGCAGTGCATGTATCAATTTGATAATATATGTCATCACGTTTATTTACAACACTACGAATGTTAGAAAAAAAGCAGATTAATATCAGGTGCAAGGCGGTGTGTGTACAAGGTTAGCTATGCGGGAGGTGTGTCATGCGCAGAAGATGGAACAACGGCTTGCGAAAGAGGCAAGCGTGATTCATCAGCCTCGGACTCAATCATTCCGGACTCAATCGCACAGACATTGTTAGTAGATGGGTGGCACATATAAGCCTTCTTCTTGATTATCAATTTGTTGTATCGTACCGAAAATTGTTCACCGCTAGCTTTTCCAAACTCGATTAGTTTTTTTGCGTGCTGTGCGGGTAGAAATGCAGAAATCTTCGCTTAGAGTGATACCTGTCATTTTAATTTGGGATGCTGAGGAAAAGATATCGCTTTTTGTTTTAAAAGGGGTGAACTTTGTTATTGTCGGAGGGCATTTATTTCGCGAAAACTTTCCCAGCCTGTGGGCACGATATACGGCCTCATTCGACAGTTCAATTTTGAGCGCTGAAGAAATTATGTCCCACCTTTTTTTTTTCATAATCAGCCCTTGTTTCTGTCCGGTCATCAGCAAAGCCATAAAATATCAACTTATCGCGCCTTGACCGACCTTCGAATTCACCAAAACGACTATTAATGCGGGCCGTTACCCTACCCACAGCCTCAGTTACTGTTCGGGCAACTTCTACCTCAGCACAGTTTTCAGATGCTGCTAGTTTTTCTTCAGCCGCTGTCAACCTGTCATTTAAATCCGTCATTTGCTTTTTTAGATTCATCTAAATTTCCTTTACTGTACGAGGTTCTGAGAGCACCTCTGCATGATTTTTATCCATTTTAGCATTAACCGTCTTTATCAAAGAAAGAAGGTCGTTAGAAGTTTTGCTAGGCTCCTCCTTCGGAGGCCCGGAATTCATTTCGACATCACTCCCCCCCCCCAAAGCAAAAGTTTCATGACATACGCAGTGTCACAAACAATGCTAAAATTGTGTTTGGGCATGGAAAGAGCAGCAAGCTAGTATTGCTGGAACGTTTACAGTGCAAAGCAGGGCTAGGACTGACCTGCATCGAGAAGCAAAGAAAGATTTGGGCGTCTGCATTGTAGCCGCGCTTTCCTGCCCACTCAAGACGAACATGCTCCATCGTTTCCCAAGCTTTACCGCAGCAAGCACATGCTTCTTTTTCCTTCTTATATCCTGCTATACAAGTGCGTGTTCTAAGGCATCCTAATCTTGCTTCGAAAAGTAATGAGCTCCCCTTTCAGTTATCATAAATTGTTTATTTCCTGATTTCGTTTTTCCTCTTAAGTAGTTACTCATAGCAGGTTTCTTTTTCATTGCCGCCACCCATTAGAATATCTCAGCCTCTCCGACTTGCCGCTTGATGTTCTTTGTTGCCATGGTTTCCGCATTCTTAAGCGAACCCCAAATTCAATGGCCTCAACTAAAGGACGTACCCACAGACACACACTCACGCGTACCCACACATTAATGTCACTTCTGGCGCAGCACCGTGTAAGCAACCAATGGATTGTCTTTTTCTCTTTCTTTCTTTCTGTTTTGGTGGACGTGGAGAAATTGCCGAGAAAACACCAGCGCCGTCTTTCAGCTGAAGCTTCAATGACAAGTGATAAATATATACATACACAGTGAAGTACACGAAAAAGGAAACAGGAGGTAAACTAACAAAAGAAATCAAACACCATATAGGTGTCGCTACATACTACGCAAGTAAACAAATTCATCCTGCGTTGAATAGATAGAAAGTTGACTCACCCGCACCTTTACATGCCTGCTTGTGGATATGATAAGCCTTAGTCACCTCTCGTGTGCACTGATCTGAGTGTCGCAAGATGATGGCCGTGTTTGAGAAGTCTGGTGTGCAATGAAAATAACGGCAATGGCTCGGCGGGTGAGGATTTGGTGTGCTTTCTCAAGAGTTGCACCGTTCTTTCAAACGGACACTCACGCAACGCCCAGTCTGTGTGGGAAAGTCAACCGTCTAAATCTTTTTAATCCAAGATGAATGAATGTAGTTGCCTGAGCATTGATGACCAACCGGTATCCCGTAACGACACCTGTATGGTGTTTGGTTTCTTTTGTTGTTAGCTTAGTTCGTGTCTTTCGTTCATATACCATTGTTATGCTGCAGTACAAAGTGAATGTACTCCAACTCGCCTAGTTCACTATTCTTCTTGCTTTGCAAGCTGGCTTCACTTGAAAATAACTATTCTTGCATTTGTGTATGTTTTACAGGTGCTCGATGACGGTATGAAGTCAACTGCCGCAAATAACGACAGAAAGCGGAGCTAGTTGGTAAGGACTCATTATGCAAAAGAGAGGTGAGGCGTGCAGACAGCACACAAGAGTAGAAAAGTGGACAACACGAACGCCGGCGTTCGTGTTGTCCACTTCTCTACTCTTGTGTCCTGTCTGCACACCTCACCTATTTTTTTGCATAATGCCGCAAATACGCACGCTACCGAAGCATGGGAAAGAATCTACTGCTGCCTAGCACCACATCAACATTCATTAGTTAATAGGACAGACGAGGGTTTGCAACTCTATTTATACGAGTATAAAATCACGCACATGTAGTTCTAAACGTTAGGCGCTGCAATTCGAGGCTCGTAAACAGCTTCTACGCGAACGTAAGGCGTTGAGAACATTTGGTTCACGCATTGGTCGTGTCACCGAGCACATAAAGAATCATGCACACATTATTTACGTTCATTAAGTGTATATCTACTAGTCTAGAAACAATGACTATTTTAGTACAAGCGTTGAAGGCGTGAAAATGGCCGAGTTGCGGCCGCATGGTTAAATATTCACGTTTTGTGTTCACTCTCCTACGTAAAGTGCTCGGCTGTTCGTAATTTTCGTGTGCGCAGGAGAACAAAGGACCGGTTCAAAAGCCACACAGTCTCTAGCGAGTGCTGCGTATTGTTGTTTCAGGAAAGAAGCTGTATCACTTTGACATTATAATCAAGATATCAGCACACAGGAACTGATAGAAGTCAGAGTGTGGTGAGCCGAATGAACTCAGAGAGCGCCAGAGAGGGATACCAAAAGGCAGGGAGGTTAGATAGATTAGAGTTTCCAGTTTGCTTATCTGCACTGTGTTGAAAAAAAAGTGCGTTGAGAAGAAGGTAAAAGGGGCTCGTCTTCCAAATAACAAAAAGAAAAAAAAACAGGATAGGTGTCTCCATCATAGGCAGGCGAAACACGGGGAAGGCGGGAGATTGAAGTTCAAGACGACCAGCAAACCAAGAACGAGGTAAAAATGGGAGCCAACGTTTCGACAAGTGGACTTGTCTTCCCTTAAAAAAGGCAATACTACTTGTGGAAACGATGGCTGCCGCTTTTACCTTGTTCTCGGTTTGCTCTCCATCATAGGCAGTCGCACAAACTGGAATATCGTTAAAACGTGGCTAAGGCTGTAGTGCTTGGGAGCACTCATGCAATTCTCCGAAAGGCACAGTGGATATTCAATATTTTGAAATAGTGAGCGTAAAATATCCAATGATACTCGACAGCCGAACATTACTAGTGTATTCGAAAAGTTATGTTACGCTGTGTACTAAAAAACAAGATCGTTATACAGATCCAAAGCACATGTGGAATCTATGTGAAGCTAAGTTTTCGCGGATAACTAAATGTATTCAAACTGTTGATATTCTGCCATACTTTTTGCAGCGTAGCGATTACGTCCCTGCCCATCAAATCAGCAAGACGCGGAGACCCCGACCGCAGATTACACTGCATCTGGGATTAGCCCAGTTCACTGCAGTCAGGATCGGCCCACTTTACTCAGCAAGAAGCCGACCAAGCAGACGTTCCAACCCTCCGAAAAGAAGGCATGGAATTAATAAGTATTTTACGCTTGAAATATCTATATTTAATTGTTGCAGTGAAGATACTTACGTAGCATTTGTTTCTTCATTGCATAATTACGTAAATAATAGAACTGACTAGCGGCACATCTCCAGACATTGTAAATATAATTATATTGAAGCCGATTTCTTTTATGAGTGCTGTGCTGTGTCTGAGCTAAACAGCAAGACAGCCGCAGGAGCAACCAGCAGGAGCCACGGACAGCCAAGTACGGGATGATTCGCCTATAGAATTTAAAAATGTTCACAGCGGGAGTCCAACGAACAAAAAACAAACTGTGATTTCTCCATATACACCACACTATGCAAGTGATACCTGAACACCGTCCCTATCGCTCATGGATCCACGAAGGTGTGAAGCCCTTTTGTCTTTCTTGAGAGCGACTGGCCTATGTAAACGTCTTTGACTTGCTCAGGCCCTCCGCGCGCGTGCGCGAGCTTACGGCGTCTTCCCCCCTCCCTCTCTATCTCATATTTATATTCCCGCTTTCCCGTCCCTCAGAGTAGGGTAGCCAACCAGACGCATTTCTCGTTAACATCCCTGCCTACTTTCTTTTTCCTCCTCCAAAATGAAATTAATACACCGAAGTTCTTTGAAGCGCAAGAGAATTGCTATTCGTTACTCCAGCTAGCCGCTAAATGCGTGTTATTTCTTGTGTTAAGGGCATTTTGCTATAGCAGTTGTCAGGCGACGGAGATACGCAGGGATCCAACAGTCCCAGCTCTCGGCACTAACAGCAACCAAATGTCGCGCCTCGCGCCACTGCGTGTGCCTCCTTCACTACACCTGTACTTTTCTTTCCTCTTGTCATTGCTGCAATTTCGCTTTCAAGTGCTGTTGATGGCGGAAGACCGGTACTACGTTTTGCAGTTTATCCAATATTTTCCCGACCTCACCGACGTAAAAGCCCAAATTTTAGGCTGTTCACAGTCCAAAATTTCTTGTGAAAGAGAAGTTTTCGCTAATGCAATTTACAGCGTAAGTTTTGCGGGAATACCTCATAACCTCAATAATATCACGAATGCTCTGTTCAAGTGAGGACCAAAATTATCACACAAGGGATCAAGGGGCAAAGATTACTTTCATGACAAACGTCATGCCTGCACATCTGTAGCTATGCTCTCACAATATTGTAGAATGCTAGAATACCCCTTTTAAGACACAGAAACTTGATACGGAATAGGGTTCATCTGCCGCAGCATGCAGTTGACATCAAGAAATCACTTGAAGGAACGTCTAGCCATTCTTTTTCGGAATAGTTGCCTTATTCAGATATGGCCTCTTGAATGCTTGCAAATTCACTGTGATTACATCGCAATGTTCTTGTCGTGCCATCGCTATGCCGCCGCCACTGGACTCGTCTTTCGGCGAGCCTTAACCCTTCCCCCCTCTCACTTCGATTACAGAAGTCTATACCAAGTTCGCTCGAGGCAATTACGAGAAATGCATTTCCCAGTACATCTGCTTGTTTATTCCTTACGCAAAAGGAAGAGCTCCGGTCATCTTTCATAAGAACGGTGGCTCAGCGGAAATGGCGTTCCGCTGCTGTAGGGACGTAGGCAGCATGGGTAGCATAACGTGGGCTGCACTTCATGCGCCCTTTGTGCGCCCTGTTTTGAAAATGAGAATTTAGATAAAAACACTTTGTCGATGAGTACCTAAACAACAGATGGTGCTTATAAAATCAAGCAAGTTCCTCGTGCAGTACCTCACTGCAATAGCGTTAGTGCAACATGGTTTTTAAATCCAACATTCGTTCCTGACAGTGGTATAGGTGGGCACTAACGTTGTCCGTCAGCCGAGCATGCAGCTTCGCCAGCGTTTCCGTTAACGACTATTCCGCAGTGCCTCGGCCGCCATTGTACCAGATCGTTGCATTCGTTCACGAGATCTTGGGAGTGCTATTGCCGGATTGCATAGTCTAACGTTTACTGAGAACCACGACGCTCGAAAGAAGACAGCCTGAAAAGCTTCCTTCAAATCGCAAAAAAACGTTCCATCGATTAGGCGGCTGGTAACGCAAGTAACTGACGGCACCTTGAAGTGCTCCAAGTCCTGCCGATGTTGTAGTAATCAAAAGTTTGAATTGTATAAACACGAAGTTCAATGGAAAAATTATAGATATGTTGGTGCTGTTGTAACGGGTGTAAATCTGTGTAAACACATGCAAGGTCAAAGTAGGAATCATTCAAGAGAAAAAGAGATAGCTAGTTCTGGGCTAGTGACGTCAAGCATCCGTCTTTCCGACATTATCAAGGATCGAGAGGCACCCGTAAGGCAGTTGTGGGCCCCATGATACAGATGCTGGGAACTTTGCAGGCTTGAAGCCAGATGGTGGTGAAACTTGCTGGCTTGCTATAACACAATAGAGTGTGGTCGGTAAACAAGCTAAATGGTGTGATAGGAAAAGTGAAAGAGGTCATATGTGCTCTTTAAGAGTCTCAGTGGCAATATGTGGTAATCTGATGCACCAGAGCAATGACAATCATTCAACTTTCAAAGCACATTGGCGAAACAATGAAATTTACAAAAGAGCACGGCAGCACGAAGCTGTTATATGTCGACATCACCATCGTTGCTGAGAAGCCGCCACCTCTACAAGATAAATACTATATCTTAGCTGGCAGTGTATTAAGCGTCCCTTTTGCATGATCAAATCAGTGGCTGTCTTGGAGCAAAAAAAAAAACGTCAACAGCGGAGCTTGTGATCACCTAGCTTTTACCTGGCTCGCCTAAGTTTCTTATAGGCTTTCCGAGGTTATGCTAGATTTCGCTAAGTTGTTGGCAGGCTTGGCTAAGTAATTTCTAGGTTTTGCGAAGTTATGGTAGGCTTGTCTAAGTTTCCGATTTTTGCGAGGTTATGCAAAGTTTTGCTAAGTCGTCTCGGCGGGCTTTACGCTAGAAGTTTCCGAGCAGTGGCAGACCGGGATCGCTTTCTCGGCGAAGTCAAGCGTTCAGCCGCCGGCTTTCGCGTCCCTTAGACTCAAACTCAAGATCCTCGACTCGGCGTCGCCTCTTCTCAGCCACAGCTCCGGCGCGCTGTTTCGGATCAGCTCGGCGGTGATGCATCGCTTCTCGCTTGGCAGCACGGCACTCTTGCTGGTAAGCCGCTTCTTCGGGCATCCGGGCTTCCTTCTGTCTTCCCATGGCAGCAGCAAGTACGCACGGAGTAGAGGAGGCGAGATGTGTGTCGCCGAGCCGGCTGTTCTGATCTCTTACTCGCCTGTGACGTCACGACTCCACTTTACGCGCGTGGGGTGCGAGGAGGTTACGTGGCTCGGTGCTCTCGCAGGTGATTGCTAGATAAAGCTAAGCGACACACAGCTTGGTGGAGTTTTCTGGTAATGCTCCACGGCGGAACTAAAGCTTATACAGCTTCTCTGTTAAAAAGTCCCCTTGTTGCAAAATGCAGCACTCAACTTTTTGAACACCAATCCATCTAATGTTTATCGCATTTCCAACACACCCATATTATCCGCTGAAAAGTCGGCCACATGCCTGTCACCAGCTGGTGAAGCTGTCACTTGTACATAAGTTGTTTCAATGCATACAGTCTCATTAAGGGTTTAGCCTTCCTTCAAGCACTCAGTCACTGCGGCACCTTTCAGTGTAACATGGTACAGAACAAACTTAGCGCCTGTGAAACGGGTAGTAGACATTCTCCGAGGATTTAAATGTAGGAAGGAAGATTTTTTCAGTGAATAATGCTAAGACTTTTGTGCTAACGTCTAGTGGATTTAGTGCCCCAGACGCCCTAGGTTATCTATAAACTGAAGAGTTTCAGTGAAATGCTGAATATAAATTATGGAAGGACTCCTAGCACACTGCAGAGAAGCTTCATCTAAAGCATGAACGGGTTTTGTAGTTAATAAAGGTGTATTCATTGCACGAAAGTAAAACCATCAAACTTAGAATACCATTATGGAAAGGAATAAGTGAATCGAGTTTGACAGTCTTCCGCTTGAAGTTTATTAGCTGTTAATAAATATAAAAATAACTCACTGATGTGAAAAACAAAGTGGTTCCTGAGCTCTCTAGATCTTTGATTTAATGCCACTGCGAGTCCCACCTAAACGGTTGTATTCATTACAAAAAGACGACTGATATACGATTCTCCCTATTTTCTTCATTCTATATCAAAAGAAGGTTGCAGAGCACAGAAGAATCCCATGGTGTTTGTCCCAAACACCACTGCCATAACAAATATTAACATGATTACTCGTTCGCTCAGGGAAGAAAGATTACTTGCCAACATCGAAATGTGTTGTGGGAAGTTATCGTCGCCTGGGCTCAGTGGAGGCACATACAAGGCCCTTGGAAACATTCGCCAAAAAGCCTGCAGTGTACTTTTGAGGCGATACAGTGAATCCTGGCAAAGAATTGATCCCTTGTGAGTGTAAGGTCAGCCGCTTAGTACGTTTACAAAAAGGCCCCTCACCAGGCCCCATAGCAAATTTTGGTCATACGCTGCAAGTTGTTACGTGTCCTCTAGGGAGTGTTCCCCCGCAAAAATTTTACAAATCGACTTACTAATAACCGAGAAAGAAATATTTCAGTGCCGCAAAACCATAATTTTAGCAGGCGGGCTCCACTGCCAAGCAAGACGCTCTTTCCACTCGCCCCGTCTAGCCTCCGCAAGCGAAATTCCTTCCATGCGTTCTCCCATACCGGATCTCCAAAATCGCTTGACGCATACGTCACAGGCCCCACCTTCATTTCTTTTTCTCCGCGCTTTTTTTTTTTCGGCGCTCGCACTTCTGCTGACGGCGTCGCGCGCGAGCTGCTGTCTCGTTCGCGCAGCGCACAATTTTCCGCGCTGTGCACAATGACACATGGCTAGCGGTATAATTCAGTGCTACACGAAAGCTGAGGAAGAACAAGCGGATCGCCGAACATGATCATGCCCGCTGCAACACGGTAGAAAATGGCATAGTTTCGGTACCTGCGCACGTGACTGCCCTACCGGGGGAGCAAGCAGATGAAGTGGAAGTACATCTCATCCCTGCGTGTGTGCGAAGTAAAACAAAAAACACGCTGAAATTCCGTTTGTGTGTTTTATTATTTCACGAAACTTCAATTCGTCAATTCAAGCAACAGAACACAGAAATAACAGATGGTGCCTTGAATAATTCTCGAAGTCACTTGTCACCCGGACCCAGTATGTAGGCGCAGGGACGCCAGTACACAACCGTCAGGCATGGAGCGCAGCGGCCGCTAGGAGAAGAGAAAACGGCATTTGGATTGAAATTTCAGGCCTTTCCGCGGCGCGTAGCGATGTAATTCTTTGCACACACGATTTTGGCGCGTATTGTTTGCTCTGCGTTTGTCAGCTCAATATGGCGAGACCTGGTGAGGGGCACTTTAAGAGTTTTAAATCTGCATTAGACTTGGCATCGTACCGTCACATCACTCTTGCCAGTTGCGCTGGGAAACTAATGCCAAGGATGGCGTTGATGCGCCTTGTATGGCACTTAGAGCATGATGAGGTACATCCGAATGAAATGACGGGCTCGCGACGTGGTCGGTTACCCGTCAATAACGTGCTTGATTTGGTAACATCTTTTCAACACCAAAGGAGCAAGAAGCGAATTACGGTGGCGATGTTTCTTGATGTCAAAGGCGCATATAATAATGGGGGCACACCAAGCAATTCTCGATGCTTTGACTGGCGTGGGCATTGGTGGCCGTGCACCGCGCTGGATTCACAGCTATTTGGAGGATAGACCCTTCTTCGTGCTTACAAAGGATGGAATGACATCCCACCGTCTAACCAACAAACGTGTGGCGTAAGGCGGAGCCCACGCTCTTAAATATAGCACTGTTGGGCCTTGTTGGACCATTTCCAAGGACGGTCTAGATATCCATCTATTCAGATGATATCTGCATCTGGGCGTCCGCGTAAAACGTCCACAGATACGAGCGAGGCTGCAGAATGCGGTCACGCAAACGTATTCTTACTTGCATACGAAAGGCCTTGAACTCTCCTCAGAAGAGTGCAGATTAGTTGCATTTACACGCAAAACAATCACTCCATATGTTATACGCGTAAACGGACAAGTAATTGCTTACGAAACGAAGCACAGTTTCCTTGGAGTCATCATCGACCGTGATTTGTCTTGGGGCGCCACATATTTCATTTATGAAAAAGAAGTCGATTTCAATAGGACATGTGTTCAAATTTGTCGGCGGTAAGCCTTGGGGCGCATCTGTGCATTTGGTGCTACAGCTGTACCATGCATTTTTATGGGCTTCTCGAGATACACTCTGCCCGGGCTGGGAAGTACCGCTAAAACGAACCTTCGCACACTCCAGAGTACACGAGCCCAACTTCTCCCTAAGTGTGCATCCACAGCAGCCACATTCGCCATAGCGCGGGACCACCCTATAGCAACAGACATTGCAGTCGACGCTTTAAGATTGCAAATTAGACATGTCGCATGGATACTATTTCACCATCTTGCCTGTCTGCCAAAAATTAGGCCACATACGAGTTTCCGCCGCCTCACGACTACTCGCGGATCATCGCTACCATCTAATTACGTGTCAGCGGCATGGCCTTCGTTGTCACTGTGGTCTCTGAATTCACATCGAATATGTCTTACCATTCCAGACATCAAAAAGAAGCCATAAATACAGTCAGCAGCATTGAAGCAGGCAGAATTATTGCTATTACGTGAGGTCCACAGCGACCGCTTATACATGTTTACACCGAGGGGTCGGTCACGCACTCCAGTTCAGCAGCTGCAGTATTTCTCCTAGCCAAATCTACAGCGATAAAATTCACGACATCGCACTTGACATCAACGACGGCTGTCGAACTAGCCGCTCTGCGTGCAGCAATTCAACTGATCGATCACGAAACACACCAGAAATGCTCCATCTTCTGCGATTCCAAGGCCGCCCTCCAGAGTTTACTCTCTGCATAACGCAGTGGACCCACCAACGATTTGTCGCGGACAGACGTGAAATTTACCATCAGGCAGTTGGGCAGTTGAGAAAAGGCATGACATCGTGTTACAATGGTTGCCAAGTCATTGTGGTATCCTCGGAAACGAGCAAGCATACGCAGCCACTCGAACTTCACATGCCAGTGCCGATTGCGTCACTATCCTGCTGTCAAGAACGGGCCCAGCGGGAAGGCTCCGTGCGCCTGCTCGCGAGCCTACGTTGGCCCAAGAAAATTCAGCCGACTTTAAAACCAACGCCTTTGTTCCCTGGGTCCTAATCGGAAGCTTTGCCTTCCACATGGCTTACCCCGACTGGATGTAACTCTCATCTGTCGCCTATGACTTGGAGTAGCTTTTACCAATGCGTGCTTTTACTTCATCGGAATGGCCACAAGTCCAGATTGTGAAGTTTGCGGGTGCAAGGAGACGATAACGCACGTTCTGTGTGATTGTCGTAGTTTCATAGCACAAAAGTGCTCAGCACCACGCTCGACAGGATTGACTCCTACTCCCTCACGGAAGGCAAAATTCTTGTGTCCTGGTCCCAGACGACGTCAGCACAAACTGCTTTAAAAACGCTAGTGTGCATTTTTAAAGAAAACGGCACTCATTGCAAACTATAGAATGTGCGAACTGATGCGTTCTTTTTTTTAATTTTCTCTTGTTTTCCTATTGCTTCTGCTCTTACACCATCTTCATGTGCAGAGTAACCAACCGGCCACTTAATCTGGTTAACCTTTCTGTCTTTGAAATCTTGTTTTCCTTCCTCCTTCCTTGTGAAAACTGTCCTGCTTTTTGTCCCCCCGCTATGTAAAGCCCCTTGTGGGCCCTTAGGGTATCTTAATAAATAAAAAAATAAAAAAGAATAATTACATTTAGGGCATAGAAACTGACATTACTACTGTGCAATCTATTTCGATGTGCGTTTGCTTCAAAATATTTGTGAGGAGTGCAGAAAATTTTTCTTACATAGTTTTGCTGTTATACCATTGCATTTAAATGAGGAAAAGCAACGTTCTGGAAAATTATCAAATTTATCAATACATAATTTTATTGGGATATTAACAAAGTGTGGGAAACGGAAAATAGCTTGCATTGCCCAATGCTTCAACTTTGCTCTGTCTTGAATGCGTCGGGCCAATGTGAAGTGAATATATAATAACAAATCCTTTGTTGAAGAAAATGCCCCGTTTAGTGTTTTGTCTTGACGCTTATAATATTTCGAAGCTTTCATGTGTGGAATTCCCTCTATCCAAAATCGTTTCGAGCTCCTTTAGTTAAAATCGGGAAATCATAAAGGTGGTAAAGAAAGAGTAACGTATGTGATAGGTCGTATACTATTAGAAGCTGAACGGTGTTTCACGAATCATTCGTTACCCTTGAAATACTCCAAGAACGAGAAAATAGCAAAAAAATTGTTTGCTAACGCATCCAGCACGATTTTAAGGAGCCGATGATAGACGACCTCCTCGATACGCTCCGAATGCATACTAGCGGAAGATGACAGCAGAAGGCAGAGAAACGAAATGGAAAATAAAAGAAGAATATATGTCGGTATTGGCGTCTAAACTATCTAAGCCGTCCAGCAGATCTAAGTTGGCGTGATTAGCAGGTAGGCTTTTGATCCCACATCGGTATTGCATCAGTCACTGAATGACCACCGTTCCCTCTGTGGACAGGAACAACAAAACTGGGTCTGTGTATTGCTTTTATACTTCCGTAGGAACGAACTTATATTCTTGTGTGATTGAAGCGTTGTGATGTTATGTTTGGGTACAACTTAATTTACCGATGAGTGCTTTTCTTTCTACGAATCTTGAGTTATTGCAAGGGGCATACCGATAACTTCGTAGTCTGGCACTTTCTAGCATGAAACAATAAACAACCTTTTTATTAGGCTTCATCATTTCCTGCCGTCATCTCTACTATCCGCTGGCGCAAAGAAAGAAAGCTGGGCAAGTTCGCTCTTGAAATCAGGCTATTATATATGCATAGTGTGATTGTTACTGTATACACCTAAATTTTTACAGCCTCAATATTTACCACGCTGAACATGTACGCGCACATCTTACCGCGTCTACTTTGACCTAACTGCATCCACCTTTGGCAAAAATATCCGTATCTAAAACTCAACCAAAACAAAGTTTTACTCACAAGGTCTAATCCAGTCTCCGTAGCAGCGCAGGTGACGGTGCAATTACCTGCCCAATATGCGACCAGGATGGCCCTGCATTGGACAAAGTTCGCCTACAGACTGCATTGCCTCTGATTTACACAGCTAATTTGGCGGCTTCTAGGCCACTCCAAGTAAAGTATATTATGGCAGCTGGTATGAACTCCAGTACTAAAATGGGATTTGAGAGCCCTTAGGGCTGTAAGCTATATACATCGCCGCCTCTCACATGCACCATAAGTCTTACTCGCCTTCTCATTATGGCGAGCACGTGGATATTACTTCAGCTTTGTTCTAATTTGACACGAATGTGTTTTATGTCGGGACCGCCTGAGCCATTCATTTTTCCTTCATCCTGTCACTCCGGATGAAGTGCTTTCGACTAGACATCATCTTCGTAACACGAGTCCAGGAGTAAACGCTATCTCAGTGCGCAACCTAAAACTAGCCTCTGAAGTCATTTGCCAGACCTCGAAAGTAGTAATTAACCTAATCTTTAAATCTGGTGAATTACCGCCATTGCTAAATAATGCAGAGGTAATTCCAGTTTTTAAGAAATGTAATAAACGATTAATATCAAATTACCATCCAAGTTCTATTCTTTCTTCTCTAAGCAAAAAAAAAATCGAAAAATTATTTTTCATCAGATTATGCGAGTATTTATAAAATCTTCAAATAATTAAATACTGTCAGTTCTGTTTTCGGTCTGGGAGCTCTACTAACTTAGCTCTACTTTGTCTAACTAATTTTGGTAAGAATAGTCTTGACAATAACGAATTCGTTGTTTCCGTTTTCTTAGACCGCATTTAAGGCATTTGAAAATGATTTGATACTTTTAATCACATGGTTATGTTTCGTAAACTTGAAGCGTGTGGATTAACTGGCCCTGCCGTAGCCTTTTTAAAAGTTATTTGTCTGATAGGAAATTTATTGTATATGGGCAGGAAATTTTTTCCCGTTTTAAAAAGGAACTTAACCAAGCATAGGTATCGCAGGGTTCAATACTGGGGTCTCTGCGTTTTTCTGTTTACATAAATGATATCCCCACATCACAAACTTAATTGATTACGTTCTGTATGCTGACGATGCAACTATATCTGTAGCTGATAAGTGTATCTCTTCTCTACTAATCAAACTAAAGAAGACTCTCGGCTGCTTAATCAAATAGCGCAATGCAACCATAAAATCATTATTCCTTCTAAAACATAATTTTTAGTCTTCCATTCGGACCAAGAGTCGCTAATTATTTATCCTTCGTTAACCTTAGGCAGCCCTTCTATTCGCATTAGCGATGCCGTATCATTTCTAGGTGTTATCCTAGACAGCAATCTGAAGTTTCACCTGCACGTCGACCAAGTCAAGCGCAAGTGCGCTTTTGGCATCCATGCGTTCATCAAGGCACGGCACTACTTTTCTTCTTGAGCTGTGTTTCCACTTTACTTTGCGTTCATTCATTCGCACACTAACTACGGATTAATTTTTTGGGGTGATACACATATATCTTATTTGTCTTCAGTCCCGGACATACAAAATTAAGCAATACCTATTATATCCGACAATTCACCCCGTTCTAATGCCATCGGCCTACTTAAACAGTACAACATTCACGTGTAAAAGTTAGTCAACTAAAATTTAGCAATATGTTTTGTAAATTACTTGTTTCCCAGTTGAACTTTCAATATAGTCAAAGCAGTTCCCTTCAGAATACCGATGCTACTACGTTCGCTTTTAATAATAATGTTTTGTTGCAATCCGTTCGCACTAACTACGGTAAGAAAAAAAACATCTACTATCGCTACCATTACACTCTGGAAATGTTTTCCGGCTTCCATTAACATAGTGCCTACATTTCATGGTTTCAAAGCTTCACTAAAAGACTTTCTCGTAACCTCTGATAAGTTTCCCTAATAAATATTTGTATTTCACATCTGCCTCGTTCTCTTATCGCGTAACTGTTCTTTTTTTTCGTTGCAGTTTTCTCACTGTGACACATTCTTTTTATTTTTCGGTCATTCTTCTTTGTACTTCAAAACTTCAAAATTTTATAATATTTTAGACTTCCGTTGTTACTTCTGTTAGACTACATGACATTAGAGCATTGTTTTGTGGGTTTTCTTCATTTATTAACATTTGGTTTTCTTGTATCTATATTATTACGTCATATACTGTTATGCTGCCAACAAGTGTACAATTCTGTTGTAGTTTCTAACCGAGGGGTCCCGTTTTCAGTACTAATACTTCAGTCCGCTCGTCTGTATACTAGATTTATGTGTTCGTTATGTGTAGGAATAAACTCAACCTTCAAACTTCAACGTGGTGGCGCCGTCATGTAGGAGTGGTGAAGCAAAGTACTGCGCCATGACACTAACGAGCGCAGGCACTGAGCGCTTCGGTAGTCTCAGCGCAGCGGAGGCTCCAACGCGGTCTAGCCTGGTGTAGACAGTGTAGTCCTTCTGCCGAGTTGACGACGCAGTTTCCGCACATGGTTTTTTGTTCGGCTCTGATTAGCCAGTGACGCATCTTAGCCTATGGAGTGCAGCTTCAAAATGCACCAGTAGTGCTCACACGCCGCCTACTGCTTCGTTTGCGATGACACGAACTAAGAAAAGTGCTGCGATAAGCGGCGCTGAAAGGCAATGACGTCGACGAGCGAATCTCGCTTTGACCCGGCGAGCAAGACGCCTTCGCGCGTTGGCGGCGCACGCTGCGAACTATGCCACTCGCAATCCATCAAGCTGAGCGCGTCGCCTTTCAGCTGGCTGCCCGAGACGCTACGGAGCCGGACTATGGAGCAGTTTCACTTTTGTGTTCTACCAATTCCTACGAAAGAGGGATTAACTACATTTCTTTTTACTTTACTAGTGCTGCTATCTGTGCTTCTTAGTGTTTTAGTAAGAAGAATGTTTCTCGGTGTTCGCTCCAGGTTTTTCTTTCAACATTCGCGCAAAAACACACAGACACAAAGAAACAGTGCTCGTGTCAAGCAACTGGCTGATAGTAATTTAAGCGCTTGCAGAGCGTCATGTCACTAGAGGATTTCTCTACGTCAACAATTCTGAGGTTTCTGTCTTAAAAATATAGAAAAAGATGCTTCCACCTAGGCATGACGATTTTGTAAGGTGACATACTAACGACTGTACACTGTGCACCATCATTGTAGCGATAATAACGGGAAATGTTTGCAATCACGACAATATTACTCTTTTTATTAAGACTCGGCAATCTGATAGCACGAGGCACACCAGATCTTTGTTTGTTCGTTTGTTTTTCTACGTCGTCTTAGCGCTAACTTGGAGCTGTAATTTGTCCGCATGATCAATTGTTATCTCCAGGTATAGCTGATTATTGCACGATCTCTAAGAGCCAGTAATTAACTTCTTAGCAATTTATTCCAATTCTCATGTTATAATTCCAGGTATGAAGCTGTATAGGAAGAAAACAATATATATGGTCAGCAGAAATTAGGAGATTAGCATCGCTTTTGAGTATCCGCCTTTGTAATCAGCCAAAGTATGCATTGACGTTTTGGTTAACGTTGTTCTTAACTGCTTGTAGGATGCTCATCGGAAAGTATTATAATAAAGCGGACGCATGTCGTGGCATACCTTTAGGAGGCCTATCTCGAAAGTTGTGCTGGTCTTAGACTTTCTGCAAGGTAGCGTTGCTGCTCGGCTTCAATTTAATGGTGTCAACATGTCTTCTACATTGAATAACTAAGGAGTTAAGTAGTATAAGTTTGATAACTACCTCTCTGAATATTGTGATTTCTCCTATGTGATGTCCTCCTATGCGCGTAATTCATCTGAATGAGTGTTTCGAAAATTGTGCTCGAGACCATTTGTGATGCGACGACGTTTATTGTCGTTCACAACGTTGTGGAAAACAGGGCTAATCAAGCCACTGCAAGGGCTGTCCGTGGCACGGGGCTCGCTCGCGATCACGGCACGGCCCTTCGTCTTCGACGGCACATACGCAGGGTCGCGTCTGCTTCAATACGCACTAAATATCCAATAATTATTTAGCGATATATATATGACGTTTTGTTCAATTATGTTCCGTTGTTGATATTGACAAGGACCCTCTGATACATAAAATCACGTCTCCTACGTTGTCGTGAGCGCGAGATAATCTGACGCCTAGTACCTGGAAGAAAAGGGAGAAACGGCTAGTGCCTCTCTTGCAACAAATAAAAGTCGGCGTAGGGGACACCTTTAGCTATGAATAGCACCACATGAAAAAAATAACGAAAGACAACAAGTAAAACAAAAAAAGAGAAACCGCAAGTGTCATTTTGAGGGAGGAAGCAACACTCACACAAAAGGTGCAACTGACGTCCACCTTCACGCCGTAAATTCCCTTTTCAAACCAAAACACTTCGTGTTCCATTTTAGATGTTGCATATTTGCCTTCGCGGCATAAAAATCGTGGCGGCATGAATACCAGCACTTTTGCGCACGTGGCGGATCGTTTTGGACGAGAACACGGGGATGCTTCTTTTTTTCGGATATCTTTTTTCCGCGATGCTGCGCATAGCAATCTGAGATGTCAGCACGCGCTGCTTTCAAACAGGGATATTTGCTTTGCGAGGATATTCATGCGAAAGGCGCAGCAAGGCAAAAGATGCCCTCTTTCAGAAATCGCCACAAGGATCCAGTGAGACTCTACCGACGTGATGGCGTGGAGACTTTGGAAAGTCTGCCTCGCATATTTCTTGAAAAGCTTTAGATTTCTAGAATGAGTTGGCTTAACACGCAGGTGCGTACGACAGAAGCGATGTGTGTGTGCCGCGTTGGATCGACGCTTGCTGTTCCGCGATTTGCCTGGGTGCAAAAACCTTGGCTCCCAACACAGCTTTATGAAATGTCGAAGCGAAGACAGTCCATTTGGCTATGCTGACAGTCACATGAATATTTCATTGTATTAGGTTTTATTCTTGTCGTTAGAAATAAGCTTATTTGCGCTGGCGGGAAAGGAATTGAAAAAAGGGTTCCCGGAATGCATGGTGTCCTGTAATTTTCTGCGTCCGTTTTTCCGCCATTTATTGCAAAGTAGCCAATCCCACTCAAAGACCGTGAAAAGAGCAATTGCATCGCTCTGCATGGAATCGGCGCTTCAAAAGTCGTGCCCGCACGAAATGCCTTTTAGTTTTGACAATCAGGTTCGCAGGCTATTGGCCGCAGGTTTCCCTTGCTCGGTCCTCGTAGCTGTCGCTGATACCCTCCTCAAGAAATTTGGGCCCCGACGAATGAACGCTGCACCTGAACGCGTGAAGACCAAACCTGAGGTGATGCCTTACATTCATAAGGTTTCACACAACCTCAAAAAGGTGGCCAGCAGGCACAACGTGCCGCTTGTTTTTTCTGCGCCAAACAAGTTGGCGAGGCTGTGCCCCCGCATCTGCGGTGAAGGTCAGCGCGGTTGCAAAAAGCAGCATGAAGATGTCTTCGTAAGGTGTGCCCTAGGAGTGGTATACCTTATTGCCCTGTCCTGCGGCAAGGGCTATATCGGGCAGACGGGGCGTTGCCTGAATGACCGCTTAAGGGAACACTCTCAAAACATAACAAAACAAGACAAACTTGCGAATTTAGTTTCGCATGTGATAGTTTGCGAGTGCGTGCCACGGTTTAAAGAAGCAAAGGTTCTGGGCAGAAGTGCAAGTGCAAAAGCTAGAGTTATGCTGGAAGCTTTCCACATACAAGAAAAGGCGGGTCTGTGCATCAGCGATGCTTCAATTAATTTGTACTCGGCTGAGCGCACACTTCTGGGGAAATTTGAAAAACCATAACGGTATGGGTTTTCTTCGATTGGTCATGTGTTCACTTCTTGCTGCTCGGGAGTTTTATCTTCTCGCTTCGCGTGCATGACATTGTTTTTGATATGGCGATAAAGAAGGCTGGTGTAGTTCGGTTGTGCGCATGTGCTGTGATTCTTTTAAATATAGAATTCTTGCGAAAAATAAACCAGTTGTCAGTAGCGTTTCTTTGTCGTCGTGTCGTCTTTTCTACGTGTGTCCGTTCCTTTTTAGCGCTACCATCAGTTTTAAAGAATGCATCACCAACTTGCCCAGCACCAAGTTTTATTGAAGTTTTATTGTAGCCAATAGTTCAAGCGGCACTACAATGCCTAGACGGGTAATGACCTACTGTTGAAGCCGGCTTGTGTGTCTGCTAGAAAATAGTCCTGCTTCTTTCGAAGAGCAAGCAGCTGACAGGTGGTCGGTAAAGCAACCGATTACACTTAGTTGCCTCTTAGGTTCTGTGCTCACGTAGTATATTGTGACTTACCTGTAACTGCTTCAGCCTCCAGTGTGTCTCCTTTATTAATGGTGTCAACTCTTGCTGCAATAAGGAAAGCTTCACGAAAGATCCACAGTTTGATTCAAAATTAGTCTCTGAAACCTTAAATCTGAGATCCACAAGTATATTTTAAAAAAAGACATCAAACTTAATAAACCTTATGCGAAATACACCGCGATCGCGCGTGGGAGCCAGGGGTGCTAACTGAAACTGAAGCGTGATCTATATATACTATTCAAATCGTAACCAAAATGTGTACTTACATTATTGTTTCGTACTTCTTCCCATAGAGCAAGCAGTCATACCTTCTAGAAGCACTGACGGATGGCGAATTGGTGCGAATTCAGGATTCAAATAGGCTCCGTCCAAGGGATATCCTGTCTGTTTTTTATGCATTCTCTTGACCCCGAAAGTCTTTGTGGCAATAATGTCCCTTATGTGTATCGTTCACCCGACTGATGAATTTGAAGTGCGGAGTCATCGCGCTTTTCTAATCTGAGTGTGAAAACAGAAGTTCGGAAAGCCAAACATACTTGGCTGTTCACCGGCCTTGCAGCTTTCTGCAACGTATTCACATATACAGTTCGTGAAGCACTGCAATTTTGCAAGATGAAATAAGGAAACAAGATTGGACAAGGCTTCCGTGGATGTTTCGTTAATATGAATAAATATTGTCGTAAGAATATATAATGACGACTTATTGTTCCTTCAAAGCATCGAAACGATCGCACGATAAGATATGCACTGAACTCGGACAATTAAACCACGCGCACGCACGCGCACCGGCACCCGAGCAGCGCGTTCGCGTTCTTCGCGAATTACGGCGAGATCGCTCCAGCTCGAACATAGTAACGAATACGGCCTGCGCTAGCAAAGGCAGCGCACAGCGGGCCTCTGGAATCTCGTCACGTTCGTGGCGCGAACAGCGACAAAAACGGCTCCACGGTGCGGAAACGAGAAGAAAGTGAGATAGGGCCACAAGCAGATGGAAAATACGAGCAAGGCAGCGGGAAATTTCGGGCACGATCCGCTTCTGTCGCCTGGTGGCAGGGACGTACGTGCAACCTAGATTTGGGACCTGATGGGCTTTCGGGGAAGCCTGTCTGCTTATTATTTTGACGATGTTCCCTCATCGTGCCGTTTGTGTGGTCGCCCGTGAAACATTTTGTTTGCGGCCTTCCATACCGAGCAAGCCTTGGCCGCCCGTTAGGCCAAGCATTTCCTCTTTTTCTCCGCTGTGTTTTCTACAGTCACGTCCAGCTAATGCGGCCGCAAGGGTAATCTCGCGCTCTCTGTGGGCGTTGCGAATTGGACTTTAGCGATGTAGTCCTTACTGAGACAAAAATATCTGTGCCGAACACAGCATAAAGCATTGTAGTCTGGTGGGCTCCTGCCGTGAATACCTTTCTGAAGGAAGCGAAGCGTTACTTCACATGTTAGCTTAAAGCTGCATGCTTTATAGAGACTTCATAGTCGTACACACCATGATCTAACCATCGCAAGTAGCAAGGTTGCAAGCAATGGCTTTTCCACATTTCAACATTTCACCTGGGGTTCCTTAACGTGTACCCAATACACGGTAAACGGACCTTCTTTCATTTCGCCCCCATAAAAATGCAGCCGTTAAAGTACATCATTCAGACTACGCAAGAGATTAGCAAAGCATAGAACATCGGTAAAACATGCATTAAGAAACTGCTTATGTTAATTCCCCAATTAGAATAGGATTCGCATATCTAAAAGTAGTAATTTCTTCTTTGCCAGCAAAAGCACAGCAAACAGGAAGTTCTTATATGCGAACGAAATTGTAAGAATTAGGTTACGAGATATATAGCGCCTTAAAAGTATTGTCACTAACGTAATTCAAAATTTCATGCGAGCTACACGAATGCTTCGTGTGTGTGCGAAGACTTTTATTGAAATGAGGTCCGGAGGTTCGACTTTTTAAGCCAAGGTGGGCCACTCCCACGTTGACACTGTCAGGCCAAGCCCTTCGGCGACATCATAGGCCCTCTGGACGGCCCTTAGTTGGTCTTCAAACAATGGACTTTGAATCCTTTTTTCCCACTGTGTCCATTCTTCAACGAGGTTGGCGAGAGTCGCGGGACACCCCGCCAGCATATGTCTGATTCCAGTTATTTCATTACAATCATGGCAGTCAATCTTAATCTCCCTCTATATTTTATTAATGTGGTACGGCGCGGGATATATACCTGGTTTCATTAAGCGCAGTGCCAATGCTTTGTGCGCCGAAGCGTTATGCTCTTTCCGGATATCATGAGCGCTGAAATTCGAGGTCATAAAGTGTATAAATAACAAATATTTATTATTTACTTCTTTCAATGTGTCTGTTTAGTCCGTAGTTTTATATTCTTTCCAGTTACTTTCATGAAGTGGAGGAAGAAGACTAACGGCAGACTATTGCCCAGGTTTATATTCAGCCATCTTTGCTTTCCTACTCTAGGAATAGTCTTTGGATATCAATCATGTGTTACATTTCACCCATTTCTCACGCCGTTACAATGAAAACTTGAATAGGAGATAGTCATACATTAAAGAATGATAACTACAATTTCTTCTACAAGGCTTGTCTTGCGAGGTATTCATCCCAAAATTTCTCACTCAGCACAGCTAACTTCGCATTCCGAGCAATGATTCTGACGGCAAAAACACACCTCTAGATAAAAAAGTCATTGTAGTTACTATGTCGCAACATTCACCATCTTGGTATAACTGCAGTTGGTAATGACTGAGTCATAGCTTTACTGACTAAGAAATACATAGTCACCGTTATAGTCTAAGGTCCCAAAGTCATTGACTTTGGAACCCTCGTTTGCATACTATCTGTTACATATTCATTGTTGTTGAATGGAGAATAAACTGAAACAGAAACTCAAACTGAAACCGTTACTCATGGGCCTTATCTACCTACTTTAACCAGAGTTAGCAGGATCGAATATAAAGTTTCTAGCCTATGACAAATTTATAGGATATATCTTGGCACATTCCGGAACGCATAAGTCCCATAAATTTATTATAGGCAACTAACTTTGTATCCGATGGTGTGATCTACGTTTGGAGGCAGTAGCTGATGCCTATTAGTATTAGTTACTACATCTTTAGTCAGTGCAAAGTTACTAACTCTACCACTACCAACTGCAGTTATAATAAAGTTGTGAATGCGGTGACGACTAACTAGCCGCCACATTTTATTCGTAGACAGCACCGCAAAACAAGTCGTTTCTTCTTTTTGCCCAGGCGAGAGCGCCAGCGAAACTATTATCAGATCCGCGCTGTTTCAAGCTGCCTCACTATTCTTGGCGAGTAACGTGCCAGTGGAGGGCGCCTTTGAGCCAACATTCTCGCCTCGACATGCTATAATAGCAGCATCAAGCGACAAGTTTGCGGATAGCTTGCAAGAAGAACATTGCACAAAAAATATATAAAGAATATTAACTTGCCTAGGGCGATGACTTCCTTGTACTTTCGAACGTAAATATACTGTTTGTTTGACAACAAATATTAAAATTATCTACTTATTTTTTTGTTAGTATACATTACTTCACTGCAATTTACCACACAAGCTATATCCAACCAGAAACAAAGGCAACGTCAGCAGGCTACTTTTGGCTAGCGTTTCAATAAAATTATTCAAAGTTTACCTGTATATTTAACACGCACCACTTCGAATTTTATGATTGCAATACCTAACCAACTTCCGCAGGTTACTTTCGGCTAGCGCTTAAATAAAATTGAGAAAAGGTTTATTTGCGACTCTTTATGCAAAGGCACATCGTCCGGGAACGGCGAGGCAGCCCGAAGCACCGTCCAAAAGGACGCCAGCAATCAGCCGCGCGAGCAGAGCCGATCTGCGCGTTGGCGATGCGGCTGTTCCGCGAGACGCGTATTTTTCTTCACAATCTACCCCCACCCCCCAGACAAAATGAGCCATGTTGGCGACTTAAGAATCGGGAGGCGGAGGGTCGCGGTAGGGCTTGAGACGCGAGACGTGGACAATGTCACGTCCACGCCGGCGCAAGTCGTGAGGTGGTGACAGTAGCTCCATGAGAAAATTCATCGGGGATGTTCGCTCCAAGACTCGGTAAGGCCCTTCGAATTTCGGGACGAGTTTTGAGGAAAGCTTTTGGAAAGGGACAGACAGCAACACAAGAGCGCCTGCATCGTAGGGTGTGTTTGGAAGTGAGTCGGTGCGGTGTTCTTTCTGGCACTGCTGTTGCTCTGCCGTAAAGGTGCGCGCTAGCTGGCGGCGGCATTCTTCGGCTTGTCGGGCGAAGTCGGACGCAGGTATACACTTGGAGGCGTCAGGATGGTATGGAAGGAGCGTGTTGATGGTATGCGCAGGCTCGCGACCATACAGCAGGAAGAAAAGTGAAAATCCCGTAGTGGTCTGGATGGCGGTGTTGTACGCGAACGTGATGAATGGAAGGATGCGGTCACAGTTACCATGATCAGATGCCACGTACATACATCGAGAGCATATAACCAAGTGCGCGGTTAAATCGTTCTGTGAGCCTGTTAGTCGGGGGATGGTATGCCGTGCTTGTCCCAGGAATAATGTGGCATTCCGAAAGCTAACCTTCGACGACTTCGCAGAGGAAGGTGCGACCTCCATCACTGAGGAGTTCTCGAGGTGCGCCGTGTCGAAGGACGAAGCGATGTAGGGCGAAATAGGCTACATCCCGCGATGTAGCACTTGGTGAAGCAGCAGTTTTGCGTAGCATGTCAAATGGTCCACAGCAACTACGATCCACCGATTGCCGTCTGGCGTCATAGGAAGCGGGCCGTTAGGTAGATGCCCCCGCCGCGGTTGCTCAGTGGCTATGGTGTTAGGTTGCTGAGCACGAGGTCGCGGGATCGAATCCCGGCCACGGCGGCCGCATTTCGATGGGGGCGAAATGCGAAAACACCCGTGTACTTAGATTTAGGTGCACGTTAAAGAACCCCAGGTGGTCAAAGTTTCCGGAGTCCCCCACTACGGCGTGCCTCATAATCAGAAAGTGGTTTTGGCACGTAAAACCCCATATATTATTATTATTAGGTAGATGCCGACACGATCGAAGGGTTTGGCAGGGCACGGCAGCGGATGCAAGGGACAAGAGGGGCGTAAAGGTAGCGATTTGCGGCGTTGACAGTCAAGACAGCCCGAACAAACTTTTGTACAAAATTGTACATGCAACGCCAGTAGTAGCAGTGGCGAATTCGTTCGTACGTCTTAAACCTGGCCACCCTGGCCACCATGGCGTGGCCACCCTGCGGATCGTTGTGGAAAGAGGCAGAGAGTGGCTACCTTAAGCTGCGGGGAATCACCTGAAGCTACCTACAGCCTTCAGAAGCGTAAATGCGTCGGTAGAGTAGCTGGTCAGGAAGGCGAAATGAATTCCTTGGCGTCAGAGCGTTTAGGATACAGGGATGGTCGATGATCCGGATAGATAGCCAAAAGAGAAGTGATCCACGGGTCACGACATGGTGCGGTGGCAGAGGAGTCCATGTCGAGATGACACGGAGTGTGTGGAAGCTATTCCTCAGGCCGAGTCTGGAGGTAAACGTGAACGGGACAGGGCGTCTGCGTCTTAGTAAGTGCGCCCGCTGCGGTATACGACGCGAATAGCATATACTTCTGGATGCGTAGTGCCCAACGGGTTAGGCGGCCATTGGGATCGCCAACAAAGCGCGTGGTGATCTGTGACCAAGTCGAATGGGCGCCCGTGTAGGTATAGTCGGAACTTGCCAAGTGCCCGTACTAAAGACATGCACTCGTTTTCGGCCACGCTGTAATTGGCCTCAGGCTTCGTCAGCGTGCGACTCGCATAGACGACTACGTATTCGCTGTAGCAGGGCTTTCGTTCGACGAGGACGGCGCTGAGACCGACCCCGCTGGCGTCTGTATATACCTCAGTTGAAGCTGACGGGTCGAAATGGTGAAGAATATGTGGGGAGGAGAGAAGACGACGCAGCGTAGCAAACGCGAAGTCACATGCAGGGGACCAGGAGGAGAGGTCGGCTTTACCGCGTGGAAGCTGATAGAAATTTGATAGAAAATGATAGAATTAGCAAATTAACTACGAATACGTGGCATATTTAATATGAAATACTCCGGATTTTATGATTGACCAAAGGATTTTATAAGTAAAACGAACTTTCGTTGACGTCCTCATTGACTCACGTGATACAGCCTGGTACAATAATAAAGAGCTATGCGTATGTCCTGATGTCCTTGCGGGTAACATATGATGAGCATAAAGCAACAATTATTTACTGTTTTACGCCATATTTCACTATTGTAACTTTTTTGCATTGTTGAATGTTGCCCAACCAAGACTCTTACGGGCACAAGAGAACTGCAACTTTCTCCGCTCTCATGAAATGAAAGATATAAAAATATATATGGTCTGGGCCTTATCAAGCTGAATAAGTGATATGCGTCTACAGCAGCGATCAACAGGAAAGCGTGAGTTTGTGAATTTCGTGCGTGTTACCCGTCCACTAACAACCACCGTTTTCAGCATCTCTTCTACTCAAGGTGCAGGGTATCCAACGCCCACGCTAATCTGCCATTTGATTGCGTGCACGTTCATCGATGCACTACATCCCGGGAAACCAACAAGATCCATCAGTGCGCCTCCGTGTGCGAGGTGGAGGACACCTTGTCACATCGTCTGTTCTGACACGAAAATTACATCGTTTATATTTCGACTTGTCTTATTTCCCCATTACCGATTTCTGAAGCAGCGCACCATCCGCATTACTTTCAATTTAAAAATCAGTTAGAGACATTCAATAAAGAAATAAGGCAAGCGAATTACACTCCAATTTTGAGTCAGGAAACGTTAACGACCATAACAAAATATAATTCTAACGAAATTATTGTCTAATCAGCTTTACATCTCACAAAATGCTAAGGGTTGCGCCGCAGGCGCGCAGTAAGAACTACAAATGTGTGGTCCGTCACCGCGACCTCAAACGGCAAGGGCCCATGTGCACGTACCCATCTTGACACGACAACTTATACGGGCACGCTCCCGCGGTGTCACACATCGCAATGGCATATCGTACATCACTCTTCGCAAAAACGTTATGCTGGAAAAATTCAGGTCAGAAAGTCGTTCGACCTTAGAGATACGGTCCTGGTGCACCCTTTCAAACCACTTAGTTCATGAGAGTTCCCTGCCCCGTCCCCTAGCTCCTGTCTTACTAAAAGCGCACAGCATCCTCATACCTGGAAGTGCACTATGGAAGTACTATAAGCCTAATTCTCGGAGCTTTTCACGTGCAAGAACCTCTCGCGACTTGACAGCCGAAACCCAGGCGCTTGCCGTTCACGATAGTCTGCTGTACGTTGGCGAACGTACTTGTCAGTCACGAGCCATTCCGACATACGAACGGTTTGGCGGACGCAGCATCTGATTGGCCCACACAACCTTCATCTCCCACGAGGCTGCACAGTTTTAGCGGAACGGAGCTTATGCTCCGAAGGGCCGTTTCACAGAACACAGTGACGACTGCGAGCAGAGACGACCGACTCCGGCGCTCACTCACGACTCCGTTGCTCCTGGCGTTGATGGAACGGCCACCGAGTCCCAGTGCGCCCGACACTGCGTGACGCCGTAGAGATGGCACCGTATACGAGAGCGCAGACGAAAGAGTGAGCTCAGAGAGAGAAGGAGCGACGTGTTTCGCTTTCCCATGCTTTATTTCGCCAAAACCATGCAGCATTACGGAAGCTGCATACAAATTATGTCACTCAGGCGGCATTGCTTTCGCGTAAGAGAACCCTTAGTCTGGTATGCACACGTTTGCCGTAGTCTCTCTAGCTGTAGGAATATTAACGTTATGTACAAAGCTAACGTGCTACGCTCACTACTTGCAAATTTGGCTTCCGGTTCGCCGATGTCGTTAGAAGATCCAGAATGCTGCACAGTTTTCGTGAAGCACTAGAGTTCGCTCTGCTCGGCATCATCAATCATTTTGGCTTCCCGAATTAGAAAACAACGAAGAGACCTAGCAGGCTCCGTAGCACCAGCGACACGGAGAGAGTTCTTTTCTCGATCGTCAACGACGTGACTCGCTGTCACAGTTCCAAAAAAATTATATATATATATATATATATATATATATATATATATATATATATATATATATATATATACGTTCCTGATCTATTTTGTTACTGTTTCTAGTCGAAGAATTGCATGTGACTTGTCTTTCATTTCGAGGGCACTGCTCGGAAATGTACCTACGCTTATCGCAGTTGCGTTCGGCGTCGAAGCGAAGCCTCTACGCCCAAAGTAACACAACCAGTATTTATAGGAACGGGTCCAAGGCTTCGTACTCGTATATATACAGCTCAGGATATGTTGATATGGGTACGGCGTTATAAGAAAAAAAAAAGATCTTTAGTTTGTAAGTGTAACTATAGCATAAAGCAAGCAAAGCCAG